>NC_056726.1:1603733976-1604358976 GCF_019279795.1 Protopterus annectens | reverse complement strand
ACACACACACACACACACACACACACACACACACACACACACACACATATTCAAATATATCGAACAACCCAAATGTCATATATATATTTTATTAAATATATACATAATAATTTACATTTTAAAATCTAGGTGCTTAGGATTTCCCTCCCTCTTCCCCCCTTGGATGACCTGGTGTGACTCAGTTTGAACTTCACATTTACCTACACTAACAAACTGCAGCTCCTGAATAACGGTGTCTACAGGATTACAATTGGAAAACACAACAAAAATTATTTCTCCCAGCAATTAATCAGATTGAACTTCACATTTACCTACACTAACAAACTGCAGCTCCTTTTTTCCAAAATCTCTTTATTTCAATTTTCTTTTTTTCCAAATAATAACAGCAGTACAATAACTCAAAAACACAAATAAACAATATAACTCAATATAACAAACACAAATAAACCCAATAACTCTGCAGGTGACTGCCTCTTTTCCAACTCTGTTGGAAAAATATGGTACAAACTACCCTCTGATATCTCATCTTTGACCACTCTCCCACTTTTTAAAAGACAACTGAAAATGTATCTCAATAAACACTGGCTTTGCTCCTGCATTAACCCAGATTAACTTTCCTTCTTTCTCTCTCATTCTCTTTTCTTCTTCCATAATTCTTTTTTTCTCTTCTCCCCATTTTCTTGATAGCTTTCCCTTTTCATAACATCTATGTAGATATATATTTTCACATATATACTGTATGACTATTGTAATCCACAAAAAAAAAAAAAAAAAAAAATTTTATTACACTTTTTGGTTTTTGCTCCTATCATAATACCTGTAATAACTTGTATTATCTACTTCTGTTTATAAATTATAACCTTGTATTGCCTCTGTTTAAACTTGTAATAACCAATGGAGCTTTTCTCCCCGGGCCTCTACTCAAAATGGACATGTATCCAGCTAGACTAGCCCGGTCAACAAATGTAAAATAAATAAAAAATAAACAAATATATATCTAAATAAAACAGACAACAATCTCATTCCGAGAAAATTTTACACACACATATATATATATGCATACAATATATACACTAGAAGTCGCTACATCATCAAGTAGAGTATGAGAATTCTTATGTTCATTTAGTCTCATAAGGGCTAGCGGAATGGGGATAGTCTATATAGAAAGTAAAGATAGAAATTCAACCATTTATTGTATGGTTAGGGAAAATATCTAGATACACATATACTAAGAGAAGGGGGGAGATGCAAGAAAACTGGTTATACTACATTTCATTTCTTATTAAAAGGTTAGCTTTCCATGTCAATTTGTGGGCGAATTTTATTTGTCAAGAATTACATCTAGTAAGTAACCCCAATATTTTTGGTAATAGTGTTTGTTTTTTTGTTTTTGAATAAACTAATTTGTGAGATGAGATATATTTGATAGCAAGATTGCTAAAATTTTCCCATGTAATTGGTGACATGAACTTCCAATTCTTTGTAATAAAGAATTTAATAAGGGCACACATCGTAATAAAGACATGTTTTAATATTTTTGGAAGTTGATTGATGTTAATGTGCAATATAGCTGTCTCTCATGTACGGGTTGATTTTTCATATCCCATCTTCTCTAATCTTACTCTCAAGGAACACCATAAATTGCGTATCTTAGTACAGTTCCACATGATATGCAAAATATCAGCTGTTTGATCCGGACAATGGGGACATATAGGTGAAAAGTTAGGATTGAATTTATTTAATTTAGATAAGGTATAATATAGATTGTTATTTACCATAATTTGTGTATATAACAGCTTCTTGAAAGGAATGAATTTGATTGTATTTTCAATGGCTAGTTTCTTATTTTCTTCAGTCAGTGATTGATTTTTCATTTGCCAATAGTTTGAAAATAATGAAGAATTCTGATGTTTTGCGCTCATTACAATTTTAAAAGTCCTAGAAATTGTTTTCCCTTTAATCGCAAGATTTTCAAGTATTAATTTAACTAAATTTATGTTCTGTAAGTCAGTGTGTATTTGTGAGAATTCAGCATTTATAAGATGGTGAAGTTGGTTAAGGATAATACTATATTTCTTAGGAAGTTTGAGTTCAAGTCTCATTTGCCCAGTGTTTCTTTCCATTGGAAATTATATATATATATATATATAGAGAGAGAGAGAGAGAGAGAGAGAGAGTCTTTCCATTGGTATATATCCCATATTGTGTAGTCTTTTATCAAGGGGTAGTTTGTTAGATTTAAGGGTTTATTATTTATTAGTAGATTAGGAGTTAGGTGTAATGGTTGTATAAGGGAAAAAGCATCAGCTAATTGCAATGATTTAAATAGTTTCTGTGTTGTAAGAATCATGTTTTTAATTAGTGGGTGTAGATTCTTCATGTATATGCTAGTCTGGTTTAAATTCAAGAATGGTAGGGATTTGATATTATAGCCAAGGGATTTCAACTGTTCCTACCAGATTTTGGTCCACTGGGGTGACCAAATATTTATATATGAGTCATAGTTTATTTGTATTAGTCTAATTCTGGTAGATTTGGGATACCATAAGAATCTTGATATAGCTTTTTCCATGGCAAGGAAGAAGTTTTGGGGAATATTTGAAAAAGTAGCATTTAATTGAAAGAGTATTCTTGGTAGAAAATTCATCTTGACAACACTAGCTTTTGACAGTAGAGACATATTGATGTTTTTCCATCTATCAATATCGTTTTGAATACTAGTCCATGTACTTAGTAGGTTATTGTTTATAATATCTTTGAAGTCCGAAGTAAATATTACTCCTAGATATTTTATCTGATAGTTTATTTTGATCTCACTCATGGGAAAGTACAATTCTTTATGACCTATAGGACTGAGGGGAAATATGTCTGACTTGTTTAAATTTAAGTTATAATTTGAAACTAGCGAGAACTCATCAATAGCTTTAAGTATTTTTGGGAGGTCAGTAGTGGGGAGTTGAAAGTATATATTTAAGTCGTCGGCAAAGGCAGAGTATATAAGATTTGTATTGTGGATTCTGGGAATATGATGAAAGTTTTTTGTGAAATAAACAGAAGGAGGGGTTCTAGATAAAGATTAAATAGGTATGGCGAAAGAGGACATCCTTGCCTTGCACCATTGGATAAGAGTATAGGGTTAGTTATACGTTTGTTTACCTGTATAGTGTAGAAGCTTTCTGATACAGAACCTGGATTATTTTAATGAATTCTTGAGGAAAACCATATAAAAGCAGTATATTAAAGAGAAAATGTAAGTTTAGTCTATCAAAAGCTTTGGTTGCATCTACTGTAAGGGCATATCTGGGGCATTTATCACTATTAAGTAGTCTTACAATGGTATCTAAGAGGAGGGTGTTGTCACTTGTTTGTCTGTTTGTCATAAAGCCCATTTGTTGTTGGAAAATAATAGAGGGGAGTATACTCTTAAGTCTATTTGCTATAACATGGGCTAATATCTTAAGATCAGTGTTTATGAGGGCTTTTGGTCTATAATTTGCTGGATCTGTTGGGTCAGAATGCAGTTTAGGAATCAACACAGTCTTGGAGTTATTTAAGTATTTGTCTGTTATACCATATTTTATTATATAGTTGAAAACTTTTAATAAAACTTTGGAGATAGGTTCCATGAGTAGCTTATAAAATTCAGATATGTATCCATCAGGCCCAGGGGATTTACCTAGTTTTAGTTTGTTTATTGCAGCATTTATCTCTTTTAATTGTAACGGTGATTTTAAGAGTTTCCTTTGATCTTCTGTAATTTGTGGAAAGTGTATATTATGTATAAAATCCTCAAATCTGTCTGTAGATGGTGATAAGGGTATATTGTATAATTTCTTATAAATATCTTCAAAAGCGTCCACTATATCTTAGTCTTTATATTTCACCTGTCCTTCATATTTTATTTCTTTGATCCTAGGAGGTCCACTTTTTATGTTAGTCTAGCTAGGAATTTTGATGGTGTTTGAGTCCATTCTGAGTATTGATACACTGACCTTAATTCTAAGAAGGAGATATTTTCTAACTAGTGTTTGTGTAATTGTTTTTGCCAATCAATTATTTTTTCCTCAAGTTCTTTAGAATATTTTTCCTGAAGTTCTAGTTCAGCAGTGTTTATTTGATACTCTAGTTCATTCTTAAGATTGTTATATTTTTTTTTGAGCCATGCAGATTTTTGAATAATAATACCCCTGATGATCGCCTTGGTAGCCGCCCATTGTATGTCATATGGAATTTTAGTGGATATAAAATCATTTTGGAGTTGGGCTAGGACATTCTGAATGTCTTGTGTTGTTTCTTGGTTTTGCATAATTTTAGGATTTAACGTCCAGGTATTGAGATAGGAAATATTTTGTTTATGGTCTTGAAAGTTTATTAAAAGTCTAATTTTGGAATGATCTGAAAGATTGTTAGAAAGGAAAGCAAGGGAAATTAGAAAAACATCTATCCTGGACCATGTTTTATGAGTGGCTGAAAAGAAAGTGAATCTTGATATTGTTTTATCATATTGAAATTTAACACAAGAGTCAACTAGTTCAAATGTATTTTGTAATTTTTCAAGTGCTGTAGTGGTAGATTGTGACTGTCTGTTTTTATTATGCGATTTATCCTTATCTAGACTTGGTAAAGCATTCCAGTCCCAACCTACAACAAACAGATGATTTGGGTACTTGGCTAATATATTAAAGATTTCATAAATGAATAGCTATTGATTTGAGCAGGGGCTATATATATTAAGAAAGAGTAATGGTTTGTTCAAAGTATGACATTCAGTAGTAAGTAATACCCATCTTCCCTTTGAGTCAGCTTCATAGGAAGTAATCTCTCCTTGGAAGGATTTATTTACTATAATGGCCAGTCCCCTGGACAAAGAATTATAATTTGCAGCAACTATTTTTCTTTTCCTTTCCCTAACCCACAGTTGGTCATCTAAGTGAGTTTCTTGCAAGAAAGTTATATCAGCCTTAGTTTGGTATGTGAGGTGCATGATTAAATTTCTTTTCTTTTTATCTACCATCCCTTTAACATTCTAAGAGTCTATAGTTATCATTTCTTATTAATATTGTTGAAGTTTCTCATTAGTTGATACTCAAAAATACAGTTATAAACTTTGTCTGTTAGTGTATTTATCTTAAGAATAAATGTTGTGACTTCTATACTCCTAAACTCTAAATAGGTGCCTAACCACCCATCCCCCTCTGTATTAGTAAATGTGCATGAGTTAAGAAACTATTATTTTTAGCAACAAGGAGTAAATATTTATCAGAGGGATGTCAATAATACCCATACTGTTCCAAATGCGAACATTCATCAGCTAACAGACTGTGCCCATCCCGCTCCTTTTGTTATTTATGTACTGCATATTCATTTTCAGACTTCTTAAAATAGTATGTTAATTGTACCCTTAGATATTATATAGAGAGAAAAAAAAAAGTAGCTTTTATAAAAAGTTTTGTAGTAACAGCAACATATTATAATTCTTAACATTTCAAGAGTTATTAAAGAATTTACAAAACAATATTTTCAAAAAACAAGTACAATATATGAACATTTAAGGAAGGCAGCACTTTAAAATTCAACAGCATTTCCATTATTCTTGCTAACAGCCACTAACTGTGGTTCTTTAAAATGTATTGGAAACTTCGTTTAACACTGCACGCACAAGCCAAACAAGCAGATCATTGTGAACTCGTATATTATTAATTAACCAGTGCCATCTACTGGACAAACAGGGGAGAAAAATGTTTTTGTACTTTCCTCATAGACACATTTAAAAGTAACTCAATGGTTATGCCAGTAGAATAATGATTATACATTTTAAACATTTAAAGAAGGCAGCACTTTAAAATTCAACAACATTTGCCTTATTCTTGCTAACAGCAACTAACTGTGGTTTTTTAAAATGTATTGAAAACTTCATTTAACCCTGCACTAGCAAAAGCCATATAAGCACATACTTGTGAACTCATATATTAATAATTAACCAGTGCCATCTACTGAACAAACAGAGAGGGAGAGAGAGAAAAAAAAGAGAAATGTTTTTGTACCTTGCTCATAGCATTTAAAAGTAACTCAATGATTATACCAGAAGAATAATGATTATACATTTTAAACATTTAAAGAAGGCAGAACTTTAAAGTTCAACAACATTTGCATTATTTTTGCTAACAACAAACTGTGGTTCTTTAACATGTATTGGAAACTTCATTTAACACTGCACTAGCAAAAGCCATACCAGCACATCATTGTGAACTCATATTATTAATTAACCAGTGCCATCTACTGAACAAACAGAGAAAAAAAAGGAGAAATGATTTTGTACCTTGCTCATAGACACACTTAAATGCAACTCAATGATTATGCCAGTAGAATAATGATTATTCATTTTAACTGAAACTACTAATGTCTAGTATTTACACTACTTAAACTATTATATCAAAGGTTATATCCCATTTTTAAATGTAGTTTAACATTCTTTTTTTGTAAGCTGTAAATGCAATTTAAAGTCATTTCTCTATGCAGTCAGTGTTAGGTAGCTTTCCAGCCTTTAAATGTAGAAGGCAGTTATTAAAAGACAGTACCTTAAGTATTACAGTGTAGCAAAAACGTTTTCTTTACAGGCAGGTAAGCAGAATTATTTAGAACACATTCCACATCCTTTTGCTTGAAGTTTCCCATAAGAGTGGTATAATTCTTCTGTCCTGTAGTTCTTTGGAGCTGTAGCACTTGTTTAGCCTTCCAAATATTTTTTGGATCAAAAGATATGAAAAGAGTATTCTCAGACAGGATTTACTTTGAAGAGATGCAGAAAGGTGGATTTTGCCTGGTCAGGTGTTTCCAGGGATATTTTTTCTTCTTTGTAATAAAATGTTAAAGTTGCAGGACATTTCATTTGGAAACGAATCTTATTTTCAATGAGGTAAGCACAGTATTTACTGAGTTTCTGTCAATTTTGTTTAATTTCTAAAGGAAGATCTTGAGTAATCGTAATTTTATGTGCTCTCCATGTAACATTCTTTTTAACTTTACAAGCTGACAGTATCTGTTGAACATGTGCTGAATTAAGCAGTCTGATGTAGATCTGTCTTGGAAGATCACTTGTTTGTGTAGGCTTTATAGCTTTGTGGGCTCTTTCAATCCCTATGTCATCCAGGAGATCTTTGTTAGTCAGAAGAGAGCTTAGTATTTCTTTTATTATTGGAATAAGTTGTGGATTATCAAAGCTCTCTGGAATACCTCTTATGATAAAATTATTTCTCTGACTTCTAGCTTCCAAGTCTAGCATTTTTTGCTGTAATTCTTTAATTATGGTGTCATTGGTTTGTGCTTTTTGTTACAGTTCATTTATTTTTAGCTCATTGTCCATAACTTTAACTTCATCTTGTTCTAGCCTAAGCACAATCTGGTCCAGTGTTAGTAAAGGTTGTAAAGCAGTTTTCAGATCCTCCAGTGTTAAATGTTGTTCCTGTTTTAATCTTTGACACATTTTACCAGCTTCTTGTTGTTGCTTGTTAATTTTTTGCTTTTTAGCAGTGGTTTCTTTCTCAGGAGTAGTAATTGCAGACAATTTATTTTTTTGTGATTAGTTTCCATCCGATCTGGCTGATTCTCCATTAATCTTGTATAGTTAGATTCCTAGTAGTACTGCAGAAGTTTAAATAAGTTTTGTTATGAAAGTTGTTTTTCTTCTTACTTTCCTCTTATTAGGCCTGCTGGTCTTGAAGAATTCACACCATGTGGTACAGGGCTCTGTTTCCAACAAGTAATTATTTTTGCTTCAGAATGAGAGAATTTTTGAAAAATAAAGATGAAACAAGTAAGTACTCGTACTTCTGCTTTAATCCATTGATGTTTGGCATAGTTTTCCCAAGCGATGCGCTGGTTTGAAGTCAGATTATAGTATAGGAATGCAGGAGCTGCACTGTCAGTGTGCTTACAGGCTGTCCACCATTTTGGAATTGCAACAAACTGCAGCTCCTGACTAACGGTGTCTACAGGATTACAATTGGAAACGCAACAAAAATTGTTTCTCCCAGCAATTAATCAGATTGAACTTCATTTTTACCTACACTGACAAACTGCAGCTCCTGAATAACGGTGTCTACAGGACTGCAAATGGAAACACAACAAAAATTGTTTCTCCCAGCAATTAATCAGAGTAGGTTACACACACAAAAAGCATTTGTTAAGCATTCTCTTACAGTGCTGTGTAATTAAGCAAGTCACCATTTTGGTCAGCCATAGGGCTCTTTTCTACTTGAGTGTTTGCCTCCCTCCCCTGTAACTAAAGTACACTGACTCTTATATTTGTCTCTGACCCTAATTTTTACAGGTATAATTTACACCTTTCTGGCTTTCTAACACTCAGACATAGATTCCTGTTGAAAGTTTTACTTACTTGTCTGACATTTGAACAAGTAACCCTTGTAATAATCCTCAAAATTGTATACTGTTTGTCTGTCTTTCCTGCTAAACATAAGTAAAATTAAAGTGCTTGAGTGCAAGTAACATTACAGTGCTGAGTGCAGATTTTAGGCCCTTACATTCAACTTACCTCTGGTGTGGTGTCAGTCAATCAAGGTATTCCTCTAACCACTCCTACTGCCTTCTCTTTTCCCCACCTCCTCTTTCCTCATACAGGTTAAATTGCTACAACTTAGTACAATCATTGGTTCATCCCTGCTCCTCGTGCTGCTACATTTATTGGTAATAGACCACACCCCAATTTTTTTTGTTTTAAACCAATCAGTATCAACTTGTCACTCAACAGCACCACTCTCAACCTGATACCACCAGTCCTCCAACTCTACTATTCCTTTTGCCTAAGTTTCAAGTACCATTCAGTAGGTGTGCTATCACCCAATATAGTCTTATTAACTCTATTTCTACCTCTTTTACTCATCCCATATCTCCTAACTGCCTACAAATATCAGGATCACCCAGGTTTCCACTACCCTAAATTCCAAACATCCATCCCATCTACAACAGATAATAATGCACCCTTACTCACTCCCCTTATGCTTACCTCCTTAACCCCTAAATACTACCATCATACTAGACCTAGTTACATTAGTCATAAAACTAGACATTATTACAAAACTTTATTCAAAAGCTTAAAACTCATACTCAGGATACGCTACAACCTTACAAAGGATGGCGACATCCACCCAAACCCTGGTCCATCCCCACCTGTTGGCCCTAATCCCCCTACTATATCCCCTACCACCATAGCTCCAACAAACAGACCTTCTAGCTCACTGCTGGCCTGCCAGCTAAACATTAGGAGCATAAATAACAAAACTTAGCACCTGCATGCCTGCTTAGCTGTTCATTCCTCAGATATATTATGCCTAACAGAAACGTGGCTGAAGCTTGCCGCCAAGGACCATGAGATTCTGCCACCAGGGTATAGTATGTTTCGACTGGACCATACCACCAGAAAGGGTGGTGGGGTAGCCATACTTTACAAGTCTACCCTATCTGTCAGCATAGACACCCAACAACCACCCCAGTTCAATAATGCTGAAATTCTTATCTCAAAACTACAAATTAACAAAAGCAAAAATGTAAACATTGTTTGTGTCTACATTCCCCCAGAGAGGAACACAGAAACCTTAGCAGACTTCTTATATTGGTTATCCAATAACCACCCCCAAGAAACAATTGTTCCTGAGGATTTCAACATTGACTGGAACACTTGCTCTTGTGAAACCCTCACAACCCACATAAACCTCTATGGATTTTCTCAAATCATAACCTCCCACACCAGTACAGGAAAACTCAATAACAAGGAAAGTACCATAGACTGGATACTCGTCAATACTCATCTTTAATCTTATAAATCAGGCACTTTGCCTGATGACCTAAGGGACTACTGTCTCACCTATGTAATCAAGCTCAAAGTAGACTGCTCCTACCAACCCACCTATAGAACATTAAGAAACAACAAGAATTATATTCTCACCAAGTTTCAAAATGAACTTAAGGCATGCAACTGGTCAGTACTAAAACGTCTCCCCCTAGATGAAGCAGTAGCATACTTTAACACCAAATTCCTTGCTATTCTTAACTCCCATGCCTCCAGCCGCTCTATTAGAACCAACGTTAATATTGCGCCATGGCTTTCTAAAGATACCAAAACCAAAATTTCACTCAGAAACAAAGCATGGGCCACCTACCGAAAAACAAAAGTCCCACTTGAGCAACTAAGATTAAGACAGCTACGGAATGACACCAAAAAATCCATAACCTTAGACAAAAAGAATCACTACTACCATCTGCTGCAAAAACACCAAAACAAACCTCAAAAGTTCTGGGCAGGAATAAACAAACTACTCCACCCAGGCCAAACCACCACTCCACCCCCCCTCAGCTTCCCAACAAAAATCCCCAGTAGACATTGCTAATAACTTCAACAGCTTCTTCACAGAGACTATCCAGTCTCTAGCCAGCCAACTCTCTCCCAATGGCTCTAATTCTAATGTAGCCACACCCAGTACCCAAACATACTTTAACTTCCAACCTGTTCCTACTCAACTTATTCATGCCCTACTTAAGAAACTAAGACTCACCACCCTGGCTGCCGACCTCCTCCCAGAAGACTATCTGCAAAAGGCTGCTGACACCATAGCCTACCCCATCTCTATCTTGATCAACAGAGCTATATCTGAAGCTACTGTACCCACTATATGGAAAATCTTTCATGTCATACCTCTCCATAAAGGAGGTAGTTCCACTGAACTTTCAAACTTTAGATCCATAGCTATTCTGTCACCTCTAGCTAAAATTATGGAGAAGTGTGTACACATACAGCTCATGCACTACCTCACACAGAACAAGCTGTTGTCCAACTTTCAGCATGGCTTTAAGCCACACCACAGTACTACTTCTGCCCTCCTCTCTTTCTCTAACGTCATTAACCACAACTGCAATAATAAACTATCCTCAGCACTCTTTCTATATCTATCCAAGGCTTTTGACATGGTTAACCACAAAATGCTTATAAATACCTTGAAGGCCTTCTCCTTAAACAACCATGCACTCCAATGGTTTCAATCCTACCTGCAGGGCAGGCAACAGGCAGTCCTATGGCAGGACAAGCTATCATCTCGCCTACCTATCACATTAGGAGTTTCCCAGGGCTCGATACTAGGACCCTTTCTTTTCTCCATCTTTATCAACGACCTTCATTCAGTCATCACAGATGCTACCTGCATTCAATATGCGGATGACTCCACCTTGATTTGTTCTGACACCTCACCAGCTACTTTATTCACATTAACCCAAAGTACCTTCAATACAGTGGAGAAATGGCTCTCCAATCAACATCTAACCCTAAACCCCAACAAAACTACATCTCCCCAGAAGCCCAGACTAAGCAACTGGGTGTCATAGTTTATAACTTGAAGTTTGATCCTCATATCAATCAAACTATCAAAACCATTAATAAAAAACTTGTCTCTCTTTACAGAATCAAACTTTCCTTACCCCACTTGCTAGAACTGCAATTGCCCGTTCCCATCTGCTATCAACTCTTCTCTATGCCTCAGCTCTATTATCCAACTTAAACAAAACAGATCTTAATAAATTATCATCCTGCTATAACCACATTGCCAGATTTGCTGCTGGCACAGCCTACCGGACACACCAATGTCACAACCTAAATCGCCTAGGATGGCTTGAACTGCCAAGCCTACTGCAGTTCAACCAGCTAATAGTGGCACATAAAGTTCTTTACCAACCAGAAAATACACTGCACTAAAAAATATTATCAGCCCCTACACCAGCACCTGGCCACTGCGATCATCCACTAGACTCCTAGTTCAAACATACAAATCCAACTACTCAGCTAGAGACTCTCTGTTTGCCAACTCTGTTGGAAAAATATGGAACAGACTCCCAACTGACTTGACCGTAGAACCCTCACTAACTCAATTCAAAAACAAACTCAAGAAATACTTCAAAACTCATTGGTTATGTTCTTGCACTAACCCCGACTAGTGACCTCTCTATTTCTTAGGTGCCTTACCTTCAACTACTTCTACCTTTTTTCTACCACACCATTTCAGGAAGGGTCAATTGTACAACTACTGCTCAGTGTGTCTTAAACCTGAATGTAATGTTATGTATGTTTAACTTTGAAAATAATGTTATGGTATGTAAAGTGTTTTATAATAAGTACTATATGTGCTAAATGCTAGTATTGCTTATGACTGTAATCTGCTTGAAACTAGCATTTACTAAATGTTCAATGTGTATTATTATCTTGGAGCTTTTCTCCCCGGGCCTCTGCTGAAAATGGACATGTATCCAGTCGGACTATCCCGGTCAACAAATGTAAAATATATATATATATATATATATATATATATATATATATATATATATGTATGTATATGTATATACACACACATATGTATACATACGCGCGCACACACACACATATTCAAATATATCTAACAACCCAAATGTCAGTGTACACAATGTCATTGACACATCTGTCGACATGCTACTCTCACTGCCTGCAAAAATAAGAAAACATTGTTTTTTGCAGGGGGCCAAGCCACCCTTCAACTCCCACACCTACTGATAAACCGAAGATCTCACAAGTTTCAGGGAAAGGCATATTTACCAACCCGGAGAATCAGACAATCTACAACACCTGCCGACCATTTATTTAATTGAACAAATGATGTTGATTAAACAGATGTCAACAAAATATTAGTTCGATAAAAACAAAGGATACCATACTCAAACACACACAGATATACATATACATATGAAGACAGAGCAATATATACTGATTGAAGGTAGTTTTATACAATACATGGTGCATATATCTATCTATACCTAGACAGATATATATATATATATATATATATAGATAGATACACACACACATGGCTAGGCTTATAGAGACCTTTGGGGCAATAGCCCAGTAACCACCTATGAACCTAACAACCCTACAGCCAGTTCATTAACATACAATAGATCCTGTTCAGTTCATCAGTTCCTCTAGTAAGTTGTTAGGTTGTAGCCAGTGTAAGTCCTGTTTCCACACAACAGCAAGTCTGCTGGTGTCTCTACAGCACACTGGCCTTAAAAGAGAACCACACCCAAAAACTGAAAAAAAAAATATTTTTCAGCAAATCTTGAAATTTTTCTGCAATACTAATTTCTCTGCATCAAAGTAAATGGTTACTAATATGTTCTAATATGCTTTATCACAAAATGATCTGAAGAAGGCTGCCATGGCTAGCCAATTCTGTTCTACAGTCAGTTCCTTTGCCTTCCTGATGTCATGTGAGAGGGACAGAAAGAAAACCCTATAACGAGGGGATCATTTACAGTGGTTTCATCTCTCATCAGTTTACAACACTGCTGTGACTGTTCACTTTTCACTGTCAGCATCCATCCTCACTTTTACTTTGCTTCATTTGACTTTCATTAGTGGCCATCTCTGTAATGTAACTGAGTTAGTTATTCTTTTCAAAGTAACAACTGTAGTTTAGGGTTCAAAGCATGAGAAATCCGATCCCTGTGATTAATAGGTGTTACTTGGGTTGAGATGGTTTGTGCTGAGTTCACAGTTTTGAATATTGTAGTTAGAATTAAAGCCTTTGATATTAATCTTCTTTCCTCAGCTCACTGACTTGTCTCAACAAAACAATGTATGTTGTTGTTGTCTTTTCGGCTTTTCCTGGTTAGGGGTCACCACAGCGGAACTCCGGTCTGCTAATGATTGGCAGTAGATTTTTATGGTGCCGAGTTGCCAGCCTGACACCCAACCTTCAACGAAGGCACGCACATTCACGCATGTCTTTCGGAGGCCACTCGACCGCGGGGAGGACATGCAGACTCCACACAGAAGGCGCTTCAGCCAAGAACTGAAAAGGAGAACCTCTTGCTGTGAGGCAACAATGCTACCACTGTACCACCGCGGCTTACCTGCAATATTATAGGTAAATATGGTGTTACTAAAAGTTAGGAAGCTAAATAAATGCTGCATATTATTTGCAATTTGAATGTTTGCAGATAACATTTATGCTATCCAATATAAACAAGCCACAACTTTTTATTCCAGTGCTGCTGTAAGTGCATCCCAGTAATAAAGTACTTATTCCCTTGGGTTTTATACTAATAAAGTACTTATTCCCTTGGGTTTTATTCTGGCATAGTCACTGCACTGAATCCAAGCCGATCATCAAAAATACTACAACAAAAGAAAAAACAGAAGAAACATGTACTTTTACAGAAATTACATTGTAGAAAAAATGCAAAATCAAATACTGACAAAAACTAAGAAAAAGGTGAACATATTCGCTTTCTTTGTGGCACTGAGTTTTGTTAAAGGGAAACAAATTTGCATCTGAAAACTAAGTTTGAAAGCTCTGCCTTTGTTCAGACTCCAAGTTACACTGTTTATCTGAGATGTGATGCTGGCAATCTGTAACTGAGAAAGCACATTTAAATGTCATTTTTAAGAGGCATTGTTTTCTCAATGGCTCTGTAGTTGGGATAAATGGCTTAACCTAATCACTCTGCCACTCGTACTAACTTTTGTGCACCAGATGAGAGAAATGCAGGAAAGAAAGAAAGGCAGACACAATTATTAAATTTTTTTTTCTGTATGTGAAGTGTTTAGTGTTGAATCACTGGGAAGCAAAACCACTTTTTGGTAAGAAAAATGTTGAATTTTAGGTGGAGTTTTCCTTTAAATAAATACTCCTGCAATACCTTTAAATTCCTGCAGAGGTCAGTGGTACAACAGCCTTACTAAACCCCTCCTCCATCTTATGGTGGTTAAGCCAGCAACTACTACTCACATCCATCCTAGTTGCCACAGATCTTCTTAAGTTTGTAATTTTGTGCAGGACATTCCCCAGTTTCTTTTTTTTTCATCATGTTACTTCAATGAAAATGGCATCAAAACTGGGAACAAAATGGCATTTGTACTCAAAAAACTCTCTTAAAAAATGTACCTTCTAAGAGGAAGCCTTTGGGAGGACTAACATTCAACCAGTCTCGGCAAAATGATGTTTCTTCCAATTTGTTTATAAACTCGAATTGGCATGGCACCTGCCCATCATTATGTATTGTTAACGTCTGAGTTTGCAGCTGCATGAACTTTACATTCTTGAAGTGAAACTGAAGAAAAGAAAAGAAAGAAAGAAAAATTCAATTTCATCTCTCTGAAAAAGACATGCTTAAAAATATTTTCTTGACAAGATACCTATTCGCTAGGCTCAGATTAAACAATTTTAGCCTTCAATATCTTATCCCAGGAATCAAGGACAAAGACCAGTGATACAGACAAAGAATGAAAACGCAGATAAACTTTAAAATACTTTTTCACTTAGGAAACCAATAGGATAACAAGACAAACACTACATTATATAACCTGAAGTACTGATAGTCCATAACATCACTTAATGATTTTATTTCAACTGCTTTATCAGAAAACATAGGTTTCATAGCAGGAAGAATTGTTATCTAAAATCCATATCTCACTGAAATCAGGGACAGCTCTAGGAGATGAAACCATTTACTCTAGTAACATGCTTACAAAGAAATGACAACTTAGAACATTTTAAGCAAGTCCAGTGACTTAAAAATACTTTCATCTGTTTGTGTTTAGCAATATTACTCTTTTCAACCGTTCACGGCATTGCTTTAAATAACAGAACATACACTCATGTATGTCAGCTTCTTACCCATTTAAACTTGTTCGACAGGTGGCATTTTGGCATAATGGTTAATAGGTTCATAGATTAGGTTCATAGATAGGTGGTTGCCTTACAGACACAAGGTGCAGGGTTTGATTCACACATTGGGTAACTGGCTAGACTTAAAATGGTCCATAAGAGCAGTTAGCCTAGTACTAACCTATGAACCTACAATGATACCTGTGCTTCTTCCATGCTTATTAATGGCTCTCCCTTTCCCTCTGCTGGTCTTACAAAAAAGGCATAACATGCTGCTACCCAGGCACTTTAGGTGAAGTTCTGTTTGACTTGCTATTAGCTATGGCGGCTTAGGCCAAGACCCCTAACAAACTGTGACTACAAACAAATAAAACAAACATCAAAAATCTGAGGGGAACGCTATTCCTAAGGAGTTATATGTAAATGATACAACACTATCAACTTTAAAGAGTATGGAAACCCACCTAAACATCCTGCTTTATTTTCCAAATGTTGAATCACTTCATTATCTTAAATACTGCACTTTGAACTTTATCTAATACTTTTCTTATTCTACTTATCAACTGCTTCTAAGTGGTTTATATTCTGCTATGTCCTCCCTCCTTTCTCTCTCTCCAACTTTTTATTCTACTGTTCCTGCCTCTTATAAATTTTTAATAAAAAAAACTGCCTGACCTACTTACTTTTCTAACTACCATATTCCCCAACAGCTAAACTGCTATTATTCTTAATGTCAACATTTCTAAATTGTGGTACTGTCTCAGTACCCTGCATTGTATAACTCACTGATTTGAATAGAACCCACACTGTGAGGGTGGCAGGCATGGCTCACAGTAAATGAAAGTAGCCAAATGCGTACCATGAGGTTCCACTCTGGGATCTTTGTAAAAGGGGTACATTTCTCTGATCTCTAAATCAGAAATGCTGGTTAATCAAATTGTCGACGATACTAAACTGTGCGTTACACTTGAATCATCTACTGATATGCAGAAGCTATAAGGTGAACTTACACACTTTAATAGCTGGTTGAGCTAAAATTAAATGCTAAAAAATGCAGTATTGTTGCATTTGACAAACAAACCCTTCACATGGAAAACACCACACTCTAAAACTCAGATGTTGTGAGACCTTACAACATGGATAGATAACTCCCTCTCCTTTGGCCATCATGTTCATTCATAAGCCTATGTTTGGCTTTCGCCCTTTCCACCCATTTTAAATTAATTTGCCCTTATGCCCTTTTTATACTGTGCCTCTGTCTAACTCTGACACAGAGTGAGACATAGGATATAAACTAAAACCTATCTCCTATCTCCCCAATATTCTCTTGAGAGAGTTGAAGAGAGTCAATGGGACTCTGCCTAAACCTGACTGGGATTTTTATTCAAGAGCCTCTGAGCCTCTACAGTGAATCGTCCCTCCAGCATGTTATTTTTATTTCAGTGCTGAGGGTCTAAGTCTCGAGCGGTAGCTCGATGGGATTGGATTTTATTCCAGTTGATCAGGGCTTAGCAGGTGCAGTGCCCCTGAGTAGAGCTGGTATGCCACTGAGTAGAGCTGGAGTTTCTTTGAGCAGGCCACATGGCTCGGCATCTTTTCTTTTTTGGGGTCTTGTGAGGTTGTTTTTGGTGTCTGGTCCACAGTTGGGGTGGGGTATTGGTACATCCAAAAAAGGCATTGTACTCAATGATGAGAGGCCTGATGAGGATAAAGAAGGCTAATGACCCCCCCTTCTATAGGTGGGCCCTTCATGATTAGGTTTTTACCTATAATGTTTTCAAATACTTTGGCCACGTGGTTTATCAAATGAGAGATTGCTATCAACTTGGGTCCCCATTTTTAAACTTATCTTCTGTACACCCATGATGTGGGCACTTGGGGTAATTTTTTAGCTTTTTGTTTTGGGCTTAGGCTGAGGCCACCTCTCTGGCACCTATGAGGCCCTTGGATGAGGCCTGTTGTCGGCTGAGAGTCGATTATGGTGCCCAGTTTGCAGTCATTGGTGACTTTGTCAGCACAGTCAGTCACAGGCCTGTTGTCCTGTCTTTCTGAGAATCTGAGAAATATATATAGGACTGAGCCTTTGGAGCTCCACTTGTGAGCCTTTTGGACTCTGGTGGGAGTCTTACAATTCTCTTACATAACCATGTGTGGGGTTCTCCATGTTTCAGTTTGCAACCCATCCAGTGACATATGGGTTTATATTTGGGTTTATATTATCTCTGTAATGCCCGAGTGGTATATGCATCAAGGCTTTTTTAGCAGAAGGGTTGTAGGGAGTGTGTGACCTTCCCTGCCCACCTTGGGCCTTGTGTTGACCAAAGAAATCATTTTCACCAGGTTTACAGAGGCAAGAGGCTTAACAGCTAACAGGGTAAGGACAGTGTCTGATGTCTGTCCCAATATCTTTAATTGAGGTCCATGATGATCCCATCATAGATTTTGCAGACCAAGCTACAAGCTATTTATGGTCAGGCTTATAATATCTGTTGAGGGGCATTGAGGCTTTTGTAGAGAGGAGGGAGCACTGTGTTGCTACGCTACTCTTTGGGTACATATCCTTGGGTTTTTGCACTGAACCTGTCAGCTAGATGTTGGCAATGTCTGATTTTTGATGTATTTTTTTTGTTTTTTTTGACTAATTCTGATATATCTGGGGAATTCCAGGTTCCTAACATAACTAAAGAAAAGAAAGTCCTTATCCTTAGTTAGTGTGCCCAATTTTTTTTCTCTCTAAGCCTTTAGACGATTTTTTAGTGTGCCCCATTTTTTTGCTAATACTGATCAGAGATGCTTCCTTTTGGGATTTTGCTCTATCATGTAGTAGTTTCCTCCTTGAACCAGGTTTCTCAAGGCATGATATCGGAGGAAAGGCATCTATGAGTTTAGACTTCATGCTGATAGTATTACTCTTTAGTTTCTTATCCAGTATTACTCAGTATTTATCCCATGTGATACTTTTTGAGCCTTTAAAAAGGCACTTTGGGGAAGCAAGAGCCTTTTTTTGCCATCCAAAGCCCAGGGTGACAGGCAGTAAGCCGCCTTAAAGAAAAGCATCGTGGTTGTCGAGCATGTCATCCCAGGCTGACAGGCATTGATCCCCTTTGAATGACACCACACTTAAGCCAATTGTTGAAATACAGGACATGACATGGACATTTTCAGAGTGTACTTCTGCCTTGGAGTGACCTGCATATGTGGCAGATGTGATCGATCCTAAGCAGCAGCGCCCACCGTGACCTTGTCCTTGTTCAGCCTGGTGAGTGGGACGTCAGTGTGCCTGACGATAGAGTTGCAACAGTGGTCAGGAAATCTTTCAGCCAGGCACAATTGAGCACAAAGGATATTTCTTCCAAGTACAGAAAAGTCTTGACCCCTCTATATTCTGCACTGATCAGGTCCATCATACAATGGATGTACTTCCTACACATATCAATTAGTTAGAGAAATCCCAAAGGCTCTTGACAAAAAAGATCACAGGACTAAAAGATCTGATAACCAATAAACACTAAAGAACTACTTTTTACAAACAAAACAAAAAAAGCACACCAAATCCCACATTAATGTATTGATACATAGATTAACAGAAAAGTCCACATACGAGTTTATTGATAAAAAAAAATAGATACTTTTGTCTCACTATAGAAAGGCAAAGGACTTCATCAGAGTTAAAAAAAGACATCCGCTTCCCCCTTCTTAAATATATCAATCAAAAATGGTTTCACGGCATAGGGGATAGGAATGGGCTCTACCTTACTAAGTGATGTACCAGATGACTGACATATTATACATTTTGACTGTGATCTCATCTCCTGGGCAGGCGATCCTGAAAGGCCTACAATGCTAGGACCACCCACATCTCCAGAACATTGATCTGAAGCTTCACCTCAGTGTGGGACCAAGTATCCTGGACTGTTCTCCTTCAAAATGCCCTTCCATTCCAGAAGGGAGGTGTCCATGGTCACTGTGGCCTGCAGAAAAGGAACCACAAAGGGATGACATGAAGAACTAGAGGGGAAGATATTCACCACTGAAGATGGCTTTCACAAATTGTGATGAGCTGGACTGGGTAATCCATCAGCTGATGAAGAATTGATCACTAGACCGTCTCAGTCAACTGGAGTATTCTCATGTAGAACCTCAAATAAAGGAGAAGGGTAACAGATATCCAATAAGACAGCAAAGCAGGTGAGCCAGGGACACTGGTGTAGCAAAATCTGAGAAGCTTGCAGTTGCTGTGATGAAGTCTGGAAAATGGTAGCCTTGCTGCGAGGTAGCATCCAGATGGCACACTATAAAATGCATTGCCTGAAATGGTTACAGAGCAGATTTTTCCTAGTTTACAGTAATTTCCAAGAACAAGAACAGGTGGCATTAAGGAGTCTCTGGCTAAGATAAGGAAGTTCTTTGGGGTGGCGATCTAGAAAAGGAAACAGTCATGCAGCTACCACTGCCATGTAGTTGGTGAACACCGAGGGGGGGGGGGTTCTCTGTCAGAAGATCAGGTTTTCATAAACTTGTAATTCACATGGTTGAGACCATATGATTAAGTTTCCAAAAACTCAAACTTAAAAAAAAAAAAAAAATCTACCTTTTTTATTTTTTGCAGGGGTCAAGCCCCCTTGTACCCCCCACACCCCCTGCAAATTATAAATACCAACTCCAAGATCACACTACAGTGGAGAAAAGGGTAAATTGGGTTTTTAAAAATTTGATCATATGGTCTCGACTATGTGAATTTCGAGTTTGTGAAAACTCGATCATCTGATAGGACCCCTGGGGGGGTTGTGTTGAGACCAAACAACAGTGCTGGGAATTGATTCAAGTGTAGGAACTTTCTCAACTCCCTGGCTATTCTGATGTATTAGTAGGTATCTTGGAAGTCCACTGAGCACTTCCAATCATCCTCCTTCAGCACAGGCAAGATAGACTGCACCATGAACATCCGTAATGATGTCTGCTTCACAAAGGTTTTCAACTTGCTGAGTTCCAAGACTGGCCTGAGGTCCCTGTTTTTCTTTGTAACTAAAAATAATCTTAAACAGAGTCTAGATCCTCTCTGATCCATTGGGACTTCTTGGATGTCTTGTTTAACAGCTTTGGAATCTCTAGAGCTGCTGTCCTTCGCTGATGGGGTGGAACATCTGGAAAGGCCTAAACCTCAGACAGGAAGGAGAGGGAAAGGGCACAAAGTAGCTTCTGAAAATTATTCTCAGCACCCATGAATCTTGAGTGATGTCTGCCCAGTGTTGTGAGTACAGAAATAGACGTCTCCCAACTTGCCTCCAGAGCAGGACAGTCAGGCAATCATTCAGGAATGCTTAAAGAGTGTGTCGGTAAATGGATTGCAAACCTTTGATTTTGTGGACAACCTCTGTCTCTTGGACAATATCTATCAGCATTTCCACCTGCGTTTGCAGGATCTGTCTCCAGCAGGGACTAATTCAAAACTGTGGGACTCGCAGAACCACAAAAGCTTTCCACCTTTCTGGTTGCATAAGAAGCAATAGTCAGGCTGTCCTCTGCCTGCATTTGATTTTGTATTGAAGTTATTTATTTAAGGTTTGATTTCTTCTCTTTTTTTATCTTTTTTTTTATATTGCATTTTGTTTTAAGTTTTTTGTTCTTTTTGTGGTTTTAAGAGTTCTTGGCTTAGGTCAGTTAGAAAATATTTTTTTTGCAGGCAGTGAGTAACATCCAGCTAATTACATGGGATAATCTGAGAAATAGCATTCCTCATTTAACTAGAAATATTTAGTGGCATCTTTATTTAGCTGTAGTGCTTGTTTGACTTGCTGTTCTCTGCTTGACTATTGCTGATCTCTGCATGGGATTCCTCTTACCCACCCACCCTACTGCCATTGTGCCCTTAGACATCAAGGCTTTTGAGTTGCCTGCCACTACTAAAATATGATTTTTGACACTACTCCCAGTCTCGCTGAGCACTGACAGATCAGCTGGGAGGTCCTTTCCGTTAAGAGTCTCAAACTTGAATTATCTTCTCTTTCCTGTCTTCCCACTGACTAAAAATTTGCACTTTATTCAGCTGCTTTTACTTTACTTGTGCTTCTTCCTACTTTATTTAGCTTTTAGCTGCACGTTCTTAAAGTCTTCAGTTGCATTTAACCTGCTACATTTTTTGCTGTGTGTTAGTAGCCTGATTACATTGTAGCTGTTATTCTAAACCTCTTACTTTTGACTTAAGCAACTGGGCTTCAAACTAGTTATCTTACATAAGGAAGGTTTGTGGTCTACACTCATATGGCATGATAGGTAGCCTATACCCTTCTGAACTGGGAATTGCTGATTGAAGGGCTATTTTGTCTGGGGTCTATATTACTAGAACGAATGCTTAAATGTTCCAATCTGTAAAAGTCAACCTTTACAGATCGAACATTTAAACGTTCGAAATAGTAAAAAATTATAGTAATAAAAATTATAGAATTATAGAAATAGTAAAAAAGTATATAAAAAAACAAACATGTAGAAAGGGTTTAGGCAGGGGGGCAAGCCCCCCCCCACTACTTAAATATACCAACTCCGATATCATACTTCAGTGAACTACAGTGCAGAAATGGGAAATTTTCCATTCCCTACACTGTAGCGTGATCTTGGAGTTGGTATATTAAAGTAGGGGGTGGGGGGTGCAGGGTCCATCTTAAACCCTTTAGTTTTTTTTTCTATTGTGTATTTTTTTTAAATTTTTGTAAAATTTCAATCACTTAACTGTTCGATCTCTAAAAGTCGATCTTTAGAGATTCGAACATTTAAGCGGTCGAGCATCTAATATAGACCCTTTTGTCTGTTATTCTGAAAGTGTCTTAGTTCTGGTTAAAGCACTTGGGCTCCAGAACAGTATTTCTACATTAAGAAGGTTTGTTGTCTACATAAGCACTTGGGCTCCAGACCAGTTGTTCTACAAATAGAAGGTTTATGGTCTACACTCATGTGGGAGGAGAGGGTAGTCTCCACCCTTCTGAGATGGGAATTGCTGGTAAAGGCTTATTGTGCCTGTTATGCTAAGTTTCTTTTTTTCTGATTTAAGCACTTGGGCTCCAAACCAGTTATTTTAGATCAGGAAGGTTTGTGGTCTGCACTCTTGTGGCAGGAGAGGATAACCTACACCTTTCTGAGCTGGGAATTGTTGGTTGAAGGCTTAGTGTGTCTGCTGTTCTAGAAGTGTCTTAGTTTTGGTTTAGGCACTTGGGCTCCAAACCAGTTAATTTTACATTAAGAACGTCTGTGGTTTGCACTCTTGCCAGAAGAAAGAGTAGCATCCACCCTTCTCAGCTGGGAAATGCTGGTGAAGGCTTATTGTGCCTGTTATTCTAATTGTCTTTGTTTTGGTTTAAGTACTTGGGCTCTAAACCAGTTATTTTACATTAGGAAGGTTTGAGGTCTACACTCTTGTGACAATACTGTCTAGACATTTTTTCCCTAAAACACTAACACCTCCTGCACAGTACAATCAAAAAGGGACCAAAGCCATCACATAACCACTCCATTAAAACACAACCCACAGCTACACACAGTAACACCGTATCCAGCGCATCTACTGGTATGTTATTAAAGCAAACCAGGGCACAGCTAAAGTTCCTGGTCACTGCTGATTCCACAGTGAGGCACACCGATGTCCCCCTCAACAGACTGAGCAAGGAGACAGTCACTGTTAGCTACCTTTCTGGGTTAGGATCAGTAAAGTCACAAAGGCACTCTAGTCATTGAACCACAGGTACCAGTATGACTACATCACATGGGTGTTAATGACCAGAGATGCATCTCTCATGACTATGAATTGACATGTTATTTTTTGACTATTAATGTTTATTTTAATATACTGCAAACTTAAAAGTATTGTAACAGTTTCATATAGTTTTACTATTTAGCTGAGAAAAACAGTTTACTTTTGTTAGAGTTCATTTAAGCTTAGCAAACAGATGGTAACGATTTCTTGTAATCATTTTACCTTGAAAGGAAGCTAGGTACTTTGTACTTATAGGGAATGTCTCTAGATAAATCTGCTGAAAGAAACACACATAAACCCTGTAAAGACTGAAGCGCGAGAAGGTTTTAAGCTATCTTCCCATATGCATACCTTGTTATCTGTTTACTCCTTTCAGCCTTGGAAATGTGTTTATGTTTAAATCTTCAGTTGAGAAACCTTTGAACTTTATATGACCCAAACTATTTTTTTAATTTTATGAAATAAAAAGAGATGCCAATGAGCATACAGTTGAATCTCTCCATTTTGAGATATTCCAGTATTACGATACTTTATAATAAATAATGTGTTTGCATCCAGAATCTTTGACAGTCTGTGTTTTGAATTGAATAGCTGCAAGATATTATCTGCTAATCAGTGTTCCTTTTTAACTATATGAAGCGAAGTATGATCAAGCTCGTTAATTGTGTGTCTCAAGCAGGTATGAACCTAGCACTGAGCAGCATACTACCTTCTTCAAGAATGGTGCCACATTACCAACAGAAAATGAATGATTATAACAACAGGCTTTACTTCTGGTGTCAATCCAAGGGGCACAATATCGGATTGCCTGGGAGGACGTGGGTGACAGACCGAGCGGGTTTTTCAGGGATGGGCTGCACTTATCCACTCTAGGCTTTCGTATGCTGGCAAAGACCTTTTCTACCCCCCAACGGTGCCTTTGTAGGCAATGCCAAACTGAAAAACCTCCTGACTTAAGTGAATCTATGAAGGAATACCTGAAGGTAGTAATGCTCAATGCTAGAAGTCGTAACAAGAAACTCCACTCCCAGCAAGACTTCCTCTCCCTGGAATCTGTGTAGCGATGGGTGATGGAGACATGGTTTAAAGTCATGGAAAGTACCCCAGCAATGCAAAATTATAACACCTTTCACACCTTTAAACCAGCTGTTTATCAGAGGGAACTAAAGGTGAAGTCTCAGTCTATATTAAACTAATCTCACATCCAGACTAGTCAAAGGTGTATGATCCACTGGAACTCATACATGTGCAACTCTCCATAAACAGGATCTCGTACCATATTCTTACAACCTACAAGTATCCCTCCATGTCCCAGGAAACCCATACTACCTATCTCAATGTACTAGAGTCCCCCACTGTTCAACCCAATACAATATTCATGGGATCTCAAGTACCCCTCTACAGACTGGGAAACCTACACCACTAATGCAAAAGCCCAGTGATTCCTAAACTTTGTTATATCAACATACTGAAACAGTTGGTCTGTTCTCCTACCAGGGGTACAAACATCCTTGATCTTATACTCATGAACATGGGGGGGGGCATGCTCCTCACCTAATGTAATATCTTCACTCGTCAGATCTGTCCATAAGGTGGTATTACTTGAAATAAAAATTAAATCCAGGGATGCAGTGAAACCGAAAACCTTTAGAAACTATTTCAAGATTAACCTCTCTCCACTAAGCAACACCTTGGTTAAATTCTAAGCACCCCCAAACCTAGTAAACACCATAATATATGCTGAGCTACTTACAAAATCTCTGTACAGTCATACTGATAGCTGTATAGAGTGAGCTGTGCCCACTTGTATTAAGAATAAGACAAACTCAAAAGACAAGCCACCCTTGTGGGATCACAATATCAACAGGTTATACAACAAAAGAAAATAATCTTGTCCATGCATAGGAAATGCAAAAACATACATACTAAAAGCCCCCCTGACCAATCTAAACAGGCAGCTAAGAGGGTCAATTAATACTTCAAAGGCAATATTTGAAGAAAAATAGCTTCTCAGGCAAAGGATAACCACAAAGCTTTCTACAGCTATTTCTGTAACCTCAGAGGAAATACCCAACAATGTGCAGAACTTCTTGTAAATAGCATCACCCACACTGAATTAGAGGCCATTGCCAGCGTTTTGGCTGACAAGTTCAGCTCAAATTTATCCTCCTCCTCCTCCTGATAGACCAAAGGAAATACCATGTACTACAATCCCCGCAACCATTACTAGGGAACGTCATCAATGCACTTTCCAAGGCCAAAAACACTCCAGTGATTGGCAACTGATAATATCTCGGGATGTTTAATAAATAGGATGAAACATAACATCTCTGGTCCACCTGAATAACTTTTCAACTGGAACCTACATTCAGGTTTTGTGCCCAAGGAATGGAAGAAGGCTACAGTCATTCCTCTGCACAAAGGAGGTCCAACCACTGATCCGGGTAACTAAAGGCCCATAAGTCATACCAGCGTCATATGTAAGGCCATGGAAAGAAACATCACGGTCATGATAAATGAGGACATAGGTAATCTATAAACACTGGACCCCTCACAGTTTCCTTTCTTAAATGAAGATCATGCCTATTCAATTTGGTGGACTTTTTTGAGAGGGTAACCAAAGCACTGGATGAAAGTAAGACTGTGCACACAGCTGACCTCGACCTGGTCAAGGCTTTTGATACAATATCCCACTCAGGCATTATAGAGAAACTTAGTAATTTAGGTATAAATGCTTTTAACACTGGGGCTAGCCAACTGACTCACTGATAGGACCCAGGAGGTCAAAATAAGTGATCCCACCTCCACCAAGAGGCCAGTCACTAGCAGAGTCTCCCAGGGCTCGGTACTGGACCCACTCCTTGTTGGCATCTATTTCTCTGAAATGGAAGCAAATGCTGAAGGTTTATGGCCGGCTAAGTTTGAAGATGATAGCAAGCTGGGGGTTATCATCAATTCTCCTGCAGACACTAGCATTCTTCAAGAAGGCCTATCTCTGACTAACAAATGGTGCCAAAGCCACAATCTAAAACTCAATGCTAAGAAATGCATAATTGTACCCTTTGGGAAGTCAACCATCTTGGCTAACTATCATGTTGATAACACTCTCCTAAGAGTTGACCCAGTGGTCAGAGATCTGGATATGCATGTAGACAGTAGCCTTACCTTTGGCCACCATGTGGCCACAGTGATGAGGAAATCCTTTACTGTTGTGCAGCTTATAAGTGAGGGAATAGCATCTAGGTCGAAAGAGGTCATTATCCAACAGTACTCCACCCTTATCAGACCAATCATAAAGTACAATACTCCCTTTGGTGTGTACCTAACCAGGGACATGCAGCAACTAGAGAGGCCGCAGAGTTTCCTTACAAGGCAAGGATACAAGGCATAACAAACCCGCCTTAAGCACAGAGCCTAAAAGCCCTTTCCCTCTACTCAGTCGCCTATAGATTGCTGGGGGGATCTATGCTTTGCATTACAAGGCATCAAAAAACCCAACACTTATGAACATTCTACACATTCATAAGTCAAACAGTACCAGAAATACAAAGTCTAGGGACCTGAATTTTGTCTGTGACTTCAATAGAACATGCTGGAGAGACAGATGTGTGCCCCAGAGACTGCCCATCCTATGGAACTGGCTTCCCATTCATGTGAAGCTGAGTTTGTCTATTACCCAGATTAAGCGCAACCTAGGCTCAGTGGATGGGGAACAGGAAATTTACACTGGACATGGCACCCATACCCCTTATGGACAGAGGTTGACTACAACTGCCTGGCCCTCGATGTCCTACTTGAATACAGGACATCATTATTATTTCAGCAAAACTTGGCTAGGCTTAGAAAGCCCCCCCCAGGTTGTTAGCCTAGAAACAATCTATGATTTTACGATGGGTGAAGACACTGATTGTGATGCTCGCGCCCTGGCCCAGCAATCAAGGAGCCTCAATCCTCTCCACTAACACCAGAGAGGGAGTCTCATATAAGAGGAAAGGATAACAAATACACACAGTAAAGTACAATTTCCCTTAAGTGCACACAGAGATCACAGTCAGTCTGGGGCTGGTTGCTCCCTTGCTCCCCAGGTCCCCAATAACACTCCCCACTGGCACAGCTATAGGGTCCAGATCTCAGCATAGCTGGCAAGCTAACCTCCAGTACCCTCTCTGTCCAACCAGTGCTTCATGTCCCTGCCCAAGTAGCTGACACACACACACACACACACACACACACACACACACACACACACACACACACACACACACTTTGAGATAAGTATTTATGCAACTTCACAGACACTCCTGGGAAAGGCCGACACAGATTCTCCAGCTGTGCCCTTTTACCCAGACTATACGGTAGCAATCACTCCCACCACCAGCTAATATTTATCAGCTACCCAAAGGCTCTTAAAAGGGTGTCCAATTATTATTGTGCAATATTATTATCCAATAGTAGTGTAACTTAAGCAATCTTAAGGCTTTGGAAAGGCTTATTACAGGATCACTTATAAGCATGCAATGTACTCTAGAGCTTAATTATCTCTACATAAACCAGCCACAGTTAAGAGGTTTTAAAAATATTTAATAATAAATACTAAAAACACAATACTACTACACCACAGTGCTATTCAAGAGTTCAGAGATCACACAGAAACTTAAAATAAATCAGTAGTACAGTTCTGACATAACAGAAAAACACTTAGTCTAATCTTTATAGTCCTAGCTATTTCTACAAGAAAACACACTTCTAAGATAACTTACTTAAGACAACAGGCAGTGCTGAGGTTGGATATCAAGACAAAAATGCTCAATAATCTCTGGTTCTCACTGTTTAAATTGAAACTGCAGTTCTGATAAACATTACATCATCGTTTTTACCCTTCCTGGAATTACCAGGCTACACATGAACTGCATTTACATTCTTTTACACTTACAGCAATAAAGGACATTCCACATGTAAATTCTGGTCATTAACTTTAGCCTTAAAACAATAGGCAGGAAGCCCCCATCCAGCCAGACTGGAGCTGACATGTAAAACATCAAAGGCAGTGATGAAATAATTTTAATTTCAAAGGACCAACAAGAATTGCTTGACTTAGGTTTTTTATAGCACATGGCAATGTTGCCACATTGTTTAAGTTCAACAGTCACAATATTTACAAATAATAGAATTATGTACCAAATTCTATTTGACTAGGCTGGCAGCCTTCACTCTTCTCTACCAGTCTTCACAGCCCCCCCCCTCCCGGAGTGACCTTTGATAAATGCTGCTTGAGAGGGTTAGGTCTATCTGAGTGTACCTTACCCCATTCCCTGTCTTGAGAGCCCATCTGCATTGGCATTGTTAATCCCACTGCGGTGCTGCACTGACATAGCATATGCTTGCAACCCCAGGCTCCATCTTAGCAACCTGGCATTTTGCTTGCTGGCTCTGTTTAAACATATTAGAGGGTTGTGATCTGCCATTACAGTGAATTTTCTTCCATATGTATAAGGCTGAAGTTTCTGCAGTGCCCACACTATGGCTAGACATTCCTTTTCTACAGCTGCATAGCATTCCTCCCTGGGTTGGAGGCTACGACTGAGATAAGCCACCGAGTGCTCCTCTCCCTCTGAAGAAATCTGCCTAAGTACAGCCCCCAACTCCATGGTTTGAAGCATCCACCTGCACAACAAACTTGTTGCTGTAATCTGGACTGGCTAACACAGGGGTCCTCCCAAAGCTTCTTTAAGCTTCTGGAATGCCTGCTCACATGCTGGGGTCCACACTACCTTATCTGGCCTGTTCTTCCTTGTTAGGTCTGTGAGGGGAGCAGCTATGGTACTATAACTGGGGACGAAGTTTCTGTAGTACCATGCTGTCCCTAAGAATGCCCTCACCTGCTTTTTACTAACAGTTGCAGGCTATGCCTGAATAGCTTCCACTTTGGCAGGTTCTGGCCTTATCTTACCACTCCCCATTCTATGTCCTAGGTAACCTCTGCCATACCCACCTGACATTTGCTCAGCTTAATGGTCAACCTTGCCCTCTGAAGTCTGCCCAGCACCTCCCTGACATGCTGAAGGTGCTCTGGCCAGGAATGGCTGTAGATGGCAATATCATATAGGTAAGCAAGGGCAAACCCTTCTGCTCCTGCAAGGATATTATCTACCAGCCTGGACAGTCGCTGTGGCATTCTTTATCCCAAAGGGCATCTTTGTGAACTCATACAAGCCAAAAGGAGGCACAAAGGCTGACTTATTCTCTAGCACTGGGAGTCAGGGGCACCTGCCAGTAACTCTTGGTAAGATCAATGGTTGTAAGATACTCAGCCCCACCCAGCTGCTCTAGGGCCTCATCTGTCCTGGGCATGGGGTAAGCATCCAACCGTGTGTGACCATTTCATTTCCTGTAGTCCACACAGAACTTGCTGCTGCCAGCCTTCTTTGGCACCAGCACCACTGGGAACACCCAACGACTGTTGGACTCCTAAATCACCCCTAGTTCCAACATCTCCTGTACCTCCTCCCTCAGAGTCTGTCTGATACTCTCAGGCACCCTATACGGGGTCTGCCTAATAGTCCTTTGGGGTCCTGTATCCACCTGGTGCTGCACTAGGTGGGTGCACCCTGGTTTCCCAGTGAACATGTCCCCAAATTCCTGCAACACTGCTCGGATTTCTCAAACTTGGGTAGGCCATAGCTGCTGGGACATTGTTACCCCTTCCACCAAGGTGTCAGCCCGAGCCTCACTGAAGAGATCAGTCCCCAGATCTCCCTCAGACTCCTTCTGCAATCCACTGCAAATGCTCAGCACAAGGGCCTCCCTATCATGATAAGGTTTCATCATGTTAACATGGTACAATTTCTGCCCTGCCATCTACCTACCAGTTCCACCATGTAGTTATCACTACTTACCTTTCTTGCCACCTTGCAGGGTCCCTCCCAAGCTGCTTGCAGATTGTTGTGTCTGACAGGAATGAGAACCATTAGCTGCTGCCCCACAACATACTCTGTAGCTTGAGCATTCCTGTCATGCCACACCTTTTTCTGTTGTTGGGCTTCTGCCAGGTTATCCTGGGCCAAGCCCATGAGTTTCCTAAGCCTTGTCCTGAGGTTTAGGACATATGCCACAATAGACTCCTTGTGAAACTCTCATTCACCTTCCCACTCATCTCAAATTAAATCTAGAGGTCTCCTCACCCTATGCCCATACAGCAACTCAAAGGGTGAAAACCCTGGGATTCTTGGGGAACCTCTCTGTAAGCAAACAGATGGGGCAAATATCTGTCCCACTCCCTCTTAAACTGATCTGCAAATGCCCGCAGTATGGGCTTGATTGTAGAGTTTAACCTCTCAACAAGACCATTAGTCTGGGGATGCTAGGGGGTGATCTTCATGTGCTTCACCCCACAGGACTTCCACAGACAAGCCACCAGGTCTGAAATGAAATTGGCACCTTAGTCCATCAGTATTTCTTTTGGGAAACCTACCCTGCTGAAAATCTCTAACAAAGCATTTGCCACCTTCTCTGCCTCAATGGAGGACAAAGCCACTGCCTCAAGGTATCGTGTAGCATAATCCACTACCACTAGGATATACTTTTTCCCTGTGGAACTTGAGGTACTCAGAGGACCCACAATATCCATAGCCACCCTCTGAAATGGCTCCTCAATCACAGGCAAAGGCATCAAAGGAGCTCTCACCTTGCCTCCTGCCTTGGCTACCTTTTGGCACTGTTCACAGGTCCTGCACTACCCTGTTACATCTCTGGAAATTCCAGGCCAATAGAAGTTCTGCATAATACGCATCTTTGTACGTTTTATGCCCATATGACCTGCAAAGGGAATATCATGGGCTATGGCTAGAAGCGCCAGATGGTATGCTCTAGGCACTACCAACTTCTGTACTCTCTCACCTTCTAGTCCTCCCTCAGTGGTCCACTCTCTGTATAGTAACCCTTTGTCCCAGTATACAGATTCCCCCTTCTCTTGAGAATCAGATGCCTCCCTAGCTACCTGCCTCAGGCCTTGCAATGTAGGGTCTGAGAGCTGAGCCTCTCTCAACTCCCTCCTTGTAACCCTTCCCAGCTCCCCTTCCACAGGAAGTCTGGCATCCTCTGACAGTGGTGCCTCACTGTCAGCCTGGGTACTACTACTCACCCCTACCTTTGCAGTTACCCTGTCCAAGGGAACATCCGTACCCACAAGCAGCTGTGGCTCACCTTCAGTCTCACTGCTACAGTGTAGCTCACTCCCTGAAGTAACCACCTCACCAGTCCTGGCTGCAAGTATGCAGTCTGTCTGGGTCTCCCCCAGGCTACCAGACCCACATGCTTGTCTCCTTGCTTCACTGCATGTAACCGCATAAGTACATGGTACTGCCTCATCCAAATCTTTCCCTCTCAGGACATCTGCAGGATGGTAGTTTAGTACCCCTGTTGTCTCAAGACAACCTACTATTGGCATTTTGTCTTTCCCACTTACTGGCTCCCTCATCTTTGGTTCCCCACCTTGCCTCCATGGACACCTGTATGCCAAATTGCCCCACTGGTTGCATTCAAAACATTTAACCCTAGCTCCTGGACGTGTACCTGGACTAGTGGCTGCCCCTGCTACTGGCTGATTCTGCTGTGGCAGTCTGTGCTGCACACTATGGGTTCCTTTAGATCCATGAGTAGTACTGGGGGTCCCCTTCCTGTGCAGGGCTGCCCTGCTGGCCAGGTATAGGTCTCACTTCTACCCAACTCATCTGAAGTAGCATATTGTCTATCAGCTAATCAGATCCTCATGTCCTCAGGCAAAGTGCTAAGGGCTTGTTCCCTCACCAAAAGGTCTGCCAGCCTTTCAAAAGTGGTGACCTGACATCCACTCACCCAGCTATGAAAATAAGTGCTCAGTTCTGCAACATATTCACATACATTTTCATCTGCCTTGCATCTATGCTCACAAAACCTTTTCCTATACATTTCAAGTGTTATCTTAAAACATTCTAAAAGACATTGTTTTACAGCAGTATAATGAAAACAGACAGAGTCAGGCATTTTTAATAAAAAAGTTACAGCTTTCCCATGGAGTAAGGGGGTCAGGAACCGTACCCAGAACCTTTGGTCAACACTATACTGTTTGCATACCCTCTCAAACATATGAATGAAACTATCAAAATTATCCCCCTCTTTAAATTGCGGAAGAAATTTACTGACTTGTTGTGCTTCTGTGGTCCAGTTACTCCCTTTCCCATTACCTCCATGACTCTTGTGAAGAGTCAGCATTTCCCTCTCATGCCTCCTCTGACGCCCTTTTCTTTGGCTTCTATCTCCCAATGCCTGGCCTCCAACTCAAGTCTCTTTAGCTCCAGCTGGATTTTTAAGTCCACTGCAGAAAGTTTGAGCTGTCCATTCTCCGAGGATATTGTATCTCCACTGCCAGTCTGATTGTCCTTCACAGAAAGGTTGATCTGTCCACTCTTTGAGGATATTGTATCTCCACTGCCAGTCTGATTGTCCTTCTGGATGCTGTTTTCTGATGCAGCTGTAACCAAGTCTGCAATCAGGTCTGCCTTAGTCAGGTTTACATGCACCAGTCCCCTAGCCTGACATCTCTACCAGCTGGCTCCTTGTCAGCTTTCCATACTTCTCTGCTGACATGCTGCCTGTTCACCCTGACTAACTAAGCTAACAAAAGAAATAAAACAACTGTGATCTGAACTCTGAGTATTTACTGCATAGCTGATTTAGAGTATAAAACACCTTCAGAGATCACTGTACATAAGCCACAGGATTCACTCTACCCACACCACTACAAGCCAATCAGTTTTTGCCAACTAATTAATATGTGACATGGATATCCACCGCCACCACAAATGTGAAGTGGATCCCACCACTGTAAACCACATGTGGCGCCCTGGCTCAGCAATCAAGGAGCCTCAATCCTCACCACTAACACCAGAGAGGGTGTCTCATATAAGAGGAAAGGATAACAAATACACACAGTAAAGTACAATTTCCCTTAAGTGCATACAGAGATCACAGTCAGTCTGGGGCTGGTTGCTTCCTTGCTCCCCAGGTCCCAAATAAGACTCCCCAGTGGCACAGCTATAAGGTCCAGATCTCAGCCTAGCTGGCAAGTTAACCTCCAGTACCCTCTCTGTCCAACCAGTGCTTCATGTCCCTGCCCAAGTAGCTGACACACACACACACACACACACACACACACACACACACACACACACACACACACACACACACACACACACACACACACACACACTGTGAGATAAGTATTTATACAACTTCACAGACACTCCTGGGAAAGGCTGACACAGATTCTCCAGCTGTGCCCCTTTACCCAACCTATACAGTAGTAATCACTGCCACCACCAGCTAATATTTATCAGCTACCCAAAGGCCCTTAAAAGGGTGTCCAATTATCGCTGTGCAATATTATTATCCAATAGTAGTGTAACTTAAGCACTCCTAAGGCTTTGGAAGGGCTTATTACAGGATCACTTATAAGCATGCAATGTACTCTAGAGCTTAATTATCTCTACATAAACCAGCCACAGTTAAGAGGTTTTAAAAATATTTAATAATAAATACTAAAAACGCAAGACAATACTACTACACCACAGTGCTATTCAAGAGTTCAGAGATCACACAGAAACTTAAAATAAATCAATAGTACAGTTCTGATATAACAGAAAAAGATTTAGTCTAATCTTTATAGTCCTAGATATTTCTACAAGAAAACACACTTCTAAGATAACTTACTTAAGACAACAGGCAGTGCTGAGGATGGATATCAAGACAAAAATGCTCAATAATCTCTGGTTCTCAGTGTTTAAATTGAAACAGCAGTTCTGATAAACATTACATCATCTTTTTCACCCTTCCTGGAGTTCCCAGGCTACACATTAACTGCATTTACATTCTTTTACACTTACTGCAATAAAAGACATTCCACATGTAAATTCTGGTCATTAACTTTAGCCTTAAAACAATAGGCAGGAAGCCCCCATCCAGCCGCATTGGAGCCGACTTGTAAAACATCAAAGGCAGTGATGAAATCATTTTAATTTCAAAGAACCAACAAGAATTACTTGACTTACCTTTCTTTACAGCAGATGGCAATGTTGCCACATTGTTTTAAGTTCAACATTCACAGTGTTTACAAATAATAGAATTATGTACCAAATTCTATTTGACTAGGCTGGCAGCCTTCACCCTTCTCTACCAGTCTTCACACAGAACATAATGCTGGAAAGGGTCTTGCCCTCCTATTCACCCCTAATAAGATACTCTTTAGCCTTATGCCCAAAAAGTGTGGCCTCATCAAAGGGGCACTTAAGAATGACGTCTTGAAGTTTTCCGCAAAGTCACATACATCCAACCAGGAATAGCTGTGAAGAGTGATGCTTTTGCCTGTTGCCCTAGATGTACCATTCACAGCATTAGAATGTGGAAGGACACTTTTGATATGGATAGCATGGTGGCTAACTGGGATTCCCACACCTTCTTATGCTCTGCAGTTGTGACACTAGACAGTGCCTTGGAAACTCCTTTGGTCAACTCTCTGAAGATGAATCAAGATCAGTGCACTGATGTTTACTGTACTTAGGCGTGTCAGGGGAGGAGCCAGACTCATCAGAGGAATCCAGAGGTTGGGCTTTTTAGACACCAATCAGTTGCAGCTATCCCAAGGATAGGGAGCAAGTCTGAACATAAGAACAAGAATCAGCAATGGTTCTGAGCAGATCCAGATATCAGTGGGGAGTTCACTCTCCTGAATGGGACAAGATCCTTTTAAACACCTCATTTTGACTGAATCTGGTCAAGAGGATGGCCCCCTCTGATGAAAGGATTCCGACAAAAGTTTTTCTCTGGATGCAGCATAGCTCAGATCCAAGGCAAAAGCCAAGGCTAAGTTATCGAGGGTTGAACTGCCTAAAGGTTAGTACAGCTCTGAGCACCTTGGAGTTGACCCCAATTCCGGATCCTAAACCCTGAACTGATCCCTTGGCTCTGAGACCTATCAAGGTCTGATGTGGTAACAGTTAAACAAGGTAAGGATAAAGTTAGAATTGAAGATGACCACACTACCAGCTCAGATAGAGGCACCATCAGGGGCACTGAGATCCACGACTACTAGATCGTAAGGTTAGATCAGGGAAGAAGCAACCAGAAAGAGAAAGACAGGCATAGTACCCACAGCCCTGGGATGGGGGTGGCAGAGAGAACTCCCCTAACTGAATCTGCTTCTTCAAGAAGTTCCTCATCATGCTTTTCCCATTGGTTTCAGGAAGACTCCTCAAGGACTTCATGGATAAACACAACCTTTAAAAATCCAAACCAAACAGGAGAAACAGCAAAAGGAAAAAAACAGCACTGAGTTAGTTGCTAAAGGGTATAACAAATCCAAAGATTCACAAACTCCCAAAAATACCAAAGAAAATAAAATACAATACTTCCTACTCTAAAGAGTAGTTAGGAGAAAAGCTACATTTTTTGTTTTAAAATATAAGAAATGGTATAGAGTGGGAACCACCACAAGAAAAAGGATTCTAAAATCCACAAACAAGCTAACAAGCTACACAAGCACTCAAAAGAAAGACCAATAACACAGCAGATAGAAGAAACCTGACTATTTGGCCAAGAAAGGTGAAAACGTACTTATCTGAACCACTCTGTCAATGTGCACAGAGCCATGGAAGCCATGTCTTGCTTGTAAAATAGCAAACAAGATCTGAAGGGCTGACACAGTGGTGCTACGTTATGATAAGTGGGGATCCTGAGACTTGGACCCCAAAGACATGTAAGAAAAGCTGGAGTCAGGTCCATATGGATGTGATAAATCCACTAGTTGCGGCAGACAGATAAAACAACACTAGAGCCTGTGTTTGCATCTTCACTGGGCTCTCACTCTCTATGGCCCTTTGCTCCAGCACATCTCTCAACAGGAGAGGCATAAGACTGAGCTGGTTCCTTGGATAAGGGTGAATTCATCTACACTTTTGGTATCTTAGAAACTGCCATCTGTTGCACTGCTGAAAAAATGTGAGGGCCCACTGGTCCTGAGTAATGTTTTTCCAGTTCTAAACAAAAAGGTGAAATACCCTCCTATCTTTTCTGAAGGGGAGTACGGGGCAGAATTGGAGTAAGGTTTGGGGTGGGGTGGATTTCTGGAAGGAGCAGCCTGGCTGACTTACGGATGTTCCCACTGGGAGTCTCGACCATGGTGGCCCCCAGTCTTCTCTTTTGGTTTGGTTTACCATTCCTTTCTGAATTTCCCTTTTATTACTGCCCTGCCTGGAGCAAAAGGGCCAAACTTTAGTAGAGTAATTTCTGCTGAACTCTAGTGCCTGGAATTGAAAGAGCTGGTTCACAGATTACATTGTCTTTTCCTTCAACTCCAGTCATTCAAAGACAATTTCAACAGAGGATTCAAAGTGGAGGTATTTGTCCAGTGGTGAATTCAGGAGCTCCATCCCTACATGGTCTGGTAGAATGCTTTGCAGCCTGTGCAGACAAATTACATAACTCAAGCATCTTCAGCTTCAGGTCCTTATCTATGGACCCTGTGCCTTAGCCTTCATCTTCTTCAGCAGAGACTGCTGCTAAGTAAGCATCTGGGTTTGGCAGCTCAAAACTCTGAAGCAGAAGTATATACCTTCTTCCCAAACCTCCAAATCTCTTCAGTATTCCTCTCTCCTTGTCACTAGGAACTGGCTTCCTGAAAGGAGCTGAGACAGATCCCTTGCTGGAATGCAGGGACACTACAGATGGATCGGCTAGAGGATTCCTGTACAGAAATTAAAGTGGTCAAGCTTCCTCGGAGCAGGAAGAGGGATGGATACACTAATAAACGTATCCTCTAGGACATCCATGACTTGAGAAAATGTGTGTACCATAGGCTGTAATTAGGGCTTTAGACTTCCATTGGATCTCTTCCTTCATCATATGAAAGGTCTCCCTAAAGGGCAAATCATATGGTGAAGAAGCAGAGAAGGAAGTGTCCTCTGTGTCGGGCTAATAAAGAACCGCAGACAGAATCTGAACCACAAAGATTAGCTCATTTACTTTAGAATCAGGGATATAGAAATCCTCCAAAGGTTCCATCCTTCTCTTTTCTTAAGGGGCTCCAAACAGAAATTATATGCAAAGTGGCCTGCCTAGACTTCAGGAAGGATATGAAATCTTAGGCCAAATGGAACAGTTGTCAAGAAGAAGCCTGAGAAGTGAACAGGAGTGAGGTACTACTCAACCTAGGCTGACACAAGCTGGCAGACACTGGGTTGCCATTGGGTGCTTTTCTCCTCACAGCTTTGGAAATAACTCTGTTGTAGGTCCCTGAGTGTGGGTGGGCAACCAAAATACTGATACAATCCCCAGGAATTTCCTTGGAAAAGCAGGCATCAGTATTCTACTCTCTCTCTCTCTAACAAGAATGCCATCCTCAGACAACGAAATCCAATCAGCCCTGGAAGATGTAAGCTGAAACCTAATGGAATTGTGGCCTGCAGAACAGTTGCAACACAATCCTTTAGAAAAAAAAACCTCTTAAGATGGGAGCTGGGAAAGCACTTCACCATGTTCAAAGTTACAAGACCTAGGGAAAACAGGAGTCATCTTTTGGAATGTCCACAGTCTTCTGACATTTCTTCCCCGTCTCTTATCAGCATGTTTTTCTTCAAAGGACGGATTCTAGAGGTCTTGGCCAATGCCATAGTGGTAAGGAATCAGGCATGCACCCATACCACTCAACCTGGAAACATCAAAAATCTGGACAAAGGTCCATAACAATAGGTACAAATAGGTACACTTATTAACATAAATTTGCATAATACTTATGTAACCCTACCCACTCCATTGGAACTGTGGGATACAAACTTTCAAATGCAGAGTGAACAGACAACCAAAATATGGTCCCAGAGTCCCCCCTGCAGCCATTCCAATGTCCCATTACTTGGCTACTTTGCCCTATTTACCATAAACACTAATGTGCATACTTGATTTGGATTGCATTTAAAACTTTTATTTTACATTTTATAATACAAACACAAAAACATCTGCTAAACAAACAATACAATCTCACAATGAAAATAGACTTAGCAGACTTAGCATTAAAACTTGTCTGCCCTTGAAACTCACATTCATTAAAACAGCACTGGAACCCACATTCAAAGAAAATGCATCTGGCCAGTGGCAGATAAAGATTACCTTTGGTCTGTTTTCAAATCATAGGCCCCTTGCACACAAAACATGGATGTGTTCTTTGATACACCTTCCTGACTGTTAAATTATATTCCTTGTATAATACAGCAACAGCACACTTGTTCGAGCGCATTTTAAATTTTGAACATTTTTCCAGTAAGCAATGAAACAAAATGCATGAACCAATAAAGACAAAACTGCCCAAGTCAAAACATTTCCATCATAAAAGTCTACTCAAACATCTACAATCCATGAGTACCAGTAAATATGCACAATCTCTGCAGAAGTAAAACTCATCCAAATTCCACATTAAAGATATCTGTAACTAATGAAGAGGTTGTTGCTAGTAAACAACTTTATATTTCATTATTTTATCTACAAATAAAGTGCCTCTTCAACTTGCATTTGAGGAATACATTGCCTATGCTATGTTACATAAAAAAAAAAAAAGTTAAGCTAGTAATATTGCAATAGGGAAAGGAGCTTTCACTGCTGTGCTGACTTCTCATAGCAACAGTACATACAATCATTTGAAAAATGATTGCACCTGGCTACTAATATACTTATCTTACTGCTAACAAAGAAAATCGACCTTGGGGCAAACTGTTCTGTGTGGATATATACTCAGTGAAACTCAATTTTGCAAAGCAGACACAAAGATGCATTATGCTTCCAGACTCAGGCTGAAAACTGGCACTTTTGAATCATATAAGTTGAAAACAACATTAAGAATTTCCCTTAAAATGGCTACAGATATTATTTTAGAAATGCACATTTTTTCAGACTCAAACTGAGAACTGATACTTCTATATTACAGGAATCAGTGTGATAAGAATTTCCCTTAAATGCCAGATCATATTAGAAGTATGCAGTCAGCAGAACAATACACTAAAAGTCTGCTAGAAGGAAACAGATTCAGCAGAATGAAAAACAATTTAAGCAAAAACATTCCAAGAGCGATGTAATCAAGCATATGTGGAGCGATTAACTTTGTACATTTCCCTTAAATTCAATACCATATAGCCACTGTGAATACCATATCACTTCAATTTAATTTTATTTATTTAACATTTGCTTACCGCTAAAGTCCAACTTGGAACAAAATTCAACAAATCAATTTTTCAGCAGATGCCCACAGAGAAATGTCTTTGTTATGTAGGAAGAAATCGGAGGAAACCCACACAAACGCAGGGAGGACTGGACATGCAGACTCCGCACAGAAGGCAATGGCACTGGCACCCTAACCCAAATCAAACCAGAGAACCTTACTGTGAGGCAACAATTGTAAATTGTGGCTGCACCACTGACTGCACCATGGTGCCAAACTGCAATTTGTTTTCCCTTGTCAGTGTATGCCTATAAGATGACCTAACACTAAAACAAAGCAAGAAAACACTATGGACTGTTCATTCGTAAAATACTGCGATGCAGAAATTACAGCACTGACAGAATGGAAAACACCATTACCAATGTGCTACTAACTAAATGCAAATGTGATGGATTAAATACACTTTTTGCTTTCAAATTCAGAGCAATACAAGGGAATATGACTGCGAGCTGCACCTGCTGCAAACATAACTTACAACTCTTAGTGCCTTAGCGGGCAAAGCATAGAGGAAGTTATTTATCATCTGCTCAGTACAACACAACACACATACATCACTAGCGAGCTGTTCAGATGCTGCCTGCTAGTGCTAAGCTAAAGTTAAGTATCTGCGAGTGTGACTGCTGCTGCTCCCTACAGCTTACATAAGTTACATTAATAATACACATTTGTTTTTAGAACATTAAAAAACAAAGTGGCTAGAACGAACTACATGAGTCGGCGCAGAGTTAATGAACCACTCGTCCACTCCGGATTAGCTGGGTCGGTCCGTTAACAAAATTAATTGGTTTCTTACCTCACCTGGAGCCCATTAAATTCTCTGGGTAGTAGGTAGATGCGGGGTGGACTGAAATTTAAAATTTTGCACAAACATCTTCCACTGCTGTACGAACGAAACAGCTATAACTGCTTCCAGCACTGAAAAGAAGACTTCGAAAACAAAATAACTGTTCCTGCCGCTTGCAGCATTTGAACATCCCAGCCAGAAATGTGTGCAGAGCTATTCTGATAGGTTGGTAGCGCTGATGGCACTGACGTCATCGCACACATGATGACATCAGCCAAAACAGTGCTAAAATGTAAAAATAATTGGAAAAAATCAGAAATGATGGGTTGTCATTCGGGAATCGTGGCACCCCATCATTTGGACCCCAAAACTCGGTAAAAAATGAGGAATTCGGGATGGATGGGAGGTATGCATGCACCCCATTTTTAGCTGCAAACTCACAAAAAGATCTAGATGTCCTTCTATATCACTGTTGCAGCATTCTTTACTATAGGGATTCCCTACCCATGGCAGCTTAATATTCGGCCAGTATACCAAAGCCTTATGACCTAGTGTGTGCCATATGTCACACATATGCTCCCCATACAGGATGTAGGGCATAAAAGTGACATATGAACACAGCTATCCAGAACTTTTGCCACCAGTCCAAACGTCATTACTGCCCATTGGTCTGAACAGCTTGTTGATGTGCTGAATACTTAGCTGTCAAATAAGTACTCCAGCAAGGTTGTTTTTTTTTTCTTTGGCCTTATATCTTATTTTGCTTGCCCAGAGTTCATGTCATCCAAGAAGGGGAAATGTCAGTGAGGGAGGCAGATTCCCCATAAGAATAACCATGAATAGTGTCTCTTTTGTTTTGGGGCTTTCCATGACATGACTCTTGTAGTATCTGTAAGGTGTTTGCATCTATGACTCTCAGAAGCCTTTTGTCTTTCCTGGCTATTTATCTTGAAAACCAATGGCTTAAACGGTAATCCCAGGGACACATGGCAGAATTAATTAAACCCAATATACCCTCACTAGGTAAGAGAAGGCCAAGAAGTCTTAGTGGATTCTTTAGCTATCTAGCCTATACTGGACGTCCCTCTAGAACTGGATAACAGCTCTGTAGGCTGTTTGAAACATTGGATTCCCCTGCCTCGACCCTGTTGGAGGCCAGCATGGATCTGTCTTTTCATACGTCCTCTGAAGTTTTTCAGGCATCTGCTCCGTATGTTGAGGGGGAATCATTGTTGATTATCTCAGAGGGTCCTAGAGGAATTCCACAGATACTGGTCAGGGAGGAGTTCCAGGTACTCTTACTGCATCTCACCAAGGGTCAGAACCTCCAGCATTTGTTAGGGCTGACATCCCTTCCAAGAAAAGATAAAATATGAAGCATGTTTCAGTTCATCCAAAGGATCCTCAAAGGGAATGGCAAGAGTTTACTCGAGGCTTATTTTCTGCCTTGATGGCCCTGAAGCCTCTTCAGTGGGTTTCGGTGTCTGTTCCTCCTTGGCCCCTACCATTTCTAAATGGCCTAGGGAATCAGATTCCTCAGATAAGGATTCAGAGTCTGATGAGGGGCCCTTGTCTTATTCTTCACAGATGCATTTGCCTTATTGTTCTGATGTGGATGACTCTATTAGCCCTGAGTCTCCTTTTGAGGAATTGCCCTTTGGGGACACAAATGCTAGGATGATGGAATACTTTAAGTGGAATTCTTCTCAAGTGTCTGATATTCAGAGGAGATATTAAGAGTTGCTTTAGAAGGATACTCCTAAACCACTGGCACTTCCTCCTGTGTTGGCTACCTTGTAAGCCACTTTCACTGCTGATTCCAAGTCTCCTGAATCTCATCCTCCTGTTCCTAAGAAACCTGATAGGTTCTATAAGGTCCCAGAGGATTGTCAATTTTTTATTTGTGTCCTTCTGCTGATCCTACTGTGGTGTCTGTTTCTTCTGACAAACCTTCCAAGGTCTTGCCCTCTTTCAAACTTTTGCTTTCTGATAAGGATAGTAGGGCATTGAAGAGGATTGGTAAGACGGTTTATACTGCTTCTACGTTGGCATTTACAGCTACTAATTATGAAACTCACATGACCAGGTATGCTTTAGCCTTGATTGCTCTGGTTTGTCAGGTTATTTCTAACCTCCCCGATTCTGAAGGCAAAACTTCTGCCTTATCTATTTTAAATTTTAATTCTCAAGTGGCTCTCCACTCTGTCAAATATAGCTGTAATCCTGCTGATGCCTCCTTCAGGGCTGCAGCTTGTGAGCTTGTCAGGAGGCATCATAAATAAAAATAATAAACATCAGTTTGGGACAGCTGCTGCCACTGCTGACCTGTTTAAGTCCATTTAACAGAAAGGCAAAGCCTTGTAGGACCTTAAACATATTTTCTTCTCTTCTATGCCCAGGTTCTAGAGGAATTATCCTTCTAGATCTGTTTCTCTACAGGCGATCCCACCAGGCCTCCAAGGGCAGGAAGGGTGGTTGGTGTGCCTCCCCTGCTAATGCTTCTCAGACTTCTGTGGCCCAGAATCCTCCTTTACCTGATAAGCCTGTGTCTCCTTGACAATTTTACCCACCCTTAGATCAGGTTACTTTGTCCCTTTGGCCTTCCTTTTGTCTTGCAAACTGCCTTCTCATCACTTCAGACTCTTGGGTTCTTTCTATCATCTGGCAGGATTACTTTATGGTATGGAAATCTCTCCCTCCTTTTTCAGGGATTCCCTAACCTCCTTTAGAGCAACTTCCTTATTTCCCAGAGGTCTTAGGGTCCCTGATTAACCAAGGAATCATTCAACTTGTTCCCCTTTCCCAAGTGGGAAATGGCTTTTATTCTAGGATGTTCTTGACTTCTCAAAAGGAGGGCACTTGGAGAACTATTCTGGATCTTGCCCTGCTCAACACCTTTCTCAAGGTCCCCCTCTTTTCAGATGTTTACTTGTCCAACCCTGTTTCCTCTTTTACTACCTCAGGCTTTTCTGGTGTCTTTGGATCTGAAGGATGTTTACCTTCATATCCCTATTCACCCTCTTTTCAAGAAGTTTTACATTTCTGGGTTGCTTCCTTTCATTTTCATTCCTCTGCTTTGACCTTTGGCCTCTCTACTGCCCCAAGAGTATTCACAAAATGCTTAACTCCTGTGACTGCTTTCTGCAGGCTCCAAGGCATTCAGTTTTTTCCTTATCTAGATGATCTGTTGCTTCAGGCACCTTCTCCCAGTTGCTTGCTACAGGATCTAGAGTTCACCATCTCTCTTCTTCAAAGTTTGGGGTTCACTATCAACTTCCAAAAGTCCACCCAGACTCCCTCACAGGATTATTTCTATCTGGGATGTAGGATTCAGAGTGTGCCAATGTTGGCCTCTCTTCCATCTCCAAAACTTTTGTCATTGACAACCGTCCTTCACTTTCTTCTTCTTCTGACTGACATTCCAGCCAGAGAGTTTCTTCAGGTCCTGGGATTCATGGCTTCTTCTATTCTAATTTTCCTTTTTGCCAGACTGCACATGTGGAAGCTTCAACAGTACCTCAAGTTGGTTTGGCTGCAGCACTGCCACCCTCTGGATTTCAGCATCTCTCCTTCCTTGTATAAAGAAGGAATTCAAGTTGTGGATTCATTAGTTTGCTCTCAACCCAGGTCTGCCTTTTCAGCCTCTAGTCCCTTCTCAAGAACTATACACCCATGCCTCGGACACGGTGTGAGGGGGCTTCATGTTGTCACCCAAAATTTCAGGGTCTCTGACCCCCCCATCAGAAGTCATACCATATCAAAATCAAAGAGATGAGAGCTCTGATTCTGGCCCTTTAAGTTTTTCACCTCATGTTCTCTCAGGCACATTGAAAGTGTACAAAGACAACACTACAGTGATGTGGTATATCAACAAGCAGGGAGGCACAAAATCGTACGTCCTCTGCAGGATGGCTCTTCAGGTTTTGAAGGTGGCTCTCAGTTATCAGTTAACTCTTCAGGCAGTATACATTCTTTTAGGGCACATTCTAGTGGCACCCTCTCTGAGCAGGTCTGAAACACAGGCTCATGAATGGATGCTTCACACACACATGTTTCAGGACACTGTCCACTGATGGGGTGTTCGTCAGGCAGATCTTTTTGCCTCCCCTCTGAAAAGACAGCTCGCTCTTTTCTGTTCCAGAGTGCCATGCCATCTGTCATGGAAGACTGACACCCTTTATTTTCCTTGGAAGGGGATGTTTCTTTATGCTTTGCCTCCTCCTCCTCCTCTGTTTCCCACAGTCCTGCAGAAGATTCAGCTGGACTCCCAAAAATCATGCTAGTGACTCCCTTTTGGCAAAGACTGCACTGGTTCCCCCTATTAATGCACTTGGCCAGGGGCAATCACCACAAGTTACCTCACCAGTCGGACATTCTCATAGAGGACAATGTTCTCTCATCCATCCTTATTTATCCACTTTTCACATGACACTGTGGGTGACAGGATTTTGATCCCTTTCAGGCACTTTTTTTTCTGAAGATGTGCTCAGAGTCTTACAGGAGGCAAGGATACCCTAAACCAGAAAACTGCACATTTCCAAATGGAAAAGATTTTCTGTTGGGTGCCATGCTCGTAACCAGGACCCTTTTTTCACTGTGGGCACCATTGATCTTCTCTTATTTGCTTGAGTTGCTCCAGTCTGGCGTGGCCTATTCTTCTATGAAGGCCTATTTATAAGCCACTTCTGCTTGTCTACCCTTAAATCCTCCCTTGGCTTCTCATTTTAAGGTCAAACAATCCTCCTCCTTGGGACCTTAATTCTGTTTTGGAAAAATTAACTCAGGCCCCTTTTGAGTCTGCAGATTCTGCTTATTTGCAACATTGAACCTGTAATAATGTTTTGTTGCTGGCTCTTACTTCTGCTAGGAGGAATTCTGAGCTCCAGGCTCTTATGGCCATGTCTCCTTTTTTGTTTTTTTCACAGGGACAGGGTGTCCCTTCATACTAATCCTTCTTTTATGCTCAAGGTAGTAAATGAGTTGCCCTTGAATCAGTCAGTACAACTCCCTTCCTTTTCTCTTCTACTCAGTTTGCTAGTGAGAGGGTCTTGTATACCTTGGTTTTGCACAGACAGCTCAGACACTATTTGGATAAAACTAAGGCCATTTGTAAGTCTGACCAGCTTTTTTTCCTTTCATCCCAGAACATTGGGTTTGGCTGTTTCTAAGGAAACCACCTCCTCCTGGATATTTAAGCCATTTCCTTTTGTTATTTTTTTCATTGCAAATCTCTGTCTTCTGTTACAGCTCATTCCACTAGGGCTGTTGCCTCTTCTGGAACTTTCTTCAAGGGGATGAACACCAATTTCATCTTTGAAGCTACTACTTGGTCTTCAGTGCATACCTTTACAAAGCATTATAAGCCGGAAATGTTTTTTAGGGCCAGTGCAGGTTTTGCTAGAATATCTTGAATGGGTTTGTTACCAGGTTTCCTCAGTCTTCCACTTCCCATTCAGTTTCTTGAGCTTTTTTACTCTCTCTATAGTAAAGAATATTTAACAGTGAAATGGAAGGGCATAGTTCAGTTGTGTCAAATTTTACCATAACAGTAGATGTCCTTCTCTTCACTGTTGTAGTATTCACTCACTCACTCCAACCCCCTTGTTCGTTCTGTTTTTTGTTTTGGATTCTCGTCTGGTTGAGGGTTTCTCCTTTTTCTTCTGCATTTTCTCCTTCTGGATGTGCATGGACTCCTTTGTCCTATGCAGACTGTTCTTTACTGGGGCAATTCAGTTCTGGGTAACTGTGTTTGTACATAATTTTTATGCCCCACACCCTGTGCGGGGAACATATGTGTGATGTACGGCGGATACAAGAGCATAATGTTTTGGTGTACTGGCTGAATGTTGAACTTCCCTGGGCAGGAGGTTCCTATTGTAAAGAATACTGCAACAGTGGAAAAAAAGAACATCTACTGTTATGGTAAGATTTTGCACAACTATGCTTTCTTTTTCAGACTATCCTCTAGGTGAAACTAGCATAATGGGAACAAGCATTAACATTCATCATCAGAAAAGACCAGCTGGCATAATGGTCAAGGTCTTCGCCTCCCATGCACAAGGCACAAGGTGTGATCCTGACCTCCAATGCCTGCTCTGTTTTCTGGAGTTTCCATGTTCTCCCTGTGTCTCTGTGGGGTTTTTCCCACCTCCGAAAAACATGTCAGTTTTTCCATCCCAAGCTCACCTAAGAACGGACCTATGGGCAGCAGCTCTGACTCTAGATGGTGCCCTCTAGGGGAAGAGTTGTACAGACCAACCACTTTGGGCATCTACTGTGGTTTGCAATATCCTCATGATTGGAGAACATGGATCAAAGACTGCATGCCGTGGCAAGACTAGTCACTTGGTGTAAAAATATGACTAGGTGATCTAGTTGTGTTGGCTAATATCGCCAAGATGGGCATAGGTATTTGTGGGTGATGAGTCGGTTGAAAAAATGGCCTACTCTCTCCTACACCAGGGACCCATGCTAATGTTGGGAGGAGTGTATATACCCCTATTAGCCAGTGTGTACCAACTAAAAAGCCTAGCAGCTGCCACTGTCCAGTTACTCAGCTTTGCTTACTTGGGATATCTCTGTTGAGCGAAAGATGGACGTAAAACCAGTCAAACTGCCAAATGTGAACTAAGAATTGCCACACTCAATAGAGGTTCACTGAAAGGGCGAGGCTTGGAAGTGAATGACATCATGGTAAGGAGGATAATGGATCACCTGTGTATCCAAGAGACAGGGTAGAAGGGCAGTGTAGCAAAACTACTTGGCTTGGGATACAATGTCTGCTACTCAGAAGGAAGGTGCAGGAACTGTAGTGAGGAAGAAGCTTCTGCAGATAGTGAGAGATGTCATCAGAATTAGTGACAGACTTTTGGCAATCAGATGCTAGTGTAATGATAGAGCAGTATTCATAATCTCAGTCTATGCCTCACAGCAGGGTTGAGATAGTGAAGAGAAGAGTACATTCAGACAGCAGTTGCAAGACCTACCAGACAAAGGAGGACAACAGCAATTGGTATTGACAATGCGGTGACCTGAATATACATACTGGGATAGACACACAGAATAGGATACGAGGACTGCTTGGGTCCACATAGATAGGGCAACAGGAATAAAGACTGAGACGTCATTTTAGACTTGTCTGGCAAATGGCTTGATGGTGATTAACACATGGTTCAGAAAATGAGGCAGTCACAGGATCATTTACAAAAGTGGCCAACATGCAACTCAGGTAGACTTTGTCCTAGTACGGAAAGGGCAGTGAGGTATCATCAGTGATTGCAAAGTCATCTCCAGTGAAACAGCTGGCCCACAGCATAAACGACTGGTTGCCACAATCAGCTGCAAGCAGTGGTCAGAGAATACTCTCAGGTCACCAGAGACTAGGATGAAGACCTGGAAGTTGACTGGAAAGAAAACACAACAGTTTAAGGAATTATTCAGGGCTCTATCACCTCAAGAAAAAGAGGAGGAAATATTCTGAGTTGAAGAAGAACAGTGCCTCAAAACAGCACATGTAAGGACTACAGAACAGATATGCAGCCAAGCCAGGTAGGGAACTAAGGTACACAAGGAAAGTGGAGGAATTGTGGAATACAGAAGTCCAGGTAGTCATCAAAAGAAAGAAGGAGTGCAGGAAAAAGTGGGAAATAGAAAAAACAGACCAAGCTAAGAAGGAATACTGGTTGACTAACAATGAGGCTAAGAGAGGAGTTGCAATAACAAAGAACTAGGCATCAGAGGCACTCAACTGACTTCTGGAATGTGACTCAGTGGATGGCACAAAGAAACCATCAGGTTGCAAAGCGAAGACAGAAACAAAAAAGAAGACAGTCAGAAACCCTTCAAAAGGGATGCCAGCAACAACCTGCTCACCAGTTCACAGGACATCAAAGACAGATGGAAAGTACTTCCAGCAGCTTCTGAATGAAGAAAACCCCACAGAAGCTGTACTATCCTAGACACAGCCTACAGTGAGAGAAGAGGAGGAGGAGCCCACCCTAGAAGAAGTACGAACAGCACTAAGAAAAATGAAGTCAGGGAAAGGAGCGGGCTCAGATGAGGTCACAGCAGAGATGATCAAAATGATGGGTGAGATAGGGGAGAAACAGCTCCTGAGGGTACTTCTAGCGGTGTGGAGAGGAAGCTGTATCCCAGATGACTGGAGAATAAGGTTGCTGTTGCCAGTGTTAAAGAAAGTACAGTTCTGTACACTTACTATAAATGTAGATGTTCAAGTGTATTCACTGTTGCAGTCATTACATTTGGGTAATCTGCTGGCAGGTTGCCCTCAGTCGGCCTGAATAACAAAGTCTTGGGTCCGGCGTCGGTTGCTGTCTCCTCTTCCATGATGTTAGGTCGTCAGGGGTATAAAACATGCAGCTGATGCCATTTTATTCAGTTTTTCTTGCCCCAGATGTCAGGTGCCCCCCAAATGGGGAGGAAAAAAAAAAATATATATATATATATATAAATAAACAGAAATATATGTAAATGCACTTTTGGCAACATAAACTTTACCTTCATCTAAAAGCAAATACACCACAAAGGCTTTAGAATATAGTGAAGGAAAGAAAAGTTATAGAAAAGGGGGATGGCAGGTGGGTAACCCGGACTGCAACAGTGAATACACTCGAACATCTACATTTATGGTAAGTGTACATAACTGTACTATGTTCTTTGTGTTTCACTGTTGCAGTCATTACATTTGTGTAAAATCCCAAAGCTATGGATGGGAGGATGGAACTAAATAGCATTAGGAGCGGCTATAAGGCCCTGCAGAACTACAGTGGTAAAGCCTGCCCTGGATTTGGAGAAGAGAGGCAAATGATAATGCTTTGTGAAGGTATGAACAGAGCTCCAAGTAGCAGCCTCTAGAATGTCTTTGGTTGGAACCCCTCTGAGAAAAGCTGCTGTGGTAGAGGCAGCCCTGGTGGAATGTGACCCGATTCTCTTGGGCACAGGTTTACCATGGTGCAAGTAGCAGAAATGAATGCAGTGGCTTATCCACTTAGAAATAGTCTGCTTTGCTATAGCCTTCCCCTCTGACCCTGCAACAAATGCTACCAGTAGTTGCTCAGACTTCCTTAGAGATTTGGTCCTGTTTAAGTAGAATCTTAGTTGTCTGTGTACATCCAATGAATGCAGAATCTGCTCCCCCTTGTTCTGCGGATTTGAGTAACGTGTTGGCAGGTGAATTGTCTGGTTAAGAGCCACACTGGATACCACCTTAGGCATAAAAGAAGGGTTAGTCCTGAGGGACACCCTGTCTGGGTAAAATGTAATAAAAGGCTCCACAGCCATGAGAGCATGTAGTTCTGAAACTCTTCTTGCTGAAGTGACTGCCAAGAGGAAAGCTGTTTTCCAAGATAGAAATTTTATATCTGCAGTAGCTACTGGTTCAAAAGGAGGCAGGGTGAGTTTTTCCAGCACAAAGTTGAGGTCCCATGCAGGAGTTGGTGATCTTCTGGGAGGCCTTAAATTTTTGGCCCCTCTAAGATACTGTTTAAGCAGAGGATGAGAAAAGAGGGGAGGCTCTGTGTTGTAATGAGCCGAGATGGCAGAGGCATGTATTTTTATTGAAGAAAAAGATAGGCCCTTGTCAAGCATCTCAGTCAAATATTGTAAAATCTGAGGAATATTGGGATTTGCTGTGTCCGTTCCCTGTGCTTGGTTCCAAGCACAGAATCTCTTCCATTTATCAGCATAAGATTTTCTAGTACTAGGCCTTCTAGCTTCCAAAATGACATTCATCACAGATTTACTGACAGGTGTTGTTTGAATAATTAAATGATCAGCCATGCTGCAAGGTTCAGAGTTTGGAGCTGAGTGTGCAGAATATGACTGTTCTGCTGATACAGTAGATGAGGTATTTGAGGCAAGTACCAAGGAGGAAGTTGAGACATATACCTTAGAATTGGGTACCAGTGCTGGCGAGACCAGTCCGGAGCAATTAGGATCATTTTTGGTTTTTCCTGTCTGACTTTTAGTAAGACCTTGGAGAGAAGAGGCAGAGGAGGAAAGGCATAGACTGATAGGTTTTTCCAACTGAAGGATAGGGCATCCACTTTCCATGCTTTTCTGTGAAAAGTTCTTGTGCAGAATTTGTCCAGCTAATAATTTTGGGGAGAGTCAAATAGATTTATGTCTGGGCTCCCACATTTCTGTGTTAACATGCTGAAGATCTGTGGATCCAGTTTCCATTCATGTGGGTCCATAAGATTTCTGCTTAGGTCATCTGCCAGAGTATTTTGTTTTCCTGGCAGTAATTGAGCTTGAAGATATATTTGGTAAGCTAAAGCTGTGTTCCACAATGCCATGGCTAGTCTGCAAAGGGGGTAGGAATGTGTACCCCCCTGCTTGTTTATGTACCACATAACCGTGGTGTTGTCCGTCTTTATCAGTAGTTGTCCTGGATGAAGTAAGTCCTTGAAGGCTGTCAGAGCATTCTGAACAGATAGCATCTCTTTCTGGTTGATATGCAGATGCATTTGTTTTGGGCTCCATTTGCCCTGAATGCATCTCCCCGCCAGGTGGGCCCCCAAGCATAGTCTGATGCGTCTGTAGTTAGGGTTTGGGTGGCAGGGGGTAGAGTGAATGACACTCCCTTGTTTTGGTGACATGTCTCTACCCACCAAAGAAACTCCTGTTGTTGGCAGGGAATGAGAAAAATCATTGTTTCCAGACTGCGACAATGTTGACTCCATAAACGTTTTAGGTACCATTGTAGTTTCCTCATATGCAGTCTAGCATATGGAATTAGTAGAATGTAGGATGTCATGAACCCAAAGCCTGCAGAATTTGTCTTGCAGATAACTGGGTTTTTGTTGTCATTTGTTTGAAGTATGTTGTCAGTTGCCTTTGTTTGTCTGGCGTAAGGTAAGCCATCTGGGCAGTTGTATTCAAACTTGCACCCAGGAATGTGATTATTTGAGATGGTACCAGTTATGATTTATTTTCGTTTGTGTACCCTAGGCATGTTAGAAGCCTTTTTACAAATGCCAGATGTTGAAGAAGAGTGTTCTTGTCCTCTGCTTGAATGAGACAGTCGTCCAGATAAGGATAAATGTGTATGCTTCTTTGTCTGCAGAATGCGATTACTGGTGCCAGGCACTTTGTAAAGACCCTGGGCTCAGTAGATAAGCCAATGGGCAGTGTAGAGAATTGGTAATGCAAAAAACCTGCCTTGAAGCAGAGGTATCTTCTGCATGATTCCCTTATTGAGGTATTCCTCTTTTAAGTCTAGAGTCACTAACCAAGCGTTCCTGCCCAGCATAGGCAGTAGCTGTTGTAAAGTCAGCATTTTGAATTTTGGAATGTCCAGGAACATGTTCAAGATCGATACGTCCAGTATTGGATGCCAGGCATTGTCTTTTCTGGGTACCAGGAAAAATCTTGAATAAAAACCTTGTCCTTTCTCCTTTTCTGGTACTGGTTGAATAGCCCCCATATCCATGAGGGACGTAACTTGTTTATGAGCCTCTGCCCATTGATTTTGTGGCAGATCTTAGGTTCATAGATAGGTTCATAGATTAGTACTAAGCTAACTGCCCTGGCAAGCTATTTTAAGCCTAGCCAATTATCCCTTGTGAGACTCAAACCCTGCACCTTGTGTTTGTAAGGCAAACACCTTAACAATTAGGCCACCCTCCCAACCCTGGCTAACTGTTTGGAATTGACAAAGTATGGAAATGAAATCTGTACTCCTGGGATACTATGTTTAATACCCACTTGTTCTGGGTAATTAACTGCCAATTTTGAGCATGAAGTGCTAGTTTTCCCCCCAAGGGGGCTGCCAAAAGATAAGTGCTTGGTGAAGGTACAGGGAAGTCATTGAGACTGCTTACTGTAGGGTTGTGCTTTGCTTCCTCCAGATTTGGAGGTGGAGGCACCCCATTGCTTTGACCTGTAAGAACCCGGTGATTGGTATCTGGAGCCTTTTGAGCACCTGGATTTGTCTTGAGTGGCTCTGCTGGACACAGGAAAGGACCACTTTTTAGTAGGCCAGTGCCTACTGAGCCTGGGTGGCTGCACTTGCAAGAAATCTTTTACAGTTTGCATAGATTTAGCTTTGTCTTCCATTTTCTTTAAAACCTCTTCTGCCTTATTACCAAACAGAGTATCATGCTGCAAGGGGGCATCCAACAATTTAGCTTTAACATAATCAGGCAGATTTTGCTCCTTGAGCCAGGCATGCCTTCTAATCACAGATCCAGTAAGTGCGGCCCTGCAAGAGGCCTCCAAGGAATCAAAACCACATTGCAAAGTATGCTTTCCAACCTGTTCTGCTGAATGCAATAATTCATGTAATTCTTTATTTTCCACACAATCAGAAATCAACATAATTTTCTGTTTCAGTAAGCCCGTAACATGCTGTTGATACTTAAGCATATGAAACTGGCAGTTTAAAGCCCTAACTGCCAAGGTTGCAGACGTATAAACCTTCTTTCGCCAGCTATCCAGCACCCTGGAATCTCTATCTGTGGGGGTAGGATTTTTGGCTGTAGAGGCCTTTACACCCTTGGGACCCTGTGAAATAGTCTCAGGATCAGCAGCAGGATTTTTGAATAGAAATTTGTGGGAGTCAGGAACCCTGTAATATCTGTCTGGCTTACTAGGAGCCGGAGGTAGGGAATCAGGAGCCATGCTTGATTCCAAAAACACACCAACAATGTCTAATACAGGAGGTATTGCCAAAGAACTATGCTGTGGAAGAAGAAGGAAATCCCTAAGCCTCTTTTTTTTGATTCAGAGAAGTCCTGACTCACTCAGTGAAAATGTTCCCTTAATGTATGCAAAGTTTCTCCAAAAGAATAATCCTCAGGAGGAGATACAGATGGGATGGATTCTTCTGCATCAGAATCCTCATAGGGTGGAATAGAAAATTCCTGATCAGAAGAGGAATCAGAAGAAATGGAAACCTGATCTGAAGATTCATAATCAGTGCCTTGCCTAGACCTCTTAGTGGGGGGGGGGACCCCTGATCAAGGTAATTAAGTCCTCAGCCATTTTGATCATCTATTTTTTAGGTATAGGGGCCTGAGCACGTGGCTCATGCGTCAGTTTTTTAGACATAGAAGAAGTTTTTAATCTTGTTTTTGAGGCTGACGTCGGTTTAATATAAAAATGTTGAGGCCTGAAAACACCATCAGAAGCCGGTGCCTGCTCAGCGGCTCCGGACCCATCCAAGGGAGATATATCCGCGGGTTCAATATTCTGAGAATCTCGCGGCATACCGGACTCCGAATGGGTCTTGGTAGAGGCCTGCGACTCAAAAGTAGCGGGTATCAGGGGCTGCGAAAGTTCCTCACTGAGTACCGGTGAACCGGCGACTGGCTTAGGAGAAGCTTCGTCGTCGGTTTTGGACCTCGACGGTCTGTCTCTGTCTTTTTCTTTGCGCTTTTTGTGAACTCTGGTAGTCGGGACTGCTAACCGACGACATTTCAGGATAATTAAATCTTGATCCAAAATATTTAGAAGTAAAAATATACCGACACTTAATAGTGCGTTGGTTAAATCTAGCACAAAACTGACAGCAAGGCACGTTATGATGTGGGCCTAGGCAAGGGATACAGTACAAATGAAAATCCTTATGAGGTATTTGCTTCCCATAAGTAATGCAATTATTAACTTTTACTGACATCGGTAAGGAGCAAGAAAAAGTTTCCCAAACGGTGTACTTACCTTTAGTTTAAAGACTTCGGTTCTGAAACTCAAATGTGAAAATTTCAGGAGTCGGCCGACTGGCACTTGCGAACTGCTTTTGCTTTGGGCACCACGCGGATAGAAAGACTGAATAAAATGGCGTCGGCTGCATGTTTTATACCCCTGATGACCTGACGTCATGGAAGAGGAGACAGCAACAGACACAGGACCCAAGACTTTGTTATTCAGGCCGACTGAGGGCAACCGCCAGCAGATTACCCAAATGTAATGAGTGCAACAGTGAAACATGAAGGAGATCAAAGGGGACATCCACAACTGTGGGTAGTACAGAAGTATCAAACTCCTAACACACAGCATGAAAGCTCTGGAAAGGGTGATTGATATACAAGTATGTACAGCAGTAGAAAGTAAGATGGAAAATGAACAGTTCAGATTCAGATCAGGATGCAGTACAATCAACCTGATGTTTGCAGTGAGACAGATACTTGAGAAGAAGCTAGAAATGAGGAAAAAGCCCAACTAGGCATTCCCAGACTTGGAGAAAGCATATGGCAAAGTCCCAAAAAACCTGATTTGGGCAGTACTATGGTGGTTCAAGGCCCCAGAAACATTGTTCGAATTAGTGCTAGCTATGTACAAGGACCCAATGACTCAAGTATGTACCGTGTTCAGTCTTACAGAGAGGTTCCCAGTTGGAGTGGGTGTGCATCAGGGTTCAGGTCTGAGCCCACTGTAGGATCATAGCAGGGTACTTGGCTATCGACCAGGTGGTCATTTCAACCTAGCCATTTTACCCCAATGTAATACCATAGATACTCTAGTCAGTACCCAGGACTGTACTTACCAGTCATTGCCCATGTCCAGGAGGGTTGCGGGCACTTACCCCCATAAGAATTTATGGTGCCCCATTCACTCATCCAGGTTCCTTTTGAACAGTGTCATAAAGGTCCTCTGCTTCACATGAATTGGCAGCCTATTCCAAAGATGCAGCCATTACTGGGAGACCAATCTGTCCCTCCAGCATGTCCTATTCAAGTCACAGGCCATATTTAGGTCCCTGGAACAGGTAGCTCTAGTCCCGTTTGATTTATGGATGTGCAGCAAATTCATTAGGTTTGGGTTGGAGATTGCTCTGTAAGCCAGGCACAAGTCTCCCCAAGATACTGAGTATAGTGAAAGGGACTACAGTCGGTCTGTGTAAGACACGTGCTGGAGTCCCTTGATGTTCTTAGTTAAAAACTTCTGAGGTCTCTCCAATTGCTGGAGGTGTTTTGTATGGTACATGCTGAAAGGGGTGTTGTACTCAATTATGGGCCTGATTAGTGATGAGTATAGAGGAGTTATAACCTCCTTTGCTCTAGAGGCAATGCCTTTGCTAATCAAGTGTGCTATGTAGAAATCCTTCCTTACTACAGTAGATGCATGGTAGTCAAAGTTAAGGTTGCAGTCTAGTTGTGATCCCAGATCTCTTCCACTTTGTGGGTACATAGGGTATTGTTGTTAATTTGATAGTGTGAAGGGACATTGCTTTTACCGAAGGGAATGATGATGCATTTCTTTGCATTCAGTTTGAGACCATGACTAACACACCAGTTGTTGGGTTTGTGTACAACCTTCCTGAAGTATTCTGACATCATTTGGGGATTCAATAATTGCACCCAGTTTGCAGCCATCTGCAAACTTGGTCAGACACAGCCCCTTAGTTTTGGCCTGAACTTCTGAGAAGTATATACCAAACAGTAGGGGGCCCAGCAGTGACCCTTGTGGCACCCCACTGGTGACAGGTCTACTGGTTGATGTGGAGTCACCCACTTTGATACTACGTGACCAGCTTGTGAGCCAGCTGGCAACCCATCTTACAACAAAGGAGTTTACATTCAGCTTGCTAAGTTTATCTGTAATGTCTGAGTGTGGGATTGTGTCAAAGCCCTTTGCCAAGTCAAGGTATGCTATGTGCATAGATTTGCCCTTGCCAATGTCCCTGGACACATTTTTGAAATCCACCAGGTTTGAACAGGCAGGATCTCCCCATGATGAAGCCATATTAGGTCAGATCCAGGGTTTGGTGGTCGTCTATGTCTTTATTTATGAGGTCCATGATGACACATCCATGGCTTTACAGATGAGGCTGGTCAGACTTATGGGTCTATAATTCTCTGGGTCCATTGCTAAACCACCTTTGTGGAGGGGAATAACTGTTGCTGTTCTCCATTCCGCAGGAAAAGGCCAATGGTTAGGCTGTGATTGAATAGGGTACTTAACGGTGATGCTAGTTTAGGTCTTATTTTGGTCCCAGAGAGGCTGTATTTTTTTGCCTTAGACAAGGCTTTAATTACCTGCTCCAGATATGTAGGGTGGGTGGGGGGAGATGGAGGCAAGGTTTGTGATAAGTTTGGAGGGGATAAGGGAGTCCGCTAGCAGGTTTGCTATCTTTGTGGTATCAGCGTGTGTGATATTGTTAGTCACTAGTTCAGCACATGCTTGGATTCTACCTTTTAAGCTATGTACTGGTGAAGGATTACATTAGCAAAGAGGTCAAAGAGGACAGATCAACAAAGTTGCTGTATGTAAACAATATGGAATTACAGGCAGACACGGAGCAAGAACTTCAGCAAAAGGTAGAGGAATAGAATGCAAAACTGAAGATGCATGGGATGAAACTGAGTACAGATAAGACAGCTGTAATGACAGCAAATGGGGAAATCAGAAGCTGAAAACTGAGACAGAAGGGAAAATAGTACAACTGGTTAATAGCTTTAAGTATCTGGAAGGGGTGGTTGAAGAGAAGGGAAGTCTGAATAAGGAGGTCAAAGCTAGAATCAGAGGGACTACAGCCAAGTGGCACAAAGTGTTAGATGTAGTGTATGGTAGAAGAATGCCAAAGAAGCTGAAAAGTAAGGTGTACAAGACAGTGGTGTGACCAGTACTACTGTATGGTACAGAAACCTGGGCAATAAAGGCAGAGCAGATGAGTGATGGAAGTGAAGCGCCTGACATGGGTGGTAGGATGCACACTGCAGGACAGATGAAAAAATAAGGACAAAATAGCAAAAGACAAAGTAGCTCCAATTGCAGAAAAGGTAAAAGAGAACAGATTACGGTGGTTCAGGCATATATACAGGAAAACAGAACACAATCTTGTGAAGAAAAGAAGAAGGCAAGAGGAAAAGAGGGTATCCAGTAAAGTTGTAGATCGAAGGGGTGAGAGAAGACCTGTAACAGTCAGGCATGAGTGTTGAAAAACATACAAAAGTAGCATTAAATAGAGAGAATTGGTGAAAAGTGAAACAACACCCTGACCCCATGTAGAAAATAGGAAAAAAAAGGAGTTGATGATGATCACCATCATCACCACTCGCACTGTACTCTGGGTCAAGACATAAAAGACAAATGGAGTGGTAGAGTTTATTGAAAATTTGTTTCCCTGCAAACATTGCAATTATTAACATTAAAGGTAGACTCGAAATCAGATCCACTATAACAAGAAAAACTGAAATACGACAAGGCACAGGAGAAGCCCCTATGCGATACTTATCTTTCTTCTAAAATCAAGATGAATGATGGACTAAGAGTGCTGAGACCATGTACAGTAACAAACTGAGTAGCAGGAAAGATTTGAAGGTAGCTTTGCCTGATTCCCATCTTATATGACTGACATTCTTGAGTGGGAGGGAGTGAGACGAAAGCCTGGAGGAAGTCAGTGCTATGGATGTTGGGCTAGCCAGTCAAGCTACTTGTGGCAGAATATCGCAAGGGTGATGACTGCAACAGCAGTGTGTAATCACCATCTTCAGATATGAATGAACAAAGCTAACTGTCAAAAGTACTGGTGCCCATTTGTCTTCTTTCAGGTTGTAATAAAAACAGTCAAAAGAAAAATAAACCTAAAGAAAACTGAAAACACATTACAGATTACCTAACAGCACAGCATCAATAAGCTGTCACAACGCTGCTAAAGCTTTCTCTCTTCTGACAAAATATTTCAAGGCAGCAGCAAAACTGCAAGCCTTTTTCCCTGTTTCTGATAAATAACAATTGTTAGTAACATTCCATGCTGTAGTGAGGAAATTAAAACAGCATTCCACTTCTTAATAGGTGTCTCCCATCCAAATTCCTGTATATGCCCCCATCTCCCTGCCTCACCTAATTCTGGTTATACTTAACTTTTCCGCATCCTAGTACAACTGAGCAGAAGGATTGAAAGCTCTTAATCATGACAGGTAGAAAAGATGAAACATTTCTGTTTTGGCACTGTGCTTCTCTAGATGATTTATAAAGGAAAAACATCAAACAGCTTTGCCATTTGTTTAATGTACATTCCTCATGCTCTCTTTTTTCTGTACAAGTCGATTTTTTAGGGTCAGGATGTTGCAGTTACAGATGATCTTTTTCTACAACAGAATGGTCAGGATAAGAAACAGACAGAGTCTTCAAAGGATGCCCTGACTTATGCCAGATGGAGGTGGAACCCAGGTGTCACTGCAACTGGCTACCTAGGTATGTGACTGAGAAAGACATGCTGTGGAGAAAGTCATAGAGGACATGCACAATCTTATGACAAAATCCTGTGGAATAGCTGAGGCTGAAAATAGAAAGAGTTAATTCAAGAAATACTTGAGGCAGCTTTTATGACCTGAAGGCCAGGACATATCACTGCTTTGTAATTAGATACATGACATGACTAAGATGGCATAATACGAATGGAAAGTAGAACCAATTTAATATTTTTGAAACTGGTACAACTAAAAAACTGAAAACATAAAAAAATGCAAGACACTGCCTTGGTCTGATCTCCAACATGACCATCTAGCCACCCCTGTAACTCCATTATGACCCATTTATTTCCCCAGGGATGAAAGCCCTACATCCTACTCACTCCCCTTAGAGTGAGTGTCGGGAGCAGTTTCATTATCTTTGGTTGGTATCAGGAATTTAGGTATACCCCTACAAATGCCTGTCTTCGCTATAATTTCTACATTTCCTCTAACATCTGTGGATGCATGTTTTACCACATATGCTGTCCCTGATTTATGATGCATTGCACAGCAGCAGATCATGGTTTTTCCCCTTGATCAACAGTGGACCACTCTCCCTGAGGTAAGTGGACTGGAATTCACCACTGCTCTCATACATCCTCATAACAGCTCTTTCAGCACCCAAACCACAAATAGAAATCAAAGTGTCCGGTTTTATCCTCCATTTAAAGCAATTTTCTGTTAACAACATGTAAGCATTAACAAGCTTTGTCTTGTTTTTATTTCTATGGCAGCAACATGTTCCTTAATATGCATAAGGTACTGCAGCAGAGAACAGATATGGGTGGTCAGAATGCATGACGTGTTGTCATTTAAAGCTCATTATACAATGACTGGCCCTAAACATTCAAAAACGAGCACGCTGATTGGCCAGGCCAACCAGCGTGGCCAATGTAAATCCGAGAATATACTAACGGAAAAAGGTCCGGTCGACCGGACTTTTTCCATTAGTATATCCCCTGATTTTTTTTTTCTTGTCCAGAGGTAGCAACGGAGAAAAGATGATCTCCGTTGCTTTAATCTCACTATGTTAAACTCGTTTAACATAGCGAGATAGCTTAAAAAAAGCAACGGAGATCTTCCTTTCTCGGTTACTTTTTTTAAAGATATCTCGCTATGTTAAACTCATTTAACATAGCGAGATACTTAAAAAGCAATGGAGAGTTGAATTATAAACAGCCAAACTGTTTCAAAATAAATTTACTAAACTTATAAAACAAAAAAAAGAAGTTATGCACTCACCATAACATTCCATGTTTGTAGTCCATGTCACCCTTCATTCTTAAATATGGGATCGGAGCCGATCCTCGGCTCCAACTCGGCCTATTTACAAGCTGGAAGTCTTCTAGTTGGCTCGTGGCTAGGTAGGTATCCCATGGTGCACCAGTACAATCCTCAGATCTTGTTTGCTGTTAACTAGGAGAGATAATAACAAATACAGAAAAGAAGCCAATACTAAAAGGTCTTCATAAAAAAAATAATAATATTTTTCTGTCTCCAGGTACTTCCAGGATGGGGGTAGGAGGGTGGGTTCGTAAAAATGAAGGGTGAGATGGACTACAAACATGGAATGTTATTGTGAGTACATAACTTCTTTATGTTCTGCAGTCCTATCTCACCCTCATTCTTACATATGGGACAGCGTCCCTAGCACCTAATTCTTGGGTGGCTCAAGGAAAAATACTCCTGAGTACCGTGGAACCAAATGATGCTCTACCCCTGGAGGTTAAATCCAATTTGTAATGAGTAATAAAAGTGTGAGGGGTAGTGCACGTTGCTGCTGCACAAATATTATCAAGTAGGACCCTGGCTTGAAAGGCTGCAGAGGTAGACTGAGATCTGGTAGAATGAGCCTTGATTTTAAAGGGTAAAGGTCTACCCTCAGAATTGTAAACATGAGCTATACAGCTAGAAATCCAATTAGAGAGTGTTACTTTGGAAACTGGCAAGCCTGACCTGGATTCGGAGAAGGAAATGAATAAACTGATCTGATTTCCTTAGTCCGGTGCAAATAAAAACGTAATTTTCTCTGGACATCCAGCTGATGAAACCTGTATTCAGCTGCATTGGAATGATTTGGAAAGAACACTGGAAGCTCTATGGATTGATTCAAGGTGGCATTAGAACAAACCTTGGGGACAAAGGAGGGATTAGTACGAAGGGACACCCTGTTTTTGTGAAAAATCAGGTAAGGGGGTTTCACAGACAATGCTTGTAACTCTGACACCCATCTGGCCGACGTGATGTCCACCAGAAACAAAGTCTTCCAAGACAGGAATTTCAAGGGGAATTAATGAGAAGGCTCAAAGGGAGGAGAGGTTAATTTGGATAACACTAAATTTAAATCCCATGAGGCAACAGGTTCTTGAAAGTGGGGTCTTAACAAAGTGGCACCTTTAAGGAAAGTTTTGCACAGCCTATGTGACATAAGATTCGAATCTTGAAAGCCTAGATGAAAATTTGAAATCGCTGCCAATTGAATTCTAATAGTGGCAGCCACAGATCCCTATTGAAAAAGCTCAGACAGGAATTCCAAAACCACTGGAATGGAGGCAGTGTAAGGGTCAATGTTTATTTTGTCCGCCCAGATAGAGAATCTTCTCCATTTACTTGAATATAGTCTCCTAGTTGAAAGTTTATGAGAAGACGTAAGGATATGAGTCACGGAGGATGAGAAGTCATGAAGCCTGACTAGGGATGGAACTGGAGCAGCCATGCTGTCAAATTGAGGGTGTGTAAGGAGGGGTGACGCGAACCTGACATGTGAGTCAACAGGTCTGAAACTGGGTCCAGAATCCAAGGATCATCTAGGAGAAGTGGCCCGAGGATGGGGAACCAAACTTGATGAGGCCACTAAGGAGCAATGAGGATCAGTTTGCTTCCCAGCTGTTTTGCTTTCTGAATAACGTTGGGAATGAGAGGAATGGGAGGAAAAGCATACAGGAGACCCAGGGGCCAATCGTGAACAACTGCGTCTCTCAGTGACTCCCCCGGAGGGGGGATGAGGGAGAAGTAGCTGCTGCATTTGGCATTGATTGGGCTGGCAAAGAGATTGCAGCAAGGCTGTTCCCATCTGCGGAAAAACTGTTCCGCTGTTTCCTGTTTCAGAGACCACTCGTGAGGCATCAGGATCGCCCAGCTGAGCTTGTCAGCTATCACGTTGGTTGTCCCTGGAATGTGTGTTGCCACCAGAAAATGGTGGGAAGATATTGCCCATTTCCAAACTCGCATGGCCTCTCAACAGAGTGAGTAAGATCTGGTTCCGCCCTGTTTGTTGATATACCATACTATCGACATGTTGTCTGATTGTATTGCAATAGTCACCAGAGGCAGAAGGTCATGAAGTGATTGCAACGCCAGGAGCACTGCCCTCATATCTCTAGAACACTGATATGCAGGTGAGCCTCATGATCTTGCCATGTGCCTCGGACAGTCCTGCCTAGATAATGCCCCCCCCCTATCATCCGTGGTCACAGTGGCAACGGGTTGGTGAGGAACAAATGAAGTGCCCGTGGTTAACTGATTGGGTAGAGTCCATCAAAGGAGATCCTTCTTGCAAGAGTCTGTCAGCAGGATGTGATGAGATAATGGTAGGTGCTGAAAGGACTATTGGAATGACAGGAGCCACTGAAGAATCCTCATGTCTAGTCTGGCTAGTGGCACTAGTAATATGGTGGAAGCCATGGTCCCTAGCAGCTGCAGAATAGTCTTGGCTTTAACCTTTTGTAAGGGGAGAAGACGCTGAATTTGAAGAACCAGATTCTGTGCCCTTTCTACAGGAATTTAAGCCAACATGTCTACTGTGTCTATCTCTGCTCCTATAAAAATCCCAGACTGAGAGGGCAATAAGGCAGATTTTTCCCAAGTTATAGAAATTCCCAGATGGGCACAAAGCTGAATGGTAACGTCCCTGGTTTGAAGGAGTAGATGCCTGGTGATGGCGGTCAAAAGCCAGTTGTCCAGATATGGAAACACCTGGAATCCTCAATGCCTCAGGTGAGCTGTCACTACAGCCATGCACTTGGTGAACACCCTGGGGGCTGTGGTGTGACCATAGGGCAGAGCACGAAACTGGTAATGACTGGCTCCCAGTCGGAAGCGTAGATGACTCCTCGATGCCCTGTTCATTTTTATGTGGTAGTAGGCGTCTTGGAGATCTGCTGAGCACATCCAATTGTCTTTCCCTAACAATGGGAGGATAGACTGCAGTGTCACCATCTGGAACTTGTCCTTCTTTACTGATTCGTTCAATCTGCTGAGGTCCAGAATGGGCCTCCAGTCCCCTGTACGTTTTGGCACTAAAATTAATTTGGAGTAAATTCTGAATCCTATTTGGTCTGCTGGGATGGTTTGGATGACTCTTTTTGACTACAACATGTTGACCTCCACAGTTGCCTGATCCCTGTGATTGGGTGGCACATCTGGGATCCTCCTGGGAACAAAAGGTGGAAGAGAAAACGGTATGACATAACCTCTGGTAATAATTCTTTGTACCCACTTGTCTTGAGTGACACCCAGCCAGGCTTCTGGATACAAAGAAATACAACCCCTGACCGGCCCCAGAGAAGCACAGTCGGGCCCCACATCAGGAGTGCTGGTAAGGCCATCCCCGAAAGGAATCGCGACTGCCCTGGTTTTGCAGACCGCCCATGCCTCTAGGGCGACATCTACCATTTCCTCCTCCTCTGCCTCTGAAGGAGGAGTCACCCTGTGCATCCTGGGAAAACCTCCGGTACTTCTTGAGCCACATCTTACCGCCCCTCTGACCCTTAGGGTGTCGTCTAGAGGGAACAGTAAAACATACTCCCATGGCAGAGATTGTTTTTCCTTCTTGCTCGCACTGGGTGAGAGTGTCCTTTACCTTGGGTCCAAACAATGAGGAACCGAAGGGGGAGTTGGTAAAGGTAGACTTGAACAGTTCTGCAAAGTTACACAAACACATCCAGGAATGATGCCTTAGGGAAATTCCTGAACCCGCTGCTCTACTCGCTCCATCGACTGCATACAAAATAAGCCGCATGGAAGAGCTGATGATAGAGTTCAAGGTGGACAACTGGGCAGACACCTTGTCAGGGACTCCCTCAGTACATGTACCTTGTAGAAAATCTCCTAACTCTTTAAAGAGATCTCTCTGAAGCCTCGTGAAGTGAGTAAGGTAGATCAGTGATCTAAGGGTAAATGCTGTTGAAGAAAAGATATGCTTCCCATATCTGTCCATCGTTTGAGACTCCTTATTCGGTGGATGAACAGAAGAAGTCTCAGCTAGCTCCTTCTTAGTGGCCGCCACCACATCTATGGGTACACCTTTAGACAAAAGAATCTTTTTCTGGGGGGGGGCAGAAAGAAATGTATTCAGTCTCCTGGGGACTGGCTCCACGGCATCAAGAGTACCACACATCTTTCGACTAACTAGATCCATCAGTTCGTCGAAGGGTGGAGACACCCAAGAGGCTAAAGGTTGAGACCCAAAAGCCTTTAGGTACACTGACTCCTCATCAGAAGGGGTGACAGTGGGCCAGCCACACCTCTGTTTAAGGATTTCCAGGATGTCTACAAAGGAGATATCAGAGGACAACTTGGGGGGACCCTTCTTACTCCTCAAGGTTAGTGTCAGAGGTCAGAGACTCATCCTGGGAGTCTACATGCTTCCTCTTAAATGTTCTCTTCCATGGAGGCTCCTCAGAAGGATATTTCAGGGAGGTCTCAGAAGAGTGGGGGCCACCAGCCAGTGGCTTCTGAGGCTGAGGATATCTGCTGTCCACGGAGGGAGTAGGAGCTGAGACAGAAGTAGGTGCCTTAGGGAGAAGAGTGCCGGTACCTCTGGTAGGAGCTGACGATCGAGATAGCACACTCCTCATCATCTCGAATGTCGACCTCTCCAGCTCCGAAGACCTCGCCAACTCTGAGGAGGCTGAGGATGCTGTCGGCTCCGAGATAGACATAGGGTCCGAACTCACCCTCGCTGACGCCTCAAGAGGAAGACTCGGAAACTAAAAAGTTCAGATCCAAGCATCCCTGTCAGGGTCAACCAGGGAGCTTCAGCCCCTAGACACTACGGATGGCGCCGAAAGTGTCGGAGCAGAACTCGGCTCCGAAACAGCCACAGGGGGAGCTGGAGCTGAAGGTTCCACCAGTGGTACCAAACACTCCAGCTCCGAAAGACCAGCATGGCTCAGAGGAGGAATGATCAAAGGGGGCTGAATGGACTCAAGTGGCTCTGGAACTGACTGGGTCGGAGCCAACAGCAATTTAAGCAAAGCAGATGACTTCAACAGTCTCAGCACTACCCTCTCCGCATCTTCTTCTGATAAACTTCTGGAAGACTGAGTAGGAGAGCGGGATCTCTGAAGTATTGGAGACTTCAATATAGGGGAGACCCGTAGAGGATCCATAGACCGGATCGGATCCATGAAATGGTCTCAGTGGTTGGCTCCTAAACACTTGGAACCAACCCTGTAATCACAATAGTGCTCTCAACTGGCACCGAGCTCTGTGGAGCTGATGAGGCAGTGGACTTATCCGTTTTAGTGATTTTAAGAGGTGGCTCCGAGACACCAGCCGGTGCCGGGAAGGGCCTCTTAGAGGACTTTTCCTTTTCAGATCCCTGAGATCTAGAAAAAGAGGAAGAGCTAGCCAGATCTTCCTCAAAGGAAGGTTTAAGAAGACCTTTTAGGATGAGCTTATTTTTACGTTCTTGCAACACCCTAGCATTGAAAGAGTAACAAAATAAGCAGGTTTCCTGTAAGTGGATGGCCCCTAGACAGTATACGCAGTTACTGTGGCCATCCGTGATGGACATCTTCTGTGAGCATTTAATACATTTCTTAAAACCAGATGGCTTATGGTCCTTACTTTCTTTTGCCATTCTCACAGAGATGGGCACACACACACAGAAAGAAGAAAAGGGAGAAAACTAGGTCCTCTAATTTAAACGGGCCTAGCCCAGGCAAGAAGGGGGACAGAAAACAACTAGGTCTTCTAACTAAAACAGAGCTAGTTAAGATACAAAGGCAGGAAAGTCACACACTCAAGCAGGAATACAGTGACACTTTCAATATATTAAATAAGAAAACCAGCACACAGGATACCAATACAATCAAGCCAAACGGCCAATTTACCAAAAGATTGCACACAAAGGTGCAATTATAAAGGTAACTACACTAAACTACACTAACTATGCTAAACAAATATGATATAACAGATTAGACTAGAAAGTACAAAAATTCTGAATAAATTCAAAAAACTTAGCCAGAGACAAAGAGAAGCACAACCAAACTCGTCGACGTGGCAAACAAGATCTAGGGATTGTACTGTGCACCATGGGATACCTACCTAGCCACAAGCCAACTAGAAGACTTCCAGCTTGTAAATAGGCCGAGTCGGGGCCAAGGATCGGCTCAGATCCCATATGTAAGAATGAAGGTGAGATAGGACCACAGAGCATCAAATGTTTTGAAGGCGGTGTCCCCTCCCTCTCATATGCTACAAACTAAATACAGTAACCGACATAGAACACAGTTTTCCAATAAAACAACTGTTCACTCAATATCTGTGGCAACATAATCTTGGAAGTTACTATACTTGGGAGACGTCGTAGCAAAGCCTTCACAGTAGGGGAAAGAGGAATCTTTCTGCAAAAGCATGTTTTATTTGAAATGAAACTCAAAAGACATGATCACCCCTTCACAAACAAATAACTGCTCCTTATCTAGTAGAAACATTTGCTAAAATTAAATTACTTAAAAGTGGAAAAAATGCAAACAGCAAAAAACCCTGGTCTGGCAGGCAAACAATACTCGATTACTTTATGGATATTTACATTTTTTAACTGTGATTAACTAGATAAATGTATTCAAACAGCCAATAAATGATACATGTAACAGTTACAATGCATATTGATAACAATGGACTACAAAGTTTGGTGTCTTTATTAGTTGACAAAGATTCACTAGTAAGTCAGAAATATGACCCTTAAGCACACCACTATGTATATTATGGATAGCAGACGCAATGCTCAAAGTCACACAGCTGACCTTAAAACAAAGACAACAGAAATATATTCTGTGTAGTCTCTCAATAATTCTATAGTTGATGGCAGGAGGAAATCAAAATAGCATAGATTACCTACTGCTTAAAGTTTTTTCTTCTTATGTGGGGAAGGCCTGGCACAATGGTTACGGACTTTACCTTAAAGACGCAAGATACAGGGTTTGGTTCTGACCTCTAGTTATTGGTTACGCTTGTAACAGTCTGCAAATTGATAGCCTAGTATTCACCTATGAAGCCTATGAATGTATTTGATTCACAAAGCTATGCTTCAACACTGGTAAGACAAGAAGCTAGCAATCCCAGCTGCAGTACCATTTTCTTAAATCAATAAAATGTAGCATTTTAAAAGTCCACCCGTCACACCCCAAGTTTTATTTTGATAATTTACATTTCTTGTAATTTCTGATAACCAAGATTATCACATCTTGTTGAGCCCTGGCAGTTTCAGAGTAAACAGGCTCCTTCAAAGTGAAACACCCCAATTCACAGTGTCAGCTACAATGTAACATCAATGAGTTTTGCACCGAAACACTATCAGAGTAGCACTTTCCCAAGTAACTCAGTATTTCTAACACTAACAAAACAGATAAACTCTGCTTTTTCTTACCTCATTTTGTGACAGTGTAACAGAAGGAATGGAATCATTCTCCATTTTGTCGATAGAGCGTACAATTTCTTCTAAAGTTTTCTTATAAAGTTCGTCATTCACTACCTTGATCTGGAAAAGTTCACAAACATTTCAGTAAATTAACATCAGGTTTCCCAAAGGTTGTACAAAATATGAGTGAATAAGGCAGTGGTAGATTTAAAACTCATCATTTTTTAAGTATACAGTTACTCAAAGATCTTACAAGTTCATGTAACTTCCATTACTTATGTGGTAAACAGAGAAGCAGAAGATGCTAATGCCTACATAACATTATCTTCTGACAGGGATTCATTTTTTTAGTTGCTAATTGGGTAAGTGAACTGATCTTTCACAGAATCCTTTTCAATCAAAGCCCACCCTACAAGGGCAACAGTAAATGCAACACTACACATGAACAGTTTTCAGAGCAGTAAAACAAGCATCATATTTTGGAAGGTGGGAGAAAACACAGTAGCCAGAGAAAACCTATGAAGACACTGGGAGAACATACAAACTCCACTCACAGAGACCATGGAGCTGTTTAGAAAAAAAGTTTCAACCACCAAGTCACAGTGTTACGAGTACTGTTGTGCGGTCACTATTGACAGTCATTACTGGTAAATCTGTGCTAATGCTAATGTTGTTATCACTTGTTTACAAGTGTCACTGACTCAGCAATCATACATTTTGCATTACTCACAAAATGTCTGAAGAATACTGGGATTAATATCCATTTCCATACTAGATACTTATGGTTTTAATGTTTATACTGTACTCAAACAATTAGGTGAAGGTGGTGGACACACCTCTCAGCTACTACAACTGACAATGTGAAAATAAAAATAAAAAATAAAATAGCAAATGGGCAATATTAGATGCTTGGATACCAATCACAGGTCCTGATATTATTGGTCTTAACAGAAAATGTGTTAAAGGCTAAACTCTGTCTTTCTAGTTATAGAGTTTGGCTTTACAATATGTTGTTGTCAACAGGCTGGGTCAGGAGGGAGTAGGATAATGAGTATTATCACTTGTGAAGAATAGGTTTCTAGCTAAGGTAGTCAGGAAAAGCTTGTCAACAAGTGGTAGAGTCCAGATGATTAGTTGTGAAAAGGGTCCTCACCATACAAGACTTAATACATGAATGGTATACATGCTCACCACTATCTTCTCTGAACCTTCTATACTAAGCTTACAGCTATAGCATATATGGTGATTTGAATCTGAACTGGTGTAGGAGCGGGCATTACAAAGAAAGATATTCTTTAATAACCTCAAGCAAAAGCAAATAGTTAACAGCCCCTACAAGGCCAAACTAAATAACAGTACTGGCAAATGATGTGATACAATTTTAATTAAACGATATGTAGAAGAGTCCGTGGATTACTTATAGCTTTCAGTGAGTACTATCCAGTACTAGCTCAGTGTTCATTTATGCATAATAAGGCTCCCCAGATGTATGCCAAGGGAAAAAGTTTCCCAGAACAGAGAAAAACAGCACTCCAGCCTGAACAACAAATCAATGGCTGTGATGTTATGCTGGGAGCAACTGATAATGTAGTGGAAGCATTCTGGTCTTAAATGCTTGTTATTATTATGTTTCCTTGACACTTAACTAAGAGAAATAATGCATTTGGGAGCCTCCATCACCCACCACATGATTTCTGAAATCAATTACCATAGCAGATCAGAAATAATCTCAATAGCTTATTTTAAATAAAACAAAAAATATCTGGCACATTTAGTGCCTGTTTATAAATGTCAGTGTCTTACATGGCTAATCATCTGACTAAATGTCTGGTATATGGCTTGGAGTGCACACTGAAATTCTTTGGACTGTAAATGAAAACATCAGAAATGAAGAACTTTTAAGTTCAAACTGGGAGAGATACACAAGTCTCAAACTGTAGTGTCTCAGCATATTCCCCCTATTCTGAACTACAATATACTCAAGAGTTAGTATACAGAAGCAGCAAAGGTGCATAGTCCGCCATGTTAGGGGTGCAGAGAGCTCTTTATCACAGCCCCAAGTTGAAGCCAGACCAAAGCCACAGGGAAAAATACTCAATGAGTATATGACTGTCTAGCCATTCTGCAATTAAGTGTAGTGTAGTGTTAAAATGGCACCCTGACCTATGCAGTAATCCTTGACTTGTGAAGACTCATGTCAGTGCCAACTGTTTGCCTTTGCAGAAGGAGAGTGGACTTATGGAAGAAAGATCTCAGGATGCAGGTGCCACCCAGCTCTCCACTGACTGGTTGGAGACTACAGAGATTAAGCTTGGTCATCCATAGCACCTACTGAATCATTTATCTACAAACAGGCACTTGGACTATCCTGTCCTATTTGGTAGAGATCCAACAGATATTCTCCAGCCAGAGTCTGTAGCTTAACAGCTAGTAGATGTCAAAGAAATGTTTAATATCTGTTTGGAGACAGAAATTTAAGTTATGTACTCACCATAAGTATGCACCTGTGTTGTTCATTTTCATTCTTCCTTTCATTCAACATAGGTTCATAGGTTCATACTAGGCTATCTGCCCTAGGGCATTTATAAGCCTAGCCAGAATGTGTCTGGCTTTCGCCACCCATTTTAAATTTATTTTGCTATGCCCTTTTTCGAGGTTAGTATACTGTGCCTCTGTCTAACAGTGACACAGAAGTGATACCCGATCTCCCATCCACTCATCAAGATTCCTCTTGAAGAGAGTCAATGAGGGACTCTGCCTAACCTGGACTGGGATTTTATTCCAGTGTGAAGGGAGCCTCTGGGTTATGAATCTGTCCCTCCAGCATGTCCCATTTATTTCAGTACTGAGGTTCAAGTCTCGCTCGATGGGATTTGGATTTTCTGAGGTGCAGCATGTCCATTAATTCCGGGTTGGACATGGCTTTATATGTCAGGCACAGATCGCCTCTGAACAGGTGGTATGCCACTGAGTAGCGCTGGAGTTTCTTTAACCGGGCAGCATATGGCATCTGTTTGAGCCCTTTGATCCTCTTGGTGAGGTACTTTTGGGGTCTTTCCAGTTGCTGCAGGTGTCTGGTAAGGTACATCCCAAAAGGGGCATTGTACTCAATTATGGGCCTGATGAGGGATGAGTAAAAAGGCACGATGACCTCCCCTGATCTAGATGTGAATCCCTTCATGATTGGGTGGGCTATATAAAATGTTTTTCTAACCACTTTGGCCACGTGGTTGTCAAATGAGAGATTGCTATCAACTTGGGTCCCCAGGTCCCTAATTACTTTTTCTCTACTTAATGGATTACCACCTATGTGGTAATTTGTGGGCACTTTGTTTTTGCCAAAGGGGGTGACTATACACTTTTTGGCATTTAGCTTGAGGCCATGGCTCTGGCACCAGTTGTCTGTTTCTATGAGGCCCTTTTGGAGGATGCTTGTGTCGGCTGGAGAGTCGATTATGGCGCCCAGTTTGCAGTCATCTGCGAACTTGGTCAGCCACAGTCCTTCCGTGTTGGCCTGTACCTCTGAGAAATATTGTGGGTACCGTCGTATCCAACCTCGGAGCTGACTCAGCTGCATACACTAGACTTTTGGATCCAACTCTTGAGCTCCTCCCTCTACTCATAATGCCCCAGTCAGCTACCAATACCTCAGATTAAAGTGCTGCCTTACAGAACCTAATATAGAGCCAGAAGATGGAAAGAACGGCAAAGCCGGGGCTCAAACCTGGGACAAAAGGTTCCATAATATCCACAAGGTCACTTCAGAACATGAAAAGAAGGGAGAAAGGAAAACTGACAACACAGATGCATAATTATGGTGACTACATAACTTTAACACCTGATGTTGTCCTTTGCATAAGTTCCTCAGTGTGTGGGACAGTGTCCCCAGCTACATGAATCTTTGGTGGTCCTCATAGAAGAATATTCCAGAGAGCTGCCAAACCAAAAGCAGCTCTGCTTCTGGAGGTCAAATCTGTTTTTTAACGGACAATAAAGGTAAGAGCATTAGACCAATTAGGTGCTGCATAAATGTCATGAATGGAAGTTCTAAACAAAAGGTGGAAGTGCCATGGATCTAATAGAATGTGCTTTAGGTGGCTTTGATAGGGGAAAGGCCTTGCTGAGCATATACAAAACATATGCAACTGGTAATCCATTTGGCCAGAGTAACTTTAGAAACTGATGATCCCAGTCTGTTCAATGAGAAAGAATCAAACAGCTGTTCTAATTTCCTGAAACCTTTTGTTCTGTGGAGATGAAAATGTAATTGTCTATATACATCTAAAAGATGTAGCACGTACTCCTCCTTATTTGAAAAATTATGGAAGAAGGCAAGTACATGAATTGTTTGATTAATATTCGATTCAGAAGCTACCTTTGGTAAGAAGGATGGACTGGTTCTAAAAGTAACTTTGTCTTTGTGAAAAACGATGTAAGGGGATTTGGAAGATAAAGCCTGGAGTTCAGAAACAGATGCTAAAAATTCTAAAAGTGAGGACACAGGAACAGTGAAATAGTCAATTTCCTTATGAAGAGCCCATATTGAAAATCTTTTCCATTTACTCATGTAGATCTTCCTTGCAAAACCGTTCTGGGAAGACGTGAAAATAAAAATAAAAAATAAAATAGCAAATGGGCATTATTAGATGCTTGGATAGAAATCACAGGTCCTGGGGAGGAAAGCCTGGGTTGTCTAGCTATCAATGGAATTGGAGAAACCATGCAGTCAGTTTGAGGCCTGAAATATTGACAGAAGGTCTGGACTCAGGTTCAGTATCCATGCAGGATACTGAAGATGAGACCAAAGGAAGATGAACCACACTTGGTGAGGCCAAAAGGGGACAATGAGGATAACTGTGCTCTACAACCAATGTACTTTCTGTAAGAATTTTGGAATCAGAAGTAGCGGGGGTTAAACATACAGGAGACTGGAGGGCCAAATGTGGACTAGAGCATCTCTTGGTGACTCCTCTTGAGGGGGGATTAGGGCAAAAAATCTGCTGCATTTGTTGTTGTGGAGAGATACAAAGAGATCACAGCAAGTTTGGCCCCAAAGATGGAAAATCCTCTCCAACATTGATTTATTGAGAGACCACTTATGAGGTATCAGGCTAAACCTGCCGAGTCTGTCTGCTAGTTCATTGGAATGTGCAGTGCCATAAAACTGTGGGTGGAGAAGACCACCCAATGCCATGTTCTCACTGGCTCTCGACAAAGGGGATAAGATCGGGCCCCCCACCCCCGTTTGTTGATGTACCAGACCACAGACATGTTGCCAGTTTGTATCACAACAGTTCCTAGAGGAAGAACATCTTGAAAGGCCTACAATGCCAGTAGGACCAATGTCATCTCTAGATCACTGCTATGCGAATTGGTGTCTGTGGGGGATTACATACCATGGACCATATGTCCCAAGAAATACCCCCACCCCAATTGGAAAGTGTGTGTGGTTACAGTGGTTACTGGAGGAGACAGAATAAAGGGATGGCCTAAGTAAACATCATCCAATTGAATTTACTGACTAAGATGATCCTTACATACTTGAGTGAGTTTGACTGGAGAGGACAGAGGATGATGCTGAACAGACCAATGAACAGCTAGAGTCCATTGGAGAACACATATATAGAAATGGGCCACAGAAAATAAGGTTATGGCCACTGCCATTGAACCTTGAGCCTGAAGGACAAGTCTGGCTGGAGGAGAAGGGTGAACAAGAATTTGCTGTACCTGAAACCTGATTGTGTCTATACTATGTATATGAAGGGGATGCTATCTGACTTACTGTGTTCAACTGTGCACCTATGAACTCCAGGCTCTGTACAGGTTGTAGATGAGATCTGGAGGTGTTGACTGAAATGCCTAGTCTTTGGCAAAGTTGGAACAAATAGTCGCTGACCTGCTCTAAGAGATGCCTAGATGGGGTGGTGAGGAGCCAGTCATCTAGATATGTAAACACTCTGAATTCCGACACCAAATGGCAAGGCTCTGAACTGATAGTAATTGGCTCCCAGTTGAAAGCACAAAAATCTTCAGTACTGTCTGCCTATCTTGATGTGATAGTATGCACAACGAAGACTGATTGAGCACATCTAATCATTCTTGCATTAAAAGGGCAGAATGGACTGAACCATGACCATTCTTAACTTTGACTTCTTCACAAACTGGTTCGGTAGCGTTGATCCAAAATTGGTCACAGGCCTCCTGTCTTCTTTGGCACTAAAACGAGCCATTAATAAGTCCCAAATCCTCTTTGGTCAGGTGGGACCTCCTAGATGATTCTCTTGTCTAGTAGCTTTTGAATCCCTTGTGCTGTAGCTACTCTCTGATTGGGTGGGATGTAAGGAAGCTTTCTTCTTTTGTTTGGAGGTATTTGTAAAAATGGTATGAAATAACCTCTGGATATTATTTTTAGCAACCAAGAATCTTTTTATTATAGAAACCCAGGATTCAGGGTGCAAAGACAAGCCCCCTCCGACTGCCTTCAGAAGTGAGCAGTTGGTCAAACCTTCATGACAACTGAAAAGGTTTATCTGAAAAAGAATCTCAGAAACCCTAGTTTTGTGGGCCTCCTCTGCCACGAGGATGGCATCTTCCATTTGAACTCCCCCCTGCCTCTGGAGGTGTTGTCCTCACGTGAATCCTGGAAAGGTCCCTTGGACTTCCAGAACCATATTTTCTTGCCTACTCTTTGATAATGGGAAAAGAATCACTGAGGGGTAGAAAAGCTTATCCCTACAGCAATCAGGGGCTTTCCATCCTGTCCACTCCAGGAAAGCATTTCTTTTACAGTACGGCCAAACAAAGACATTCCATAAAAAGGGAGCCTTGATGAAAAAAGACTTGAAAGGCTTTATAATGTCACATACCCACATCTAGGCATGTCTCTTAACAACTATGCCTAAAACAGCAACCAGTGAGATACCCTCTGCAGCATGGGATATTAACCTCATGGCCACATTAAAAATGGATAATAGAGTTGCCAGCTGTGAAGACGACATTTTGTAGTCCCCCACAAGCATGGACTCAGAGGAATTTAGAGAGTTCCTTGGTCAAATCCTACTGCAGCCTTGCAAAGTGTGCTAAGTAACTCATGGACCTCAAGGCAAAGGTTGTTAAAGCAAATACCAACAATTGGCTAAGCTTCTGGTGTCATTCTACGGGGATCCAATATCTGTCTGCCTGGGATGACATGGTCGACAGACCACTGCTTTGCCAGAGATGGCCTGCACCTGTTACCCCTGGGATTCCGGATACTGGCAAAGGCTCTTGCCACCCCTATAGTGCCTTTTTTAAGGTTCAAATGACAAATTCTCCACCATACAGAAACAGGCAAGCAAAAACTGAGGGTAATGCTACTCAATGCTAGAAGTCTAAATCTCAAAATGCACTCGCTCGAGGCACTCCTTAAAATGGAGAACATCGATGTCTGTGCAGTGACTGAGACCTGGTTCATGGCTCCAGAGAGCACCCCTGCATTACCAAGCTATAACTCATACCACACTTTTCAGCCATCTACCTGGACGGGAACACCAAAGGCAGAGGTGTGTCCATATTCATTAAGGATATCCACACCTCCAGGCTAGCTGTTCAGCATAATGCAGCCGAGGTTATCCAAGTGCAACTAATTCTGGGCAAAAATGCAATTCAAATTGTAGCTTGCTACAGATCCCCCACCATGCCCCAGGATTCCCACTCCTCTTTTCTTGATATACTGTAAAATATTAGGGTTCAACCAAACACCCTAATATTGGGTGATTTCAACTACCCCACCATTAACTGGGAAAACTACTCATGTACCAACTCCTTTGCTCAGCACTTTCTGGAATTAATAAATTCCAATGCCCTGGATCAACTTATCTACACCCCCACCAGGGGCAACAGTATCCTAGACCTAGTCATCACCAACATGAGTGACCGGTGTTCCACACCTGAAGTCAACTCCTTGTTGGTCAGATCTTACCATAAGCTAATCACCCTAGATATCCACATCCTGCCCCCACCCCTCATTAAAGAAACCACGGAAAAAAAATTCTCCAAAGCCAGCTTCGTGCTTCTTAAGACAGAAGTGGCAAACTTCATGAAGATGGACAATGCAGTTATGACTGCTGAATCCTACACAAATGCACTCGATAAGCACTTACATAAGTGCATGGATCGTGCTATCCCAAACAGAGCCAAGACGCTATGCTCCAAAAAAAGGAAGCCAATCTGGTGGTCCCCTGCCATAAACAATCTCTACAACAGAAGGAAGAAATTGTTGCAAAAGAGAGTAAAATCCCATGAGTGGAGGAGCTCCCTGGTCAGCCTCAGCAAGAATCTGAGATCCCTTATAAGATCCTCCAAAGCTAGCTATGAAAACAAGATTACCACTGATTCTAGGGACAACCACAAAGCATTCTATAGCTATGTCAAGAATCTCAATGGCAACACCCAGATCTGCTCTGAGTTACAGCACAATGGCACAAAAATGACAGAACCAAATGATATTGCTAACATCCTGGCAGATAAGTTTAATGCTAACTTTACCCCCTCTCACCCCCTAAAGAGCCCCATATCTATACAGGAAGAATGCAGAGTCCCTGTAATCACAACTTCACAGGTAAAAGCAGCACTCTCTAAAGCCAAAAACACAGCATCCATAGGACCGGACAACATCCCAGGCTGCGATTTACATGAACTTCAGAACGAACGGGCTTCCCACCTAAGCACCATGTTCAATCATAGCCTCACGTCAGGCTGTGCCACCTGAATGGTGCACAGCAACAGTTATCCCACTCCACAAAGGGGGGGCTACCACTGATCCTGGGAACTATTGCCCTATTAACCTGATGAGCCTGGTCTGCAAGGCCATGGAACGTATCATCATGGAATTCATAAACAAAGATATTGGTAACCTCCAAACTCTGGACCCCACCCAGTTCGGGTTTGTGAAAGGCAAATCTTGCCTCCTGAACCTGGTCAACTTCTTTGAGGCAGTCATCAAAGCCGTAGACGAGGGTAAGGTGGTTCACACAGCTTATCTTGACCTCACCAAGGATTTTGACACCATCCCCCATTCTGGAATTATAGCTAAACTCACTAAACTAAGTATAAATCCCTATGTCACAAGATGGGTTGCCAACTGGCTCACTGACAGAACCCACACTGTAAAAGTTGCAGTCTCCAAATATGACTTCAAACCAGTAACAAGTGGAGTACCACAGGGTTCAGTCCCGGGACCTCTCCTGTTTGGTATCTACTTCTCTGAAGTGCAGGCTAATAAAGAAGGCCTCTGGCTAATGAAGTTCGCAGATGACTGCAAACTAGGAGCTATAGTCAAGTCCCCAAATAATGTGGACATCCTACAGAAGGGCCTCACTGAGACAGATGTCTGGTGTCAGAACCATGGCCTCAAGCTCAATGCCAAAAAGTGCATTGTTATCCCCTTTGGAACTCTGTACTACCACATAGGCGGCAGTCTTCTTAACACCGAATATGTGATAAGAGAACTTGGGACCCAGGTGGACAGTAGTCTCTTCCTTTGATAATCACATTGCCACAGTAGTCAGGAAATCCTTCTACATGGCACACCTCATCACAAAAGGGTTCTCATCCAGGAAAAAAGAGGTCATTGTTCCCCTCTACTCGACACTCATTAGACCCATTATAAAGTACAACGCCCCTTTTGGAATGTACCTCACAAGACATTGCAAAAGCTGGAAAGGCCACAGAAGTACCTCACAAAGAGAGTTACTGGCCTCAAACAAATGCCCTACACTGATCGTCTCAAAAAACTCCAGGTTTATTCTGTAGCATATCACCTACTTCGAGGTGATCTCTGCCTAACATATAAAGCTATGTCAAACCCAGAGCTGTTGGACATGCTACACCTAAAGAAATCCCAATTGCTCCGAGCTGCATGCTTTAGGGACCTAAACCTTGTCACCACAATAAACAGGACTTGCTGGAGGGATAGATTCCTGTCCCAGACACTTCCCATTCTCTGGAACAGGCTACCCATCTATGTCAAGCAAAGTTCCTCATTAACACTCCAAGAAAATTCTTGATGAGTGGATGGGAAATACACCCCAGGGATCACTTCTGTGGCTTTGCTTGACGGGAGGACAAAAAAATTAACTTTCTTGGGTTGGCATAAGCCAGGGAACTTTGTTAGCTAGGCTTACTTAGGCCCTTGGGCCGATAGCCTAGTACCTACCTATGAAATATGTGCTTTCCAAATCTGTCTGGACTCTGTATTAGGGAGATGGACAGAGGAGCTCTGCTCCTCTAGCTCCTTTTCAGTGCCTGCCACCACAACCATAGCAGCAAAAGACTCCTTTGCTCCAATAGGGTCTTTCCTTCAGTGGTTACAAAATTTTGTCTGGGTGTCCGGGAATTGGTTCAATGGCATCTGGTTTCTTCCACGCAAAAGCTTCTAGAAAAACTGACTCCTCTGGAGTGGGAGCATCTGAAGACCATCTACTTTTTGTTTAAGATTTTCCAGGATGTCTCTGAATGAGACATCATCTAGTGGAGAGCTGCAGAACCCTTCCCCTTCACTGAAATCAGTATCTTTACTGACAGGCTCCATAATGGAATCTATGTTTTGCCTTTTGCATGCTCCCTTTTGGGGAACCTCTTCAGTGAGATGATCTAGAGAGGTATCTGAAGAGAGGGGAAGTTCCTAGATGGGGAGTATCTGGATGCTAAATGGTACCAGCTGTCCCTGTGGAGTAGGCCTGATAGCATCAGAGTTAAGACCAGAAGGGATGTAGGATTCAAGGAATAGACAGTAATCAAATTTCTCTGTTGAGAGAAAAGCCCTATCCCACTACCTCGAAGGCAGATGGACCGGAAGAAGCCGTGGTTGGTGGCACTGGAGCCAAAACCTCCGACCAAGCCCCGATCCTGCCCAGATCCATGCCTCAAAGAAGAAGTCAGACCAGAGCTGTCCAATGCCGAAGCTATGAGGGGTAAGGAAGGCTTCAATAACATCATAGTTGAACCCAACCTCCTGGATCTGGCTCCAATGCTTCAGTTCCAAGACTCATCCTGATCCAAAGGAAGCAGAGCAGAACTAGTCAGGGACACCATATGGATCCGACATAGACACACTCTGGGGTCTTTGATCCAAAGGGTCTAAAACCATGGGACTGATCGGAGAAGGAAATATCATTATGTGAGACATGGACAGAAGGCTCAAGGATCCAAAAGGAGATGGAGGCAGAATAACCTCTATCTGAATCTGAGCTCTGAGGAATTTCCTCATCATCCAATTAATGTCGGCTTCTGACAGACTTCTGGAGGATCTAATGGAAAAGGTGGTTGATTGGGGCTTAGATTCTCTCCTTAGTGTTCCCTGGAGAAAAGGAGAATGCATCCAAGGAGAAACTGTTCTGATCTTGAGTCTTACTGAGTGGGTTCGAGAAGACTTAGATAGAATAATAATCAGATCCAAGGGTGTGGGATCCAAGTGTTCATTCTTAGGATCCAATGAAGAAGGATCTGAAGTTTCCTGAATTTTTTATTGATGCTCTGATGAAGAAGGAGCCAAAGTAAAAGCCCTTGGAGAATGGGTGGGGATTACTTGTGAGATTCCTTCAACTTCAAAAAGGATTTCACAGATTTGCTGGGGGTTTGAGCCCTTGAAGAAGAGGAGGAACAGGGCAGCAGCATACCCTTAAGAACCAACTGATTGAATCTGTTGCTAAGTGCTCTTAAATTAAATGCAGCAAAAATGGATAAGTCAGTGTTGAAGTATGCTGTTCCAAGGCAGTAGATGGTCTCACTGTGGGCATCATAACTGGGAATCTTATGCCCAGATGAAGTGCAATTTTTAAAGCCTGTTGGGTAATGAAAATAGAGCAAAGGGAAGAAAAACTTTTTTTTTGTTTTTACAGATGGCAGACTATCAACAATGGGGTAGAAAGGTTAAAAGAAGAAAAGGTAAGTACCAGTTATGGTACATTAGAAACTACCAAATGGTAGAGAAAAAGTTATAAAGGGAGCAATTGGGAGAAAAACTTGCGTATATAAAAAGTAGTAGAGGGAGGACAAAAACAGAATATAAAATGTAGGAGATACAAGAGGATAATTACTCACAGAAAAACTGCAAAAATTATCCAAAGAAGCTCTGAGAGCCAGATCCATGTCTGTGCGAGATGGCGGCAAATGAGATCTGAGGTATTGTTAGCTGATTGGGGCATTACTGTTAGAGGTAGGAGCTCAAGAGTTGGATCTGAAAGTTTAATGTACATGGCTGAGTAACATCTGAGGTCAGATCCGGTAAACCCACACTGAGGATAGAATGAAAAGGACAACATCAGATCTGCTGGTATATAAATGAATCATCAATGAGTATAGTTTGATGCCAGTGTCAAATGTGACTGTCAAAGAAGATAGGAAAAGTTCTTCTTCAAAAATGGCAACAGTTGACACACCACCCTGACCCCATAGAAAAAAAAAACAGACTGATGATATTCATGATAACAAAGTTATTGCTGTTCATCAGAAAGGTGAAATGGATGACATAGTTAAGGACATGAATTGTATAAATAATGCAGATAAATGGATTACTGCATATCAAAATTACAGAAATACAAAAAGGTGGCTTACAACATATTTTGCTTTGGATGATTGAGGAGGAGGAACCAATGAATTCAGTGGTGATTTTGTAGTCAGACATAGTTAATGAAGTGGTTGCGGAGAATACAGAAGGAGGAGTTGAAGACAAGTTTCATGGTGGAGAGGGCATTTTTCATGAAAGTGTTGATAATAAGACTGATAAACTGTTGTCCGTGAGTGTTAAAGATTTAAAATCGTATACAGTGATAACAGCTAAAAGAGGTACTACTGTAAAGAAAATTGTTGATTGTTGATTAGTGTAAATCTATAGTAAGGACTGAATCAGAGGAAGGAGAGATGGATAAATATTACATTTGGGATAACGTATTTGTTCCGTTTGGCTTTAGACCAGATGATGTCGGAGCGTTTATTCAGACTGGAACATATACTTTTTGTGATCTAGGTTCTGAGTCCATTACCTTGGCAGAATGTTTTGTTGTACCTTTTGATACTAAATCATTCTCTTCCCTGTGGAATAAATCTGTTGTTAGATGTGTGCAATTTATTTTAAAAAGAAAATGGAAATGCAGTTTTGATTGCCTGAAGTAACAGAAACTGACTTGAGGACTTTTTTGAGAATGTATGTAAAAATGTTTTTGATATTATATAAAGACATTTGATACAAAGAAATTATGGGATGGGTGACTGGAGTCAAGTGTGTGTGTGTGTGTGTGTGTGGTGTGTGTGGTGTGTGTGTGTGTGTGTGTGTGTGTGTGTGTGTGTGTTTAAATTAAAAAGATGGTAAAATAATGCATGTACCAAGTGTCAATATGGTTAATGAGAAAAAGTTTTTTTTGAAGTACTTGGGACAATCTAAGCCATGTTCCCACTGTGGGCATAATGATTAGTTTACGCCCAACAAACCTGTGAGCAATATGGAGAAATTGATCATGGGAGGGGTATATGTAAAATGGAATGCACGATTTCTGGGGAAAAAAGACAACATGGGGATTGATTGTCAAAATAAGAAAATGAAGATCATGAAATGGGTAATGAAGAAAAAGAAGAATTTTACAAAGAAGTTAATGAAACTGGTTTGATGGATACTCATGTTGAAGGTAATGAAAGTCAAGTATTAAAAAAATTACAACATTGTTTGGAATGTGGAGGTACAAAATAGGTTTGATAATCTATCGCAAGATGAAGAAGAGGGTGATATAAATGGGGAAAATGAAGTAAATTTGGTAACTGAGTGAGGAAAAGAAAAATAAAATTACAAAAGAAAATTGTTAAGAAAGGAAAGAGTTAACTGAAAGGTAGTATTGATTAATGTAAATAGTACTCTGAATGGAAAAAGAAGATTGGGTGTTTTGACCTGGTGTAAAAGACAGGAAGTGGATGTTATTTTTTTATTAGACATTTGTAGTTAAGGGACGAGCAAAAACAACAAGCCAAGGTTGTTTGGGGGAAAGAAATGAATGGAATTTCAGAGAAGATTTATATTCAGGAGAGGCATTACTAAGGATTCTAGTATTAAAATTCCCACTTATATAGTTTTATGTCCAGGGAAACAGTTTGTGATGTAGCTTTTCAAAACCAAGTTTGGAGGGTGGCTGGTATTTATGCTTACATCACAGGATAAAAAGACAGAAATAGTTGAATAAATAAAGAATTGTGTTATGCTAAATATGAGCATTATTATTTTAAGTGATTTCAATTTTAATTTAAGGAATGTTTTGTAGAAGACTGGCAAGGATATTAAAGCTTGTAAGCAAATGATTAAAGCAGGACAGTTATACTTAGACGATAAAACAAGGTTTACATATAAAAGATCAAATATTAGACCACAGTTTGATTATTTTATTTTTTCAGAAGGATTGATAGAGTATGATAAAAAACAGAAGAGGCCTGGTTCTCAAATCATTATGCTATTACAGCACAATTTACAAGTGTGTTAAGGTATACTTAGGAAGGCAAATGTGTTAAAACAGTAAATGAGGAGTTTATTAGAGAAGCTTATTTTAAAGAATATGTCGATAAATTATGCAAGTATCATTTAACTATGAAAACACTTTATGAAAATGTTGAACTCTGGTGGATAAGTTTTAAAGTAAATTATAAAATGTAATATATAAAAAAATGGGAAAAACTTGATAGGTTAAAAAGAAAAATATAATGAGGTTTTTGTGAATATAACATGTTTAGATTTATCTGAAAAAAGATATCAGAGAAAAAGAAAATATAACTAAGAAGAGAATTTGGATAAAATAAGTCATTTGTTACATAAACATAATTTTTATTGTAAGGTATAGGTGAGGGAGATTTTCCATGATAGAAAAGGATGATGGAAGAATGAGCTGTATTTTATTAAAGCAGAGGTCTGAATGATGTGATCTTAAAGGTATTGTTTTGAGGGTGGAGAGTTACATAAAGGAATTACATTGTAGATCAAAGATTTGGAAGGGAGAAGATTGAAAGATTAAGACAGAGATGGTAACAGAAAGGGTAAAAAAATGAGATTCAAGAATTAAAATAATTACTGCAAGATATAAAAATGAGTACACCAGGACCATATGATAAGGGATATGAATTTTATAAGGAATTAAAAGGTAAAAAAATAGAAAGTATTGTAGACATTATTTTTTGTTAGAACAAGGTATAAGTAATAAAATACGAGTATGATCCAATTCCAAAGTTTATTTTTAAGAAAGAGACTACAAGGAACATAAAATTAGAGACCTCTGACATTAAATAATACAGGCAATATACTATTTATGATTAAAAAATAATGAGTGAGGTATTAAAAGAGTTTTTATATGAAGGGATTTTTGGAATAGAAGGAAAAGACACAAAGAATAGGTTTATAATCGCTAAAGCAGTTGTAAATAGAATTATGAATGAGAAAACAGAATAGATGATTGTGATTAATGATGTAGAAAAAGCTTTTGATAACATAAATCATGACAAGTTGGTACAGATTTTAGTACTATACGGACTTAATGAAAAATAAAACAAGTACTTGAGTTATGATAAATGGGTAGTAAGGAAGTTAAGCAGGGATGTCCATTGAGTGGGGTATTACTTGACTTGGTGATGAATGCAGAAATAATGTCAGGATTCCCTTACTTTGTATGTATGTGGATGATTTGGTTATAACTACTAGGGCAGATAATGAGTTAGAAAAATTCCATCTAAAATTGAGAGAAATTTGAATAAAGTGGTACTGATAAATAAGTATAAAGGGTATGTTGATGTAGCTAATATAGCATGGATTTATGTTTGCAAATCAGAACAAAATGTTTTACATATTAGTTTTGGCAAAACAGATTTTGTATTTTGAAAATGGAAAAAGTTATTAGATGAAATTTAGAATATTACAAACATTTGGAAATTTAATTTTCTTTTAGAAAAAAGGTATATTTGAGTCAATCTTTTTATTAGGAGAGTTGGGTTATTTAGATTTGTATTTCCTGTATCTATGGAGAGAGTTGCTGGATATTGTTTCTTCTTTATTTGGGGTTCAAAGCTAAATCCAGGATTGGGTTTGATGAATTCACTGTTTTTTAGCATATTTTCATTTGTTTTGGATTCTGAAAAAAAAATGTTTTAAGAGGGATTATGCAGGTGTAATAATGTCATCAAAACATAAAAGCATATGGGAAATGGGATACAACAAGAAAATTTTCTTTATTAGGAAGAAAATCTGCAATGTAAAGAAACAGAATTCTTCTTCTTCTTTCAGCTTTTCCCGGTTAGGGGTCGCCACAGCGGATCACCTGTCCGCTCATGATTGGCAGTGGAGTTTTATGGTGTCGAATTGCCAGCCCGGCGCCCAACCTTCCACAGAAGGCACATGCATGCACACACATGTGGGAGGAAACCGGAGCACCCGGAGGAATCCCACACGACCACAGGGAGGATAATTTGTATAAAGTTATAATGAATACATTTTACTATATTAAGGAATGGGAAAATAAGGAGGCAATTAAAAGAGCAATCAAAAAAATGAAATAAAGGTTTAAAATGGTGTTGAAATACACTATTTCATATGGAGATTAATGTTGGCAAAATTGTCAGTGAAAGGCGAAATGAAATCATTTGAGGTACAGAAGAATCAGTGGGACATTTTCATTTAAAATGCAGCATAAAAGAAATATGGTGTTTATGACACAAGGAAGTCTGATAATTTAGACATGAATATGTTGATGTATGGATGGTATTGGGATAGAGAAGGCAATGATTCTGACAGCATTGACAATTTGGTTGCAGGGGCTGTTTTGGTTATGTGGGAAATCAGATATAAAGAAGTGTTACATATTGAAATTTGGAGTGGTCAGAATGCTGTAATGAAAACTAAAAAATGGTTATGGAATAAAGGGTGGGGATGGTGAAGTATGGTGTAATTCCTTATTTTTTGAATGAAAAAGTGAATATCCCTTTTCATGTTTAGCTTTTTTTAGTGATTTACAAATTGTTTGAAATTTATGTTGCCTAAATCAATAAATAGAGCCTCTACATTTTTCAATAGGCACCGTAGGATATTTCATATCTACCTGAGCTACCATCAACTCAAACACATGGGACCATAGTTTAAAATCTCATCTGAAGGACAGCATACACAGGAGTGCAGCACCCCACCCTATGCTTTAGTGCAGTATCAACTTCTTACATGTCTGTCAGTATTTTAAATATATGACAAATGGTATAACTGTGTATGTATGTCAAAACAGGTTTGGGCATTTTAACTTCCTGAAATGAAGTCACATCCTAATCAGTGTAGAGGATGGACCTAACCAAGGCCATCAAACAGGATCTTCAATGTTATACATATCTATATAAGTCTTGTTTCCCAAACAATAAGTTCATAGGTAGGTACTAGGCTATTGGCACTAGGGCCTATATAAGCCTAGCCAAAAAGGTACCCTGGCTTTCTCCACCCAAGATTATTTTCCTGTGCCTCTGTCGAGCAGAGGCACAGAAGTGATCCCTGGAGTGAATTTCATATTTCCCATCCAATCATCAAGATTTTTGTTGAAGAGTGCTAATGAAGAGCTTTGTTTGATATAGATAAGTAGTTTGTTCCAGAGTATAGGAAGTCTCTGAGACAGGAATCTATCCCTCCAACATGTTCTGTTTATTGTGGTGACAAGGTTTAGGTCCCTAGAGAGTGTAGCTCAGAGGGATTGGATTTCTTTAAGTGGAGCATGTCCAACAGCTCTTGGTTTGACATAGCTTTGTATGTTAGGCAGCGATCTCCTCTGAGTAGGTGATATGCGATGGAGTAAAGCTGGTGTTTTTTGAGACTGTCTGCGTAGGGCATCTGTTTGAGGCCGGTAATCCTCTTTGTGAGGTATTTCTGGGGCCTTTCCAGTTGTTGTAGATGTCTTGTAAGGTACATACCAAAAGGGGTATTGTACTCTATAATGAGGCAAATGAGTGATGAGTAGAGGGGGAACAATTACCTCTTTTTTCCTGGATGAGAAACCTTTTGTGATGAGGTGTGCCACATAGAAGGATTTTCTGACTACTGCGGCGATGTGATTATCAAAGGAGAGACTACTGTCCACCTGTGTCCCAAGGTCTGTTATCACACTTTCAGTGTTAAGTAGACTACCGCCTTTCTGGTAGTTCATGGGTACAGAGTTTTTACCAAAAGGGATGACAATGCACTTTTTGGCATTGAGCTTGAGGCCATGGCTTTGACACCAGGCATCTGTCTCAGTGTGGCCCTTTTGTAGGATGTTCACATTGTTAGAAGTTTCAATTATGGCTCCTAGTTTGCAGTCATTTGCAAACTTCATTTTCCAAAGATCTTCTGTGTTAGCCTGTACTTCAGAGAAGTAGATACCAAACAGGAAAGGACCCAGGACTGAACCTTGTGGTACTCCACTTGTCACTGGTCTGAAGTCGGAGCAAACTTTAAGATGAACATCTTAAAGGAGAAAATGGCTAATCATCATTAGCAAAATCCTCAAGAAGTGAAGCAAATTCTTTACAGATTAAAAAAAAAAGTCAAAACATTTGCATTCAGCACTACTTTCTAAGCTGTAAAGCAGTAAGCAATTCATTAACATTCAAAGTAACAAGAACTGATGACTGCTTACTCAAGGTGGAAAAAAACAGAAATGAGAAAAGCAGGTCGTATACTTTTATAGCTAGGTCACATACCCAGAGGGCATACTTCTCAACTGTATAGATTTTTGGCTCAAATGTTTTGCCTGTCCTCATAAAATGTGTGTTTTTGGCAAATAATTTTAATTCTGTTTTGGTCTCACTTTGGACAACATGTAACTGGCCAGTCCCTAGTGCCCCAAGTTCCCACCAGGTCGACCAGCTTTAGCTCCCATCTCCCAAAACCTCAACAACTTTTAGTTCAACACTAATTCACAGATGTAATGAGCATGTCTTCATTCAGTAGTTTTTCTTCTTTCTATGCAGAATCTGCATGTTCCCTGTGTTTGTATAGGAATCAACAGGGTCTTCGGTTTTCTCCCACATCACAAACACATGCTCATAGGTTAAAATGGTGCTCCTTTAAACTGCAAACACATCTTTTAGCATGTATGTGTGCAGCAATGGGATAGCATGTCATTTAATTTATATATTTATTTTATTTGTTTGTTGACCAGGGCAGCATACTGCCCTTGATCATTTCAGTCTGAAGTTTCAAAGGTAAAACATTATGAATTTCCATGAAGTTAAGGTAGAATATAACAATGGGAGTTTAGTAATCAGAAAAAGCATTTACAGTTAGTTACATTAATGGAATGCAAGGCAAAACTCAAACATATTCTAGTTATTTACAACGTGTACAATAGCTGCATTTAGTAGGAGAGAGAAGTGATGGAAAAGTGAAGCTGGGAGTGGGGGGATGGTGAAAAGGGAATAGGAGAAAAAGAGTAGCTTAGGGAAGAGATACAATGAGGGAAGACAGTAGAAAAGTTGTGAATGGGTGGGATATATCATGTGATGGTTTAGGACCATGTAATACACTGCAGTAGTCACAAGTTATAAAGGTTTATTTAAGCTAAGTGATACTTCTGATCATTTTCATGCATTCATGCCTTTTGCCCATTGCATGCTGGGATACCCTTTCTAAAAAGCTGCATAAAAGCAACTGTCTTCCTCACAAGTAAATACAACACCAAACTGTCACTGGAAAATTAATGAAATGAATTGCTAACAATATGACCAGCTTATCACTTCCATGATATATCTGATTGACAACATTAATATAATACTGTGCAGTTACATCCTTTCTAACAGCTTAGTAATACCTCCTTCCTACGTCCATCTCATATCTCACCCAGGCATCAGCAGTCTAACAACAGTTTCTCTACATTTTGCTTTTGAATAAGTCACATGTCCTTAAGGATGCTTAATTCTGTATGTTCCCAAACTACTAAAATGACAACCCTGGCTTATTTCTAGGCAAAGACCCAGTGGTACTTAAACACTGCTCTAAACAGCAGACTTTCTCTCAATGCATGTAACAGTACTGCTCACAGGTATCCACCTACCCCAATGTCGAACAATGAGCTGACAGGTTTGTGGTCGCTCGTCTTCAATGACATATGACTACGGTACTGGAGCTGCTGGATGGTTTTACCTTTCCACAGAACTCGATCACACCAGGCAGGTGCCCTGCACTTTTCACTGTAAAGACAAGTTAAACTGTGACACTGGAAAACAATCTCAGTACATGAAATTTGCAATTGTTGGAGAACTCAGACTTAAAACAGGTAATGAAGCTACTGAATGCTTGCTTACATTTTATTTTGTTCATTAGCTAAATGGGTAAAGTCACTAGGTGCAGGTGTTCCTCTTCAAGGGTGACCTAAAATCACTGTTCTAGACTTACTTAGAGTATCAAACTATGCAAATGGAGAAAGAGGGAAGCAAATTCAGTATCGCAGCATGAAACTAGGTAGCAACATGTAGCTTTAACCCTCTGCATTATAGGGTCAAGTTTCATATACAATATAAAACTACAGAGGCTGAAATGCAGCAGTCATCTCATAGCACCTCAAACTATAAGTGCAGGTTAAGTGCAGCTAGTAGCAGATGGCTAAAGTAGCTATTGTTACATACAATTATAAAAACACAAAGCACAGTAATTCCTTTGGTACCAGTGAACATAGTGCCAGAGCTTCCCTGTTAACTTCTATTGGGGGGTCACATCAATCTCTCAAGCTAATAAGAGCTGTAGTTGGATCAGCTGGCATCCTGGGCAACACCTAGTTGGTGACCCCTCAACCAAAACCGAGGACCAAAACAAAAGTTTCAAAGGTTTCAGAAACTATAAGAAAGAGACATGCTAGCCAACAGCTAGATAGTGTCCCCCTCACAAAATAAAATTTATTTTTTATTGATTTATTGCTTCTGTTTACATGGAAAGTCTGACTGGGCATAAGTTCTATTTTCAGTGGAGACCCTGGGAGAAATGCTCCATTTTACAGCTTGAGTAGAAGGAAGTTAAACAAGATTTACATAATAAACATACATACATACATAGACTAGTAACGATATAACAATTAATCAAAAAAACAAACATACATACATTTTATTAAACATCTGTTTACCATGAAGGTCTGACTTGGAACAAAGCCAATTTTCAGAGAAGGCCCGGGAAGAAACACTCCAGCTGCATGTCTTTGAAACATACATGGAATTGCAAATGTGCAAACATAGAACAGTAAATGAACACACATATAACTGCAATGATGTGACAGTTAATGAAAACATATAAGTGAAGTAAACCTAGGAAACCGCTCCAAATCCGAAAAAAAACCACCACCAGCAATTGCACAAACAGCAGTTTTTCTCCAATTTCTTTCCTCAGAGTTATAAGATTTAGCACTTTCGTCTTACTGGAAGATATCAACAGAATAAGTCATTCTGTTTTCCACTTAATTTATATTAAACATGGTATAAGAATAGAACATCATTTCCTGCTTAGACAAAAAATAATCTTGTTAAAAGTGAAGGTAATATGAATGAATGCACATATTATAAAATGCATATATAGACCACCTTATCAGTCAGACAATAGTACCTGCCTCTAGCCATCCACCTAGAAACTTTGTCGATCAATTCACAATTCGGGTCGGTATCAATGAAGGAGCACTGGTAGTAACGACCACATTTTAAAGTTTTAAGGGAACCATTATGTGATACATTCACCGGTCTTTCTAGCATATGTTTAAAGTTGGGTCGGTTCTTAAAAGTAAAAGTAGGTGGATGAATGAAGAGAAATTTTAAATTCTCATCACACTGTAGAATAAACCAGTTCTTTCACAAGATGTTTCAAATGTCAAGTGCATTCAGTGAACAGTGTAACACCATGTTGTTATGACGAGAAAAAGATGCGTCAGAACGGGCTTTACTGCTGTTGTTGGAATTAATATTAATGGTGTCACCACTGAAAAAACAGTTCCACTTTTGATGACCTGAGCAAATTTTGCATTCCTTTCCTGTAGTATTTCTGAATAGAATGTCTTTAAGAATATTAAAATTGTCAATGCACACCTTGTCATCCGAGGTCAAATGAGAGACACAAATAAATTGACTTTTGACTACCCCTCTCTTTTGATGGAAGGGGGTTGTTACTAGGAAAATGCAGAAAAGCATTACAAAAAGTTGGTTTGCAATAGATATTAATTGCAAATGTTCCATCAAGACCCTTAGAAATTTCAACATCCAAAAAATGTGTTTTGCTGAAATTTAGATGGCGAGTAAACTCCAAGAATGAAGACAGTGGTATATCTGACAAAAAAATTCTAGCTATTTCTTAGCTCCAGACCAAATAAGTCATCCAGGTATAGATAATAGCAGGTGCAATATTTGCTTTCTTTTTCAATTACCATGTTCCATTATTTTATAAATAGTTTATTAAAAATCACAATTCGGCCGTGAATAACAAATCCAGTTGAGCGCTTTCGGCTGTACCCCAGCCTTCATCAGAACGGTTCTGTGAATTGTGATTTTTAATAAACTGTTGATAACTATTGTCCTGTGGAACGAGCAGTGTACATTCTTCTACCATCTAACTGTTCTTGTGTTGTTTTCATACATTATTTTATAAATGGCATTACCAAAAATAGGTTCCTCATGAAGGAAATCAGAAGACATAGTGTTTTCCACTTACAACACATAGCTCACATGAGAGTGAGTTTGGGGAAGTACAGTCCAGATCTGCTGACTGAGACATTGAAGAAAGACAGTCCTTAGAGGAGCACTCCCTCTTTCTTTTATGAGGAGAAGAAAAGACAGAGAAGCAAACTGAGAGGATCGCAAGGCCTTCTGTCTCCTTTCCTTATGGGTGGCTGAGGAAATAGCATGAGAACAGATCTATCTCAGTTTAATTTCTCCAAGTCTTTTGGGTTTCTAATACCATGATGGAAATGGACCCCATCTGTAAGTCGGCATATAACTGAAATAATACTATTTTCATGAATCTTTACATTTGATGTTAACCAAAAGTGCTCTTTGTAGCATCCGCAATGTGCCCAAAACGGAGTCTTTTTGCAATTCTTACAGAGTTACATGTACTGGTAACATATCTAAATATTACTGAAAATTCTTTTTTTTATGAGACCTACTACTCCTACTACTGTTAGAACTGCCTCCATAACTTTCTTTAACATTGCTCTCATTTCTGCCTGCAAATCTTGATATTTTATGACTTTGTGAGTCTCTGTACATGAGATTCTAATTGCTTGGTATCGCAAGTTCAATGATCAATGCTACTTTTGATTTGTTTTTTTTCATGGATTACTATATTGCATCTATCTTTTGAATTGTTGGTGAAGGGTGATCCCATGTGATGTACACCATCTTTCTCTGTAATACTTTGTGGTTCATGTTTCCAATGCCTTTCAGCTACTTCCATATTGTAGTGCTTGCACAATCCTCAATGCAACAATTTTGCCACATTATTGTGCCTTTCAGTGTATAGGCCCTCCACCATGAGAATATCACACCCAGCAACAAAGTGTGTGACTGTTTCCACTCTTTTTCACAATTTTTTTTTCCTTATGTACTATATTTCTGTACCTGGCTTGAAGGAATATATTTTGTATTGCCTTTGCAAATGCTGCTCTGAGATTATGCTATTCTACTTCTGCTCTGGTTTCCTCTTCTTCCTGGGGTGCAAGAGCCTGAACTTCTTCCTTGAATGCCTGCTTTTTTCTTCCAGTCAACTTCCAGGTCTTCAGTCTAGACTCTTGATCTTTGAGCCTTCTCTGTGCACCACATGCAGCAAATTGTGGCCACCAATGGATTATGCTAAGTGGAAAATGTTGCATTGGAGATGATTTTGCAGTCTCTAGTTTTGCCCCAATGCTGTTTACCTGAGTAGCATGTTGACCATTCTTGTATGTAATCTTGGGATTATCTCCCTTGTTGAATCTTGTGCTGGCCACCATTAAACAATTTGCCAGGGAGAAGTCTACAATGCCTATTCCTTCCTTCTTTATACCTGGTGCCCCAAACCACATGGACCCAGGCAGCCCTCACTACCAATACCAACTCATTTTGTCCAGCTTTAACTAGAAGGTCTGTTTCTCACCATCACAGTCCTAATGTGGGCCACAGACCAAGCTTATGAAGACTGCTCTATTGTTACACTGAAGGCTGATTGCCATGAGTCTGTCGTTGATTTTGATGATATCCCTCACCATCTACAAAAGACTCATTTCTTACCACTAATCCCACACCATTTCTAGTCCTTCTTCTAGTGAGTAGTAGACTCTGGATCCTGAGCAAAGCAACTTGTGCTGCTCTTCCACATTTTCTGCTGGATACACAGGATATCCAGTCTCCTCCTTACCAATAGGTTGTTCACCTCCAAGTTGTGTCTTGTCAAAGAACCCATATTCAGAGAAGCAGTCCTTAGTTCATTTTTGGCAGGTTGATTGGCTCTGCATCCAGCTTTTGTAAAATAGAGGTATTTCAGGTAACCCAGGCTGGGTAAACGGACATTGGTTAGCCAGTAGCTTATTGACACAAGAGTGCTGGGCTTTATGGTGGACACACACTGGCCAATAGGGGCATATAGACCCCCTTGTGTTTAGCATGGGTCCTTGGCATAGATCAGATTAGACTAGCTCCCACGTCTGCTGACATCAGATGATGTGTCCAGATTCCCTAGAGACAATTTTTATACCACTGACTGGCTAATCCTTATGAAGCACTGAGTCTGTGGTCCATGTTCTATATAGAGGATGCTGCACAAATGATGCCTAAAGCAGTTGGTCTACACAAATGGTCCTACAATAAGCACCTCTTATAGTCTGTGCCTCTGCCTATGACTGTTCATTTCTGGGTGCATTTATTGGCATACCTCTCAAATTTGGCTTTGAGGGTTAGGTTTGGAACCAGTACCTTCCATCATTGAGATGGGAACACCCAGCATGTTTCTGGAAGGGATCAGAACCCTACACAGACACATGGGGAAAATGCAAACTCCAAAGAGTCAGTGACCAGAGGTCAGATTAACACCTGGACCTTGTGGCCAACAATTACAGTGTTCCACATAATTTTTCTTTTACTTAATCTGATGATGGCAATCTATCAGACTACAACCAGCCACTGGATTTGTCTTCAGAGCCAGCAGAAACTTCTGCCTCATTTCCTTGTGATTGTAAACTAGATATGGTAGACCTATTAAAATCAAATAAATGGAATGGACGTTACAAGCTATGAGGATGTTATCACAGCATTGTTATACATATTTTACAAGGTTTCTTCATTCGGGGGTGGTTTTGGCATAATGGTTAAGGTCTTTAACTTACAGACACAGGGTACAGAGTTTGATTCTGACCTTGAGTTATTGGCTACGTTTAAAATGGCCCTTCAAAGCAGTTAGCCTAGTATTCACCTACGAACCTAAGAAGTAATGATATATGTATGACATCTGACATCCCTAACATAATGCACATACATACACAAACATATACATACATAATATACACTCAACCAGTAATGTGACTTTACATCAAGATTCAATAGAGTGACTCCAAAACAACTCCAACCCACTGAATACACAACCAATGATGTGATCTAAAACTACATAAAACTGTTTTTGTAGGAGACCCTCTGCATGGGCTCTCTCCCATGTACATTTCTAAATATACTAACTACAAGGTCACCCAACAGCGATGAAAAGGACCAATTTCTTTATCTACACTGTCACCTTATCTCAGAAGGACACAAAGGACTCACTGGCAGCTACCCATACTGCCTCCCAAGATAAATGTCATAACATCCAGTTGTATAACATAGGCACCCCTCACTAAATAAAATGAAACAAATGGTTGCTCAGTTGGCATTTACTTACTATAACAGCTTTTTTCTTTTAAAATATTATTTATTTTCCAAAAGAAAAGAAAAACAAATTTAAGTTTTTATAACACTGAAATATATACATACTATTTATACAGGTTAACAAGTAAAACTATCTAACACAAATGATAAAAGAAACAAACTATTAACACGGGTGTGTAGAATTAATATACGATCATCTTCTACAAATCTGTAATTCAGATCATAATTTGTTACAGTCACTATTTTCCAATATTTCAGTTACTTTTTGCCCATGCAAAATAAGTTGATGAAGTTCTTTCAGTTCTTCCTCTGATGGTACCCATTTCCAATTGCGATACTGTTAACACAACATTTCCGTACTGTTTAAAAGCTGGAGAAGACTCAGACTTCCAATTCATTATGTCCTTTCTTGCAAAGGCTAGGAGAGTCCATAAAATTGTATATTTTGTTCTTGGAACACAGTCTGGTACAAGTGCATTAAACAGAATCAGAGATTTAGATAGCTGGAATTTGTCATTAAATATTCTTGATAAAAAATAATGAATTTTATCCCAGTATGGTTTAAGCAATTGACTTTCATAGAACACATGCTGCCAATCTGCTTTTATTTTTAATTTCATCTCCAAAAACCAATATCTGTTAAACATTAATTCCATTTTGTAAGATGTTAAGATCTGTGTATGAATTTCCATGTAAACGTTTCCAGTGTAGTGAGAGAGATGTTTATTTTGAGGATAGAAGAATTAGTTTTTTGTCTCTATCAGTTGGTAATTGACTATTAATTGCTCTATATTAATCGCATAAATTTTCTTTATGATAAGATTTTTATTTTTTTTCTTTATTTTACAGATAGACATTTAGTATTTCTTTCCAGTAATAGACTGTTTTACTGTTAATATAATGGGTTCTATAAATTTAGGAATATCTTGCCTAACTGGAAGTTGCATTGTCTCTAATTTGGTTAGTATATACTGCCTTAATTCGTGTATAAGTAACCATAGGTTACTATAGCAGCTTTTGATGAATGCGTACATCAATGACATTTCTCTGACCAAATGAATTTCAGTAAACCACAAACTGATGATTTGACTGACTCCACACAAACACATACATTATTAATGCCAGCAATAAGGTTACTGCGAGAGATTCATGTATAGTGCAGTACATCTATTACGCACCCCACATTCACTAAAAGTGTTTGTGTCGCGTGACCATGCCTTACTCAGACACTTGCTACCATCTTACCAAACAATAATGCTGCTTATTTACCTTCTCCTGTGAGTCCATGTTGTTATTTATGCTGTATGCACCTACCGTTTATACCTGAAACGTTCTTGTTTCAAAATATGACAGTTTTGAAAATGCAGCAACATGGTTTTCTGTAAATATACTCCATCAGTGATTCTCCTCCATTACAGCAGTGCTACTCTAAACACTGTGTTAATGTTAGAGCACTAGATGAACAAAGAACACATAAGCATGCAAATACGCTAATATTAATGTTTTTACATTACTAGTGCTGACCAGAACAACAAGAGAATTAAAACGTGAAAAATGTGACTGTATTTTTGCAGAGGGAGCCTTTCCTGCATCCAACACGTCTCAATACTGAATCATTTTCCTTTTGAGATCACACATACCTAGGAAAGGGAAATAGTTTTGTTTTTGCTGAAAAACTAGTCCTCCTCAGTCTCCAGAAATGGGCAACATTTGATTATGACTAATTGGCAGCAGGGATGTAGAAGGTTTGGGGGAGGACTTGCCCTCCTGCAGAAAATAATAAAGAAAATGGTATTTTGGTACTTTTCCGTTATCAGGGCAACACCGTTAATGAGCGGTTTTGCAATTTCGGTGATCAGCCCAACAATGGAAAACAACACTCTTTTTTTTTTTTTTTTTTTTTTTGTTTGACAATAACAATTATAGACTTATTTTACTTCAGTAAATGTATATCAGTTCACATTTGCTTATTCTGCGATTGTTTTGTGTTAATAGTATTAATATTTTAAAAGTGTCCACGTCCATGATTTGCTTTAGATTTGTCCCCGATTCTGTTGAAACGTGCCCCTGATTGATTGAGAAACATGCACTGAGCTGACATAGTGTTTTTAAATATTGTGACAGCAGCACGCATACGTACGAGTACGCTTCTGCCTTAACACAGTAAGTATACTATAACTACAGAGATTAATACAAATATGACACGGTGAAATGCTGCTCCTATACACTTATAAAGTTGCCAGAATGACAGAACTTGCATTGTTAGCATGCATTTGCTGAAGGATATGACATGTAAAAACAAACTGTTACTGTTTCGTAACTTTAGTATTCAATTCAGTGCCACAAATGTTATTAGGAACAGATGGAAATATAAAGCAAAATGTGGACATTCTCTATTTCTAGGAAGTTGAGAGGCATGCCTAAAACAAACAAACAAAACAAATAACTACAAATCATCACAATGTACACTGCTCAGTGAAATTCTACTTCTAATATGTTGATTTTTTTGTAACGTTTGAAAAAACTTCCGCCTAAAAAAAAAACGGGTAGACAACTTAAGTATTCCACGGAAAAGCTATGCAGACTATGATTAATAAATAAACATTGCTATTTTCCATTACTAATCTGTCATTTCCCAGGAAAGGTTATGTCTTCATTCAGAACCATGTAAGTGATCTTAAACTTCGGGAAGTATGTTCTTTAACAGTAAGAAAGAACGGTGCATGTGTTTCTGAAGAGAAACACAGTTCAGCTTTTTCCCACTTAGGAACACCATTATCTGTTTATTATAGTTAACAGTGTTGCCCTGATAACAGAAGAGTACCGGTATTTATTTAACAGCTCTTTACTCCAAAGTGTCAAGAGTATCGATGTGTTAGGACCTTGTGCTTGTAAGCTCTGTTACTGTGTCAATTGGTAATCTTTTTTTATGAGCTGATTTGTGGCAAAGTAAACATCAATTGTTCCTCCATCTTCATGAGATCCTACATTTACAAAGTTAAAGTCAGTATTAATAACTATTTCAATACAATCTGGAAACTAATTTGGGATCTTCAGTGTTAATTTTCAGCAATCTGACACTCAGTTTACGGAATACAGCATCGATATGCTATACTTTACAACTTCAAAGTGGAGCCAGTTGTGAATTGTAAATAACGTCAGTTTAGAGGGTATTACACAAAATGTTCAATAAAAAAGACAAATACGAAAAAGGCACTAATCAAAAGTTATGTAGTTGCTGTCACAATAGATCTGGATGAATACATGCATCAATAGAAAACAAACCAGAGTAATATTTTTTAGTATTTTTGTGCAGCACACAAATAAGCTTTTGTTTTCACAATTTAATCCAACGTTACATACATTGCACAATTCCTGCATTCTCGTAAACCTCAGTCGTCGTCCTGATTATACTGCATGTGCTTGTTTTCACAAATTCCATTCATTTCCATGTAATCTTTTTCTTCCCTTTTTAAACATCCTACCTCTAATTCTTTTATTTAAAAGACAGTGTGAAATTCTGGACTGTACGGTAAAAAAAAACAAAAGAAAAGCGTGTATGCTGTATACTCTACAAGGACAAGCCCAGAACAGAAAACATGGGCAAAATACCACAAATATAAACATTTAATAAAAATTGAGTGCTTTCATTTCAAACAATAATGAAAACTTCATCAGAACAAATTAACTAAAAATACTCATTTAAGTATCAAAACCAACTGTCCCTGTTTTAAAATTTAGGGCAGCGAAGTTATAATTGATTATGAGTTTTTATTTTATAAGTAATTGATTGTTTTTCACTTTTTATTACCACTGGTTGTTATAGTAACTTTTTAGTATATATATTTGAAATGTCCTTTTATAATGAATTTAATGAAGGGCTTCCGATTTTAAATGGATGGAAGGATTGGATTCTTTGGCTTTGATATTTAAATGAGTAATGCATGCTTGCTTAACTTGTTCTGATGAAGTTTTGTTACTGTTTGAAATGAATGCGTTCAATTTTTTATTAATTTTTCCCATTCACAACCCCCCTTTTCCCATTTTTGCACAAGGGGTCGGGGTGTTGCTTCAACAGTGACAATCATCTACAGCAAAAGTTTTATACCACTGGTCGGATAGCCCTGCCTGGCAGTTCATTCACATCACACACCCATAACCATGGCCAATTTAGCGTATCCAATCCACCTACTGCATGTCTGTGAAATGTGGGAGGAAACACATACAAACCCAGGGAGGACAAGCAGACTCCACACAGATGGCACCCCAGCTGAGAATCGAACCAGGGAACCTCTTGCTGTGAGCCGACAACACTATCAACTGTGCCACTTATTTTGCCCATGTTTTCTGTTCTGGGCTCATCCTTACTGGACTATACCTCATGCACACTTTTCTTTTGGTTTGTAGTTTTGTTGTGTGCATTCCCATGCGTTTTGGCTCAGTGGTAAAAAAAATAAATTTCTGCCACCTTGGTCATTACGGCTATTAATTACAGAACTGATGTGGTGCAGGACGAAAATGAAATGCTGAAAGAGACTTTTGATCTAGTTCAAGGCACTTGTGATGTTTCATTGTCTACAGCTGATGAAGTTACCCAGCTAGTGTTGCCATAATACAGTGAATTTCAGTTTCAAGGGTATTGGATGCATGCCCAAAAATATATAACCATTTCCAGCTGATCTGAATGGTTAACATAAGGATTTTCCATCGGATAGTTCAATAGCTGATTTAGATTTTGATTTCCATTTTCTAGCTAGTACTTTTTGAAAAGACAATGCTATTAGAAGTCACCAAGGCCTTACTATGTCTAGGCAATTTATATCCTATACTCTTAGCTCACAAGAATCAGTTCCTTAGTTTCAATAACGTGCTCTCCCAATATTTCTGACAAGGTACTCTGTAGGAAATATTTAAAATCTACTAACTCATTATACCCTCCCACCAAAAGAACTGACTCCAATTACTTCTCTTTTATCACACCTCCAGCATTTGCTCTCTACCCGAGTAGAAACTGTCTGAAGCCTGCCTGGGGAAAAATACCTATGTGAACACTTCCAAGCAAAAATGCTATACCTACTGGACAATTTTACATATTTTGAGCAATACAGATGTCCTTCCATTGGTCCTTTGTAAACTGAGTTTCCAGTTTGTCTTTACAATCTTTTTTAACCTCCTTTGATGGATTTTTGTTACCATGCAATATTTTATATGCTATACAAATTATTCCTTTAACAGCAGCTTCTGTTCTAGACTCAAGTAAGAACTCTATCAGAGCTTGTCTTTCACTTAGTACTCACTTATCCCTTTCTCTTTGTCTGTACTCTTAGCAATCTCTGGCATTAAAGGCAGTCTCTAACCTGCAGTCCAACATTCTGCTTAGCCTCATCCCACTCTGTTACCTTTCCCTCTTTAGTTATTTGCACTGAATACTTTGATTCCTTTGCTAATTTTCTCCAATAATTTACAGCCCCTTCTTGCCTATCTTCTATACCCCTACCTGCAGTCATTTATATTTGTAAAATATCCTTTCTCCATTCTTGTGTTGGCTTGGTTCTTAGAATACTTACTGCTACTTCATGGATATAATATTATATAAGGTTGTTGTTATTCTCCTTAAGGACCTGTATCCAATATTCTACTCTTTACTTATTTCTCAACCCCCCCAATCATCATCATGTATCCTTCTGCTTGTAAATGTATACAAACCTTAACTGCATAGCTCTAAAGTGCCCTTCATACCACCTTGTTCTATGGGTAGAATCAGCTTCTCCCACTTCCACTCCCAAATAAATTCCTCCAACTCATTATTAATTATATTAAAAAGGCTGCCACAAAACTTTCACCTGACATTTTATTAAAACAATAGCAGTAAGTGCTTTCCTCTTTGTGACATATGAACCACGACTTCATCAGACTGCAAAAAGCATTGTTGTATTAAGCAGATGAACATGTGCAAACATCATCCCATGAAAATTACTAACCAATGACAACATTACTTACCTTTGTAAAGGAAAAAATAATTATTACATTTACCTAAGACTTCTTTGGTATAAAATACAGTATCATTAAGACTAGCTGGGGTGGCCACGGTAGTGCAGCGGTTAGCATTGCTGCCTCACAGCAAGAGGTTCTCCGGTTCGATCCTCGGCTGGGGTGCCTTCTGTGCGGAGTCTGCATGTCCTCCCTGTGGTCACGTGGGTTTCCTCCGGGTGCTCCAGTTTCCTCCCACATCCCAAAGACATGCTCTAGGTGGATTGGACACTCTAAATTGGCCCTAGGTGTGAGTGCATGTGTGTGTGTGTGCCTTCGGTGGAAGGTTGAGCACCCGGCTGGCAACTCGACACTGTAAAACTCCACTGGCAATCATGAGCAGACAGGTGATCCGCTGTGGTGACCCCTAACCGGGAAAAGCCAAAAGAAGAAGGATTAAGACTAGCTGGCTCCAAAGCATTTAATCTCATCTGCCATTTCAATTCATTAACGTCCAAAGAATTTTCTTGCCCCCCCCCCCCCAATATCCTTCAACTGAAAATCAATACAAAAAAAATTTATATTTCATACAGTCTAAAATGTGTCTAAACAATGCATTTAAGTGGTCTTTCCTGGAAATAATCATATGCATGCTTGTAAATCCTGATCGATAAAGCATGGGTGGTTCTACCAATAAAAATGATTTTCAGGCACTGCACAAAGCAAGGTAAACCTCAAGAACTGCATGTGAAAAAGCCAGGTGATCGTAAGATCTCTCTATAGCTGCAACATAGCACTTGGGGCTTGTGCAATAAAGCTACATTGTGTACAACTTCCAGACATAAATGTGACGAGCTTAGTAACAAGACAGTGGGGAACTAAATGCTGTCTGTTTTTACACATCTGCTTTAAACTCTTGCCTTTTTATCGATAAATTCTGGAATTTGTATCCAACATATTTTGCCAGCAAGTCACATGAAGCAACTACTCTCCAATTTTTCTAAAAATCTATTTCATAGAGAAATAGTCAATAGAAAACATGTGCACCATAGCCATCCTCCAGTACTGTGTCTTAACACCCTGTGCATCCAGAGAACTGCACTCACTATTATAAGCACAGAATCTAAAAAGGGCATCATCTACATTCTTACGAGGGTTTTAGCTCACTAAAACCTTTTCTTTCAAAAGCTCCTGTCCCATCAAGCACTTCTATTTTATTCATCAGACTTTAATTCCTTTAGGCTGTCTGAATCTTCTTGATTTTTTTAAATTTCTTGAGTGCACGCTATCATAATGCAAAATATCATTACTACATGCATTTTTATAACCACTTTTTATGGCTAACACCCATCATGAGTTTTATAAACATGTACAATTAAAAATTCCATCCTTTCAGCTGATATCTTAGACTTTATTTTCCAAATGTTTGTAGTACTATAATGATTTTTTTTCCAATGCAAATCTGATTATGTGGTTTACCTTGCTTTGTACAGTGGCTGCAATTTTTTTTATGTTAGGAAAACCACCTGTGTTTTATGGGTCAGGATTTACCAGCATACATACTTTATGTTATTTTCAGGAAAGGCCAATTGAATGCTTTGTTTAGACACACTTTAGTGTGGCCAAGTGGCATTAAATACTTTGGAACCACCTTGTCTTCATGATGCCATTAATTTTATATGTATTTTAATGTATTTTATGTATTTTATATGCCTTACCCGTATATAAAACTAAAGGTACTACAATATTTTCACTGCTTGTATTTAGAGTTTCCAGTTTCTCAATTTTTGTACTATCCTTTTCTTAGTTTCTTCCCACATGCTGCCATAACAGAAGCCTTTTTAATCGATACTCTTAAGTACTTCATTTTATCATGTCACCATAAATATGGGTATTGCTGAACCATTTCATGCATGGAACAATAGTTCACCGCTACAGCCTTTGTTTTATCGTCATTAATTTTACATCTCAAAAAAACTTGACACTGTCTCAAAATGGTCCACAACACTGACATGTCTTTTTCTGGATCTATCAAGTATAAAATAATACCCTCTGAAAAAAATGCCTACTTTCTACTGCCAGATTAGTCTGGTACATTTGCCAGTATTAGGCTTCTAGGCATAAGTCAGCACATGCACTACCCTGGTTTGGTACAAAGAGTCCATGGCCATTACCAAAACTGAAAAAGAATGTGGTTAGATGAAGGGAATGAAGATCTGAGTGAGACGTGCAAGAAGGATGAGACAGATGGGTCGCAAAGGGCCTCAGACATGCAGACTTCTCCAGAACATCAGCCCAGAGCAGCAGAAACCACACTTGAGAATGTCAAAATAGGGCTACCAGAATTGACTTTGGTCTTATTCTGCCTGTCTTTCTGTATAAATTTTGGAATAAGGGGAAATAGTGGGGTGTAAATGTGCTATTAAAGCTATATCTGGATGACAGAATTCCCACAATATTCCCCTGCAGGAGGGTAAGGAAAAATAAGTTTCTGCATTTGCTACTGGGTAAGGATGCAAAGAGATTGCAGCAGGGCTTCCTTTAGTGAAAGAAAATCTTCTGTACTAGGGATGGATTGAAGGACTAAAAACAGGCATTAATAAGCAGTGACTGACCCTCTGTTAGATACCCGACTGCCCAAGAATGACGTTATCACAAAGAAGTTTGCTGAAGTAGTGAATTTCTATACTTTCAACACTTCTAAACAGAGAAGGCAAAAGTAAATTCCTCAGAATATTGCTATGTTGTTGGTATGAAATACTATACCACTTTGGAGCACAGCCTGAAAGGTGTTTAGAGAAAGATGGCCTGCTTTTGGAGCACAGGCTGAAAGGTGTTTAGAGAAAGATGGCTTGCTCTTTGTCTCTAGAACATTTATGTATATACTGGCCTGTATCAGTGACTATAAACCTTGGGCAGTCTGCTTCTGTCAGTGCCTTCCATCCTACATCAGAAATGTCTATGGTGACCATTACTACAGAAGTGGGAACTTGGAGTGGACTCCTCAGAGTTAGGTTTAGATTGTGGAACTGCCATTTTCAATATGACCTGCAATCCTTGAAAATCTTGATGTGTTGTGTCAAGGGATCTGCTAACTGGGATGACTAAAGTTTCAAAGTCCGTTGCAGAACTCAGATGTGCAACCTCATATAGGAACCACATACATAACTGCACCCACTAGATTTAATGCTTTCAGAAAACGTGTTTGCCTGAGAGCAATTAATCTGAAACACCAAGTTTTCTAATGGAGGGATCCTGTTAAAAAGAAGTACTGCTCTGCTGAACAATGTCCAGCCCATAAATGTCAGCATTGGAAAGGGCTCCAGCTGTGGCTTTGCAGTCTACACTATTATTCCCAAAGACTGGAAGAGACTCAGAAGTGAACCCTGAGCAGAGGTCAACCTATTCTGTGTTGGAGTGGCTATGAGCCAGTCATCCAAGTAAAGAAATACCTGTATCCCTTGCAGGCTGTGGTTCACTTCAACTACTGGCATGCCTTTGGTAAGGACACTGGCAGTGGGAAGTCCACAACTGGTCATGTCTGGCTTCTACCTAGAAATGCAGAAACCCTCTGGATTCTTGGCAACCTTCATGGATAGACAGGCAACTTGGATGCCCACAGAGAACATACAGTCTCCTTCTGACAGAGTGGGAAAGAGGAATTACAACATGGCCATCTGAAAGGTTTGTTTGGGGATAAATTCATTTGGGACATTGAAATGGAGTACTGACTTAAGGTCCTTTGTCTTTTATGGGTAGTGTAAAGAATACGTATTAATAACCTGATTCTTTCTGGTCTAGTGGGTATCTTGGATGGGACTTTTCTGCATGATACTTGGCAACTCTTTTCATGCTGTGTTCTTCTGATGGGGGAGGACATCTGACAAAGGGAAAAAGAGAGGGGTTGAGGAGTGATGCAGAAGGCAATCATACAGTGTCTGGATATCACTGTCCTTATTCCTTTGCCCTGTGAGATGGCCTGCCTTGCTTACAAATGGAGGGACAGTCAGCCACAAAAGCCAACAAAGTATGCTAGTCGGGCAAGTTGAATAAACACACTTTTTAAATACACACTACCTCATGAGCAACCCAACACTGAAAACATCTCCCTTTTTAGGAAACCTCTTAAACAGCATCTCTGAAAGAAAGCACGGTGTAAATGCTTCACTGACAAAGGCTAATTAACTTGTCCTCTAATACTTCTAGAACATTCCGTTTTAAATTAGTTTTCTGGCAACAGCAAGCAGAATTAGAAATTTCTAGTGATTCTTATGCTGAATTAAACCTTGTCCTAATTTTCTGCTCCCCTTGTTTTTCTTTAATGTATGTACACATTTTATAAAGTAAATTATACAAACCTTCCTCATAAAAAGAATACAGGATGTTAACGTCCTATACAGATCGCCTCAAAGCCCTGTCTCTATGCTCAGTTTCCTATAGGCTGCTGAACGGTGATCTATGCCTGGTATACACATCATCCTTGGATCCCACTCTGATGGACCTTATGCACATCCACAAAATGAACAGCATCAAAAGTATGAGATTTAAGGACCTAAAGTTTACGTACAACTTAAATAGGGCATGTTGGAGCGACAGGTATGTATCTCAGAGAATTCTACCACCACTACAAAAAACAAACTCCAATGTGCTGACCTCCTCAATCGCTTCAACAACCTGCCACTCACAATCAATAACAAACCGACCACCCCCAGAACCACCCCCCTTCACATTTCACTATTCAACTTCAAAAAGATTAGAACCAAAGAGACAGAAACACAAATGGACCAAGTGTAAGCAGATACTCACCCAGACTCAGATAACCCAGAACCTTGGTTCATTCACCTTTGAAAGGACTTAATTTCCCTCTTTCTTACGCACATATACAATATCTGTTTAACTATTAAGACTATGCCTGAGATATGGAAAAAAGCAATAATCACTCCTATTCCAAAACTACCTAAGCCAACCCGTCCTATCTCAATCCTTCCCACTTTAGGTAAAATACTAGAAAAATTATCTACAGCCAAATTACTGCTAATTTACATTAAAACCATCTTCTATCCAGGAAAAAGCACAGATTCTGTTCCGGGCACAGTACCATAACAGCTCTCTACTCCCTCACAGATGACATACTATCTAATATGGACAAAGGTAACCTGACAGGAATGGTCTTTACTGACATCACAAAAGTCTTTGACCTAATTGATCATAACCTATAGTGGATATAAAACGTTTATACACCCCTGTTAAAATGCCAGGTTTTTGTGATATAAAAAAATTACACCACAATAAATAATTTCAAAACTTTTCCGGCCTTTAATGTGACCTATAACCTGTACAATTAAATTGAAAAACAAACAAATCTGTTAGGGGAAAAAATATAAAAAATGTACAATACGCTGGTTGCATAAGTGTGCATGCCCTTAAACTAATACTTTGCTGAAGCACCTCTAATTCTTTGTGTAGCTGACATGGTAATCTACAGGTCAAATAAATTCCACTCCTTTATACAAACTTAGCACAAGATAACCTTCAAACCCTTAACCAATGGCAAACAGACCAGAAGCTTAATGCCTCAAAAGCAATGCTATTTGGAACCATCCTACCACATCATCACATACCTTGGCATTTGGCTAGAACAATCTCTTAACTTTCAAATTCAAATCACATGCAAAAAGATCAGACCCACCTTTTCTGTCCATGCTAGCCAAAGCTGCTGTAGGCAAAGAAATACTCTTATCTGAACTTGAATATGAGGTACCCATAATAGCTGCAGCCTCAAAGAGGAAATGCTACCACCTTAAAAACTACCTTTGTTACAATCTGCCAGTCCATTACTAACTTCTCCATTAATGAACACCAGTGCCTAACTCTTTACAAAGCTAAATGGCTGCCAGTACATTTCAAAGCCAACCTCCTACTACTTCTTCTCTTTCGGCTGCTCCCATTAGGGGTCGCCACAGTGGATCACCTGTTTCCATTTCTTCCTGTCCTCTGCATCTTGCTCTGTCACACCAACCACCTGTATGTCCTTTCTCACCACATCCATAAACCTTATCTTAGGCCTTCCTCTTTTCCTCTTACCTGGCAGCTCTATCCTTAGCATCCTTTTCCCAATATACCCAGCATCCCTCCTTAGCACATGTCCAAACCAACGCAATTTTGCCTCTCTGGCTTTGTCTCCAACCCATCCAACCTGGGCTGACCCTCTAATATACTGACTCCTAATCCTGTCCATCCTTGTCACACCCAGTGCAAATCTTAACATCTTTAACTCTGCCACGTCCAGCTCTGACTCTTGCCTTTAGTTATTTGCACTGAATACTTTGATTCCTTTGCTAATTTTCTCCAATAATTTCCAGCCCCTTCTTGCCTATCTTCTATACCCCTACCTGCAGTCATTTATATTTGTAAAATATCCTTTCTCCATTCTTGTGTTGGCTTGGTTCTTAGAATACTTACTGCTACTTCATGGATATAATATTATATAAGGTTGTTGTTATTCTCCTTAAGGACCTGTATCCAATATTCTACTCTTTACTTATTTCTCAACCCCCCCAATCATCATCATGTATCCTTCTGCTTGTAAATGTATACAAACCTTAATTGCATAGCTCTAAAGTGCCCTTCATACCACCTTGTTCTATGGGTAGAATCAGCTTCTCCCACTTCCACTCCCAAATAAATTCCTCCAACTCATTATTAATTATATTAAAAAGGCTGCCACAAAACTTTCACCTGACATTTTATTAAAACAATAGCAGTAAGTGCTTTCCTCTTTGTGACATATGAACCACGACTTCATCAGACTGCAAAAAGCATTGTTGTATTAAGCAGATGAACATGTGCAAACATCATCCCATGAAAATTACTAACCAATGACAACATTACTTACCTTTGTAAAGGAAAAAATAATTATTACATTTACCTAAGACTTCTTTGGTATAAAATACAGTATCATTAAGACTAGCTGGGGTGGCCACGGTAGTGCAGCGGTTAGCATTGCTGCCTCACAGCAAGAGGTTCTCCGGTTCGATCCTCGGCTGGGGTGCCTTCTGTGCGGAGTCTGCATGTCCTCCCTGTGGTCACGTGGGTTTCCTCCGGGTGCTCCGGTTTCCTCCCACATCCCAAAGACATGCTCTAGGTGGATTGGACACTCTAAATTGGCCCTAGGTGTGAGTGCATGTGTGTGTGTGTGCCTTCGGTGGAAGGTTGAGCACCCGGCTGGCAACTCGACACCGTAAAACTCCACTGCCAATCATGAGCGGACAGGTGATCCACTGTGGTGATCCCTAACCGGGAAAAGCCGAAAGAAGAAGAAGGATTAAGACTAGCTGGCTCCAAAGCATTTAATCTCATCTGCCATTTCAATTCATTAACGTCCAAACAATTTTCTTGCCCCCCCCCCAATATCCTTCAACTGAAAATCAATACAAAAAAAAATTATATTTCATACAGTCTAAAATGTGTCTAAACAATGCATTTAAGTGGTCTTTCCTGGAAATAATCATATGCATGCTTGTAAATCCTGATCAGTAAAGCATGGGTGGTTCTACCAATAAAAATGATTTTCAGGCACTGCACAAAGCAAGGTAAACCTCAAGACCTGCATGTGAAAAAGCCAGGTGATCGTAAGATCTCTCTATAGCTGCAACATAGCACTTGGGGCTTGTGCAATAAAGCTACATTGTGTACAACTTCCAGACATAAATGTGACGAGCTTAGTAACAAGACAGTGGGGAACTAAATGCTGTCTGTTTTTACACATCTGCTTTAAACTCTTGCCTTTTTATCGATAAATTCTGGAATTTGTATCCAACATATTTTGCCAGCAAGTCACATGAAGCAACTACTCTCCAATTTTTCTAAAAATCTATTTCATAGAGAAATAGTCAATAGAAAACATGTGCACCATAGCCATCCTCCAGTACTGTGTCTTAACACCCTGTGCATCCAGAGAACTGCACTCACTATTATAAGCACAGAATCTAAAAAGGGTATCATCTACATTCTTACGAGGGTTTTAGCTCACTAAAACCTTTTCTTTCAAAAGCTCCTGTCCCATGAACAAGCACTTCTATTTCATTCATCAGACTTTAATTCCTTTAGGCTGTCTGAATCCTCTTGATTTTTTAAATTTCTTGAGTGCATGCTATCATAATGCAAAATATCATTACTACATGCATTTTTATAACCACTTTTTATGGCTAACACCCATCATGAGTTTTATAAACTTGTACAATTAAAAATTCCATCCTTTCAGCTGATATCTTAGACTTTATTTTCCAAATGTTTATAGTACTATAATGACTTTTTTCCAATGCAAATCTGATTATGTGGTTTACCTTGCTTTGTACAGTGGCTGCAAATTTTTTTATGTTAGGAAAACCACCTGTGTTTTATGGGTCAGGATTTACCAGCATACATACTTTATGTTATTTCCAGGAAAGGCCAATTGAATGCTTTGTTTAGACACACTTTAGTGTGGCCAAGTGACATTAAATACTTTGGAACCACCTTGTCTTCATGATGCCATTAATTTTATATGTATTTTAATGTATTTTATGTATTTTATATGCCTTACCCGTATATAAAACTAAAGGTACTACAATATTTTCACTGCTTGTATTTAGAGTTTCCAGTTTCTCAATTTTTGTACTATCCTTTTCTTAGTTTCTTCCCACATGCTGCCATAACAGAAGCCTTTTTAATCGATACTGTTAAGTACTTCATTTTATCATGTCACCATAAATATGGGTATTGCTGAACCATTTCATGCATGGAACAATAGTTCACCGCTACAGCCTTTGTTTTATCGTCATTAATTTTACATCTCAAAAAAACTTGACACTGTCTCAAAATGGTCCACAACACTGACATGTCTTTTTCTGGATCTATCAAGTATAAAATAATACCCTCTGAAAATAATGCCTACTTTCTAGGCCAGATTAGTCTGGTACATTTGCCAGTATTAGGCTTCTAGGCATAAGTCAGCACATGCACTACCCTGGTTTGGTACAAAGAGTCCATGGCCATTACCAAAACTGAAAAAGAATGTGGTTAGATGAAGGGAATGACGATCTGAGTGAGACGTGCAAGAAGGATGAGACAGATGGGTCGCAAAGGGCCTCAGACATGCAGACTTCTCCAGAACATCAGCCCAGAGCAGCAGAAACCACACTTGAGAATGTCAAAATAGGGCTACCAGAATGACTTTGGTCTTATTCTGCCTGTCTTTCTATATACATTTTGGAATAAGGGGAAATAGTGGGGTGTAAATGTGGTATTAGAGCTATATCTGGATGACAGAATTCCCACAATATTCCCCTGCTGGAGGGTAAGGAAAAATAAGTTTCTGCATTTGCTACTGGGTAAGGATGCAAAGAGATTGCAGCAGGGCTTCCTTTAGTGAAAGAAAATCTCCTGTACTAGGGATGGGTTGAAGGACTAAAAACAGGCATCAATAAGCAGTGACTGACCCTCTCTGCTAGAGACCTGACTGCCCAAGAATGACATTAGCCATCAGAAAGAAGTTTGCTGAAGTAGTGAATTTCTATACTTTCATCACTTCTAAACAGAGAAGGCAAAAGTAAATTCCTCAGAATATTGCTATGTTGTTGGTATGAAATACTATACCACTTTGGAGCACAGCCTGAAAGGTGCTTAGAGAAAGATGGCCTGCTTTTGGAGCACAGGCTGAAACGTGTTTAGAGAAAGATGGTGTGCTCTTTGTCTCTAGAACATTTATGTATATACTGGCCTGTATCAGTGACTATAAACCTTGGGCAGTCTGCTTCTGACAGTGCCTTCCATCCTACATCAGAAGTGTCTATGGTGACCACTACTACAGAAGTGGGAACTTGGAGTGGACTCCTCAGAGTTAGGTTTAGATTGTGGAACTGCCATTTTCAATATGACCTGCAATCCTTGAAAATCCTGATGTGTTGTGTCAAGGGATCTGCTAACTAGGACGACTAAAGTTTCAAAGTCCATTGCAGAACTCAGATGTGCAACCTCATATAGGAACCACATACATAACTGCACCCACTAGATTTAATGCTTTCAGAAAATGTGTTTGCCTGAGAGCAACTAATCTGAAACACCAAGTTTTGTAATGGAGGGATCCTGTTAAAAGGAAGTACTGCTCTGCTGAACAGTGTCCAGCCCATAAACGTCAGCATTGGAAAGGGCTCCAGCTGTGGCTTTGCAGTCTACACTATTATTCCCAAAGACTGGAAGAGACTCAGAAGTGAACCCTGAGCAGAGGTCAACCTATTCTGTGTTGGAGTGGCTATGAGCCAATCATCCAAGTAAAGAAATACCTGTATCCCTTGCAGGCTATGGTTCACTTCAACTACTGGCATGCCTTTGGTAAGGACACTGGCAGTGGGAAGTCCAGAACTGGTCATGTCTGGCTTCTACCTAGAAATGCAGAAACCCTCTGGATTCTTGGCAACCTTCATGGATAGACAGGCAACTTGGATGCCCACAGGGAAGATCCAGTCTCCTTCTGACAGCGTGGGAAGGAGGAATTACAACACGGCCATCGGAAAGGTTTCTTTGGGGATAAATTCATTTGGAACATTGAAATGGAGTACTGACTTAAGGTCCTTTGTCTTTTATGGGTAGTGTAAAGAATATGTAGTAATAACCTGATTCTTTCTGGTCTAGTGGGTATCTTGGATGAGACTTTTCTACACGACACTTGGCAACTCTTTTCATGCTGTGTTCTTCTGATGGGGAGGACATCTGACAAAGGGAAAAAGAGAGGGGTTGAGGAGTGATGCAGAAGGCAATCATACAGTGTCTGGATATCACTGTCCTTATTCCTTTGCCCTGTGAGATGGCCTGTCTTGCTTACAAATGGAGGGACAGTCAGCCACAAAAGCCAACAAAGTATGCTAGTCAGGCAAGTTGAATAAACACACTTTTTAAATACACACTACCTCATGAGCAACCCAACACTGAAAACATCTCCCTCTTTAGATAAACTCTTAAACAGCATCTCTGAAAGAAAGCACAGTGTAAATGCTTCACTGACAAAGGCTAATTAACTTGTCCTCTAATGCTTCTAGAACATTCCATTTTAAATTAGTTTTCTGGCAACAGCAAGCAGAATTAGACTTAGTGATTCTTATGCTGAATTAAACCTTGTCCTAACTTTCTGCTCCCTTTGTTTTTCTTTAATGTATGTACACATTTTATAAAGTAAATTACACAAACCTTCCTCATAAAAAGAATACAGGATGTTAACGTCTTATACAGATCGCCTCAAAGCCCCGTCTCTATGCTCAGTTTCCTATAGGCTGCTGAAAGGTGATCTATGCCTGGTATACACGTCATCCTTGGATCCCACTCTGATGGACCTTATGCACATCCACAAAATGAACAGCATCAGAAGTATGAGATTTAAGGACCTAAACTTTACGTACAACTTAAATAGGACATGTTGGAGTGGCAGGTATGTATCTCAGAAAATTCTACCACCACCACAAAAAAACAAACTCCAATGCACTGACCTCCTCAACTGCTTCAACAACCTGCCACTCACAATCAATAACACAAACCGACCACCCCCAGAACTACCCCCCTTCACATTTCACTATTCAACTTCAAAAAGATTAGAACCAAAGAGACAGAAACACAAATGGACCAAGTGTAAGCAGGTACTCACCCAGACTCAGATAACCCAGAACCTTGGTTCATTCACCTTTGAAAGGACTTAATTTCCCTCTTTCTTACGCACACATACAATATCTGTTTAACTATTAAGACTATGCCTGAGATATGGAAAAAAGCAATAATCACTCCTATTCCAAAACTACCCAAGCCAACCCGTCCTATCTCAATCCTTCCCACTTTAGGTAAAATACTAGAAAAATTATCTACAGCCAAATTACTGCTAATTTACATTAAAACCATCTTCTATCCAGGAAAAAGCACAGATTCTGTTCCGGGCACAGTACCATAACAGCTCTCTACTCCCTCACAGATGACATACTATCTAATATGGACAAAGGTAACCTGACAGGAACGGTCTTTACTGACATCACAAAAGCCTTTGATCTAATTGATCATAACCTATAGTGGATATAAAACGTTTATACACCCCTGTTAAAATGCCAGGTTTTTGTGATATAAAAAAATTACACCACAATAAATAATTTCAAAACTTTTCCGGCCTTTAATGTGACCTATAACCTGTACAATTCAATTGAAAAACAAACAAATCTGTTAGGGGAAAAAATATAAAAAATGTACAATACGCTGGTTGCATAAGTGTGCATGCCCTTAAACTAATACTTTGCTGAAGCACCTCTAATTCTTTGTGTAGCTGACATGGTCATCTACAGGTCAAACAAATTCCACTCCTTTATACAAACTTAGCACAAGATAACCTTCGAACCCTTAACCAATGGCAAACAGACCAGAAGCTTAATGCCTCAAAAGCAATGCTATTTGGAACCATCCTACCACATCATCACATACCTTGGCATTTGGCTAGAACAATCTCTTAACTTTCAAATTCAAATCACATGCAAAAAGATCAGACCCACCTTTTCTGTCCATGCTAGCCAAAGCTGCTGTAGGCAAAGAAATACTCTTATCTGAACTTGAATATGAGCTACCCATAATAGCTGCAGCCTCAAAGAGGAAATGCTACCACCTTAAAAACTACCTTTGTTATAATCTGCCAGTCCATTACTAACTTCTCCATTAATGAACACCAGTGCCTAACTCTTTACAAAGCTAAATGGCTGCCAGTACATTTCAAAGCCAACCTCCTACTACTTCTTCTCTTTCGGCTGCTCCCATTAGGGGTCGCCACAGTGGATCACCTGTTTCCATTTCTTCCTGTCCTCTGCATCTTGCTCTGTCACACCAACCACCTGTATGTCCTTTCTCACCACATCCATAAACCTTATCTTAGGCCTTCCTCTTTTCCTCTTACCTGGCAGCTCTATCCTTAGCATCCTTTTCCCAATATACCCAGCATCCCTCCTTAGCACATGTCCAAACCAACGCAATTTTGCCTCTCTGGCTTTGTCTCCAACCCATCCAACCTGGGCTGACCCTCTAATATACTGACTCCTAATCCTGTCCATCCTTGTCACGCCCAGTGCAAATCTTAACATCTTTAACTCTGCCACGTCCAGCTCTGACTCTTGCCTTTTTGTCATTGCCACTGTCTCCAGACCATATAACATAGCTGGTCTCACTACCCCTCTTGTGGACCTTCCCTTTCACTCTTACTGGTATCAGTCTGTCACAAATCTCTCCTGACGCTCTTCTCTACCCACTCCACCCTGCCTGTACTCTCTTCTTCACCTCTCTTCCACACTCGCCATTACCCTGAATGGTTGCTCCCAAGTATTTAAACTCATTCACTTTCACCAACTCTACTCCCTGCATCCTCACCATTCCTCTATCCTCTATACTCCCTGCATCCTCACCATTCCTCTATCCTCTATCCTCCCTCTCATTCACACACACATATTCTGTCTTGGTCCTGCTGACTTTCATTCCTCTCCTCTTTAAAGCATATCTCCGCCTCTCCAGGGTCTCCTCCACCTGTTCCTTACTCTCACTACAGATCACAATGTCATCTGCAAACATCATAGCCCACGGGGACTCCTGTCTGATCTTGTCTGTCAACCTATCCATCACTAAGATCACTAATTCACAAAGCCTTTTCTCCTGTGACTGCTTCCACTCTCACTCATAAACCTTTCTCCAAACCCCCCATATATAATCTCAGGGGTATCTATCCATCTCAACCTACCCCAATAACTGTAAAAACAAAACTTCATTGCACTGACCATGCATTCTCCATCCAAGCAACTAAACTTTTGAACTCCATTCCACTCTCATTAAACAATGTCCAAATGTACTTGGACTTCAGACAACAGCACAAGGAACACCTCTTCACCTACACAAACTGCAGTTTCACTCACACAAGTCATAATAAGTGAACCATCTCACTGGTACCCCTTTATCCCTTAGTTCCTCCTTCCTGATCTCATCTTGTCCTCCCCTCACTTACTGCTTCTCATTAATCCTACCTGCATCTTTTCTTAGCATCTTTCAAGCTTCTCTCTTTTCTACTGTTCTTCCCGTTGCATGCCTCTCTCTCTATTTAATTGCATCTGCCCATGTGAGATCCTCTCATGCAACTATTCTCACTTGGCTCTTCTGCTACTCCTTTAGCATAAGTTGTCACAGTCACTATGGCTACATCTTATACAAAAAGCTCTGATAACCATAATTCCATCTTTCCATCGATGTTTTGACTTTGTAAAATGCTTCTTGGGCTAAATGTTGTAGGGTACTTTTCCATCTTTAAATATGTGTATGTTTCATAGTGTATCCTTGTATCTGTAAATATGTTTGTTCATTTCTTATGTGATCCTGTTTACCCAGGTGTCTGCAAATGGTCCACTGAGATCAGTGTATTACCTCTGTAAACAAATATGAATAAATAAAATAAAATAAAATCTCATTCTATAGAGTAGACATCCCATCTATGTGAAGCAGATTACATCCCTAACCCTATTTTAGGATAACCAGGACCATTGGATGGGAAATCGAAAATTCACACCCAGGAACTTATACCCGTGTTTCTGATGGACAGAGACAACCATTAAATCATGACATAGCCACCACATACCCTTTAGAATAACCTCTATGGCACAGTAACTCATGTGATACATTTGAGGTGCATCACTTCTGTAGCTATTCTTACAAAGGCCCTAGTGGTTGTTAGCCTAGTATAAACTAGTGAACTTACTACATCCCTGTATTGCCTAGTAATACTTTTTTGTTATTATGGCTATCATTAATGTTTGGGTTGTGATTGAAAAGGGTCACTGGACCAGCTGATATACCTGGATAAACTGAAATAAAATGTTCAAATGCCTTGATTCCTTATCTTGGGGATACAAAGCCGGACTCTGTGGTTTTGCAGCCTTTGTAAAAGCAGCGGCAGGAATAACATTGCAACTGGAAGCCTCTATCCACCAGGTCAAGTCTTTGGAAGGTCTGAGAATCCCATTTGGTTGTCTTAGGACAAGTGCCACAACATCTGGGTTTTCCCACTCAGATTTAAAAGCAAGCCATACCACTGTATCACTAGGAAGTCTGGGGATCAGGAAGACCTTCTGCAGGACATTTTGCAGACAGGTTGTGGGATACGTGGGCCATCCAGCTCCCTGTCGTAATTCCAAGAAATGTAAGTGCAAGTCCTGGAATTAAGAAAAAAGCAGTCCAAAAATAAACAACAGCAGCAAATGTTGAATATTGCTGTTCTTCAAACCTTTTTTTTTTCTTCCTATATACACACACACACACACACACACACACACACATATATATATATATATATATATATATATATATATATATATATACAAACTCCAAGATCACCATACTTTGGAAGATAGAACAATTCCCAGAAATGGAAACCCTGAACTTAGTATATGTAACCCCACATTTCTGGTTATTCAGTCTCAGTACTCAAGGACTTGCACAAACTAGTCACAGGGTATCATAGGGTTTGCAGGGGCATCCTCCTCTCTGTGTCTTCCCTCATCTTTGGGTCACATGAGAGGAATGATGAGGAATCAGCACTCTCGTCATCCTTGACAACTCTGGGGGCACATTCAAGGACAGTCCAACGGCCTCTCATTCTTCATACCAGACGGGTAATAATCTGAAAACAGCCAGCAAAAAGTTTTCAGCACCTCCGTCTTGCTGACTAAAAAGTTGAGTGGTTAAAGGTCCAGACAAAGAAAAAGTACAGTTGTGTACACTTACCATAAATGTAGAAGTTCGAGTGCATTCACTGTTGCAGTCCTCACATATGGGTTATCCGGCTCCTGGTAGCCTTCAGTCGGCCCAAACACCAGAGTCCTTGGCATATGACGTCAGCTGCCACCGGTTGTAAAACTGATGTCGGACAGTCAGGTATAAAAGGAGGCAGGTGATGCCATTTCCTCAGTTTTTCTTGCCTCAACTGTCAGGAGTCCCCAAAAGAAGGCTAACCCAGGAAGGTAGCACCCTGGACACATGTCATACAAAAAATAAAAATATATATAGTCTGTGCCTTAGGAAAAAAGGGGGAATGGATGGTAGGAAACCAGGACTGCAACAGTGAATACACTCGAACATCTACATTTATGGTAAGTGTATGCAACTGTACTATGTTCTTCGTGTTTCACTGTTGCAGTCCTCACATATGGGTTGATTCCCAAAGCACAGGAAAAAGACAAAGGGGGGGGGATCACAGATTAAGGGTTGGTAAGGAGGCCCTGCAAAACTGCAGAGGCAAAACCAGCCCTGGATTTAGAAAACAAGGGTAGATTGTAATGCTTTGTGAAAGTATGGACAGAAGACCAAGTAACTGCTTCTAGAATGTCCTTGGTAGGCACACCTCGCAGAAAGGCTGCAGAGGTAGAGGCTGCTCTAGTAGAATGGGTCCCAATTCCCTGAGGGGGAACCTTCTCATGATGCAGGTAACAAAAGTGAATACAATGAGCAATCCATTTGGAGATGGTTTGTTTTGAAATAGCTTTACCCAGAGCCCCAGGAGCAAAACTAACCAATAACTGTTCAGATTTTCAAAAGGATTTAGTCCTAAGTAAAATCTCAGCTGTCTATGCACATCAAGAGAGTTCACAATCCTTTCCTCTTTATTTTGGGGATTGTTGAAAAAAGTAGGCAGGTGAATAGCCAGGTTAAGGGTTAGACTGGAAACCACCTTGGGCATAAAGGAGGGATTGGTTCTGAGAGAAACCCGATCTGAGTGAAAAATAATGAAAGGTTCTACTGCCATTAAGGCTTGCAGCTCAGATACCCTTCTAGCTGAAGTAATAGCTAAAAGGAAAGCAGTCTTCCAGGAAAGAAATTTCAAATCTGCAGAGGCAGCTGGTTCAAAGGGAGGCAGACTAAGTTTTTCCAATCCCAAGCAGGAGTAGAAGCTCTTCTGGGAGGTCTAAGGTTACTAGCTCCCCTCAGGAACTGCTTCATCAAGGGGTGAGAAAAAATGGGTTGCTCAAAAGAACAATGAGCCAAAATTGCTGAAGCGTAAATTTTGATTGAAGAAAAGGAAAGTCCACCGTTAAGCAATCCTGCTAGGTAGTCAAGAATGAGTGAAAGAGAAGGATGAGAAGAGTCTTCTCCTTTAGCCAGCATCCAAGAGCAAAATCTCTTCCAGTTAACTGCATAGGATTTTCTTGTGCTAGGCCTCCTGGCCTCATGAAGAACTTCAACCACCAGTTGGGAAAGATTTGAAGTATTAGTCAGGCAGTTAAATGCAGAGTTTGAAGATGAGGATGAAGAAACTTTCCCCCTCCCTGAACCAACAGATCTCATACCAGGGGAAGATGCCAAGGCTGAGCCTGTGAAAGGCTGCGAAGGAGGGGATACCAATGCTGCCTGGGCCAATCTGGAGCTATCAGAATAGCCTTTGGTTTTTCGTCCCTTATCTTTAGTAGCACTCTGGGAAGAAGAGACAGAGGAGGGAATGCATAAACTGAGAGATGTGTCCATGGGAAGGACAACGCATCCACCCTCCAAGCTTTGTTGTGAAACTCCCTGGTGCAGAAGGTTGGAAGGAGATGACTGGTGTGCGAGGAGAAAAGATCCAATGATGAGTGATGTGATGGAAAATGTCCCTGTTCAGTTGCCACTCGTGAGGATCCAGAACATGTCTGCTCAAATGATCCACCAAGGAGTTTAGCCTCCCTGGAAGATACTGGGCTATTAGATGCAAGTCCATGGATGCTGCTATGGACCACAGTCTCATGCTTTGTCTGCACAAGGGGTAAGAGTGAATCCCCCCTTGCTTGTTGATGTACCACATGACTGTGGTATTGTCTGTCCTGATCAGCAGAGTCCCAGGGTAGAGTAGGTCATTGAAAGCCAGCAAGGCCTGCTGCACTGCCATCAATTCTTTTACGTTTATGTGCAGATGAATCTGCTGGGTGCTCCAAGTCCCCTGTATGCCTCTGTCCTCCAGATGAGCCCCCCCATGCAACATCTGAAGCGTCTGTGGTGAGAGTCTGGCTGGCAGGCGGAAAGGCAGACCCTTGTTCTGAGAACAGGCTGTTGCCCACCAGAGGAACTCCATTTGTAGACAGGGAATCAGGGGAAGAATCAAGTCTAAGTCCTGTGTGTGTTGACACCAAAGATTCTTGAGGTACCACTGAAGTTTACTCATATGCAGCCTTGCATATGGGATCATCAAAATACATGAAGCCATGAACCCCAGTGCTTGCAGGAATTGCCTTGCAGAGAGCTGGGTCATGCTTGCCAAGTTCATGAAGTAAGCGGAAAGATCTTCTTGGTTCTGTTGAGGGAGGAATACCATCTGGGTGGCTGTATTCAGACTCGCTCCCAGGAAAACAATCCCCCTTGAAGGAACCAACTTTGACTTCTTTTCATCGAGAGTGCAACCCAAAGAGGTGAGATTGTTCTTCACAAAATCCAAATCCTTTTCTAGTTGTTCTGGGGAGTTTGCTTGAATGAGACAGTCATCCAGGTAAGGATAAATGTGAATGTTTCCCTGCCTGCAAAAAGCAATGGCTGGAGCCAGGCACTTCGTAAAAACTCTGGGAACAGTAGACAAGCCAAAGGGAAGTGTAGAGAATTGAAAGTGTTGCTCCCCAGCCCTGAAGTGAAGGAACTGCCTGCAACATTCCCTTATTGGGATGTGCAGATAAGCCTCCTTTAGATCCAAAGTTACCAGTCATGAATCCTTGCCCAGCATTGGTAGTAACTGAAGGGTGAGCATCTTGAATTTGGGAATCACCAGAAAAGTGTTTAGAATGGACAGATCCAGAATAGGGTGCCATGTGCCCCCTTTCTTGGGTACCAGCAAAAGCCTTGAATAAAAACCTAGGCCTGCTTGTTTTGCAGGAACTGGCTCAACTTGGTTTACTATATTGAGCACCCATTTGTTGTCTGTGATGGTAGACCATACCTCTGCGAACCTGGCTAACCTTCCCCCCAAAGGAAACCCAGAGGTAGGCACAAGAAGGCCAGAGTCATAGAGAATGTTTGCTTTGGGAAGCTGGCTTAGAACTCCCCGATTTAGCAGAAGAAGAATGCCATTGTTTAGCCCTTTGAGGGGCGGAAGCCTGCCCTCTGGAAGATCTGAAACCCCTAGGCCTAGAGCGACCCTGCTTGCCAGGATCAGGGAAAGACCAATTCTTGGAAGGATAATGTCTACTAAACCAAGGAGGCTGAACTTGAAGGAAATCTTTTACAGCTTGCATAGATTTTTGCCTTATTCTCCAACTTCTTTAGTACCTCCTCAGCCTTATTGCCAAAAAGATTGTCCTTGTGCAATGGAACATCCAGCAATTTAGATTTAACTGGTTTAGAAAGAGGCTGCTCCCCGATCCAAGCATGCCTTCTAATTACTGAACCAGTGGCTGCTGCTCTGCAGGAAGCTTCCAAAGTGTCAAAACCACAATTAAGTGAATGCCTATTAACTAAAGAGGTATAATTCAGTAAGTCTTGTAAATCTTTGTTCTCCGTCATGGAAGGAATATCTCCAAGTTTACCCTTAACAGCCTCCAAAGTATGCTGCTGATACTTAAGCATGTGAAAAAGACAATTCAAGGATCTAATGGCAAGAATTGCAGAAGTATAGACTTTTTTACCACACCTGTCCAAGGCCATAGATTCCTTATCAGAAGGCACAGAGTTTTTAGCAACAGTAGCCTTAACACCCTTGGGGCCTTGAGAAATAATTTCTGGATCAGAAGTAGGGTTTTTAAAAAGGAATTGATGAGATTCGGGAACCCTGTAATACCTATCTGGTTTTCTGGGGGCAGGAGGAACAGAATTAGGAGTTAAAGAATTTTCCATGAAAACATCATCAACAACTTCCAAAACTGGAGGTATAGCCAAGGTTTTATGCTGTGGCAAATCTAAAAATTCCCTGATTATTTTCTTAGACTGTGGAAAATCCTGACATTCCCATTTAAAATGCTCCCTAAGAGTATTCAAAGGAATAATCCTCAGAAGGGGAGGCAGAAGGGATAGAGTCCTCAGCATCAGAATCCTCAAAGCCAGAAAAAAGTTGAGAATTTCCTTCTTCACTAGCACACATACTGGAAATCTCAGAATCTGAGACAGACAAAAAATCAGGAGCTAATTCCTTAGCCCTCTTTGAAGGGGGGGGAATGAGAGCCCCTAATCAAGGAAAGAAGATCACCAGCCATCTTTACCAACTGGGACTGAGGTACAGGAGGGGAGGCCGAAGCCTGGTTGTGAGTAGATTTGCAGCTGGAAGGTTTACTAGCAATCTAGAGGGACTTTGGAGGCCTAGCAACTGCAGAAGTCTGAATTAAGATAGTCGGTCTGGTTCTGGTCTCATGTCGAAAATAAGCGTCAGAAGCCAGTGCCTGCAAACTGGCTCCGGACCCATCTGAGGCGGCAACAGGCGGAGTGTCTGAAGACAAAATAGCAGCCTTTGGCATGGAGGACTCTGTAAAGGTCTTAGCAGAGGCTTGCAGCTGAAAATCTGCGGGCTGCGAAAGCGCCTCACTGACTACTGCTGTGCTGACAACCAATTTCACCAGTGCGTTGTCAGTAGATTTAACCCTAAGCCTGTCATAGTCGTTATCTTTGCGCTTCCTAGGTATATCCGAAGTTGGGAGACCAGAAGATGCCATTCCGACGAACTTAGCCCAGACTCCGAAATGCTTATACAAAATCTTAGCTCTACGGTGTTTAGTACGCGGGTTAATGGCAACACAGTGATCGCAGTTAGGGATAACGTGCTCAAGGCCCAAACAAGTTATACAATAGGAATGGAAATCATGGTGCAGAATCTGTTTTCCACAGGCAAGACAGTTATTAACTTTATCTGACATTCGTTAAAGCAAGAAAAGAGGATCCCCAACAGGGTACTTATTTGATGGCGTCTTCAACTTGGTAGTCAGATAGCAAAATGAAGGTAAATGGCCGACAGGCACTAGTGCAAATTGCATCTGCTTTGGGCTCCACGGCAAGAAAGACTGAGGAAATGGCGTTGGCTACCTCCTTTTATACCTGATATTCTGACATCAGTTTTACAACCAGCGGCAGCCAACATCATATACCAAGGACTCTGGTATTCAGGCTGACTATGGGCTACAGGGAGCCGGATAACTCATATGTGAGGACTGCAACAGTGTAACACAAAGATCATGTCTCTTGACAAGGCCAAAGTCATAACGGAAAAAAGGCACTAATGGCAACATGCATGGTGTAGCTTGATCACCGACGGTGTCAAACAATACTCATTACTCAATGTCTATACCACACTGAAAATCAAGGGCAATGGCTTTTGCTGTCCAAAGTCAAAAATGGCTGAGAACAATACCAAGTGAATCAGCACTGGGTCTAACATTGTAGCCCAAACCTCTACAATGGGACTAACACATCCATCAACCTTGGGACTGACATTGACAAACCTGGCCCTGATGGTCAGAAAGTCGACCCTGCTGACATTTATATCAGCATCAATAATGAGGACATTGAGACTGACTCTGACCATGTACCCCTTATCTGCAAACCCAGAGGGGCTCTTGACACTGGCAGCAGATTGACTATGACTATGTGCCCCTTATCTGTAAACCCAAATGGACTCCTGACACTGGCAGCAGACTGACTCTGACTGTGTACCTCTTGTCTGCAAACCCAAAGGGACTCCTGACACTGGCAGCAGACTGACTCTGACTGTGTACTCCTTATCTGCAAACCCAAGGGGACTCTCTGACACTGGCAGCAGACTGACTCTGACTGTGTACCCCTTACCTGCAAGCCCAAAGTGACTCCTGACACTGGCAGCAGACTGACTCTGACTGTGTACCCCTTATCTGCATACCCAAAGGGACTCCTTACACTGGCAGCAGTGCTGTCAAAGTCGATGACATCACAGCAAAGTCAATATCAAAGGGGCCAACCTCACAGGAAGCAGGCCTGGCACTGACACCACAGCAGCACCAACAGATTTGTCAACTCTGATACTGGCACCTGTTTGTTCGATTCCGCCTCAATGAGGCTGGCACTACAATAGGGTCCAGTGAGGAGAACCAGGATATTCTGGCTGCAATAACAGGCAATGAAGACATGCATCTGTTCACCCTGGTAACAGAGAGGGAAGAGACAAGAGTCTTCTTTTACTGAACCTTTATAAAAGCTTCCATCATCTTTTCACAGTCAGTCTCAACAGGAAAAGTCAGGCAGTATCTGAAAGACCTTGCAGTTGATGGTCTTGACCCTAACATGTTGCACTCCTCTGAATCTGATAAAGTCACACCATCCACTCTAACCAATTTTACAAAAGATGTAATAAGAATTTGAAAATAATTACAAAAAAATATTATCAGGTAATGAAGTCGATTTTCCTCCATTCTAGGTTTCTTAGGCTGAAGACTGGAGAGGAATCTCTCATGTTGTCAGTTGCATGAATCTTCTTTTTGTTCTAATCTTTATATCTGGGATAAATATTCCTAATAATCATGGTTTTGGATCTTGAGGCTGAAGAAGCAAAATCCAAAATAGTGATCAGGGTTGAAGCTCTGTCAGGAGTGGACACAGGGCCTACTTCTGTTTTTAACAACTTAGTGTACATTTCCATCTTTAATGACTGTGGTAGTAAACAGTTTACATATATTAGAAGTAGAATAAAAACTCTCCTCATTCAAGCAATAAACACAAATATTTTTTTTTTATCTTAAGACAGAAAATTGTGATAACATTTTTATTTTTATATGCCTTGCTCTCCGTTTTAGCAAACTGTCCACAACAGTAAATAATCAAATAACAGTAACACCAACTCTGAAAAAACTTTCAGAAAACAAAACAATATCAGAGCAGTAAGCTTTGTATAAATGAGAGGGCATGCTGAGAAAAAAATGCCAAAACCTATGGAGGGGCAGTTCGCATCTGTAGAACTCTCCAGGAAAAAAATAATAAAAATGACATGACTTGAACAGTTTACCAGGATGACTGATAGATGAAAACAAACAGCCTAAATTTAAAATCAAACTGCAAAGTTTTTCTTCTCACAGAATAATATTTTTTTAAGTAGCACATGACGATTTCCCTGATGCTTCAGCTCCGACATGTAGTGAAAGGTATAATCATATGTAAAAGGGGCAGGGACTGTAGGCTAGGAATGTTTGACATGAGAAGCTGTCCAATGCCTAGCAGCAGCATTAGTCCTACTGTTAATGAGTTTAGGTGTCCTCATACCAGATCTAAGCTTGTCAGAATCAGATGAAGGCTTCACTGTCAAACCCTAAAGAAAACTATTGACCACAGAACACTGCTTTAATCTGTAGAAACATGATGCATTACTAAACAAAGGAAGGCAATAGTAGAGGTTTACCTGGTATCCCAGTTGTCTGATCCAGGGTCATACTTGTAGGTTGGCTGGAAAGTAATCTTTCCCTCTGTGAAACCTTCAAAAACATTCTGTTTCTCCATCTGCTGACTGAGCTATTAAAATAATAGTCACAAATTAATTCAGTCAACATCACTGGACAAAGACAACACAGCAACATCTACTTTCTGTGAACAAAACATATTTTAAACAGCCTTAGGTATTAGGTTAATATCCATCCCTACTGATTCAAGTTTTTACAAAGTATAAGCCTTCCAGCCTGTCTACCTCAGTTTCTATCAGCAACTCAAACAGCCTTAGCTACTATGTGCTAGAATTTCAATTAAAGGTCAACATATTTACTGTGGTTTTATTTTAGTAAATAAATCTCTTTGCAGAATGTTTAAAACATTTTTTTTGTTTGCATATGAATATCATTTCATGATGTCTTTTTCTTTTGTATGTTTTCTAGAAACAGGTACTGTTGGGGGGTGGGTCTTTCTGGAAATAGGTGTAAATTTCCAAAATTACTGGCTGTACCAATTACCGAAGAATCTTTCTCACTGCACAGACCAGTCCTGATGGCCTCCATGTCTCTAATTTTTGATTATAACCGAGTCTGAGAAATGTGCAGTATATAACTTTCGCTAGTCAGTTATATCTCCTGCAGTATAATATGGTTCAGTAACAACCAGTGATTCCAAAGAATTCCAAATTTAGTGCTTAATTTAAAGGTGTAAGCACCATCTAGGCCTATGGCTTTTCCACTTCAAAGCTGTTCTTCTAGGAAACCATCTTATAAAATGCATGGTAGTTGCTTCCTCCCTTTCTTAATAAATGTGAAGCCCTGTCTTCATCTACTACTAAAAGTGAAAATAAATATACTTAAATAATAATTTTGGACATTGTTCTTTCGCTGCTTCCATCATGTCCTCTTTTCGTCCTTAATACTCCTAAGTTTTTCCCATATTTCTCTTCCCACATACACAAAAAATTGCAAACAAATTTTAGTATGAACAGAAATGCTACCTAAAATTCAGTGGTCCCATAAACAGGCAGATAAGTTCAGCCATCTGAAGGCAGTCTCCAAAACCCTAAGTTCTGCTTTAGGTGTTAGTTGGAAAGGTCTAGTACACCACTGATGGGTTGATAAATATCTCCTTCTAAGACATACTTTACATACATTTGCTGGCAATTGCACCAGTTTGCTCATTTACAGTGAGAATATCCCCACAAAGAATTTGTTTTTTAATTTCTTTTGAACATTAATTTATTTTTAAATACTAAACTATCAAAAACTATAAGTATAAAATAAAAAATGAAAACAGAGGATACCAAGGCGAACTGGATAGTTAAGCTTTCATTCTTTATTGATACTAGAACTTCTTCAGAACTAAATGGTCGCACACCATGTAACAGATATAAATAAATAGTGATACAGTAAATACAATATTGTGATGCTGTAATTGGATAGGAAGAAAACAAGGAGACTATACTCTAATAGGTTGAACCAAATGAGCCAATAAGAAAACAGCAACAACAGGGTATATCAAATGGAAATAGGAACAAAGCTATTACACTGATAGGTTAATATTGAAAAAGCTGAACTAAAATAGGATTCGTATACCAATACTAGCAGAGAGCTATCATTGCTATAATGAAATAAATATAAAAGTGGGATGGCAACACAAGACAGCCATCTCAACATAAATACAAAAAGTCGTGGGACACAACTAACACAAAACTGGAGTGCTGTACAATAATAGGTTGAAATCACAAAAAATGATCCATGACAGGCTGAAATTACGAGCAAATAATCAGAAACTGAAACTGCAGGCACAATCCAATGATATTAGAGAAACAAGTCCAATGCCAATAGGTGGAAAAAAGAAGTTATGTACTCACCATAATTTTCTGTCTGAGTAGTTGTACTTCATTTGTCTTCAACCTGTGGGAATATGGATCCGTATCAGATCTGAGCCGGCAAATATTACTAGCATCAGCTCTGAGCTCCGGACTCCTCCCCTTACCCATAATACACCTCAACTGCCTTCCATCCCCAGGTCGAGTTTGCTGAACTTATACTTAGAACCCGACCTGATAACATACTTTGACCTATACTGCTGCCTGTAGGCTGAACATACACCAAGGTCCGGGGGGAAGGAGGGAGGGATGGTTGAAGACAAATGAAGTGCAACTACTCAGATGGAACGCTATGGTGAGTACATAACTTCTTTATCTGAAGTAGTTTACTTCATTTGGTCTTCAACCTGTGGGACAGAGTCCCCAGCTACTAAAACTCCTGGGAGGCCCTCTTGGAAGGATATTCCTGAGCACCACGGAGCCAAAGGATGCTCTCCTTCTAGAAGTCAAATCCAATTTGTAATGAGAAATCAATGTATGAGATGAGGACCAAGTAGCTGCAGAGCAAATGTCATCCAAAGACATTAGGGGGCGGCGCAGTGGTGCAGTGGTTAATGTTGTCGCCTCACAGCAAGAGGTTCACCGGTTCGATTCTCGGCTGGGGTGCCTTCTGTGTGGAGTTTGCATGTTCTCCCTGTGTTCGCGTGGGTTTCCTCTGGGTACTCCGCTTTCCTCCCACATTCCAAAGACATGCATCTGGAGCATTTCTCCCCGGGCCTCCACTGAAAACAGGCTCTGTGGAACCTAGTCAGACTTTCCCGGTCAACAAATGATAAATAAATAAGACACTCTAGACCAAAAAGCTGCAGACGTAGCCATGGACCTAGTGGAATGAGCTTTTACCTGACCTGGAGGAGACATGCCTCTTGTCCTTATAGACCTGCAGGATGCATGAAGAAATCCATCTAGCTACAGTGACCTTGGAAACAGGTTTCTCCAAAAGGATCTATAGAAGGAAACAAACAATCAGATTTACGAAAATATTTTGTCCTGTGTAAACAGAATCGTAACTGTCTATGAACATCCAACATGTGTAGATTGTATTCCATCCTGTTCATAAAATTGGGAAAGAACACAGGCAAATTTATAGTCTGATTGATATTGACTGGTGATGCCACCTTAGGAAGAAAGGATGGATTGGTTCAAAGGAAAACTCTATCTTTATGAAACATCATGTACGGAAGTTTGATGGACAAGGCCTGTAATTCTGAAACCCTTCTAGCAGAGGTAACAGCTACCAGAAAAGCTGTTTTCCATGATAGAAATTTTAGACCTGCAGTTACGGCAGGCTCAAAAGATGGAGCAACCAGAGCTTGGAGAACCATAGTAAGGTCCCACGGGGGAACAGAATCTTTGACCGGGGGGCTAACAAAAAGGTGCCTTTGATAAAGGCTTTACACAGTCTGGAAGACGCTAAGGATGCAGAATTCTCGCCCACATGAAAATGGAAAATGGCAGCCAACTGAACTTTGACAGTAGAAGAACTAGGTCCGTGCTGGAAAATATCAGCTAGAAAATTAAGAATAGTGGAAATAGGAGCTGTGAAAGGGTCTAAACTCCTCTGAGAGGCCCAGAAAGAAAAACGTTTCCACTTGCTGCGATAAACCTTTCTGGTTGAAGACTTATGAGCAGTTACCAAAATAGATCTAACTAAGGAGGAAAGTCCGGGAGTCCTAGCAATTACGGGAACTGGAGCAGCCAAGCCGTGAGCTTCAGGCTGTTCAGACGTGGATGAGGCACCCCCAAGGGGCGTGAAATCAGATCCTGAATGGGATCTAGGATCCAAGGTGGAGCCAGAAGGTGAGACCAAAGGAAGGGAAACCATACCTGGTGAGGCCAGAATAGGGCAATGAGGATCACCTTGCTCCCCAGTCAACAAGCTTTCTGCAGAAACCTCAGAATGAGAGGTACTGGCGGGTAAGCATATAGAAGACCAGGAGGCCAAGCATGAACTACAGTATCTCTGGGGGACTCCCCCAGCAGGGAGTTCAGAGTGAAAAACCTGCTGTATTTCGCATTGGAAGGAGATGCGAAGAGATCGCAGAAAGGATGACCCCACTTGCTGAAGATCTGTTCCGCTACTGACAGATTCAAAGACCACTCATAAGGCATCAGAATGGTCTGACTTAGCCTGTCTGCTAGAATGATGAACCATCCCAGAATGTGCATTGCGATAAGAGAGCGACCACTGGAGATCACCCATTCCCACACTCTCATGGCCCCGCGACAAAGAGGGTAAGATATGGTCCCTCTCTGTTTGTTGATATACCAGACTACTGACATGTTGTCTGACTGAATGGCAATTGTCCCCAGAGGGAGAAAGGCATGAAGGGCTTGCAACACTAGAAGGACCACCCTCATCTCTAGGACACTGATATGCAAGCTGGTCTCTATGGGGGACCACAGACCTTGGACTGTCCTGCCCGAACAATGCACCCCCCACCCGAGTTGGGAAGCATCCGTGGTCACTGTGGTTTGGGCCAGGCTGGAACAAAGGGTCGTCCCACCAAAATGTCCGGAGAGCTCATCCACCATATGAGGGACGACTGACACACTTGACTTAGGTGAATAGGATAAGTTAGTGGTAATTCCAACAGGGACCACTGAACCGCTAGAGTCCACTGAAGAATCCGCATGTGGAGCTGAGCACACAGAAGAAGAGTTACGGTCACCAACATTGAGCCTAGGGCCCTCAACACTGACTCCACTGTTGGAAGGTGAGAACAGTAGATCACGGAGACATGAATCCTGAGGTTCTGAACTCTCTCTCAGGTCAGGAATACTTTGCACTGAAGTATATCTATCCTGGCACCAATGTAGCCTTTTACCTGTACAGGCTCTAGGAGAGATTTGGATGTGCTGATTGTGATACCCAAACTCAGGGCAAGTGTCAGAAAGTAATCCCTGGTTTGGGAAAGTAGACACCTGGTGGGAACAGTGACGAGCCAATCACCCACTTACAGATAGACCTGAATACCCTGAAGCCTCAGGTGAGCCACTACAACCGCAGTCACTTTGGTAAACACCCTGGGAGCTGTGATGAGACCAAAGGGTAGGGCTCGAAATTGATAATGATTGGCCCTAGCCAGAAGCAGAGGCACCTCCTGGAGCTTCTGTGCATTTTTATGTGATAGTAAGCATCTTGGAGGTCTAACGAGCACATCCAGTCGCTCTCTTGCAGGTAAGGCATGATGGACTGTAGTGTGACCATCCAGAACTTCTCTTTTGCAGCTGACAGGTTCAGGGTAGAGAGGTCCAGAATGGGCTTTAAGTCCCCCATTTTCTTTGGCACCAAAAAGAACCTGGAGTAGAAGCCCAAACCAGACTGATCTGGGTGGACGGTTTTGATGGCTCATTTTTCTAGCAGCTTGGAAAGTTCCTGTGCTGCTGCCTCCCTTTGTGTGGGTGGAACATCCAGGAGGTGTTTGGGAGATATGGAGTAATCCACAAAGGGGATAGAATATCCTCTGGATATGATTTGAAGCACCCATCAGTCCATTGTTATGGACTCCCATGCTACTGGGTGCAAGGACAATCGTCCACCGAATGCCTCCAGAGTAGAGCAGCCAGGCAACCCCTCAGGGTGGCTGCCAGGGTATGTCCGAGAACGGTTCTTGAGACGCGAAATTTTGTGGACCCCCCTCTGCCTCTGGGCCAGCATCCATTCGTTCCCCATCTGCCTCTAGGGGAAGAACAGCCCTGAGTGTTCTGGGAATACTGAGACTTCCAGAACCATATCTTCTTTTGCCCTCTCTGGTTCTGGGGAAAAGGACCTTTGAGGGTTAGAGAAGAGGATCCCGACGGGAGACAGTGTCTTCCCGTCCTTCTCACTCTGGACTAGTGTCTCACCGATGGTCTTACCGAAAAGTGTCGAGCCGTCATAAGGGGCATTGGCAAAGGACGCCTTAAAGGGTTCGGTAAATCGACAGAACCTGAGCCAGGCATTACACCTCATGGACACGCCAGACCCAGCCACCTTAGCCACTCCTTCCGTATAATGGGAGAGGAGTCGCAACGACATATTTGATACCGCTTTCAGAGTGGCCATTTTCACAGAGAACGAAGCCTTGTCCTCCCATGATATGGACTTGTGTGGAGACTCCTCAAGCTCCTTTACTAGATCGCGTTGGAGTCTAGTGACATGGGCCAAGTAATTCAGCTCCCAGATCGAAAAGGTAGCTGAAGCATACACCTGCTATCATAGGCGGTCCATCATCCATGACTCGAGTCAGAAGGTGGCCCCAGAGATAGATAGTTCCTCTTCAGTGGGCTGCTGCTGCATACCCCATGTCCACAGGGGAGCCCTTATTCCAGGATGACCTGTCAATGGGGGGACTTAAAATTTTATCGGGGTGCTTGGGGATAGGCTCCACTGTATCTGGTTCCTTCTACGCATGCGAGCTGATCAAATCCACTAAAGGATCCACAGGAGGGGACATCCAGGAAGTAGACAGGCCCATACCGAAAGCCTCCAGGAACACAGACACATCAGAGGAGGGCTTCAGGGCAGACCAACTTCGGTGCTGGTGCAGGATCTCCATGATGTATCCAAAAGAGACATCCTTGGGAGGTGATCTTGGGGAGCCCTCCCCATCATCTAAATCTGTGTCCTCGGTTAGGGACTCGGAGGAGTCCAACTGCCTCCTCTTGCATGTATGCTTGTGAGGCACATCTCCAGGGGGACTCTCAGGGGAGCACTCGTAAGCCATCTGTTCTCCTCTGAGGAAACCGTATGGGGCTCTTCAAGCACGGGCTGTCCCTCTGGTAAGACAATGGGGACCATAGACAGAGTTGAGGGGGCGGTCAGGGGTCTCAGTCTGATGGAGAGGACCCTCTCTACCACAATGAACTCGGAAGGAGAGCGGACCTCCTGGGAAGCTAATAAGGAGGCCGGTGTCCCTGGGTCCGACACGAGAATCAGAGCCTGTCCTGAAGTGGACAGAGCTCCGAGGGAGGGGACCTGGCCCGACAATGTCGGAGCCAATGGAAAAGGTTCCACTCCCTTGGATCTGACACCCATGCTCCGGCTCCGAGAGTGGCTCGTCAGATCAGAGACGCTCCAGGCAGCTGTCGGCATCAAGTAAACAAGGACCGTCTGCGCCAACCCCCTGACTAAGGCCAACCTCGGATCCGAATAGTCTGAAGTAGAAGGTTGGATAGGGGAAGTAGAAGGTTGGATAGGGGAAGGAGAAATGGGTTGAAAAAAAGGAAGCGAACTCCGCCCTCCAGAGGGAAGGGGGGCTGGCAAGACCCCCATCTGTATCTGTGTATGGATAAAGCACCTCATCATCTTATCCAGATCCATATCCGATAAGGAGCGGGTTGACCATGATGAGGCACGGACTCTGACCTGGTGGGTCGGGGGAACCGAGGCCCGGGAGACTGGACGTGCCTCCTCCAGCTCTGGGTAGAACCTCGGAGACCAGAGCTGAGGGGAGTCATAGATCCCTGCTGACTTGCTCGGAGAAGCGAGGGCTGAGGACCTCTTCCTCTTTTCCTTCATCTTCGACTCTCTCTCCCATTCTCTACCTCTCCTCTGCTCTGCTACCACAGGCTTAGATGCAGGAGTTTGAGTCCCAGCCTGGGAGGGAGAGGAGGCCAGAGGAAGAGAAGCAGGAGAGGCAGTCACAGCAGCCGCTGAGACTGAAGCTGAAGATGAGGAAGGATGATCAGTAGCAGGCAGAAGACCTTTGAGGGCCAACTTGGCCTTCCTATCTTTTAAAGCTCAGGGGTTGAACTCCACACAAATGGAGCAAACCACACTAAGGTGGGCCACACCTAAGCACAACACGCACACAGAGTGTGGCCATCTGCTGGGAAGAGCTTATGCCCACACTCTGTGCAGTGCTTGAAGACAAGCTTTTCAGCCACCCTATGAGAAAGAAAGAAAGCCTTAAAAAAAAGGACAGGCAAAAACTTTCTTTACTCTAATAGACTCACCACACTAGTCTATAGACAACACTAAAGGGGGGGAAGGGCACCACAGACAAACTGCTCTAACTATCTATCTAAACAAACCTACACTCAACGCCAAAGTGATGGGAGGGGAGAAGGGATACCTAAACTAACCTAGATCGGCTGAAAGAAACAGAAAATTTTAACTTACAGTAGAGAAATCACCCACTGCTAGCTGGAGCTCTGAAGACACAATGTAGAATAAATTGCGGCAAACGAGAACTGGGGATGGAAGGCAGTGGAAGTGTATTATGGATAAGGGGAGGAGTCTGGAGCTTGGAGCTGATGCTACTAATATTTGCCGGCTTGGATCCGATATAGATCCGTATTCCAACAGGTTGAAGACCAAATGAAGTAAACTACTTCAGATCAAGCATACAGAACTTTAATAGGTTAATTGAAAAAACTGGAGAAACTGCCAAAATGGCAGGTTGAAGATGGGTAAACTTTAAAAAAACTGGTGAAAAGAAATCAAAGCTGCGCTTAGAGAAGAAAAAATTAGCGAAAAAAAGGAAAACACAATAAAAAAAGAAAGAAAAAGAAATATGAGGTTCGCTACAGCACAGGAAACCGAAAGCAGCTCATGCCCAGGAAGAGACCATGAACCGAGGGCAACAAGCCAATAAAACACTGGTCAAAAACCAGTCCCTCAAAGAGAGAAATACAAAATAACCAGTGGAATAAACAAAAAAAATAAGACAAATAAAAGTGGCATGGTAGCTCAAGTGAGAGAATGCAAAGAAAAATAAACAAACAAAATAGTGGAAAGCAACTCGATACAATGATAGAGTGCTGCACAATCACAGGTTGAAATTACAAAAACTGCGTAATGATAGGCTAAAACCATAAGCCAATAAAAATACACAACAACATACAGAAAATGGAGGCAAAATCCTATGGCGTTAGCGAAAATGTCTTAAGCTAATAGGGAGGAAACTAACGTACTATAATTTGATAGGTAGGTTAAAAAACTGGTGAAACTGCCAAAAACAGCAGGCTATGTCCTAATATGGTTAATACAAAAGCATAAAAAGCCAATAAGCACAGCAATCCTAGATGAAAATACTAAATAAACCAAAACTATGGAAACTAAAAATAGAAAAGCAATGGTTTAGATAAACCAACCAAATGCACATTTAATGTTAAGACTGCCGTTAAGTCCCAGTCCAGTCTTTACGTTGAGAAGTAACTGCCATTTTAATTCCTTCAATTATAGTAAAGTGTCACAGTCCCCAACAAAGACATCCACAAAGTCAAGGACAAAGAATATGAAGCCTGTAAATCCTCTGCAGGTGGGGCTATGTTTCCCAAGTGTGTTGTTGACATCAGCACCACTGATGGCTGCTAGGTGTTCCTTCATATGATCAGAGAGATGTCTGATGGTCTTTCCCACATAAAAAGATGAGCAAATGTTGCAGACTGCCGCATATACCACACATGAGCTGTGGAAGTCAAAGTGCTTGGGAAATTTGATGGTTACAGTGAACAAATGTATTGCTGGTCCCAAATAAAATAATGCTGCACACTACACAACCTCTGCAAGTAAACATTCCTGAACTGGTGTCAAAAATAGGGGTACTTAGTAAGAATTGTGAGTCTGTACCTTCAAAGCAAGCTCTGAAGGATTTTGTTCTTTTATAAGAAAATGTAGGAGAGGGACCTAAGGCTTGACTTAGGTCTTTGTGGCTTGAAATAATAATCCAGTGTTTGGACAAGATTTTCCTAATGCCACTGAGTCCCTACTAATTGGTAAGGGGAAGCTGCAACATCTGTCTGCGTTGCTGGTGGTAGCTGTTTTTGGGGTAAAGCCATATACAAAGATGGGTTTATCTTCTGTAACAATGTCAATGACATGAGGACTGTAATCTGTTAATTGAGAACATGGATCATGACATGAGCCAACAACGCCATCAATCTGATCAACAGGTCCCCCTCTGCAGCACACATCCAAGTCTTTCAAAGAGGCTTTACATTCATGCCCGCTCAGAGGGCTAAGATTACTGATGTGTTGCTAGATTTAAGACTACATTTAAGAAAATTAAACCTTAAATTCATACACTTTGACAAAGAGAACCTTGAGCCCTTGAGTGGTCCTGATACCAAAACAAATTATGGACCCGCCACCAACACAGGATTGTGCCTTAAAAGTTTGTTTAACCCTATACTGCACAGTATGCTCCTGATCTTTCTTAAAGTTAGTGAACTTGAGATCAGAGAACTACTGGCTAAGCCATGCCATCATATATGGTTTAACCTCCCCTTCCATGAGCAGCAAGCCTTACACGACTTGACTCATGACAAACTCTTGTGCATCATGAAAGCTGACAAAGAAAAGGGGGTAGTTCTCATGGAGCACGAGGAGTATATTAACAAAACTGAATCATCCCTCGTGAATAATAAATTTTACAAAGAAGTCTCACTTACTGATCTTTATAGAGAGTTTTCCAACATAGATCAACTCCTAAAATCATTGGAACGACAACAAAGGGTTTCTCTGGAAGAATACTCTTTTATGCTTATTCGTAACCCAAGCTTAGGGAGACTGTTTGGCATCCCTAAAATACACAAAGATGTTATCAATCCACCGTTTAGGCACATCATTTCCAACAGACACACAAAAACAGAGAAAGTGTCGGAATATGTTGATGCAGTACTTAATCCTCTAGTACAGTCTACCCCGTACTACCTAAAGGACTCTTGGAGCTACCTTAACAAGCAAATTTTACCTGGGAACAGACCAGTCTGATTATGGAATTGATGGCTATTGTTTTAGACAACAATTTCATATTTTTTGAAGGGGAGTATGTCAAGCAAACCAGAGGGGTAGCTATGGGTGCAGCTTGTGCACCCATTTTTGCCAACCTGTTTATGCTTGATTGGGAACTTTCCACTCTATTTCCTTGTGAATATTTCAAAAGTGTTAAACATTATTCGAGGTTTTTGGATGATATGTATATACTTTGGGATGACAGTGTTGAAAAACTTGATACTTTTTTGCATTTTTTTAAACACTACTAGTGAATATCTTAAATTCACTTATACGTATAATTCTGAGGGTATAGCATATCTTGACACCTATGTTTACAAGCAAGATACAATCTTTCATTCCAAAATACATAGGAAACATACATTTACCAATGACTACTTGGAATAGAGTAGTTGTCATCCAATGAATATGAAACACAATATATACAAAGGAAAAGTTTTTACTGCAGCTCGCATGAGCTCTGATGTTAAGGTATTGACAGAGGAGACTGAGTTTATTACGAAATTGTTTGTTGAGAGAGGATATCCATCAAATGTTTTGTCTACCATCGGTCACCTTGTTATACAAGAAAGGGACCAAAAATATTGATCATTATTGGGAACAGGTTTTGAAATTAGATATCAGATTGAAGCAGGAAATAGAGATGGAAATACTGCCAATGGTCATCAAAGGTCATTAATATTATTATATAGTCCAGTGGTAGACAAGATAATTCATATAATAAATAAATGTTGGTATCTGATTTCCCAGGATTCTAAATTAATACAAATAATGGGGACAAAACCAAGAATTATCTACAAAATGGGAAGAAATATAAAGAATGTATTGGTCCCCAGGAGAACAAACAGGGATAGGAGGTTGAATGAATTATCCCATACTTATAAATGTGGTTCTTGCAACCAGTGCAAGTATATACTAGAAGACAAAAAATTAATTATTCAAAATGAAACTCGCACTACAATCAAACTCAAATATGGGAATTGTAGAACGAAGATGTTAACATATATTGCAAAATGTTGTGAGTGCACCTGTTTTTATATAGGAAAAACTGAGCATTGTTTTAAACAACGCATATATGATCATATTTATAGTATTCACAAGAAAGATTTAACTAACGCATTATATAGACATATAAGTATTACTGATGATAGACATAAATTCAAATTTGCCATTCTGGAAACTATTGTGGTAGATCCCATTAGTGGTGATTATAAATCTTTTTTAAGTTTTAAAGAGGTTTGGTGGCAACTTTTTTTTAGATGCCACCAATTATCCCGGTCTCAACGATTATAACTCCTGTAAACCAATTTTAGAGAATTGTATATGATATTAATGTCATTCATACGTCATTTTTGACTTTTGTAGATAGTTCAATTAGTTGGTTGAACATTTGTTTTAGTACTATATTTCGTCATTGTATTGTTGGTATTGAAATTATAGCTTTTCATATTTCTACTTGTTATTCATTTTATTTCTATTATATGCATTTAATTGCATTTTATATTAATCAATATGGTATTTGTGCCAATTTACAGGATATAATGGTTATGTTATAGATGAGGAAATTTATTTGTTATATGGATTGTAATACATACCATTGTATCTTTAGCAATGGGTTATTTTTATATTTGACATGTCAATTCATATATCCGCATCTATAGGAGACGAACTTGGCGTCAAACATGTAAATAGTAGAATGTATTTTTGATATCGTGTTTAATGGGGGTGTTTTTGACACAAATTATAACATAGGAAGTTTTTTATAAACAATGATGAACAAATGTTTATGATTACAAATATTTGTGTATTAAACTGTCTTTGAAGTTTTAATGGTACAGCTTTAAGGGGCGGAACTTGGTATATAGGATACTATGTATCCATCAGTATCCGCTTCCTTTTGGCGCCAAATTTTAAATAAAATGTTTGTTTTAGTATTCACAAAGGGTTCTGAAGAAGCCCACAGTTTGAATGGGTGAAAGCGCTTAACCTTGATTCGTTTGATATGTGGTTTTGAAGCAAGTTTTATTCCAACTGCTTGTTTTTCATCGTTCGTTTTTGGAATAAAGATTTTTACAGCCATTTTTCGTTGTGCTATCATCTGTTGGAGTTGGTCTCATACAGCGGTGTTTCAACACCAGGATCTATTTCGAATTTTTGGTTCTGTACAGGGGTTGGTCCTATCCCTGGTTCTGGGTAAAGCTTGCTGAGAATTCCTATAGAGAGGCCGTCACACTTACTGGATGGTTTGTGATTTGTTTTTGTTTTTACGGCAGTCCGTGACATTTGCTCGTCTTTTTACATGGGAAAGACCATCAGACGTCTCTCTGATCATATGAAGGAACACCTAGCAGCCATCCGTGGTGCTGATGCCAATAATGCACTTGGGAAACATAGCCGCACCTGCACAGGATTTACAGGCTTCAATTCTTTTTCCTTGACTCCGTGGATGTCTTTGTTGGGGACTGTGACACTTTACTACAATTGAAGGAACTAAAATGGCAGTTATTTCTCAATGCAGAGACTGGACTAGTACTTAACGACAGTCTTAACATTAAATGTGCATTGCGTTGGTTTATCTAAACCACTGCTTTTCCATTTTTAGTTTCCATAGTTTTGGTTTAGTTAGTGTTTTCATCTAGGATTGCTGTGCTTATTGTTTTTATGCTTTTTTCGTAAACATATTAGGACATAGCCTGCTGTTTTTGGCAGTTTCACCAGTTTTTTCAAACTACCTATCAAAGTGTAGTATGCTAGTTTTCCCCTTATTAGCTGGAGACTTTTTTGTTGACGCCATAAGATTTTGACTACATTTTCTGTATGTTATTGTGCATTTTTATTGGCTTCTAGTTTTAGCCTATCATTACGCAGTTTTTGTAATTTCAACCTGTCACTGTGCAGCACACTAGCGTTGTATTGAGTTGTTTCCCGCTATTTATTTTATGTTTATTTTTTTGGCGTTGGCTCACTTGAGCTACCATGCCACTTTTGTCTTCTTCTTTTTTTTTTTATTTATTCCACTGGTTATTTTGTATTTGTCTCTTTGAGGGACTGGTTTTTGCCCAGTGTTTTATTGGCTTGTTGCCCTCGTTTCCTGGCCTCTTCTTGGGCACGAGTTGCTTTCGGTTCCCTGTGCCATAGCGCTCCTTATATTTCTTTCTTTTTTTATTGTGTTTTCTTTTCTTTCACTATTTTTTCCTTTCTAAGCACAGCTTTGATTCCTTTTCACCATTTTTTTAAGCTTTACCCATCTTCAGCCTGCCGTTTTGGCAATTTCTCCAGTTTTTTTCAATTAACCTATTAAAGTTCTGTATGCTCGTTTTCCACCTATTAGCATTAGAATTTTTATGTGGCACATTTTTTGTGATTTCAACCTATTACTGTACAGTGCTCCAGTTTTGTGGTAAGTTGTGTCCCACGACTTTTTGTATTTACGTTGCAATGGCTCTTTTCTATTTATTTCATTATAGCAATGAAGAAACCCACTTGTCTATTTGAAGCTTATCCCATAACTCAAGAGAATATAGCTCTCTGCTAGTATTGGTATACAAATCCTATTTTTCAACCCATCCTAGTTCAGCTTTTTCAATATTAACCTATCAGAGTAATAGCTTTGTTCCTATTATATAATAATCTCAAAAATATACTCTCCTCAAACAAACTGCTGATCAATACTACTAAACCCAACAACTCAGCAGGTGACTCCTTGTTCTCTAACTTTGTTGGAAAAATATGAAATAAACTACCCTCTGTAATCACATCTCAGACTTCTCTCTCACTTTTTAAAAGGAATGTTGTGTCTTTCGGCTTTTCCAGGTTAGGGGTCGCCACAGCGGAACTCCGGTTCGCTAATGATTGGTAGTTGATTTTTACGTGCCGAGTTACCAGCCCTGACGCACAACCTTCAATGAAGGTAGGCCCATTCACGCATGTCTCCACGCAGAAGATGCTCTAGCTGAGAATCTAAAACTATATCTCAATAAACACTGGCTATGCTCCTGTACTAACCCTGACTAATTATTTTCCAATTCTCACCCTACATCCTTTATTATCTTCCCTTTATGTTTCAATATACTATATCATTGCATATAAAATGTATGTATATATGTATATTGTACCTTCTCACAAAATCACTATGAATATTCTAATTTGTACTTCTTGTGTGAAAAAAAAAACACTAATGTTTTTATGTAACAATTGCTGTTTTTATAATATTGGTCATAACTTCTATATTAACTTTGTATGATTTCTTGGAGCTTTTCTCCCCGGGCCTCTACTGAAAATGGACATGCATCCAGCTAGACTAGCCCAGTCAACAAATGTAAAATAAATAAAATAAATAAATAAAATATTTCCATTTGATATAGCCTACTGTTGCTGTTTTCTTATTGTCTCATTTGGTTCAATCTATTAGAGTACAGTTTTCTTGTTTTATTCCTATCCAATTACAGCATCACAGTATTGTATTTACTGTATCAATATTTATATCTGTTACATGATGTGCGACCATTTAGTTCTGAAGAAGTTCTAGTATCAATAAAGAATGAAAGCTTAACTATCCAGTTCGCCTTGGTATCCTCTGTTTTCATTTTTTATTTTATACTGAAAGTTTTTGGTAGTTTAGTATTTATATTGCCTTCTCTACTGTGCTTCTTCATTTTTTTTATATTAATATATTTTTGTTTTTGGCGGCCAGGTAGGAATAGCGATCAGTCCATAAACAATCTTTTTTTTTTCCAATTCCTGACCAATATAACCATATATATGACCAGGTAAGATAAGCAACCATAACAATCAGCCCCCCCCCCTTTTTTCTAAATAAAAAGCATCTTTATTAAACTATCACTTATGACATAGACAATCATACACTTATATAAATGAAAACAAACCATATCGACCTAACATTAGTTGCAACCATTACACATCACAAACCATATTGACATAATTTTAGCAGCAAACATTATATATCACTTATTATCTACCCAATCACGGTCAGTTGTCAGTCAAGCATTACATAGCTCAGTCAAATCCTGCCTTCTTTTAAACCTCATTCCTCCCCTGTATGTATTGTTCCCACAATTCCCATTTTTTCTATGTAATTTGCTCCTACCCTTTCCTAAAGACTCCCCATTCCAGTTGTTTTATCTCTGTTACCATATTCGCTACTTCTAGTACAGTTGGTTTAGACTTTGATTTCCATTTTCTAGTAATTGTTTTTGACAGCGACTCAGCGAGGCCCTCCCTACTATGTCTAGGCAATTCTGATTCTGTAGCATTACTTTATTTTATTTATTATTTTATTTACATTTGTTTACCGGGAAATTTTGACTGGACACAGGTCCTTTTTCAGCAGAGGCCCGGGGAGAAAAACACCACAGAATGACATGGTAGATGGTAAACAATAACAATCAAGGTATGTATACAGTAGAGGTGATCATGACATGGAGAAATACAGGAGCAAATTCAGAAAAATTGAGTAGAAGCTCTAATTACAAACATTTAGCAATAAAACGTAAAACACAGCGCTACAAATTAACAGTAACTAGATAACAATAATAACAGACTAAATTATAACTAAATCCTGGAAGGATTAACAAGCAGTGAGTAATCTTCAGTTCAGTTTTATAGTGATAGAGGGGATACTCTATCTAAACCTGGGAAAGGAGTGAAGGGTTGAAGGGGAGTTTATTAGTCGGGGTTTGGACAAGGACAAAACCAGTGTGAATTTAGGTGACATTTAAATGCAGTCTTGAAAAGACTGCAGGAAGGAAGGGTAGTTATGGCAGTGGGAAGGTTGTTCCAGAGCTTGGATATAGCTCAGGAAAATAATGCTTCACCTGCTGAGTTTTTGGTTTTGGTGACCTGGAGCAGATTTTTGTTACAGGAGCGTAGTGGTCTAGAAGAGTGGTAGGGTTGGAAAATTGTATGGAGCGATGGGATTCGGAGAGGGTGGTTTACTAGTTTATGAGCAAAGGTGAGTTGAGTTTGGTGTAGGAGTTGTGGGAGTTCAAGCCAGTCAATGTCTCTAAGGGAGACACAGTGGTGGCTGCGATAGGAGGCACCAGTGGCAAATTTTGTGATTTTATTTTAGCAGGCTTCGAGTTCGTGTAGGTCTGACTCATAGCCGGCCGTAGGCATAGGCCAACTAGGCGGCCGCCTAGGGCGCCGCTCAAGCAGGGGCGCTTTTCCAGTATTTATTTGCTGTAGGTAGACCAGGATGGGGGCACCAAGTGGTGTGGTGGGGGGCGCCGTGGAGCCCTTTTGCCTAGGGCATCAGTTGACCTAAGGCCGTTCCTGGTCTGACTGTCTAAGATTTGTAAGTATGGGTGATGCGCAGAGTATGGTGGAGATTAGTTAGGAATTGGCGATAGAGATTCTTGCTGGTTTGGTGAGGTATTGGTGGCTTCTATACAAGGCTCACGTTTTTTTGTGAACTTTTTTTTATTGTCAGTGATATGTGGGTGTCAAATTTGAGATTATTGTCTATATGTATGCCAAGTAGTTTTGTGTGGACTGTTGGTGAAATGGAGGTATTATCCTTGGCTTGAATATTGAAGTGTGGGGTGTTTGGGGTAGATCTGGAGGATTGGAAGATGAGGAGTTTGGTTTTATTTGGATTGAGGAGAAGCTGGGTATTAGATAGCCAGCTTTCAACTGAAGAGAAAGATTCTTGGGTGATCTGATAGAGTTCTGTTAGAGTTGGGGCTGAGAAGATGAGGGTGGAATTATCTACATACTGTATGAGGGAGGCATGTTTGGTGGCAGTGTGCAGGTTGTTGGTGAAAAGGGAGAAAAGTAGAGGGCCAAGAATGGAGCCATGGGGAATCCCAAGAGTAACAGGGAGGCAAGGGGATAAACTGTTGTCCCAGATGACTGATTGCTGGCCTCCTTGTAAGTTTGTGGCTGGTGTGGAGAAAGACAGGTCGGATAGAGCAGACAGTAGTAGATTGTGCGACACAATGTCAAAGGCTTTAGATAGATCCAGAAATACAGCAGAGGAGAGGAGGCCATTGTTTTTGTGATGGAGGATAGTGTTGATGAAGGACAGGAGAGCAGTTGTCGTGCTGTGGTGTGGTCTGAAACCATGCTGGGTATTGGACAGCCTCCTTAAGGTCTCCAATTTCCTCCTTAACAATAGCCTCCTATTGTTAAGGAGGAAATTGGAGACCTGTGAGGTGATGGATTCTTTGAGTATCTTGGAGGGGGGGAGAGGATGGCAATGGGGTGGTAGATGGAGAGGTCAGTGGAGGGGCCACCTTTGTGGAGGGGAATGATGTGTGATATTTTCCATAGCATGCGTACACAAGATTCAGATATGGAGCGGTTGATTAATATGGAAATAGGATAAGCTAGGACATCAGCTGCTATCTTTAGGTATTCAGCGAGCAGGTAGTCGGCTGTTAGTTTTGTGGGTTTTAGTTTTGTCAGGAGTCTTTTTATGTAGGAGGTGGGTACTGTGGTGAGAAAAAGGTAGGGAGGGGTGGTTTTGGGTTGGGTGAGGAGGGAATTAGTATAAGGAAGTGCTTTTTTGTTAGGGATATAACAGATTCTGTGAAGTGTTTATTGAGGGAATCAGCAATGCTACTGGTGGAGAGAGTGGTGGTTGGTAGGGGGGTGCTTACTTTTCCTGGGCAGAGTATAGAGTTAACTTAGATCTTAGAATACATTCTGATCCTTTATGAATATAATATTCTGTATGATTATTATTTTTCCTTAAAGATCTGCATCCAAAATCCCAGTCCCTCCTTGTTTCTTGAGCCTCCCCCATTTCACCATCATCCCTTTCCACTTTGAATTATAGATTTCTGCTATGTACAGGAGCCTGAACTGTGTAGCTCTGACATAGCCCTTCAAATCAGGTAATCCAAATCCACCTTGTTCTACTGGAAGAATCTGTGTATCCCACTTGACTCTTGCTGTCTTCTGCTCCCAGATAAAGTCCTTCAGCTCTTTATTGTTATCACAACTTCTACTCTGGTTGATAAAATATGCCTGACCTGTGTATAAGACTAAAAGGACTAAAAACATTTTAACTGCTTGTATCTTCCTAGCCATATCCATATAACAGAGCTTCCAATTTCTCAGTTTTTGTATCATCTCTCTTCCCATACATCCTAAACTGGCACACCAGAATCATTTTGAATCCACACGCCTAAGAACTTCATTTCATCATGTCCCCATAAATATGGATACTGCTGAACTAATTTGTGTGTGGATAAATAATTTATAAGCTACTGGCTTTGTTTTTAGCTTCATTAATTTTGTATCCCAAAAGATCTGAAACTGTCTCAAAATGTTCCACAACACTGAAATGTCCTTTTCTGGCTTTGTCAGGTATACAGTAATATCATCTGCAAATACAGCCAGCTTTCTTTGACTATTATACTAATTATATACTTGAATTTCTGAGTCCCTTATTTTCTTTGCCATTGGTTCTAAATATAATGCAAATAATAAAGTGAAAAGAGGACATCCCTGCCTGGTTCCTCTGCTCAAGCTTAAATTATCAGAGAGGAACCCACTCACTTTAATTTTCACCTCAAATCCCTCACATATGTTCCTAATCAACCTTATAATTTTATCAGGGAATGCAAATGCTTCCACTGCTCTGCTCATAAAGTCCTAGATGACTCAGTCAAATGATTTTTCTGCATCAAGACCCACCAACAACAGTGGTATTTTCATACATTCTGCATCCCTCTGGATCATCAATGTTCTGTTAATGTTGTCAGATGTTTGCCTCACCTCCACAAATCAACACCGATCCATATCTATCAATTTTGGCATTGTTTTTGCCATTCTTTTAGCCATTATAGATACAAACACTTTATAATCATGGTTTAGCATTGAAATGGGCTTGTATGAAGCTGGATGTAATAGGTATTTACCCTCTTTAGGTATTATTTATTTAACATTTGTTTACTGGGAAAGTCCAACTTGGAACGAGCCACTTTTCAGCACAGGCCCGGGGAGAAACACTCAGACACCTCTTTGTACCATGGGAGAAAACCGGAGTACCTGGAGAAAACTCACACAAACATAGGTAGGACATGCAGACTTCACACAGAAGGCACCCCAGCCAAGAATCAAACAAGAGAACCTCTTGCTGTGAGACAACAACATTAACCACTACATTACTGCGCGACCTTCTTCCAGGATGTTGGTACCTCACCTCCTCTCAAAATACTGTTAAACAAAATCTTCCAGATCTTTATCAGTTTTTCCCTCCTGATTTCCAGACTTCCACAGGAATACCATCTATTCCTTGGGACTTTCCTGTAGATTGGTTATACCTCACCATTTTTATCTCACTTCCTCCTATCCTAATTGTTAGTAATTGAGCCTCATCTACCTCTAACCTTGGCATACTTAATTCTTCCAAAAACATTTCCATTTGTAACTTTTCTTGATTTCCATATTTCTCGCTTTACACAGATTTTCACAGAATTTCCCAAAATATTTCTAATACCTCTACAGGATCTCTTGTTATCTTCTTGTTATAGGCTTCCTAAGCTTGGCAACAGCCTCTTCTACTTTCTGCTGCCCGAGTTGTTGTGCTAAAAGTTTTTGTGTGCTAGAATTATTATCAGAAAATAGTTGCTTAACAGCAATCTTTCTAAACTCATGCATATTATCGAGGTAATCCCTTATTTTATATTTGGGGTTCTACAGTTGCTCTTCTTCTGGTTCTGTGGGATTCTCCCTATTCTGCAATACTTTAACATTTGTCAATCCCTCTAAATAATTCTTGTTACTTCTTAACTAAATCTATTTCTTTTAATTCCAGCTATTTTTAAACTCCACTTTAATTTTATCCCACTCCCTAGCTATATTTTCAGAAGAAATTTCTATCTTCGCTAATAGCGCCTGAATAATTTCCACTATCCATTCCTTAAATTCCTATCTTTTCAACAGATAGGTGGGAAAGCATCAGCATCTCATTTTCATTTCATTACTGTGTGTTTTTATTTTAGTTATTATTGGTGCATGATTTTAAACAGTTATTGGGTGCGTATCAAGACTTTCAATTAAATGCACGTGTTCTTATGAAATGTAAATAATGTCTAGGCTAGCCCAGTTTTTTTTTTTTTTTTTTGTATCTTGGGGAATAATATGCAAATTTACTCTGAACTAATGGTACTGAATTCACATCTTCCATGCTAACACGTTAAATAAATTTCTTCAAAATCTACCCTCCTTTGTCATATTTTCCTTTTTGGCCTCCCCAGACACATCTTCACTGCTGCAAATCAAATTCTAGCCGCAACCTACAAATAATACTCTTTGCTGAAAGCTGATTATTTCTCCCAGTATTTTGTTAAGCTCCATTACAGCAGTTTTAGGCAGAATATAAATACATGCCAGTCTAATCCTTCTCCCTTGCCAGTTGCCTCTTAGTACTGCAAATCTACCATTATCTTATTTTTATCTTCTTCTATCACTATTAGAGCTCTTCTTTCAATTAATACATGTACTATTTTTCTTTGTCCAAGGTATTCTGCTGAATAACCATCCTGAAAACCTTTCTTTGTCAAATTCACATGTTCAGTTAGTTCCACATATATCTCCTGTAGCACAGCTATTTGTACTCTACATTTTAAATATACTTCACTACTCTTTCTTTTTTGTATTTATCTTTGAGACCATTGACATTTAAAGAAATTGCAGAAAGCATCACTGTGTTAAAAGGTTATTATTTCCATCTTTTATGTGTAACAGGTATTTTTTTAAGTGTCTAGTTCTAGCTTTTTTGTTTAGCATGCATACACTGTTTGGCAGACTGAGCTTTTATACAGTTGTATCTTGTCATATCAGTTTCAGCCTATGTTACATCTTACAAAACTCTGTTTTATTGATAGCCGTCAAAAAACACCCCAATACCCCCTAAAACTTAATACTAACACAAAACTATGCACATCTTCAAATATTGAAGTTTTACCTTCCTAATAGGAACATGTGCCCCAAACTGACAACTACACTCACACACTTGGGTTAACTTAAAACAAAGGTTATCTATGCTAAGGTGCATGGTGCAGCCTGTGTTTCTACTCAGTGCTGTCTATTTTTGTCTTATCTTTACAGCTCTCCCACACAGGAAAACACTTGAATGCTTTCAGAAAACATCTCCTATCCATTTCTCTTTATCAGACTGTCCCCATGGAGACACGAAGAGAAGATACAAAATTGCTACTAAAACAACTTTTCCCTCCTAACTTTCACACTTCCACAAGAATACCATCTATTCCTTGGGATTTTCCTGCAGATTGGTTATACATCACCATTTTTATCTCACTTCCTCCTTCATTAAGCTTTATAACATTCAAAGTTCTTTTTTCAACGTTCTTTTTCATTTACCTGCTTTCTCTTAAAACTTGTTACTAGATCAAGCTAAGGGTCTTAATCCAGTCATTCCCCTATGAAAGAATGAGAAAAAGAGCATCCTTTTTTCTCTTTTTTCATCCTGTTTTGATCAGACTTTTCTTCCCTTTTTTACACTGCAGTGCCTACATGTTTTAAAACTGAATAAGGAAAAAGAGAGAAAGGAGAAAAAACAGGAGAACCTGTTTAAATTAGCTGAGAAAATGTTATAGCATGCAAAGAAAATCATGCACTATAAAAACATTATGTTTAAGAAAAAAATGGTTTACTTGCAGTTAACTTTCTCTCTTCACTTCCCCTCTCCTAAGTATTTTTCCAGACATTAAAGTATATGCCCTACTTTATGTCATTAAAGTCTCCTACAAGTTTAACAAAGTCAAAAAAGTCCAATATTCCAGCTTTTCTTGTTCATTCATGCTTTACAAATATAATTATTGCTTCGTAATCCCACATTTGTCAATTTCCACGTTTCTGATTTTATTCCTGTTCATCTTTATCTGCCAAATCTTGTCTCTGCTTCATTTCCAATGCACTGCTTATTCTTCTTGTCAACTCTTGTGCTTTCTTCCTTCTGTCAAGGATTTTCTGGTGAAACATTGTAAAAGGCTTCACTGACACAGTCTCACTCTGTTGTCTTTATTACCAGAAGAACAAGAAGCAGAATCGCCTTCCGTTTCACAGCTCACTTTTTGCTGGACAAACATTTGAATTTCTTCCTTAGCATGTACTGCATCAAAAATGATTTTGTCCCTCCAGGAAAGAATATTTTGAAGATAGCTGGGTACAGCAGTTTGAATCTCATGCCTGCAACTCGACATTTCCTGAATAGTGGAATAAATTTACTCCTCTTCTGCCTGGTGTACAGTGAGTAATTGTTCTCCACAAGGACTCTATCTCTCACTTTTATTACTTTGTCCTTCTGCCATAGTTTTGTCAGAATCAACTCCTTATACTGGTAGGATTGCATCTTTACTATGAAAGGTCTAGGTTGCTTTCCCATGGCCAAGTTTGGAGCATACACAGGATGTGCCCTTTCAGTTAACAATTTCTGCTGTCCAGCTGCTTATGTGTGCTTTCATAAATTTAATAGTGTCTGTTCCTTTCAGCTCCTCTGGTACAGCAGAAAATCTCAGGTTTTCCCTATGTGCTCTGTTCTCTAATTCTATTTTTTGAAACATTTCTTCTTGAGCAGTCTCATATTCAGCCAGCCTTTTCTTTATTTTAACCTCTGATTTTTGCAGTTTTATCACCTTATCTGAATATCTGTTTAAAGCTTCTTCTATTTTTTTTCAAGCCTTTTATCTGAATTGATATACTCCCATCAGCTATGTGCAGTTGTCTTATGCTTTCCTCTAGGTTACTGGAACTCATGTCTGGAGCTTAGACTGCTTTTTGCTGAACAGCTGTAAGTAACTTTCACAGTCAGTGTTTTTCTTCTGATTTTCATTCAGGTCCTCTCTATTTATTTTTTCCTAGCATTCAGGCAGTACACTTACTAGCCAGTTACTGATACTTAACCAGAAATACACATCCACTGGCTTTCTCTTCTGAGTTTCTGTTTTCACACTGGGAGAGCTGAAGGTAAGCTGTTGATCAGTGTGCAGCCATCTTGGAAGTACAATCAGCCCCCTTTTACTGATTTTCCAAGACATTTGATTAGAGAACAGCTCTACATGATTTTTATTTTGTGGGTCGCACTACAGAAGTTAGGAAGACTGGTAGATGTTCTGTATCATATTAAAAACCTAAATGCTCAACCCCTACTCAGCTACATTTAAATGTTATAACCACACCCCCATTTTCTCTTGTTAAGAGTGGCAAACTAGGGCTGTCCCCTACTGCCACTAATTTTTATTCTATCAGCAGAGGTGTTTTTAAGCACAGTGTCCTGGCAGCATCCCAAGTTCATTTGATTAAAAGTAGAGTTACTCATGCATGAGTCACTAATTGGTTCTGGGAACAAGGGAGGAATAAACAAAAAGTACTATCCATGCTATATAGGAGTATTAGACAACAATCTGAACTGAGACTTTCAGATAGGAATTTGACCTCTCCAAATAAGACTGAGAAATAAATTCTGTCATGGGAGAAACAGATTGATGCAGCCATATTACTTTGGAATGTTTTTTTCCCAACAGCTAACAGATTTTTGTAACTGAAAAATCTCAACCAAAATATGGGAAAAGGTTAGGAAGAAGACAGAGCTCCAGATAAGGTCCACCTTTCTGAGAAAAATTAAGGAAAACAACTTTTATCAGGCCCCTTTTTAAATAACTTGATGAGGTGAGGAAAATTTTTAGTTGACCAAAATCAACATCATACCACATCAGCTGTGTATACGACTTTGTTATTATATCAAACTACCCAATTCTAGGAATTAAGTTACTAAATGGGAACGACAAATAGAGATGTTCTGGCTTCAGAAATAAATAGAAAGTATGGCACGTGTTCAGTAATATCTCTCTACAATAGCTTTTGCTCAATTTATCTACAACTATCAATGGTCACCCCCCGCGGTTGGTAAGGGTGAGAGTGAGGTTTGACCATCACTGCTGGAGATGTCAGAATGAAGACACAAACTATATGCATATAGTAGGGAAGATTAAGGAAGAAACTGAAAAAATGTTGGAGTAGGTGGCCCCTCTGTTTTGTGAAGATGGTGAGAGTTTTCATCCTTTGGGAACATATCACAGCACTCTCCTACCTTCTGTGACACCCAATTTGTGACTATGCAAACCATTACTCTCACAATGGCAATCATTTGAGGTACTGAAAGAGTATATCTCAAGAAATTAGTTAATTTTTTAGCTAAACGTTTATATTAGCCAAATTGGAAGCTTATAGTGGAGCTTCAAATAATATGCTTTGGAACATGCTATTGTTATGTATGGGACTATAATATTTAGTATTGGACCTGGTCATCACCAACATGGGCGACCGGTGTTCCACACTGGAGGTCAACCCCTCGCTGGTTAGATCTGACCATAAAAAAATCACTTTGGATATCCACATTCCGCCCCCACTCCTGGACAAAGAAACCACAGTGAAAAACTTTCCAAAAGCAAATGTCACATTACTTAAGACCGAGGTGGAAAGTTTCAAAGCCCCCATGCTAAAGGATAATGCTGTCCAAGCTGCAAAATCCTTTACTAATGCATTCTATGGGCACCTACAAGAATGCATAGATCGTGCTATCCCAAGCAAAACCAAGACTCACTCCTCCAAGAAAAGGAAACCAGTCTGGTGGACCCCTGCCATAAACAAGCTATACAATAGAAGGAGGAAACTAGTACAGAAAAGAGTAAAATCCCAAGAAGGGAAGACATCCCTGATCAGTATCAGCAAGAAACTACGATCCCTCATAAAATCATCCAAGGTGAGCTTCGAAAGAAAAATAGCCAGGGACTCCAAAGATAACCACAAGGCATTCTTTAGCTATGTCAAGAATCTAAGTGGCAATGCTCAGATCTGCTCGGAGTTAGTGCAGAATTGCACAAAATACACTGAACCGACCGATATTGCCAACATCCTGGCAGAGAGGTTCAGTGCAAACTTCACCCCCCCACCCCCAAAAGGGCCCATAACCATACCAGAAGAATGTAGAGCCTCTTAAATCACAGACACTCAGGTCAAAACAGCATCAATGGGACTGGACGGTGTCCCAGGCTGCGTCCTACATGAGCTCAAAGACGAACTAACCCCTCACCTAAACACACTGTTCAAACTCAGCCTCTCCACAGGCTACGTACCCACAGAGTGGCACACAGCAATGGTTATTTCGCTCCACAAAGTTGGAGCCACAACAGACCCGGGAACTAACGACCTATAAGCCTGACTAGCTTGGTCTGCAAGGCTATGGAGTGCATCATCATGGAACGCATTAACAGAGACATTGGGAACGTCCAAACACTGGACCCTAGCCAGTTTGGCTTTGTTAAGGGTAGATCATGCCTCCTAAACCTGGTGGACTTCTTTGAGACAGTTACCAAGGCTATATATGAGGGAAAGGTGGTACACACAGCCTACCTAGACCTAACAAAGGCCTTTGACATCATTCCCCATTCTGGTATTATAGACAAGCTCACCAGCCTGAACACAAACCCCTATGTCACAGGATGGGTTATCAACTGGCTCATGGACAGAACCCACATGGTGAGAATTGCGGGAGCTAGGTCCGACTCTAAACCGGTTACAAGTAGCATTCCCCAGGGCTCAGTCCTAGGACCCCTCCTGTTCAGCATATACTTCTCAGAGGTACAGGCAAGCACAGGAGGACTATGGCTAACCAAGTTCGCAGACGACTGCAAACTAGAGGCTAAAACTGACTCTTCGGCTGAGACAGACATCCTCCAAAAGGGTCTCACTGAGACGGAAACCTGGTGTCAAAATCATGGCCTCAAGCTAAATGCCAAAAAGTGGATAGTCATCCCCTTTGGAAAAAACAAAGTACCCACAAACTATCACATATGTGGTAGTCCCCTAAATACAGAAGACGTAATAAGGGATCTGGGGACCCAAGTAGATAGCAATCTCTCCTTTGATAACCACATTGCCAAAGTGGTTAGAAAATCCTTCTATGTGGCCCACCTAATCACAAAAGGGTTTGCATCCAGATCAAAACAGGTCATTGTGCCCCTCTACCTCATCAGACCCATCATAGAGTACAACGCCCCATTTGGGATGTACCTTACAAGACACCTGCAAAAGCTGGAAAGACCACAGAAGTACCTCACCAAGAGGATCACTGGCCTCAAACAGATGCCCTATGCAGCTCGACTGAAGAAACTCCAGCTGTACTCGGTTGCATACCGCCTACTCAGAGGTGATCTCTGCCTGACATACAAGGCCATGTCCAACCCACAATTGATGGACATGCTCCACCTAAAGAAAACCATATCCCCTCGAGCCACATGCTCTAGGGATCTAAGCCTCACCACAACAATAAATAGGATGTGCTGGAGGGATAGATTCCTGTCCCAGAGACTTCCCATGCTTTGGAACAAGATTCCACTCTACATTAGGCAGAGATCCTCGCTAACACTCTTCAAGAGAAACCTTGATGAGTGGATGGGAAACAGAAAGTTTACCCCAGGGATCACTTCAGTGGCTCTGCTGGACAGATTCAAAGGGAACTAATCTAAGGGGGCAGTGAAAGCCAACATATTCTGGCTAGGCTTATAAATGCCTTCGGGCAGATAGCCTAGTACCTACCTATGTAACTCATTACAATTATTAGTTTAAGAATGGTCTAGCTATTTACTTAGCTAATACTCTCCTTGTTATGCACGTATGTGTGGGTTGCTGCTAAGTTCCATCTTACTGACAATAAAAACTATTTAAAAAAAAATAAGTTATTCAGAACAAATAAGTCTCATCTAAACATATTAAAATACATCCATTTATAACCTTATTAGCCCACCTGAGTACTTCAGCTAGGCCCTGTGCAGCTTCAAATACACAACAAACCAGTCTTGGTATCACCAGTAAGCAGGTTTGAGCTTACTTCCCAACTTGGTATAAATGTACCAGAAATGTTGGGCCTTTGTATTTAACTGTGGTACTGGTTTATCTTTGATGTCCCCATTCCTGCTTCTATCATGGGCATCAGGTTATCCAGCCTGTTTCACATCCTCATCGCATTTTAGGTCCTGCACCTCAGAATTTCAAGTGCAATATAGCCCCTTAGCTCCCACCTCTCAAAAAAAAAAAAAAAAGAATAAAAGAAAAACAAAGGTGCAAAGTTAATCAAACTGGCTGCTTTTTTTACCACAGGCAAGTGTTACAAAGTGTGTCAAAATAGTTATTCAAGTATATTTATAGAAGACTCATCTAGAGTGTTATGGTAAGAGCAGACACTAAAAAAACAGTAAATAAAATAAGTAATATGGTAACAGCCTGATGCCTGATGACACTCTGAAGAAATACAGCTCCTCAAGTATCATAAAAGACAAAAGTCTTCTTGATTCATCAGGCCAAAAAAAAACCCCTCTAAACTCCCCATAATTTTTAATAGGAAAAGTGAAATCTTATGACATGTAAACACTTTTAACAAGACAGGTCATATTTGCTGACCAGGCTAAGTACTGTGGATATTGAATCAAATGCTGTGTGTACAAGCATGGACTCCATTCTCTCTTCAGCTGCTGTAGACAGCATAATCACCATTACTATTTCCAGCTACACATTTCAGTCTAGCCTCAGACAGTGTGAATAGTCCTTAGTGAAGCTTGTAGATTAGTTGGTGCTACACGATTCATTCAACATATGAGATAAAAAATAAAGTAACTGTGTCCAAATGCACAACTGCATAAAAAGTAGTCTAATAAAAATGATTACTCTCCAAAATTTAGTGCACCTAATGTGCAACAGCTGCAATCCATACACCTGCTGGCTTGGAATGTCTTAAAGTTATATGCATCATCCTTACAAAATCCATTGTTTGTCATACTGATAATACATGGATAAAACAAATGAACAAAAATAATCTTATTATTTCTTGCTCTAATCATAACCCTCTACACCACCAAGCAGTAATGCATCCCCTAGAATTTGTCCCCATTTATCCATGTTTAATTATTTCCACTCTCCTAGGCAAACTATTACCAAACAGATAAAGTGACGAATTTGAAAGTCTGAAACTGACTGGCATATTTACTGTTGGTCAATCCTAGCATCCGTGACTTGTAACATCTTCTAAAACACCACAAGACCTGCAAAAAAAAAGCTTTTAACAGAACATTTAACTCAGCAAGAATTTCCTTTAAAATGATCTTACTTGGTCATATTTGAGAAGTATGTCAAACTCCTTGTCATCAATGAGCTTTTTAACTTTCTCCACATCTACATTTGTTGTTATCCTATAGTTCAGATCTCCCAACCATATAATGACGCTACAAAACAAACAACAGGTTTAGAAGCATATCTTATTATTCACAAGTTCGTAGACAAAATACTTCAGATATATCACACTGCTACAGGTGCTAGAAAATTAAAAAGCTGACATCACTTACAAACCTAGTACCCATCTTGTTCCCTTAATCCTTTTCACAATGACTGGTTTATGTTTCATATTCCACTCAAAGAAAAAGTACAGTTGTATAAGAACTTACCATAACGGCAGATGTCCTACTTTTCACTGTTGCAGTATTCTTAGCAACTGGTATATCCTGATGAGGAGAGCCAAATGCCCAGCTAGCATACCAAAGCCTTTACACCTTCCAGGCATCATACATCACATGTATGCCCTACGCCCAAGGCCTAAGGTACATATGTAACATACAAACTCCAAATCCTCAGAACTGAATTGCCCCAAAAGAATCAGAACAACCCAAGAAGAAAAGCAAAACAATGTACATCCAGGAAGAGAAAAAGGAAGGTAGGAAAGTAAGACCGACCCTCATCTAGAAGGAAGGCAACAGTGAATAACAGGGAGGAGGAGGGAAGAACAGAATTAGTGCAACAATAAAAAGTAGGACATCTAATTCATAGTTCATAGTTTAGTACTAAGCTAACTGCCCTTGTGAGCCATTTTAAGCCTAGCCAATTATCTCTTGCAAGACTCAAACCCTGCACCTTGTGATTATAAGGCAAACACCTTAGCCATTAAGCCACCCTCCCAACCCTACTGTTATGGCAAGTGTTTCTTCACCTGTCTATGTAGCCTTTATTACTGTTGCAGTACTGTCTACATCTGAAAGAGTACAAACGCTACTAGAGAGGATGGCAGGAGGAAGTCACAGAAGATTCCTCCAAGGGCTCATGAAGGACGTCCCTGGCAAAACCCACCATGTCCCTAGAAATCACAACCAACTTGCAATGTTTATTAAAGGTACGTACAAAAGACCAAGCAGCAGCTTCCAAAATGGATCTATTATCCAGACCCTTAAAAAAAAAAAAAGCACCATAAGAGGCAAACACCATGGCAGAATGAGCATGAAGAGAAGAAGAAACCTGCTTGCCATGAAAAGAATAGCAAAAAGAAATGGCCTTGTAGATCCAGGAGGAGATGGCTTGCTTAGAAATGGCAATCCCAATATTCTGAAATGAAAAGAAAGAAGGAAAAAGTTGCTCAGATTTCCTGATATCTTTCATCTTATCTAGGTAATACCTGAGCTGTCTATGTAAATCCAAGGTGTGAAGATTTCTCTCACAAACATTCTGAGGGGATGGCAAAAAAAGAAGAGAGATGAATTGTTTAATTTAAGGACAAACCATTAACCACCTCGGGCATAAAAAAAGGGTTAGTATAAAAAGAGATCTTGTCTTTGTGAAAAACCAAAAAAGGTGGGACTGCCACAAGTGCCTGAAATTCAGAGACCCTCTTAGCAGAAGTAAGAGAGACAAACAGCACTGTTTTCCAAGTTCAGTGCAGCAAAGGAGAGGAAACTGCAGCCTCAAAAGGAAATTGAGTTAATTTCCCATAACAAAGGTAAGGGCCCAAGGAAGAGGAATAGGCTTTCTTGGAGGCCTTTCAAATCTGCTTGACTTCAAAAGAAGAAGTAAAAGGATGGATTCAAAGGCAGACAAGTAGAAATGGTTGACAGATGAGCTATTACAAGTAAATATGCCAGACCAGAATTGAACTCACACAACTAAAAAGGTTCTGTAGGAATACCAACAGAAAAGGGGTCCAAGGTTATGGTTTAGTAACCAAACAGAAACTCTTCCATTTAGCCAAAAATAATTTTTTAGTACATGGTTTTCTAGTCTCCTGCAAAACTTGAAACACTTAAGAGAACTGATATCTAAAAGAAATCAAAACACTATCGCCCAGAGTGTCAACTGAAGAGTGGGCAAGTAAGAGTGAACAACAGATCCCTTGTCCTGTGTGAAAAGTCCCATCCTATGGGTTAACTTGTGATGACTGTCCCTGACCAGATGAAATAGAAGGGGGAACCAGTACTGCTGGGCCAAAAGGCAGTTAACAACAAGATTTTGGGCCTGTCCCACATGATTCTGTGCAGGACTTTCGGTAGCACAGGAAGAAATAGGTAGGCATACAGAAATATCCCCTTACAAGAAAAAGACAGGGCATCCACCTTCCATGCCAGAAGACTTACCACTCTGGAACAGAAGTGGGGGAATTGCCTTCAGAGGGGAGGTAGAAAGGTCTACTTCAGAAGTGAGCATCCATTTGTGAAATCTGTCATGGATCTGCTCAAAGTGTCTAACGCAAGACAGCTCTGAGGGAATGTAAACCCCCAGAAGAAACCAATGACAGTGGGCCGAAAAGTCCCAACCCTGAGGAACCAGTCTGCAAAGAAGGAAAGACTTTGTGTCTCCCTGTTTGTTGTCTCCCTGTTTGTTGATGTACCACGTGACTGTGGTATAACTTGTGAAGATTCTTAAAAGGCCTGGAACCCAAAGAGACTGGAAGGCATGATGGACCAGAAAGAAAACTCTCATCTCCTTGATGTTGATATGATCTTCCAGTTGTTCATGAGCCCCGAGTTTTTGGACCTTGAGATTTTTGGAGGAAGTGCCCCAACCTTGATCAGATGCATCTGTGTATAGCTCCAGAGTGGGAAAAGGAACCTGAAAAGATAAACCTGGATTCAGGAAAATTGGTTGAACCCACCAGTGGAGCTCGAGCTTGAGACAGTGCAAGAGAGGAACAGGTAAAATCCACAGGATGGCAGTGCTGAAGCCAAACAGTCTTGAGATACCACTGAAATATTCGGACTTGGAGTTTGGCAAAGGGAATCATGGGAATAGTGAACAGGGATGAACCTCAGAGCTCACAGAAATTCCCTTCCAGGAAGGACCTGGAGAGGGAGAAGAGACTAAAAATAAGCAGTCAAAAGAAGGACTTTGGTGTGTGTGTGGGCAGGGGGGAGACACTGTTGGTATGGTCTGAATCCTCCATCCATAATACTTGATCCTTAGAGGGGATCAACACAGTCTTTCTGAGATTTAAGGTGAACCCCACACTGTGAAGAAGAAACACAGTGAAGTGAAGATGCTGTAGGGTGAGCTGCTTAGAGGGGACCTGAATCAAAAGATCATGCAAATAAGGGAATATCTGACCTCCTTGAAGTCTGTAAAAAGCTACCACTGGAGCCAGACATTCGATAAAGACCCTCAGAGCTGTAGAAAGACCAAGAGACAAAGCAAAGAAATGACAACATGAGGAAGAACAGAGAATCATAAAAACTTCCTGAAGAGAGGGTGACTAGGACTATGCAGCTAAACATCCTTCAAATCCAGGGACATCAGAAAACCCTGAGGAAGCAGCATCTAGAGAGACAACATCTTGAAGGTACGAACTTTTAGAAAGGTGGTGAGAAAGGACAAATCTAGAAAGGGCATCCAATACCCCTCCTTCATCGGTACCAGAAGCATCCAGGAGTAAAAACCCTTGCCCTGCTGGGAAGGGGAACAGGTTGAATAGTTCCCTGAACCAAAAGATCCTGAAGGACCAGTTGGAAGAGAGGCAGTTAAGGAGGAGAAGATTGAGGAAGGCTTTTGGAAAGGAGAAAGGGACTTCCAAACCAAAAAAAATAACCCTTTTGGATAATGGAAAGCACTCGAGACTCGGTGGCGATCTACTTCCAGACAGAAAAAGATAGAGTTACTCTGACAGATAGAGGACTCTGATCCAGGGACAGAAGTTAAATGTCAAATAGAAGCAGATTTGTCAGGGAAAACAGGTTTTTGACCTTTAGTAACCTGAGATGGCTTGTCAGGAAAAACTCTCTTGGAAGACCTTTTACCTCTAGAAGGCTGTCTTGATTGTCTATGGACAAATGGCAGTTTAGATGGATAATTTCTCTGAAATTTAGGAACAGGAGAAAGAAAGATTTGCTTCAGATCCTACATAACTTTAGCCTTATGTTGTAGCGTCTTAAAAAGGTCAGCAGCTGCTGTGCCAAAATGATTCTGATTGTCCAACAGAGAATCCAGTAATTTAGTCTTAATATCCTCAGGAAAGGCCTGTAGGTACAACCAAGACCCTCCTTGCTGTTCGTGTTGCTTCACAAGTAAACACGAACAGACGGGGTTGTTCATCTGCTTTCTTATGTAAAAACACATTGGGATAGATAGCAGCAGTACAAAATATAAACAAACTGATTAACTGACAGACTGCACAGACATGCAGTCTTACATCTCAACAGCTTACTACAAAATGGCAGTCAGGCTCGCACGTGCTCAGTACTTATATACTTATGCAAGCCCTGAGAAGTTTCTTAAAGGTGTACATACATACTGATCTACACTCCTTATCACAGATCCAGATGCAGCAGCCATAGAGGAGGCATCATCAGCATCATAGCTGCATTTAATAGAATTACAAGCCACCTAAAAAGGAGAACTCAAAAGGGAAAAGGCAGAAGTCTTTGCCTCATAGTCAGGCTTATAAGTCAGAATGTCTACCAGCTCAGAAAGAAGAGCCAGTACGTACCTAGTCACATGGGTCGGGTAGTTAATAGTCCTGAAAGCTAAGGTACTAGAAGTGTACACTTTTTCCCCATAATTCTCCATGCATGACTGTCCTTATCAGAAAAGAAAAGCTTAGGATTGTCCTCATCAGAAGGGAAAAGCTTAGAGAAGGACAGTAATTTGGATGATTCATTAGTAGACACAAACATAACAGCTGGATCAAAGGGAGGGCTTTATACAAAAACTTTTGGGCTTCAGAAACCTTATAGGACCTGTCTAAAAAACTTCTCCAAATCAGATTATAACCTTTTATGGGATAGTATAAATAGCTTCACTGCACCCCCCCCCCCCCCCAGATGGAACCGGCAACTATGTCAAGTAGTACACAAATGCTTTATACAAACACCTGAACAACTGCATTGACTCAGGTGTACCTAACAGGAGTAAAACAAACTTCTCAAGGAAGGATAAACCTGTCTGGTGGGCAACTGCCATTAACAGGCTTTACAATAAGACGACGTAATTGATATCTAACAGGGAGTGAGCCCTAAACTAGAAACATTCCCTCCTCAGCTTAAACAAGCAAATAAGACGTCCTGTGAAGTCCTCCAAAGCTAACTATGAATCCAAATTAGCTTCCTCAACTAAGGACAACCATAAGGTGTTCTAGTTCCATCCATAAACTAAATGGAAAGCCCCAGATTTGTGCCGAACTGGTAGTTAATGATACCACATATACCAAGCCTGTGGACATTGCTAACCTATTAGCCAACAAGTTCTGTGAAAATTTCACTCCCCTGTCCCCACCACACTTACCCCAAGACATCAATACCTCCTGTCTTCTACCCTGTATCTCTAAATAGCAGGTCATGAACGCCTTCTCTAAGGTCAAAAACAGAGCATCCATGGGACATAACATCCCAGGCTGAGTCCAATATGGGCTCAAACAAGAATTAGCAATGCCACTGGGTACTCATTTCAATCATAGTCTAAGCACTGGCTTCATCCCAGCTGAATGGAAAAAAGCCACTGCTATCCCCTTGCACAAAGGTGGTGTTTCCACTGACCCCGGGAACTACAGACCTATTAACCTGCCTAGCCTTATTGGCAAGGCCATGGACTGAATCATCATGGACCTCATCAGCAAAGATATTGGTAACCTCCAAACACTTGACCCTACTCAATTTGGATTTCTCAAAGTAAAGTCATGCCTGTTAAAGCTGGTGGACTTCTTCAAGGGTCACTAAAGCCCTTGATGAGGGGAAATCTGTGCATACAGACTACCTAGACTTAACTAAGGCTTTTGACAATATCCCCCATGCAGGCATGATTGACAAACACATCCAGCTAGACATCAACCCATATCATTAGATGGGTTGCTAACTGGCTCACCGATAGAACCCATACAGTCAAAACAGGAGAATACATCTCCAACAGCAGACCTGTAACCAGCAGTGTTCCATAGGAATCAGTCCTGGGACCTCTACTGTTTGGCATCTATTTCTCAGAAGTTCAAGCTAAAAATAAAGGTCTCTGGCTGACAAAGTTTGCTGATGACTGCAAACTGGGAATGATCATAGAATCTCCAAACAATGTCAACATCCTACAAGAGGGTCTTACAGAAACAAATGACTGAATATAATGATGCCTTGATTTGATTTTTTTTTTAGTAGTAGATGTTAAAGATCTTTGGTCATTCCACATATCACTCGTGTTAAATGGTTTAATGAAGCTTTATTACAGGACACTAATTTTAAGCAGGAGTCTATAAACATATTACTGGAAAGTACAATGGTGGCCTTGTGAAATAACTTTGCATTTTTGGAACATGCATTTTTTAAGCAAATTACAACTGTATCAACTGGCATTTTTACTGCTCCTGTGTTTGCTAATATTGTGCTCTGGGTGGTAGAAGATTATGTATGTTTTTCTTCCAAATTTGCTAACTATCTTAAAATATGCCTTCATTTTCTTAATGACATTTATTTTATGGTTAGAAGACAATTCTTCTTCGACTGATTTTTTTTTCAATACATAAACGAGTCTACTAGCTTTTTCACATTTAAGGGAGAGATCAACTCTGCTTTTTAGATGTTAAGATTTACAAGAACAAGGATGATAACATATTTTCATCTACTATTCATAGACATGGAACACATTCTAATTCTTCTGTGTTACATTATAACTGTTATCGCCCACTGTGGCAGAAAAGAAATGTCCTGAAGGGACTGTTTTTGGTTCACAAAAATGTGTATAATTTAAAAAGGCTGTTCGAAAAAGGACGACATAAGCAGGGTAATGACTGTATAGCTAATAAAGGAACAGTGAAGCATGGTAGCTGCAGTCAATGTAAATTTACTTTTGAGGAAATAAATTTTACAATTTCTAACTTACCTAAGGTAATATCACCAAATGGTAAGTTTAACTGTAATACAAATGGGGTACTATATCTCACCCAATGTTTGACATGTCTGGCATTCTACATCGGTAAAATGCCCTCAAAAAAGAATATATCTAGATGTTTATGCAATCTTCAGGGAGATAATTTTAATGCTATGAGTAAACATCCCTTTGAAAGTCATAATTTAAAAAATTTCCTTTTTTTGTATTGAAGCCGGTTCCCCTTTTGATATGGGAGGGTATGGGAAGCACAACTAGTCATGAGTTATACTGGTAATTACTATTAAATGCAACAAATAAGCCAGGAATTAATGACAATATTTCTATTAATAGTTTATTATTGTTTAAAAGCGACACTATACAAGTACAATGCAATTTTCTTTTCTTTACTGATGTTGCTTTCATTAATTTACAGTGACGGAACTTGGGGTATATGCAATGTTTTTAATTGTGTAAAGAATTACTTGTAATATGCTGGTTGACCATTAAATGATGATATTTGACCGATTATTTAAGCAGTTGTTTCAACAGAGTTTTTGTCTGATGAAGTTCTGTAGTTAATGAGGAATGAAGCCCTTAGTTTTATTAAAATCCTTTGACTTCTTCCAGCATTCACCTTTTTTTTAATCTGATGCACAGAAATACTGTACGTACCCGAATAATAAATTGTCTGCCTTTCCTGCTCTCCAGCGTTATTATCCAATTATCACCCCATGTCCGACTTCATTGAAAAGGTCACCAAGGCAATGGATGAGGGCAAAATGGTACATACTGACTACCTTGACCTAGCTAAGTAATTTGACTCGGGCATTGTAAACAAATTCATAGAATTAGGCATAAACCACTATGTAACTCAGTGTATTGCCAGCTGGCTCACAGATAGGACTGGAGAGACCACCTACACAAACAGGCCAGTCACCAATGGAGTCCCCCAGGGCTTCATGTTAGGTCCACTTCTGTTTGACATCTATTTTTTGGAAGTCAAAGGCAATGTCAAGGGCTGTTGGGTTACCACATTTGCAGATGACTGCAAGCTAGGAACAATCACAGAAACCCCTCAAGATCCTAACATTTTACAGGAAGGTCAAACACTGACACGTGGCAGCTGCCAAAGCTACCACTTAAAATCAGTGCCAAGAAATGCATAACAGAACCGTTTTGGAAGTTAACCACCCATAGATACTACCTCAGTGATAAAACACCCTTAAAAGCAAACACAGCAGTCAAGAGATTTGGGGATTCGTATAGATACTAAGGTAGTAAGAAAATCATTCTATGTCACTCGACTGATAAGTAAGGGCATGGAATCTAGGTTCAGGGAAGTTACTGTGTCACTGTACTCAGCCCTCGTTAGACTCATCACTGAATATAACGCCCCTTTTGTTATGTAGCTGACCAAGCACATGCAATAAATGGAACGCCCACAGAGGTTCCTCCCAAAAAGAATGCAGGATGTAAACACAATGTTCTGTACAGATCATCTGAAAGCCCCATCTCTATACTCTATTTCCTACAGACTGCTGAGATGAGATTTATGCCTGGCATACAAGGCATCCTTGGGACCCACTCTGAAGGAATTATTGCACATCTGCAAAGCAAAACAAACAGCAACATAACTACTACATCTAAGGATTTAAACTGCTGTAGGAAAATAATTTTTATTCAGACTCTTACTCATGTTTCATTACAGTATACGGGGGTAGTGCTGGATCTGACTGGTGAAACTGCATTCGGGAACAGATCTCCTTGTAATCCTGATTTCGTCTCTCATACTCCTCTATATGAGCTGCCAGATGGGAAGTCACTATGCAGATGGTGGTATTATGAAACTGAAATCTCACAGCAACTCCACCTTTGTTGCCCTAGCAAAAAGAGAAAAGCCCATATTTACACATACATTCATAAAAATGAAGTGATTCAATAGTCTGACCATTCTGTTTCCAAGTTACTTTTACAACAGTGATTAGAAGTTATATGAATTTTCTAACTGCTAATAAAATCTCTATTCAGAAATGCTTTTGCTGCAGCCAGAGCAAATGCTAGTTTAAAGCACCACAGTAATTTTAATTTCAGAATGGATTCTAATTGTTTACTGCCAGATTCCTACACACACACACACACACACACACACATATACACATGCTGTAACATGCACTCATATAAATGATCTCCAGTCAAGACCAGAAAGCTGATCCAGGATTAGCAATTTCTGGATTTCAGAAAGGCGGTTCCAGTGTATGGTGTAGAGTTGTCCTTATGAGTTAGAAAATAAAACATTTACAACATTTACTTACTTCATTTTATTTTATTATTTATCAACTAGGAAGATTTAATGGTCCAGCATACCTCTTAACAGTCCCTGATTTTCAGGGAATCCCTGATTTTGACTCAAAATTTTAGCTCTTCTTCTAATTTCTCCCAAAACTGGTGACTTTTGGAAAAAAGGAGGTGTACTACACTTAATAAATAATGACAAAAATTAGTTACAGATTTCTTCTACTTCAGAAAATGTATATTAATTCACATTCTCTTATTCGGTCAATGTCTCAGGTTAATAGTACTAATATTTTAAAAGTATCCCTGATTGTCCCTGATTATTGGTTGAGAGCTATGTGGTCCAGGGACCATTTTATACAAAGAATATATAGTAACAAAAAAGATACAAACACAAAAAAGGGTTACACTAAAGAGAAAAAGTAACATGAAAAATGAGTACACGTATGGCCTTAGTGAATTAAGAAAACTTCATATAGCTATTTTGAATACAAGACAGTAATTCAGCAACATCACTGTTAGGAAAGTGTGTATAACGTGCAACAGTAATAAAGAGATTACCCTAAAAAATGAGTTAACAGAGGAAGCAGTAAGTGCGTATAAGACAAAATCAGCTGCAACAGCATTTATTTATTTATTTATTTACATTTGTTGACCGGGTTAGTCCAACTGGGATTTTGTCCCATTGTCAGTGGAGACCAGAGGAGAAAAGCTCCAGATAGTACAATAAAAAAACACTACAGTAGTATACAAGCTCAGCAAACAATAGAAATAAAACTAATCATTACAGTAGTAAAACAATAAACAAAACAACATTAACAATAGTTAAATGACAGCACAAGTTTTTTTTTTTTTTTTTTTTTTTTAATGCTATGTAACTGTACCAGTGGGAATAGAGTTCAGAAGTATGACAAGGAAAGATAGAGTGATTCCAATGTGGGGGAGAGGAGAGGAGAGAATTATGTAGGGTCATAGCAGGGGCAAATTCTGCAATTGAGTAAATGAGTCTTTAGTTTTCTTTTAAATAGTGGGGTGTGAGAGATTGAGCGAATGTCAAGGGGTAGTTTCTTCCAGGCTTGGGCCACAGAGTGTTTGTAGAGTAACTTACCTACTGACTTATTTGGGTGGTAAATATCAAGCAATTGTTGATTAGAGGTGCGGAGGGGTCGAGATGGGGTGTAGACAGAGACAAGGAGAGATAAGGATGGACAGTAGGATGGTTTAAAGAGCATAGAGTGAAACATGTGAAATTGATAGAGATGTAGCAGTTGTGGGAGTTCTAGCCATTGTAGAGACTTCAAAGCAATACAGTGGTGTGTGTTGTTTGGGGAGTTGGTGATGAATCTGGCTATTTTGTGGTAGGATTGTTGGAGTTTATTCAGGGTAGTTTTTTGGATATTTGTGAGAACTGGAGCAGCATAGAGGAGTGAGGGGAGGAGGAGTGCTTGTCCTAGGGTGAGTCTAGCTTTGGGACTGAGTTTTTTTTTTTTTGTTTCGGTATAATAGACCTAATTTCTGATGTGTTTTCTTTATACATTGCTGTATGTTTTGATTGAATTTTAATTCATCGATAATGACTCCAAGGAGTTTTGTGTGGGTGTCAGGTAGGATAGCTGTGTTATTGCAAGACTTAATGACAAAGGAGGATTTATGATGATTAAGAGAGTGGGGTAGGAAGAGTAAGAGTTTGGTTTTAGTAGGATTAAGAATCAGTAAGTTCTCTGAAAGCCATTGTTCAGTGGAAAGTAGAGCTGTTTTGGTTAGGGAATGTAGGTCGGAGATGTTGTTGGCTGTAGAAATGATTGTGGAGTCATCTGCATATTGTACAAGTGAGGACAGATGGCATGAGGTGAAAAGGTCATTGGTGAAGATGTTGAATAAGAGGGGACCCAAGATGGAACCTTGTGGAACACCAGTAGAGAGAGGTAAGAAAGGAGAAGGGGAAGAGAGCCATTTAACTGATTGTTTGCGTTCAGACAGATAGCTAGCAAACCAGTTGAGGGTGGAGGTGGAGAGGTGAAAGTTAGTGAGTTTAGATATTAGTAGTGGATGAGACATTGTATCAAAAGCTTCGGAGAGGTCAAGAAAGAGACGGGAAGTAAGTTTATTGTTGTCCAGAGATTCTGCAATGGTGTGAGTGAAGGAGAGTAGAGCAGTAGTTGTGCTGTGACAGGGGTGAAAGCCATGTTGGGTAGGGGTGAGTAAGTTTTGATTGAGAAGGTGATCCATAAGTTGAGTGTGGATGCATTTTTCTAGTATCTTAGATAGTGGGGGCAGAATGGCAATGGGTCGGTAGTTTGAAGGGTCAGTGGAGTTACCTCCTTTGTGGAGAGGGATAGTGTAGAAGGATTTCCAAAGGGTAGGAACAGTAGATTCTTGCATAGATCTATTTATTAATATTGTGACTGGGTAGGCGATAAGAGTCAGCTGCGAGTTTAAGGAAGGTCGGAGGTAATTTGTCAGTGGAGGGGGAGCATGGTTTGAGTTTGAGTAGTACAGATTTGATGTAGGAAATGGGCACAGGCTTGAAGTAAAAGGGTGAAGTGTTGGGGGTGGGTGAGGAGACAGGTACTGAGGGAGAGGTAGGTTGAGAGGGTAGGAGATTTTGTATGGAGGAGATAAAATGTGAATTAAGTAGGGTAGCTGTTTCCTCAGGAGTTGTGTTTGGGTAGGGTGAGGGGTTAGAGGGATTACCAGGGTAGAGGATGCTGTTAAGTGTTGTCCAGAATTTATAAGGGCTTGAGTTATATTTGTTCTGGCCTGAGCTATAGAATGATTTCTTGTCTATTATTACCTGTTTTTTAGCAAGATTGCGTAGTTGTTTGTATTTGAGTAGAAGAGGTGATTGTTTAGATTTGCTCCAGGCTTTCCAGAAACTGTCTCTTTGTTTCATGATGGACTTAGTTTCTTTTGAAAGCCAGGGAGCATGATTGGATTTCACTCGAATCTTCCTAGAGGGAGCTAGGGAGCCCAGAGTTTCCTTATTTATTTTGTTTAACAGGGTAGAGCATTGATCAAATCTGACCATTTGCAGGTTCAGCCCAAGTTGGCAACATAGTCATAACAGTAAAGTAACAACAAATGTGTAACTAAATTATGCAATACAGTGACACAACATAACATACATGTAACGAAAATGTAAACATTTACAAGAAGGTTTAAAAAAAGTAGAATCGGATGTAAAGAATGATAAGACGTGTTATAGGTGAGGTGAATGTGGTCTAGTCAAAAGAACAGACACAATACGCACAAGTGTGGATGGATATTTTAGTAATCAAGAGACTAGAAATTGCAGATTACTAAGAGCTGCAACAGAAGAGATAATAACAGGATAACTGGATATTAGATGTAGGGTTGGCTAGGTAAAAAAGTATTTCTAATTGTTAGAGCTAGAAACATAAGCCTGGAGATGGTTGTTTGAAGTGAGACAGATTGTTAAGGTTGATTACATTAAAGGAAATGAAATACTGTAGGAAATGTTTGAAAAAAGATTTTTCAGTGGGGCATAAAACAAAAGGTGACCTTATTGCCTCCAGTCTGTTGAAATCTAAATGATGGATGATGACCTGATGACAGAAAGCTTAGCAGAAGAGGTGGGGGATCATTCTGGCCCAGAAATGATTATTATTGTTGTTATTGTTATCATTAATCTGAGTAAGTACGCTAGGCACAAGTGCATCTTTTGTGACTTCTGGGGAGTGACATTACACTGTTCTGTCTTTGTCAGAGTCACACAGTATGCATCTGTAGACAGAAGGACTCAAATCCAGGACTACAGAATAAAACTCATTAGCAGATCATAGCTTTAATCCTGTGTTAAACTGCCAGGCATCTAGCAAACTCAAGGTGCTGGCTGGAAAGGGAGTATCACTAAAATGTTGCAGTGTTGGAAGTCCACAGGAGAAGTAATAAGAACAGCACTAAGGAAAATTATGTCAGAGAAAGTAGCAGGCTCAGATGACATCACATCAGATATGATCAGGATATTGTGTGAGTTAGGGGAGAGATGGATCCAGAGGGTGCTCATAGCAGTATGGAGAGAAAGGAATATCTCAGATGATTGCAGAAAAAGAATTCTAGTGTCAGTGTACAAGAAAAAAGGGGATATTCACAACTCTGGGTAATACAGAGGTCTCAGACTCATGTCAGACTGCATGAAAGTTCTAGAGAGGGTGATTAATAAATGAATATGCAGAGTAGTAGAAATTAAAATGGGAAATGAGCAATCTGGATTCAGCTCATGATGCAGGACAACCATTCTAATGTTTGCAGTGAGACAGACAGTTAAGAAGAAGAGACAGATAAGGAAAGAGGTCCAATTGGGCATTCCTAGACTTGGAGAAAGCACATGACAGGCTCCTATGAAATCTGATTTGGTCAGTACTGCAGTGGTTTGAAGTCCCAGAAACATTGGTAGAATTAGTGCAGGCTATGTACAAGGACCCAATGATATAAGTATGAACAGTGTTCAGATTCACAGAGGGGTTCCCGGTGAAAGTGGGTGTGCATCAGGGTTCATCTCTAAGCCCATTGATGTTTATACTGGTGATGGAATACATTAACAAATGCGTTGTAAGGAATGGATTAACAAAGCTGCTGTATGCAGATGATGTGGCATTACAGGCAAGACTTCAGCAAAAGATAGGGGAATGCAATGCAAAGCTGAAGGCACATGAGATGAAACAGAGTACAGATAAGAGAGTTGCAATGGCAGCAAATGGGGGAAATCATCAGAAGCTGAATATTGAGATAGAAGCAAAACTAATGGAACAGGTTAAAAGCTTGAGATATTGGGGAGGGGTGGTTAAGGAGAAGGGGAGTCTGAATGAGGAGATCAAAATTAGAATCAGAGGGGCTGCAAGCAAACAACTGGCACGGAGTGCCGGGGTCATGTGTGACAGAAGACTGACAAAGAAGCTGAAAAGTGTACAAGACAGTGGTGTGACCAATACTACTATATGGTACAAGAAATTTGGGCAATGACGACAGTGCAGTTGAACAGCTGGAGGTGATGGACATGAAGTCCCCGAGATAGGAGACAGGGTGCACACTGTAGGACAGATGAAGCAATAAGGACATCAGTGCAGAAGCACAAGTAGCTGTAACTGCAGAGAAGGTCAGAGAGAAAAGTTTACAGTGGTTCAGCCACATGTGCAGGTAAGCAGAAGACAATCTGGTGAAGATGATTTGGGACAGACAGGAAGAAAGCAAGAGAAAATAAGTGCTCCCAGGAAAGAGATGGGTGGATTGCATGAGAGAAGATCTGCGACAGTCAGGTATGACTGTTGAAGAAGGTAGGAGAGTGGCACTAAATCAAGAGAGATCACGACAGTTGATACCACACTCCAAACCCATGTAGAAAATGAGAAATGATTATGGTGATTTTGATGAATGCTTGAAGCAGACAGTGACAACTGGTGGGGCCTTGCAAGTGTTTCTAGCAGTTGTGGTATAACACAAAATCTGAAACAAAGGGCTGTTAGGTTTACTATCTCATATCCAAGTGTAAATTAGTCGGAAGTTTATATGGCCGACACGTTTGTACGGAACACAGATGACCGAACAATAAAAATGTCGAATGGTGTTTTTTGTGGACATCGAATCGACATTTTCGAATAGTCATATGCAAAACAGGAAATACCACATAGTACGTCTTCCCTGCAGTGCAAAGGTAGAAGCAGAGCTCTGTGAGTTGTAATATACACATAGCACAGCATCACCATCCATGTTTAAACTGAGCTGATGCTTTAGGCTGTCAACGCGGTTACTGCTATACAACTGTAGAGATGCCGGGACATCCCATTTCAAAATGCCACATATCAAGTGTTTAGTAGTGTGCTTTAACCACCGCAAAATGAATACAATACGCAAGCATAGCCAAGAAATTGTTTTGCATTTCCAAACACTGTGTTCCAACCAAGTGTACTATCAGTTGACGCTGTGCATTCCAGACAAAAAGTGTATTTACGATAATGAACCTAAAATGAACAGTGTTTCGCCACTAGTGCAGGAAATCCTCTACATGTAAATGTATCCCGTTTAGCCAGTAATCTTGTAAATGCTTCACTTGCAAATGCCTCCGTTTAAGTGATGGAGGTGCACACATGTTGACTCTCAGCAACAGATCCTCTAAATGGTTTTGTTCCAGTTGAATAGCTTCCAAAACTTCTATGATATATAACTTTTTCTTCCCTAACTGACTTTTAAGATGCCTGTGCTAGCCTTCTACAGCATTTTGGGATCTTGGAATCCCTTGAACAGCAGTACCATGTTGATTCCAAAATTGAAAGTCAAATAAAGGTGGTATCCTCTCGGATGTTGTGTCTCTCATACCATACCATCTAGGTTTCCCTGTTATGTAGTTTTCTTTGAAGAAAGTGAATAGCAGTTGCGCTGCCTTAGGTATCTCATTCACTATACTATCAAAAGTAGTGACAACATCTCTTGGATGAAGAAAAGCTAGTGCAGGAAGAACTTTGCATAAGGAGGAAAATGTCCGACATTTACTAAACTCGCTGGCCAGGTGTAATCGCTGTATCTGCCTCCAAAGTATCTGGTTTAGATGAAACCGGCAACCTTTAGGATTACTATGAGGAAAATTCCGCTGCATATAATTTACAGCACCCTTCTCAAAATCACTTCGAATTACTCTTGGCGACAGTGTTATGGAGTATTGCTCACATAGTGGTTTAACGTTCTTCCTAAACAAGTCATAGGTTACCTCAGCTTTACTGGAGAGTAACCCATACATGACAGGGATAATTATTCTGTATTATACACCAGGCAGTGGGCAATGAACTGCATAAATTTGTTTGCAGTCAATATTGTGTACTGGAAAAGTGTCATCAACTATTAAGTATTCAGCTTGACATAACAACTGTAAATTCTTCACAGTGGTAATAGTCACTACACTATTACATATACCGCCGTCGCTATCATGTTGAATTATAAAGCTACCATTTTTAATTGGTAACATGTCTGACGTAAGCTGTTTCAGGTTAGTAAATCCCTTAAAGTGATTCCTCTTCACTTTGTTTCTACATCTAATGATCAACTGCTTCAATGCATTAGTGTTGGGTAATTCACTTGTAATATCCATGGATGTGCTTGCCAATACCTCCGACACAACTCTGGCAAGGATCTTCAACTGATTGAACAGCTCTACACTTAATAGCATATCTCAACTTACATACTCCTGGTTTCCTAGAGTCTGGTGCATGGTAATGCGCCATTGATTTCAACAAAACTTCCCAGTCAACACTACCCTCTGTGACACATCTACCCCTACACTTTTCCCTATTTTTTAGTATAAAACACCAATAATTTCTAGTTGTGGATGCCTTCTCTAGATGATACTGATATCCATCCACCACAAGCATTTTCCGTCCTTTTTGTGTTTCTGTGGTAGAATATACTTCATTTACTGTGCCTGGCTGGTAACCCTGCATTGCGGTTTCACTAACCTACAGATAGAAGCATTTATGTCAGGTTAAATAGAGCTTCACAGCACAGCAATACGGACATATGTCTTTTACTAATGTACATACCAGGCTGTCGCCTTCCATGGTCAGCTTGTTGTTGCTGTCAGTAACGACTAACCTACACCAATGTGTATTACTCCACCATCTGACAATCAGTGGATGTTATTTTGTACCTCTGAGATATCCGCGCTGTATTTTGTGTGACATACAGTTTGGTCGCATTACTATTGTGCGATATCTAATTGAGAGATTTAAAGGTGTAGTTCGGCATTTATCTGTTCGGCCTTTTGACGGTCGGTGAAGTGAATCAGGATTCAGCATTGCGGACAAATTTTTGTCGACTAATTTACACTCGGACATGTGATAGTAAACCTGGCTGTTATAGTCTATAAAGGCAGATGAGGTTATGAACATTAAAGAGTAGACTCAGCAAGAAAAGTGAATTATTTGAAATATATTATGTTCGTACTACAGCCAACCACACGATTAATTTTGCAAATGTGTTGAAAGCCAACTGCAACCAGCAACCCTGATCTCACACACACATGCATGCACATATGCACATGCAAACACACACACACACACACACACACACACACACACACACACACACACACACACACACACACACACACACACACACACTCACTGCATGGATATTCTGCATGTATTTCAAGAGCCAGGGTTGAGAAATGCATGTGCCTGTTGATTCTGAACAGGAAAAAAGAGAAGACTCATAAATGACAGGAACCAAGATACACCACTTATATACAGTTAACTTGCTGCCCATACAACGATACCACTCTGCAAGCACCAACAATGCCTATCACAGCACTCAAGATGGAGTTTTTTTGTTTGCATTTATCTGATTCTGTGAAAATCCAACATAGTTTAAATAGCAATATTGCCAAGCAACATGCAGCCCATCCATCTTAAATCACCCACAAACAAACCCAGAAATTAACAGGTATTGAGTAAATGGTGCAAAAAACAAACAGCTGTAGGCTAAATTTGTCAGGTAGTAAATAACTGAAGATACCTTAGCAGCTTACTTAAGAAAACCAAAGGCAACAAGATGATGACCTACGGTTTGCTGAATCTGCTACTGCATTAATCCCTAGGTAGTTGGTATTCCTCATTTCCTTAAGCCATAATTTCTTTCCCTGTTTCAACAATAATTGAATTCTTATGATGACCTGTACTGCACCACTGCCTTATGGATCAAAACACTCCCCATGACATGCATCCCAGTATCCTATTAAACTTTCAACCTGCTGCCCTTTCACATTACAAACATGGCTGAGTTTATAGGTGACTAGATAAATAGGCTGAACATACAATACTACCATTTCAGAGAATGAACTTTCTCCAACAGGATATTAATGTATAGATAAAGCCCAGTAAAAAACAAGCACTCACCTTCATGGCAGCATATTAAGTCACTGTGAGGCACTGAAGGAAAAGAAAACAAATGGATGCCATCTTGCAGCAGGGGTTACAACAACCTTTTATCTTCCTTCTTGTTTGCTAAGCATTTAGTGAGCATAGAAAAGCTAAGCTAATGAAAATAACTGCAGTACCACAGCAGTCATTAAAACTGTACCTGTTATTTCCCTTTCCGCTCAGCAACAGTGCTCAGCAAGGCAGAAAACAAATAAATAAAAAATAACACAAATAACAGCTGTGGCAGTTATAAGAACCTTTGTGTGATGGGGGGTATAAAGAGACAGCGACTGTGTGTGGGGGAGAGATGCACTACTTTACACTGTAGTTGGTTACTATTACTGCAGTTATTATTTATACATTCCTTCATTTTTTATTACATGACATCTGAGGTTCACACAGTCAAAAAGTGGGTGAAATTGATAGGAACATTGTGTGTGTGTGTGTGTGTGTGTAAGTGCATTATTAAATATTAACACAACTTACATTTTGGATGTAAAATACTTTCTACGACAATAATTACAAGTCCTGCAGCAACTCTAAAATATCAGGTGGTGGAAAGTATATTTGCATAAGTAAACTTACCATAACGGTCGATGTTTTGAATGATTGTTGTATTACCCTAATCAATACAGGTTACATCCTGCTAAGGATATAACAGCCGGGCAGCTTCCAAAGTTTTAAGGTAAATTCCACACCCCCAAGCCATTACTCAGCTTGAGCTCATCAAGGAGTCAGAAAAGATAAATTTATGATCTCTTGGAATCCCACCCTGTTCTGGAGAACCCTTCCCAAGTGAGATATGCCTGACACTTTGTAAAAGACTCTGCAAAGATAAGTAATATAAATAAGAACAAAGCTGAATACCTTGCAGTTGGCTATCACAGGAGCTCGACACACCCGCTGTGCGATACGCTTGATAAGGTCGTCAGTGGGTGGGGTCACCCAGGAAGTACATGGGCGAACACCAAAAGCCTGCAAGATCACAGATTCCTCTAAGGATGGGTTTTGGACTTACAATCACTACTCTGTTTTAAGATTTCCAGGATGTCTCCAAATGAGACATCTTCAGAGGGTGATCAGGGGGAGCCCTCCACTTCATTGCAGTCTGTGTCTTCCATGACACATTCTTCTGGAAAATCTAGATGCTTCCTCTTGCAAGTCCTTTTACGGGGTGGTTCCTCAGTGGGGTTCTCTAAGGAAGACTCAGAAGAAGAGGGGGCATGAACAGGGAAAGCTTGCTGTTTCGGTGCTCGCTATCCCGACGTGGGAGATGGTGACAGCTGTCGTCCAGAAGGTACAAATATGTGACACTCCGAAGAAGATGGGGCCAGCTGACAGCCCGCCAAAGCTAAAGGTCTCTCCATGATCTGGAAGCCAGGAACACCCAAAGAGGGATGGGAGCCCAGAACCGAGAAAGACAACCTTGGAACCGGGGTCACACCCCACTCTGGAGGACCACCCCCCAAAACTGGTGCCGAGGAAGAGCCCAAAACTGGAAGAGTCCGAAACTGCCAGGTTTCTGAGAGCCAAGGACAGCCCGAACAAACAACTGGTTATGAACCAAAGCCCTATGAGCCAACAGCTGAACTACAGCCCCATGAGTCTATCAGTTCTGAGGTAGCTGAAGACATCAAAGCCAATCCTGGTACCGAAGAAGGCGCTTCTGTTCACACCATAGCAGCTGGAACCGGGGTAATCAAAGTGCCGGTCTCTGAACACAAAAGGGAGGTCGAAGGAGGAATACAAGTAGTAGTCAAGGCAGAATAAACCTCAACTCCGAGAGGGAGGGAGATCTGATTTGGTGCAGGAAGACCTCTGGCCTCCAAAAGCTGATCCACTAATCTCACCACATCTATTTCGGAAAGACTTCTGCTTGACTGGACTGACATCTCCGAGGAAGACTCAGGCCTATCCAGGAATGGACTGGGGAGTTGACCCAAAAAAAGGGTCTATGGTGGGGGGGGAGTATCTTATGCTGGGAGGTACGAATGCTTGGAGCTTCAGCACCATATGCTGTGCAGCAGTCGGAACTGAGTGGGAGGTCATAGATGCCGATGCTGACCAAACTCTTAGTGCCAATACTGTCAAGGTCGGTGCCAAAGTAGTCAAGATAGGTGCAGAAACAGTCGGTACTGACAGAGTTGTGATTATCTGTGCTGAAGGCTGTTTCACAAGTTTTGGGCCCTTACTCTTGGGTTCCAAAGAGGCTGAAGGAACCAGAAACGTATGCCTTTTGGCGTCCAGTGCCAGTGGTGAGCTCGGCACAAATGACTTCTCTTTTTGGTTCAAGTTTAGAAGACTCTGGCTTAGAAAGGGCTTCTTCAAAGGAAGATATTAATAACCCCTTAAAAATAAGCTTATTCTGTTGTTCTGCCAAGGTTCTAGAACTAAAACCTTGGCAGGTCTTACAATTAGTTTCTAGAAGGGGTGCACCCAAGCAATATACACAGGAAAGATGCTCGTCAGAGTTGGGCATCTTTCTTCCACAATCTTGGCACTGCCTTTCTGCATCTCCACCATTTTAATGAAATCACACACACACAAACACACACACAGACACACACACACAGACACACACACACACACACACACACACACACACACACACACACACACACACACACACACACACACACACACACACACACACACACACACACACACAAGGACAGGAATAAAGAAAAACCTACCAACAATGGTAGGGAGAAATAATTATAAAGGTAATCAGAAAGAAAATACCAGCGATGGTGTCAAGTGATTATTCAGAGGCAAAAGTAAAGTGGGGGGAAGGAAAAATTACCAACGATGGTAATACAATACCGAAAGGTAACAAGGTTAGAGATGATTTAGAAGCAAACACACCAGAATAAATAATACAATAGAAAGGGCAAATAAAGCGCTCTATAAAATAATACAGAAAGTATATAAAAAAATAGGAAAAATAGAATAAATTAAAGCACTTCGGTGGAGAGCATTGGCTGACCCATCTTATCAGAGCGGCAAAAGAGATCTGAGGTAATGGAGAGAGGGGAATTATGGGTAGAGTCTTTGCTCAAGAGTTTTTTGACTGGTGCAAGCTGTAGAATGGCCGACCCGGTTCCAAGGGGTCGGAATCAAGTCACATTCGTCAAGAATGAATGAAGACTGATAACATCAGATAAATAGTTTGGTCTAGTGGAAGAAGTATCCCCAAAAAAGTGTGAGAGACTCGCACTGCCACAGCCATCTATAACCTACTATTCTCAGAACCCACTTATCTAAAACAACCTGTTGCGAAAAATAGAAATGAAGTGTCAAACAATATAATCACTCAGACCTATTAAACTGTCCTTTATTTTGGGGGGGAGGTCCTACTTTCTTTTTGGAACTTCCCTGCCATTACGTTTTAAATGTTTGCTTACAAGCAGCTTGCTGGGACTGTTTAATTTGCTTTTTAAAGAAAGTTGTAGAGGAAGCATGGCGTTCCTTGGCAAAATTGGAGAATGACATATGCAAAATATGGCAGATACACTGACTCAACTTTCTTCTCTCATCACACTTTTTAATGAACTCTGCAGCAGAAGATTAAAAACCAGTTCTCTGGGACAATATTCTAAATTTAATTTCTGACATCCTCTGGGAAGTTTTGAGAATGCAGCTAGGCAAACTTCCTCATAACAGTTTAATTGGCAGCAGCCCTGAAAGTGTCACCAGCAGAATGATAAGCACATTTCAAACAGTGGGTAGCCACTAGGGACGCAGAAGAAGCAAAGTTACTCAAAGCAGACCTTGACAGTTGAGAATTCCAAAAACAAGTGCTGCAGAAGAATACACTTTTCCCCTCAGTTTATCAAAAGTCTTTTCCATCCTTGTCAGAATGAAAGTGATTAGTAGTAACTAAATATTTAGCAGCAACTGGATTCACTAAAGCTGCTGGGTCTGATCTGGGATGAGTGTAAAAAACGTGAAAAACTGATGCACTTTATAGAGTCTATCTACCTTTGGGGCAGCAGACTGACTGTTAGCAATCCACAGGCTGTGACAAAAATAATCTCCAAAGCACACACGGCAGGAAGATTATGGAAATTCGAGTTGTATCAGATCATACTTCCTGAGGGACTGGGAATCTCACTGAAACAACTATTTCATTTTGGAAACAGTTTCAAAGAAAGGGAATCCTCCAAAGAACCTGACAAAAGTCACATTCTCCCCACAATCTGAATCAGTCATTTGTGGACACAACACAAACTCTGTCCCTTCAGAATTCTTTTGAGGTTCAAAATCTTGAATCTCATCAGGAAATGAAGAATCTCTTTTTTTCTTTTACCAGAAACAGCCATATAGGAAGGGTCAAGAATATGCAGTAAATCCAGAGTTATGCCCAATAAACAGCAACTGAGAGGAGAAGACGTGTGTATAGGTTTTTGTTTCTTTTTGATAGGAATTTCAAAGAAACAAACCCACTACCAGCAAAAGCCTCTCTAGGGACAGGCACAGCTTTCTGGCTAGATAGAGTGGTATTCTCTGCCACCTCTCCCAGGGCCGACAAGACTAGCTGTATGACAATTTTTTTTCTTTTTGTGGCTGGAAGAAGGAAGAACCCAGAAGCTGGTAGGTTTTTCCATAGTTAAGATGAAAACGGTGCCTGATTTCCAGGGAAGCTCAGCAGCAATAGTCAGTAAAACATGCAAGTTGCAAAACAGTAACTTTTGCTCAATTAAAGCCATTTACCTCAACCCACAAAAGTAAAATAACACAAGTTTTACTACAGAAAAAATAGTTCAAAATAAGTTTTAACAACTTTTTACCACAAAAATAAAAATGTAATGCTCCCATTTAAAAGGGAACAAAAGTCATGTGACAGTCAATAAAAACAATTTTTCCTAGATTAAGTTTCATGGAATAAGTAAGTTTTCTGTCATAAAAGTAAAGTGGAAGTCCCCCCCACCAAAGGGAACTTATCTGCCCAGCAATGGAACATTGTTAGCCATCTGTTGATCCTCAAAGTCTGTAGAGCAGCACTCTCTTGGCCAGCAGGAAAGCTCTGAAAGGCTTGGTGCCCAAACCTGACTTTTAGTCAGCTCATCTCCAGCTGACTAACGGTTTGAGCTTGTGGAAGGTGACCTAATGCTTTAGTAGCTGGCCGGCTGTTATATCCTTGGCAGGATATAACCCATACACCTTAGGGTACTGCGGCAGTGATCCTTATGAAAAAATATCCAATTTACATCAAAATAAAAAAAAAAATATATGCACTTACAATACAACAAACACAAAACAATTTAACAGCCCATTACCTAACCACAAAAAAGCTCTCCAATGTGGGTACTACAGAAAAATAACAGATTTTCCATGGGTGGGAAGGCCCATTCATTATTTCCCAACTCCCACCCTGTCAGGCATTACTGCTTGAATAGACAACTTATGCTTTCTGTCCCAATTCTCAATTTCTCAGCAAACATGTTTATTTTCTCTAGGTTCTCTCTACCAAAATTCATACTCTCACTTTTTTTTACATTAAATCCTAGCTGCCATTATTTGAACCCATATGAAACATACTACATATCTCCTTCACCTGAGACCATCACACCCACTTAGCCTTAGCCATCCATCCATCTGCAACGCCCTTTTCCCATTTTTACACATGGAGTCAAATTAGCTGCGGTGGTGCAGCGGTAGCGTTGTCGCCTCACAGCAAGAGGGTCTCCTGTTCGATTCTCGGCTGGGGCGCCTTCTGTGTGGAGTCTGCATGTCCTCCCCGCGGTCGAGTAGCATTTGAAAGACATGCGTAGGGCTTGCCTTCGTTGAGGGTTGAGCGTTGAGCTGGCACCTCGGCACTATAAAAATCTACTGCCAATCATTAGCGGACCGGAGTTCCGCTGTGGCGACCCCTAACCCGGAAAAGCCGAAAGAAGAATAACACATGGAGTCAAATTGTCACTTCAATAGTGACTGTCATCTAGAGACAATTTTCACACCACTAGGTGGAAAGCACTGCCGTGGCCACTTTGCCTTATCATCAGCATACAAAGCTGAAGTTGACTGTTCTCTACCCCTGATGCAATAACTAACTAAAGCATGCTAAATGGAGTCAGTCTGAACATTGAAATAAATGGTGTCTTACTGTTAAATGACCTCTTCCATGACACTTCTATCACTATCACCTGCCACATTTCACATTTTATATTTGTAATGGCAGTGAGTTTCCAATCAAATTCCATATTTTTGAACTTAACACCACAACCTTAATTTCCCTACCACAGTCCTATGATGCTAAGTATCAAAGGCATTGCTAAAGTTCAGATACATCACATTCTCACAATTCCTCCTTAAGTACCTTAGTAATAATCCAGTCAAAGAACTGACTAGAGTGATACTGACAAGATCCGCGTTATATGAAACCATGATTCCTATTATCAGCAAGAGAGAAAACATTCAGCAATTCCATTAGTCTGTCATGAAGAAACTTTTCCATAACTTTCTCCAGAAAAGAAACAAAAACACTTGTAACTAAATGGCTCCTTATTAGAAACGTGTCGACTGTTTTGGCAGTCTAAAAGGTAAACATATAGTGCGTTTAACTTTGCACTTGCAGTCTGGGTCATGACTGAAAAGGGTCAAAGAAAGAACAGTTCACTTAGCCTTTAACAAATAAATTAATTAAAATTAAAAAATACCTCTCTCTCTAGACAAAATGGCGGTTTCATCTTCCTACGTTATAGTTCTTCCATTCACCACTCTTTTCTAAAGAGGTCTCACAAACCATCCACTATTTCTAGTTCATGCAATATTACATTATCTGCCACTATATTTCCATCTGAATGTTGTCTATATTCTAGTAGTACAAAATCTGCATTGTCATGGAACATCCCAGTATTACTCCAGGGATTGCAAACCACAAAGTGGCATGATCACAGCTGATCAGTGGCCTTGCCACTGCAACTACTGTCACCCCACCTGCTTTAGTCAGAATGTAATGCTGAATATTTAACTTCCTGACTGTGGACTACTACTTGAAACCAGCTTTCAATTTCAGGCTGATTACCCTTACTTAAGTCCAGTATCATACCTCTCAACTTCTTACAGCAAAAAAATCTGTACAAGGCCATAAATAAAAGTGGGACAAAGGCCCACAAATAAGGACAATTTTTAAATATTGCTCTTACAAAGTTAGAAAGCTGATAGAACAACAGGTTTTGCATGAACATGAATTTTCTGAAGGATATGAAGTCTGAAACTCACATACCTGCCATTATTTTCTAACTTCAAGCTTTAATTATTTATTACGAATTTCTCAGAAAACCACAATTTTATGAACAATGGAAAAAATCTGGACATTCTGCAAAAATCTATTCAGTTGAGAGGTATGTCCAGCATCCAGGAAATCCTCTACGTTTTACCTATCCCAACTAAACCTAGATGTCAGCATTTCCCACTTTTGCTACTGAAAGACTAAGCTCCCCCCAAACACACACACACACACACACACACACACACACACACACACACACGAGTCTCCTCACTTCTCATTCACTAATTCTATTTCTGGGTTAGTCGTTATCATTTTTTTATGCATTTGGTGTCTGTACCCTGCAGCTATCCACCAGGATACCTTACTTGCCCTCCAGCCTCAAGGCCAACATCAGTCTTCCTCTCCTTTCATTTATATTCACAATCATCAATCTCTTCTACAATACATTTACACAATAAACAGATATGGAGCGGTCTTGGTACTAAGAAGCACTACAATTAGACTTCAAAGAAGTCCAAGATAGTCCTCAAATGTAAAAAAGAGACTTGATCTGAAGATGCTAAACTTTCAGAATACAACCATAACACTAGCAATTCCATCATATTGGTATTGGACTTTGAAATGAAGAGAAAGATAAATGGATTTAAATGAACAACAATAACTGCACCTCCATGTGAAGAACAGTAGGTTGTAAACTTGAGAAATGAATCTATGAGCTTAATGGCAGGCAGAATGGCATACAAACATACATAGGAGTACCCAACAAACACAGCACAACCTCATCGTCCCAATGCTCCTTCTGTATTTCCAGTATGCAATTAACTACAATGTCCTAATTCTTAACTATCCTGTCTTATGTTTCTGTTATACCAGCAATAGCTGTACTTCCCTGTACAAGGACCGCACACAATTGGCTCTACCTTTAATTAGGATCTAAAACTATAAAGCATCATCCTCCAGTCAGCTTCTTTCCTGGTTTCCTTCACTGTCTCCTATAATAATACTCTTCTTGCTACCACTTGTGCTTCTTCTTTGCTTGGTAAACCTTTAAAATGCTGGGATCCGCTACAGCGAGTCTTGTAATGCAGATACTGAATGGCCAACACAACGGCCCTACATATACCAAGGCAGAGGTGTCCACTTCTCTGAATATTCCCTTTTCTCTGAGATATGATAATATCAGAGTTAGTTTATATAAGTTCAGGGGATATGGGGGGAGCAGGGGGCTTGCTCCCTGCAAAAAACAAAAGGAAGTTTAAAGAAGAAGCAAATGTTCGAGATTCATTCTTCTCCTGTATTTGCAATATATATATATTTTTTGGCATGTCATCACTTGGCATTTTGAGTGGCAGCATTTCACTACAGAGCCTTTCTGCCCTCAGATACTTCTCTTATCCACCATTACGGGTGAAAAGGAATCGTATTTTGATGCTTCTCTGTCCCAGCTCTGAGAACCTCCCACCCAACCAGAACATGCAAGTAGTTTATAAAATGCAGTGCAGCCTTGAATCCTTTCACATATTTCACAAATCACTTCATTCTGCAAACAGTGTGCTCACAGCATTAGTCAATCTGCAACTCAATGTATGTTTTTTTTCAAACATCTTTAATGAATTATCACTCGTGACACAGGCAAATTTACATTTATATAAAAGTTAGTAAACTATATTAACATAACAAACATACTTCACATATATTGCTATATATCATATAACTTTAGCAATATTACATAAATTATTCAATCCCTGCCTTTTTTTAAACAAGATATATCTTTATTAAACCATCACTTACTACATAGGCAATCATACATTTATATAAACAAACCACACCAGAACAATCCTAGTTGCAAGCATTTTACATCACAAACCATACTGACACACTCCAGTTGCAAACATTATACACATCACTTATAATCTACCCAATCTTTCTCCCTCAAGCATTAGGTAGCTCATTTAAGTCCTGCTGCCTTTTAAACCTCATTCCTCCCTTGTATGCATTGTTCCCACAATTCACATTTTTTCCTATGTAGTTTACTCCTACCCTTTATTAAAGAACTCAATTCCAGTTGTTTTATCACTGTTACTATATTCACTACTTTCAATATAGCTGGTTTAGATTTTGATTTCCATTTTTTTAGCAACTAACTTTCTGGCTGCTTCCTAAATGAAACTACCATTCTAGTTTGCATGTACTAGAACAGTCAATGTCACACATTGCACTACCTGCATACTTTTTTTTTTTACACTATCTACATCATATATGATGAGAGTGATTATTATCGTCTGTAATGTTTTAACTGTATAGGTTTGTCTAGATGTGTAGTAATATATTACAACATCTGGTAGCAGTTTGTTCTTTCAACTTATTTTTTGTGTAGTAGTTCTAATGTAATCTTTATTGTATTGGATTATGCTGTATTTGTACTGTACTGTATGTGGAGCTTTTCTCCCCAGGCCTCTGCTGAAAATGGGTTCTGTAGATCCAGTCAGACCACCATGGTAAACAAATGTCAAATAAATACATAAATACACTGCTTTTTTGGCAGCCACCATTATTACACACAAGTCCTAACCATGTCTAGCCAATCCCGATTCTGTATCATAGCTCAAAAAAATCATCTCCCTCATCAGATCAGCAGCACCTCAATGACTATGACCATTACTTTGTTCCTTGGCCATAGTACTTAAGTAACTCAAGATGTGCTGCCGACTTTACAACTAAGCTCCCCCATTATGACTGCTGTCTGTGGTGTTATTTCCAAATGTTAGGTCATTTGGGTCCAGAAGCATAATCAGACAGGGTTCACCCAACTATTTTCTGACCCAATTTAATTAATGTTAATCACACAGTTAAACAGTGCATCCAGTAGCATGAGTCTTATTTATGTCTAAACTGAATAAATGAATATTAATTACCTAGGAATTTGGTTAGAGGTACACCGTTAAGATATGTGTGGAAGGAAACAAAACAAAATAATGCAGAATATTAAAACAATGGAAGTTGATAATATAGACTTAGATAGCAAAATACAGGCAATAAAAACATTCTTATTATACCATGACCCCCCATTAATATTCCAAAACGTGCACGCTGATTGGCCAGCGTGCGTTATCATCGACTTATACTAATGGAAAAGGTCCGGTTGCCCGGACTTTTTCCATTAGTATAAGTCTCTTTTAAAACACTGTCTCGCTATGTTAAGAGTTTAACATAGCGACACAGGTTTAAAAAAAGCAACGGAGATCTCCGTTGCTTTTTAAAGCTGTCTCGCTATGTTAAACTCCTTTAACATAGCGACACAGTAAAAAGCAACGGAGATCTTGCTTTCTCTGTTGCTTTTTTTTTAAACCTGTCTCGCTAGGTTAAATGGGTTTAACATAACAAGACAGCTTTAAAATAAGCAACGGAGACCTCTGTTGCTTATTTTAAATCTGTCTCGCTATGTTAAACCTGTTTAACATAGCGAGACAGGTTTAAAAAAAAAAAGCAACGGAGAAAGCAAGATCTCTGTTGCTATTCGCTATGTTAAATGGGTTTAACATAGCGAGACAGCTTTAAAATAAGCAACAGACATCTCCGTTGCTTATTTTAGCTGTCTCTATTTTAAACCCATTTAACATAGCTTAAAAAGCAATGGAGATCTTGCTTTCTCCGTTGCTTTTGGCCACAACTCTGATGTACTGCGTGAGCATCGCAGTACATCAGAACTGTGAGATACCAGACAGTTGCGGAAGGGCAGCAATGAGGCATTATACAATGCCATTATTTAAGAAAAGTAATTATTTCTTTTCTTAAATAATGTCATAATATAATAGCAATACACGCCTGGGTGTGGGTAATGCGGGATTTACCCACGGTTGTCTTTGTTTGGTCCCGCCAACCGTGGATAAATCCCGCATTACCCACACCCAGGCGTGGGTTATTGCTATAATGACACATGTACTATATGTAAGATGGGCATATAAGAGACCAGAAAAGAAAACATGAGAAAGAATAAATAAAGAAGTTAGACACAAGTTAGAGACTCCAGCTGTACTTGGTTGCATACCGCCTACTCAGAGGTGATCTCTGCCTGACATACAAGGCCATGTCCAACCCAGAATTGGTGGACATGCTCTACCTAAAGAAAACCTTATCCCCTTGAGCCACATGCTCTAGGGATCTAAACCTCATCACAACAATAAATAGGACGTGCTGGAGGGATAGATTCCTGTTCCAGAGACTTCCCATGCTTTGGAACAAGATTCCAATCTACATTAGGCAGAGCTCCTCGCTAACACTCTTCAAGAGAACCCTTGACGAGTGGATGGGAAACAGAAAGTTTACCCTGGGGATCACTTCAGTGTCTCTGCTGGACAGAGGCACAGGAAACTAATCTAAGGGGGTGGCGAAAGCCAACACATTCTGGCTAGGCTTATAAATGCCTTTGGGCAGATAGCCTAGTACCTACCTATGAACCTATAAATTAATTTATATGGAATGGTAAAATCCAAGCATTAAATGGGAAAGGTTAGTGTTAACAGCAGAGAAGGGTAGTCTTTATCTGCCAGACTTAGAGTCACACTTTCTGATAACACAAATAAGGTTAAGTTTTAACATGCAAAATACTAATTACATGCTAAAATGGAAGAACATTTTCAGAGAAACAAAAGGGGACCAGTGAGGAATTCTGTTAACTAGGTTTGTGGGCACAAGTTATAAAGCAGGATGCAAAAGGAATGACTACACCCCACCTAACTTAATACATGTGCATAGGGGATCAGTAAACATAATTAGGCAATGGATAGTGACAACAGCTTCAAAGGATCAAGTGGAAGAATGAATGAGGACATGGAACAAGATATTTTCTGAGAGGATCATTTTGTGGTACTTCCAAAATGGCTGCACACTGAGTAACAGATTGTTTCTAGCTCTCCCAGTGTGGAAACAGAAACTCAGCAGAGAAGGTCAGTAGACTTGTGTTTATGGATAAATTTCAGTAACTGGCTAGTAAGTGCACTGCCTAAATGCCTGGAATAAGGAAATACAGAAGACCTGGAAAAAAATCAGCTACAAAAAGTGAGAAAGAAACACTGACTGGGGAAAGTTCTGCAGTTGTTTAGCTTAAAGCAATGCAATTTTCAGATATGACTTCTAATAACCTACAGGAAAATATGACAACTGCATACAGACCTGCTTAAAATAAACAAAACATTGATGGAGTATATCAGCACAAACAACAAAAGTCTTGAAGAATATAATATCAGAATATAAAATGGGAAGTTTGTGACTTCTTTTTTATCTGATGAAGTTGAAGACGAAAACGTTATTTTATGTGTCAAGCGTTAAAGTGTTGGGTTCTTTTATTAACTCTGTTTGCGTGTATCCAACTTGATTCGTGGTGCTTTTTACTTGTTTATTGGTTTTTGGGAGCACCATCCATTACTTTTGTGGTTTTTGTCTATAATGGCTAAAAGAATGGCAAAAGTGATATCAAAATTGATAGATATGGATCAGTGTGGTTTTGTGAAGGGGAGGCAAGTATTTGACAATATTAACAGAATATTGATGATTCAGAGGGAAAAAGAATGCAAGAAAATATCACTGTTACTGGTGGGTCTTGATGCAGAGAAAGCATTTGACAGAGTAGACTGGGACTTCATGAGCACGACAATGGAAGCATTTGCTTTCCCTGATCCAATTATAAGGTTGATTAGCAGTATATATGAGGGATCGGAGATGAAAATTAAATTGAGTGGGATCCTCTCTGATAACTTTTGTTGAGTATAGGAACCAGACAGGGTTGTCCACTTTCCCATTTGTTGTTTGCATTATATTTAGAACCACTGGCAAAGAAAATAAGGTACTCAGAAGTTCAAGGATATAATTGGTATGGTAGTCAGGAAAAGCTGGCTCTATTTGCAGATATTATTTATACATGCCAAAACCAGAAAGGGACATTACAGTGTTGTGGAACATTTTAAGACAGTTTCAAATCTACTGGGGATACAAAATTAATGAAGCTGAAACAAAGGCAATGGCGGTAAATTATGTACCCAGATATGAATTGGTCCAACAATATCCATATTTATGGGGACATGATAAAATTAAGTATTTAGGAGTATGGATTAAAAATGACTCTGTTGTGGCAACTAAGGATAAATGGAAAGCGACTAAACAGAAGATAATACAAAACTAAAAAACTGGAATCTTTGTCATATGGATATGGATACTGAGATACAAGCAATTAAAATGTTTGTAGTCTCTTTAGTCTTATACATAGGTCAGGCATATTTTTATCAACCAGAGGAGAAGCTGTGGATAGCAATTAAAAAAGAGTTGAAGAATTTTACCTGGGAAGGGAAGACAGCAAGGGTCAAGTGGAATAAGTTGATACTTCCAATAAAAGAAGGCAGACTAGTATTACCCAAACTGAGGGGGTATTTTAGAGCAACACAGTTAAGGCTCTTATACATAGCACAAGCAGAAAAAATACAGTTTTGTACATACCATAAATGTAGATGTTCAAGTGTTCACCCTGCTGCAGTCATCACACTTGGGTTATCCTGTCGTCAGGCAGTCCTGCAGCCAGCCGGATTTCCAAAGTCTTGGTCCGACGTCGGTTGCTGTCACCTCATCCCTGACGTCAGTGCGCCAGGGGTACATATACTGCAGTCGACGCCATTTTCTTCAGTTTTTCTTGCCCCAGATGTCAGGTGCCCCCAAAAAGGTTATCCAAATTAGTACAAAATGGTGAGAACACTGTACAAAAACAAAATCCCTTCAGCTATAAGCAAACACATCAGTAAGGCATAGCAGAGATTTAGCCAGTAGATCAGAGGGGTTGGAGGGAGGGTAACCTGGACTGCAGCAGGGTGAACACTCGAACATCTACATTTATGGTAGGTACAAAACTGTACTATGTTCATCGTGTTACCCTGCTGCAGTCATCATACTTGGGTTGAGTCCCAAAGCTAAGGTAGGGTGGAGGTATCATAGAGGGTTAGTGGAAGCAATGAGGCCCTGCAGAACTGCAGTGGCGAAGCCCGCCCTGGACTTAGAATAAAGAGGCAAGTGATAGTGTTTGGTGAAGGTATGTACGGAACTCCAAGTTGCAGCTTCTAAAATTTCCTTGGTAGGAACCCCCCTGAGAAAGGCTGTAGAGGTAGCTGTTGCCCTGGTAGAGTGGGATCTAATGGTAGGGGGAACTGGTTTCCCATGATGGGTATAACAGAACCGTATGCAATGGCCTATCCATTTAGAAATGGTTTGCTTGGATATGGCCCTCCATTGAGAAGCTGTAGCATAGGATACAAAGAGCTGGTCAGTTTTTCTGAAAGTCTTAGTTTTATCCAAGTAGTAACTAAGCTGCCTGTGAATGTCCAAGGAATGTAGGAGCGTCTCACCTTTGTTCTGTGGATTGGGGAAGAAAGTGGGTAGGTGGATGGTTTGAGTTAAAGCTACACTGGAAACCACCTTAGGCATGAAGGAAGGATTAGTTCGTTTGTCTTGATGAAAAATGAGGAAAGGTTCCACTGCCATAAGTGCCTGTAATTCTGAGACTCTCCTGGCAGAAGTTATTGCCAGGAGCAGGGCAGTCTTCCAAGATAGGAACTGAAGGTCTGCAGAGAAAGCTGGTTCGAAGGGAGGTAGCGTTAGTTTTTCCAGAACAAAGTTGAGGTCCCATGTTGGTGTAGGAGCTCTTCTAGGTGGTCTAATGTTTTTTTGCCCCTCTGAGGAACTGCCTTAGAAGAGGATTTGAAAATAAAGGTGGATTTGTGTCGTAGTGGGCTGAAATAGCTGAAGCATGGATTTTAATTGAGGAGAAGGAAAGTCCTTTGTGCAACATCTCAGCTAAATACTGCAGAATGTGAGGCATATGAGGCTGAGTTGTGTCTTGGCCTTCAGCTTGGTTCCAAGCAGAAAACCTTTTCCATTTGTCCGAATAAGCCTTCCTGGTGCTTGGCCTACTGGCTTCCAGAATAACATCCAGTACTGCTTGTGAAAGAGGGGCTGGTTGGATGCTTAATTGATTTGCCATGCAGCCAGGTTTAAGGTTTTGAGCTGGCTGTGTAGAATCTGTTTGTTTTGCTGCGTGAGCAAATGAGGTATTTGAGGCAATATTCATGGTGGGCTGTGAGCCATATTCTTCAATATCGGGTGCCAGTGCTGGCATGGCCAGTCTGGGGCTATGAGAATTAGTCGAGGTTTCTCCTTTTTTACCTTCAAAAGAACGTTTGTGAGAAGAGGTAATGGAGGAAAGGCATATGCTGTCAGGTTTTTCCAACTGAAGGAGAGAGCGTCCACTTTCCAAGCTTGATGGTGGAATGTTCTTGTACAGAATTTTGTCAGTTGGTAGTTTTGAGGACTGGCAAACAGGTTTATATTTGGAAGGCCCCATTTTTGAGTTATCATTGTAAATATTTGTGGGTCTAGTTTCCACTCGTGGGGATCTTTGATGTTTCTGCTTAGGTCGTCTGCCAATGTGTTTTTCTGTCCTGGCAGGAATTGAGCTTGTAACTGGACTTGGTAGGCCAGAGCTGTGTTCCATACGGTTATTGCTTGCCTGCAAAGAGGGTAGGAATGTGTGCCCCCTTGTTTGTTTATGTACCACATTACTGTGGTGTTGTCCGTCTTTATTGCAAGTTGTCCTGGCTGTAGTAGATCCTTGAAGGCTGTTAGAGCTTTCTGTACAGCTAGCATCTCTTTTTGATTTATGTGCAGTTTTCTTTGTTCTGCAGTCCATAGGCCTTGAATGCATTGCCCTGCCATGTGTGCCCCCCAGGCATAGTCTGAAGCATCTGTTGTGATAATTTGCCTGGTTGGGGGCAAGGTGAAAGGCTGACCCTTGTTGAGGTGACATACATGTGCCCACCATAGAAATTCCTGTTGAAGGCAGGGAATGAGAGATATCACTGTGTCCAAGCTGTGGCTGTGTTGAGACCATACACTTTTTAGGTACCAATGTAATTTCCTCATATGCAGTTTTGCAAATGGTATTATCAGAATGCAAGATGCCATGAAGCCCAAAGCCTGCAGAATTTTTCTTGCAGTTAATTGGGTCTTTGTTGCCATTGTCTTGAAATATTGAGTCAGTTGAAGTTGCTTGTCTGGTGTAAGATAAACCTTCTGGGCTGTTGTGTCCAAGCTGGCACCCAGGAATGTCATTTTTTGTGAGGGTACTAGTTTTGATTTCTTTTTGTTTACTGTGTACCCCAGACAATTTAGTAGATGCTTCACAAAAGCCAGATGATGTAAGAGAATGTCTTTTCTTTCTGCTTGGATGAGGCAGTCATCCAAGTATGGATATATTTGAATTCCCCTTTGTCTGCAGTATGCAATTACTGGTGCCAGGCATTTTGTGAAAACTCTGGGTGCAGTAGATAAGCCAAAGGGCAGTACAGAGAATTGATAATGGGTTGAACCTGCAATGAAACGGAGGTATCTTCTGCAACTTTGTCTGATAGGGACATGCAGGTATGCCTCCTTGAGGTCCAAAGTTACCAGCCATGCTTCCTTGCCCAATATGGGAAGTAGCTGCTGTAGTGTTAGCATCTTGAATTTGGGAACTTGTAAGTGTTTAGAGTTGAAAGGTCCAGAATTGGTCTCCAAGCATTGTCCTTTCTGGGTACTAGAAAGAGCCTTGAGTAAAATCCTTGGCCTTGCTCTTGAGTTGGTACCCGCTGAATGGCTCTCATGGTCATGAGAGCTGTAATTTGTTTTTGAGCCTCTGCCCTTTGATTTTGTGGCAGGTTTGGCATTCCTCTTTTCATTGGCAAGGTGTGAAAGTGGAATCTGTATCCTCGTAAAATTATGTCTAGGACCCATTTGTCCTTTGTGACCATGTGCCAGTTGTCTGCAAATAGTGCTAGTGTTCCCCCCAAGGGGGCTGACAAAAGAGCTTTGTTTGGCCAGCTGAGGTGCAAGTCATTGAGGTTTGCCTTCTGGTGGGTTGAGACCTGTCTTCTCCTCCCTTCTGGGTTGGAGTGCCCCATTGGCAAGGTTTATACTGGGCTTGTGGTTGTTCTCTGCCCCTTGGTCACCTGTATTTACCCCTCTGAGGTCTGTCAGTGGCTGGAAAGGACCAATTTTTTGTTGGCCAGTTTCTGCTGAAGCGATGGGGTTGTACTTGTAGGAAATCTTTGACTGTCTGCATTGATTTCATCTTATCTTCCATTTTCTTTAAAACTTCTTCTGCTTTAACTCCAAAAAGAACATCCTGCTGTAAGGGAGCATCTAGTACTTTTGCTTTAACTTGATCAGGCAGACTGTTCCTTTAACCAGGCATGCCTACGTATAACTGATCCAGTGACAGCTGCTCTGCAGGAGGCCTCTAAAGAATCAAACCCACATTATAAGGTATGTTTGCCCACCTGCTCGGTGGCGTGCAACAAATCCTATACTTCTTTCAGTTCAGATTGTTGAGGGAGGGAGGTTATCTTTTGTTTTAACTGAGAAATCAGAAATTGCTGATACTTGTCTTATTGTATTAATTGACTCCTTTAAGTAGGGATATATATCAAGTAAGGTTAAATTCATCATAAGAGGAAAGTTTTTAAGATTTATCAATTTATTATTAATTTTCAAGTTAGGATTTCTATGAAAAGGTTGGAAGACCATCATATGCTGCATAAGATTTAAGGATTCAAATAAATTTTGTAATGACGTTATATATAATTTAATGTGATCCATTATATCATATAATTTAAGCTTTTCCTTTCCTAAGAAAGGTACTGATTTGGGGTTAATATTCAAATTCAAAATGTGTTTATAGTTCACAGTTACCCACATTGGTGACCATTTATTACTAAATATGTCATAATTGGCAATTCTTAAGATTCTGTTCGAGTTTATTATTAAATAGTAAGTTTCAAAATTTGGTAAATCCAATACTCCTTTATTTTTGGAGTCATCAATTTATCATATGATATCCTGGTCTTTCTTGGGTCCCAAATAAATTTAGCCGATTCCCTATGAATTTGTTTAAAAAACTTCTTGGAAATTAACACTTGAGCAGATCTAAATATATATAATAATCTGGGTAAAACATTCATTTTAATAATTGCAACTTTTGCTAATACAGGTAGCTTTAAATTATTCCATCTCTTAAAATCAAATAGTATGTGATCCCAGACTAATTTAATGTTGGTATTATAAAAATCCTTATCATCTGTAGTAAAGGTAATACCCAAGTACTTAATTTTATCTTCAGATTTTACCTGCCCCACCAATGGGAGAAGTGAAAAGGGTTTGGGAATTTTTAAAGGAAATATGCTTGTTTTTTTAAGATTAATTTTGTAATTAGATATTACTGCAATGTCCTCCACCACTTTCAGTCATTTTTCAGTGTCTGAAATTGGTGTTGTGCAGTATATATTAAGATCATCTGCAAATGCCGCCATGGATATTTTTGTTCCATATAATATAGGGGCATTATGATATACATTCTGTTTAATGTATAAAAATAAAGGCTCTAGGTATATATTAAACAACAAGGGAGACAAAGGACAGCCCTGTCGTGTTCCATTTTTAAGTTGTATTCTTTTAGAAAAACGTTTGCTGATATATAAAGTGGTGTAAGGATTAGTATACAAGATTTGTAACCATAAGATAATCATATTTAACTATTTTGAGGCAGATCAAAGAACTCTCTATAAGTTACTTTAATGACTTTAAAATTAAAGATGAGGAAATAACAAAATGTTTCAATTTGTGGTAAACCCTTCAACAAGATGTCAAATTTATAGCAGCCACTAACAAACTAATAAAGGATCTTAAATTTCAGAATACAGTTCTTCTGTCAAAATATTGGAGGGATAAACTGCCATTTACAGAAGAAAAGCAATTACTGAAGTCAATTAATCTAACAACGAAATCAATATATTTTCAAAAATTAATGTATACTCAACTTATGATTTTTAATAACGCCTATTATGCACGCCTTAGATTGCACAAGTTTAATCCTAAAAAATCTCCAAATTGCCCATATTGTAAAGATCAAGCAGCAGATCTTCTTCATGTGTTCTGGAGTTGTAAATGTATTTATAAACTTTGGAATTCCTTAAAATTACAACTTCAAAAGATGGGATATCAAAGTTCAACACTTTCATGGGAATTCATGATTTTACATATTCCTCCAAAACAGTTTCCTAGATCCCAAATCACTATATTTATTAATATTTTTTTTATTAATGAAACTTTATATAGTTACAAACTCGTTAAATCCATCTCAAACATCATGGGACAATTTTAGGACTTTAGCAATAAGACACATATTAGCCCACAAATTACTTCTGAAGGATCATAATAAAAATATCAATAATCCAAAGATATGGGAGCAAATTTTTAATATCATATTGGCGTAATATATAGAGATTGAGTGTAGTGTGAGACATATATACCCTTTAAGGAAAAAGTTGTTTAAGTAAAAGATTGAGATATCTGATCTGTTTATAATTCTTTTCATATGTTCTTGTACAATCTGTTGTTACATTTGGAAGCATTCATGTAAATATTGTATATATGTTTTTGTGATTGTATTAGACATAATAGTTAGAACTTATTAATATTTTTGTTTTGTTTAAGTTTGTATGGAAAATGGTAAAACAATAAAGACTTATTATTGAAAAAAAAAAAAAAGAAATTGCTGATACTTAAGCATATGAAATTTAGTGCTCTCACAGCTAATGTGGCTGAGGTGTAAACCTTTTTCCCCCACCTGTCTAGTGCTCTTGAATCCCTTTCAGAAGGTACTGGATTTTTAGCCATGGAAGCCTTAGCCCCCTTGGGACCCTGGGAGATAGTCTCTGGGTCAGCTACTGGGCTTTTGTAAAGAAATTTGTGGGAATCAGGAACTTTGTAGCATCTGTCAGGCTTGGCCGGAGCAGGAGGTAGAGAGTCTGGGTTGAAACTGGATTCTAAATAGACATCATCCACAATGTCCAAAACAGGAGGGATGGCTAGAGGTCTGTGTTGGGGGAGTAAAAGAAACTCTCTGAGCCTTTTCTTAGAATCAGAGTAATCCTGATCTTCCCAGTGAAAATGTTCCCTCATAGTGTGTAAAGGTTCACCAAAAGAGTAGTCTTCAGGAGGAGAAGCTGAGGGAATAGAATCCTCAGCATCAGAATCTACATAAGGAGAGAAGGAATAGTCTTGGTCCTCAGAGGAATCTGAAGAAATAGACAGTTGCTCAGAGGAAGCAGAATCTTCCTCTTGTCTAGGCCTTTTGTCAGGAGGAGGCTGAGAACCCCTGATAAGAGAAATCAAATCTTCAGCAATTTTGAGCATCTGTTTCTTAGGCATAGGACCTTGAACAGGAGACTGAAGTGTAGTCTTTTTAGATTTAGGAGTCTTAGACTTGGAAAGTTTTGACTGTAAGAGTCGTCGGTCTGAATACGCCTTCAGAAACTGATGGCGTTTCTAAAGCACCAACATCCTTGGAAGGTAAATCGTCGGAAGGGCCTGAAGTAAAAGGCTGCGTCGGCCTAGTACATTCTGTCAAAATATCCATAGCGGTCTCGGGTTCCAGAACTGCGGTAGTCAGGGGCTGCGTCGGAGCCTCACTGATAACCGGAGAACCGGAGACCGGATCAACCGAGGCCTCGGAATCGGGCTTAGGCCTGTGCTGTCAGTCCTTGTCCCTGCACTTTTTGTGCATGCTGGTAGTCGGTAGCTCCGATGACATGTTATAGTTAAATTTTCTACCAAAAAAGTGTTGTGCGAAATCAAATCGTCTTTTAATAGTACGCTTATTAAACCTAGCACAAAAACTACAAGAAGTGACGTCGTGATCAGGGCCTAGGCAAGGTATACAATAAGAATGAAAATCCTTATGAGGTATTTGCTTCCCACAAGAAATACAATTGTTAACTTTTTCTGACATTGGTCTGAGGCAAGAAAAGTTTCTAACGGGTACTTAGCTTTATAGAAGACTTCGGTCTGAAATTCGAATTCGACAATCTCAGGAGTTGGCCGACCGGCACTTGCGAACTGCTTCTGCTTCGGGCACCGCGCAGCAAGAAAGACTGAAGAAAATGGCGTTTGTTGCAGTATATGTACCCCTGGCGCACTGACATCAGGGATGAGGTGACAGCAACCGACGTCGGACCAAGACTTTGGAAATCCGGCCAACTGCGGGACCGCCTGACGACAGGATAACCCAAGTGTGATGACTGCAGCAGGGTAACACAATGAACATCTATAATTCAAAGTAAAAAGGAATGATGATGATGATACAAGGGGAAAGCTCCGGAAATAAGGAGAGATTGGAATTTTGGACGCAGACTCTTAAGGAGAATAGCAAAAATCATACAGAGTATTATATTCATAAAATAGCAGGGAGTATTCTAAAAACTAAACCAGCACGAGAATGGAGAAAAGAGATTCTGCTGACAGGCATGACTGTGGTTAGGGATACAGATAATAATGGCAATGGAACAGTGGTCTTGGGAGCAAATAACTAGAAAGGGAAAGGTAACAGAATGGAAAAAGGCCAAAAATTTATTTAGACTGCAGGTTAGAGAATGTCTTCTGAATCAAGGACTGATATCAGAGTACAGGCAAAGAGAAAGAAATAGGGGGGTCCTAAATGAAAGACCAGCACTGGTAGAATTTTTAATAGAATCTAGAACAGAAGCTGCCTTCAAAAAAGGAATAATTAGTACTGCATATAAAATATTGCAAAATAATTATAAGACTCAATCAGAGGAGCTTAGAAAGTATTAGGAAGAGAGATTGGATAAGCAATTCGCAAAGAGACAATGGGGGAATATAAGTATAGTCAAACTAAACCTTATTGTCATTTTGATTCAAACAAGTGGGAACCAAGCGAAATTATGTTTCTTCGGGCTCAATGTGCATACAAAACATAGACTACATTTAACATTACAATAATACACAAAATTCTATAGACACAGACGACAAACACAACAATAACAAATACTTGCATTATTGCACTGATTTAATAGACTGTCACTCATAGCTTATTTTCAATGGAAAAAAGCACTTAAAGAGATTGATTTAAGGTCTACATTTATATTGCACAGGAAGATAGTTCAGTTTGATTACTGCTGACTGTGCTGTCTGGGTGCGGGTAAGACCTTGTTACATACTGCACTATAGAGACTTTTTAGTATTGTTTGATTACTACCTTAATGTCCAGTGTGAAGGGTGCTGTTCCTAGAGTTTAGTAACCTGATGGCTAGTGAAAAGAAGCTGTTTTTGAATCTTGTGGTTTTGCAGCATATGCATCGAAAGCTCCTTCCTGATGTTAAATGTGAGAACAGCTTGTAAGCAAGATGACTGCATTCCCTGGTTATTTTCCTTGCCCGGCTGAGACATCTAGACATGTGGAGGTCTTGTAAGGACAAGAGAGAGTTCCTGATGATCTTTTCAGTCGCCTTCACTACCCCTTTGAGGGACTGGTGCTCAGAAGCAGAGCAGCTTCCATACCATACTGTAAAGTGTTTGTCAGTATACTTTCGACAGTGCCCCTGTAGAAGGTTGTGAGAGCTGCTGATGGCAGGTTTGCTCTCCTCAACCTTCCCAAGAAGTGAAGCCATTGGTGCGCCTTCTTAATGATGGCATTTGTGTTAGCTGACCACGTCAAGTCTTCTGCAATGTGCACCCCCAGAAATATTGTGCTTTTTACTCTCTCAACTGTTTCTTCATTGATTACGGGTGGAGAGTGCTCCCCATTGCTCTTCCTGTAGTCCACAACTATTTCTTTGGTCTTATTGACATTTATTGCAAGATTATTGTTATAACACCAACTTATGAACTGGTTCACCTCCTCTTTGTAGGCTGTCTTGTCATCATTCCTGATGAGGCCCACAACTGTCATATCTGCAAATTTGATGATGTGTTTTGAGCTGTGCTTGGCAGTACAGTCGTGGGTTAGTATGGTGAAAAGCAGGAGGCTTAGGACACATGCCTGTGTGACTTCAGTGTTCAGGGTGATGTTCTCCGATGTACAACTCTCAAATATGGAACAAAGTCAAGAAGATTTAGATGGGTATTTTATACCCCAAGTAGACTCCAAAGAATTTTTCTTCAGGTGGTAGCAAATGTTGGAGGTGTGATGGGCAAGAAAGAGGTGGCTGGGAAAATATTTTTGGGGAGTGTAATGAGCTGGCAGACTTTAGGGATTCCCTGTGGACTGCTCTGTTGGAGATGGTGGGTGAGCTGATTGGATTGACTGGGGAGATGATTTTTTTGTTCTATGGTATAGAATCAGAATTACCTAGACATAGTAAAGTCCTGCTGAGTCTAATTATGGTGGCTGCCAAAAAAGCAATTACTAGAAAATGGAAATCAAAGTCTAGACCAACTTTACTAGTAGTGAATATAGTAACACAGATAAAACAACTGAAATTGGGATCTTTAGAAAAGGGAATGAGCAAACTACATATGAAAAAATGGGAACTGTGGGAACAATATATGCAAAGAAGGAATGAGGTTTAAGAGGTAGGATTTGAATGAGCCATATAATGCTTAACTGACAATGACTGGATAGTTTATAAGTGAAGTATAATGTTTGCAACTACAGTTGTTTCACTGGTGTCTGTGATGTATAATGTTTGCAGCTAAAGTGGTGTCAGTGTTTGTTTTTCATTTATATAAATGTAAGATTGCCATTGTCATACGTAATATTTTAATGATGATATTTATTAAAAAAGAAAAATATATTTTCTGGGAGTAAGGTGAACTGGCGGGTTTTAAGGATTCAATGTGGGATGACTGTCAGAGATCCTGGGTGGGCAGATTGGTCTGACAAGGGATATGATTTTTCTGAGCTATGACACAGGATCAGAATTGCCTAGCCATGGCAAGGCCTTGCTGTGTCTAATAATGGTGGCTGCCAAAAAAGCAACTACAAGAAAATGGAAATCAAAATCTAAACTGACCATACTACAAGTAGTGAATATAGTAACAGAGATAAAACAACTGGAATTGAGATGTTTAGAAAAGGGTAGGAGTAAACTAAATAGGAACACAACTGGAATTGGGATCTTTAGAAAAGGGAATGAGCAAACTACATATGACACCCTCCAGCTCTCTCTATACTTTTCTACTCTTCTGTTTTACCTCACCTTTCTGTAGTACTAAAAAAAAAAAAAAGTATGTTTTTGGTTCTCTGTATTTAATCTTAGCTTTAAACTACTAAGTTACTCTGTAAAACATTTGTTCTCACCTATGTAGCTAATGTATTGTTATTCACTTGGCTATTTACTATATATTGTATTAATTTTTTTGTCACTGCTGATGGTTGAAGCTTTTCTCCCTGGGCCTCTACTGAAAATTGACATATATCCAGTTAGACTAGCCCGATCAACAAATGTAAAATAAATAAATAAAATAATAATTGTGGGAACAATACATACAAGGGAAGAAGGAGGTTTAAAAAGCAGCAGGACTTAAATAAGCTATGTAATGTCTGACTGAAAAAGACTGGGTAGATTATAAGTGATGTATATATGTTGCAACTGAGACTGTGTCGGTGTGGTTTGTTTTAATTTGTATAAATGCATGATTGGCTATGTAGTAACTGATGGTTTAATAAAGACGTTTCTTGTGTCAAAAAAAGGCAGTAATTGAATAATTTATGTAATGTTGCTTAGGTTATATGATATATAGCAATATATGCAAATTAAATGTTTAAGTGATTACTTTTACATGAATGTAAATTTGTCTTTGTCACAAGTGATAATTCATTAAAGGTGTTTAGGGGAAAAAAGATATTAGGGAGACAATTTACAATCCAACTTTGGGTAGATATATGTAGCGCATTCACATATGCAACCAGGTTTATAAAGATTTGCATCTTTGTGAGGAAATGCATACACAGATATTTCTATAAACCGGGCATATTATCTAAATTTTACTTAACAGCAAATGAAAGATGCTAGAGATGCAACACTGGAGAGACAGAGATACAGGTAGTTAAGAGTAAGTTAACAAAATGGAAGAAGGACCTACAAAGTTTAGTAGCTAGTACATGGGGGTATGGAATAACATTTTTGAAAGACTTACTTCTATTGAACTGGGACCCTTCCTCGAAGCTACCAAAAATACAGTCAAGTACTTATAACTTCATTAATGTTTGTAGGGAAAAAAAACAATATCAAGGAAATGGAAAGCTCAAAAAAGTCAGAAATAACAGTAGATAATAGAAGTGATTAAGGAAATGGAAAGAAGAGAACAAAGACCTTTTAAGGCAAAAGCCAGTAATGTGCATGTCAAAAAATGGGCTATATGAAACAGTAAGATTGCAGGATGATGAAAGAAGAGATATAGCTTGTCAGACCAAACGGAAATTATTGAAGACAAGTGTGTTGACCTCACATATTTTTAAGAAAGGGTGAAATGTTGTGTGTAGAAAGATAAACCAAAGGAACAGTAACTAGTACACTATTATGTCACATACTTGACTTCATAAGCTGTAATGTTATAAATGTATATATTTGCTCCTGAAACTCAATAAAGATACATACTGGGGAAAATTAACATTCATAGCACCATACAGAGTTAGCATAGGCAATATTTGAATGTTTCTGTTTTATACTACAAAATAAATTGAAGCAGTAGTGAAATATTAGACTTTATACTTCATGAAAAACTATTAAGCTTACCCTGGCCTTCTCTTTGGGGCAACTTGCAACAATTCTGAACTAAAAACACTTTAGCAAGTTAGTAAGTTGAGTACACTGTAAAAATATTTGCCCAAGGTAAATTTAACTAGAGTGTTTTACTGGATTGCTTTAGTTATTGTTATTTCGGGTCTACATTAAAACGACAGTGAAACACGTAAACGGCGAAAATCAAAATGCCGAACATGTTTCATCAGCAAAACGGGCCACACAGGTAAGTACAAAATAAAAAAAAATACATTAACACGCTTATGCAAGCCCACCTGCACCCCCCCACACCTCCCCCTTCTTAAATATACCAACTCTGAGACTGCACTACAGTGGGGAAAAAGGATATATTTCCTTATCCCCACCACCACTAGGTTAGGAAACACGTTCGGCATTTTGATTTTCGCCGTTTACGTGTTTCACTGTGTATGAACATCGACCTTTATGCGTTGATGTACATACATTCGCATTTTAGATCTTTCAGGTTTCTAATAGGTAATCATTACATCTACACATTTCTGTTTTTACTAAATTATCAAAATGCTTGTGTCTTATATGACTGATGCACAGCATAAGACCATCTGTTTTGAGGTCTTCTGTTTTAAACAAAGGCTTTATTAAGACTGACTTGCCCCTTTTGTTTTAGTTTTATTCATGATAAGATCTTGTATCCAGTACTTTCAACCCATAAAACAATGCAAGTGTATTGTGTAACCATCCATCCGTCACTTAAACAATTTTCCTGATGACCGTCACAGTGCTGGCATACTTAACAGACATACAGAATTTTCTGTAGCATTCAGAAGGATGGCATAAAACTACAGAGACATTACTCAGTGGCCAAGATTTTGACTGTGTCTCCCATATTTTGTTACATTAACCCTAGAGTCACATTTAAACTATTATTAGTCACATTTGAGCCTTGCACAATTAAGGTATGGTCAGCTTGAGAGTCACTGGTGTCCTTTGTCCCAATTTGTTGGCTCGAGATATCAGGAGAAGATATGCAACAAGTTTTCACAAACAGGCCTGAAACTTTGGTCAGATGTTATTTTGCCCATCTGGCCCTGGTATGTTGGAATCAACTACCTCCCGTGATTAGGACAAGTGAGACAGAGGCCTTTTCTAGAAGGCTCTCCCAATATCACATTTTCAGGAGGGTTTATTTGGACCCTAGAGTATATCTTCATGTTTTAACTTTTCTCTATCTGACTCTGATTTTTGAGTATCTGTTGTTTTACACTTACCTTTTGGGACTTTAAGCACAATAAAGCAACAAAATGAAAATGAAGTTATGCACATATCCTACAATACAAATAATCATGGGAAATGTAGTCAGATACATGCAAAACAAATCAAATTAGTTCAGGTCGAAGAAAAAATATGTACTTTCTAATTTTCAGCAGTGCAATCAGTTTAGGCCAAAATTACAACCAGACACATACACTTCTTTCACTCTTTGTTTTGGTATCATCAGTTCGTCAAAAAGGAAAACTGACAGAAGGAGGAACAACTCAACACTTCACAGTAGTGAGTACCTGTATGCCTCACGGGGAAGGCATATTAAAAGAAGTATGAAAGAGATCAGCAAGGAAACATGTACAAATACTTAAAGTGGAATAGTTATGCTAAACGTACTTAATGTACAAAAGTATTTCACAAAACACATGTAGATATACCTAGAATGCAAATCTGTATGGGGAAGAGATGCTGAGTCTCAAAAATCAGCATGGCTTGTCATTTAGCAAGCTACTGGAACACTTCTCAGAAAATTAGATGAAATATGTATGCATGTGTGTCTGATAGTGTGTGTGTGTGTGTGTGTGTGTGTGTGTGTGTGTGTGTGTGTGTGTGTGTGTGTGTGTGTTTAAATAAACTACAAGCCTCATCTAAGGCCTTCAAAGGGTTTGTCGCCTATAATACATGGTCATAAGCTCCACTGCCAATCAACTCTTTCAGTGCCTTCTTAAATGCTTCTGTACCCTTAACATGTCTACCTGTTAATGGGATATCTCTCCACAGGCAAGTATTACATGAAAACTATTTTTCCTTAACTCTGTACTGGCTTCTACCAATATTCTACAATTCTTTGTAAGTTACACATGACTGTTAAATTCTATGTGCACTGTGATTACAATAACATTATTGTTCATATACTTGTGAATCAAAATTAGATGACCTCTAACTAATCTATATCGTAGTTAAAAAAATGCAACTCCTAAAGTTGGCTTTTTTATCTCAGGTGCCATTTCTTAGTAATCTGTTTTGTAAAGAAGTAGTTTTGGATTCTCTCCAGCCTACATATCTGGCCAATATTATATCTACAAATAAACATTTATTGTTTCTTGTATCCAATACTGGCCCTTACTACTACCTTTCACAGAGGAAGCAATACTTCTGTCTCTCTTCTTGTGATGCTACAAAGTATATTAATAACCAAATAACTTCCTTATTACCATCTGTTGATCTGCATCAAAACTCAATTTCCTGCTAGTCACGAACCTTATACTTACTCTCACTTCTAATAACTAAACTACCAACTTACAGGCATCTCTAACTTTAACTCTGGAGACTTAGTTAAACCTCATCCTTACACACTATGATAATATATGACACGTGAATACCTTTTAAATCGTACTGCCAATCACATGTATTCAGATGACTTACCTGTCTGTGTATATACAATGTTACCTTAAACTGAATATAAATGTGTATCTTCTTTAATTATCTTAAACTGAGTATCTGGTATTTTCTACATCTGACTTTGAAGTGTGTAATTTGCATCTATCTGTATTTTACTTTATGTAGCTCTGTTAAGTGGAGCTTTTCTCCCCAGGCCTCGGGAGAAAAAGGACATGTGTCTAGTCGGACATTCCCAGTAAACAAATGTAAAATAAATACAATAAATAAATTATAAGCCCAAGGTCTACAACTGTGTCATCTGAAAGGACCAACTTACTATAATTTCATATGGATATAACAGACTGATGTCATCAACGTGGAATACATTTGATTTCTTAACATTAAAATCCATACTGTTACACTGTGATCATACCTCTGTTTTATTCAAATATCCCATATAGCTCATCTGATATTTTAAGTTGATCGCAATTGTCCCCACCTTGGTGTCATTTGCAAATATACTAACTCATGCTCCCTACTTACATGGAAAGTCTGATATAAACAGTGCAAACAGTTTTGGCCACCATCACCGACCCCTATGGTTCTCCTGCAGTTAGTGATTCAGTCTCTAACATGGAATCTGTGACTAACTCTACAAGATCTCCCACTCATCCAGTTGCCTATCTACCTAATAATACCTCCATTAAAGATGAGCTTGGTCATAACTCTCAAAATTACATTCTGTGGCACCATGTCAGACACCTTAGTGAGATCAAGGTGTAATACACCTACAGTGTGACTACTATCAATCTTTGCAGAGTGAGATAAACACAACAATATGAGATTAAGCATAATGTACATAAATGAAGGCCAAATAAATGTGCATAGCACACAGGTCACTAATGAAAGCACTGCAGGGTTCAAATGCCCACTGTCAGAGGTGAATATTATTATATTATTTATATACAAAATTAACTCTTATTTACAAAATATTTACACATTTACAAATATTTACATATGTACAACTGTATAACTATACAAACCTCTTTACAAATATTCATAATTTCCTTTTCAATCATGCTAAATTTTCATCCCAATTAGACCCTCATTCATTTTTCCACAACCACAATCTGATTTTACTTAATATTTTTGCTAAAATCCATTTACCATTAATTGTTACCCACATCTTCTCCTCTGGTTGATAAAAATATGCCTGACCTGTGTATAAGATTAAAGGGACTAAAAACATTTTAACTGCTTGTAGATTACTATCCATATCCATATAACAAAGCTTCCATTTTCTCAGTTTTTGTATTATCTTTTGTTTAGTTTCTTCCCATATATCCTTAGCTGCCACACTAGAATCATTTTTTAATCCATACCAGAAGAGGTTAGAAAGGATTGGGAAGAGAGATTGGATAAGCAATTCACAAAGAAACAATGGGAGGGTATACGTATGTCTCCAAAATATGCAACAAAATCTAGAAGAATCAGGATTTTTTCCTGGAAATGTTTACATAGATATTTGTATACCCCAAACAGACTCCAGAAAAATTTTCCTCAGGTAGACAGTAAATGTTGGAGGTGTGAAGGGGAAGAAAGAAGTAATTGGAAACATATTTTCTGGGAGTACAGTGAGTTGGTGGACTTTAAGGATTCCCTGTGGTATACACTGTCAGAGATGCTGGGTGGGCAGATTGGTTTGACAAGGGAGATGACTTTTCTGAGCTATGATACAGAATCGGAATTGCCTAGACATGGTAAGGCCTTGCTGTGTCTATTAATTGTGGTTGCCAAAAAAGCAATTACTAGAAAATGGAAATCAAAATCTAAACCAACTATACTGGAAGTAGTGAATACAATAACACAGATAAAACGACTGGAATTGAGATCTTTAGAAAGGGGAGGAGTGAACTACATACGAAAACATGGGAATTGTGGGAATAATACATACAAGGGTGGAATGAGGCTTAAAAAGCAGGAGGACTTACATGAGCTATATAATGTTTGAGTGAGAAAGACTGGGTAGATTACAAGTGATGTATAATGTTTGCATCTGGGAGTGTTTCAGTATGGTTTGTGATGTAAAATGTGATGCAACTAGGACTGTGTATGTGTGGTTTATTTTCATTTATATAAATGCATGATTGCCTGTGTAGTAAGTGATGGTTTAATGAAGATGTTTCTTGCTTAAGAAAGAGCAGAAATTGAATAATTTATGTAATATTGCTTAGGTTAAATGAAACATAGCAATATATATGAAGTATGTTTTTATATGAATGTAAATGTGTCTATGTCACAAGTGATAATTCAATAAAGGTGTTTGAAAAAATCTATTTACCATTAAACATATTTTACTATTTTATTCCATATAACCAATATAACATAAAATAATTTTTGAGGCAAGATTTAATAACACCTACTGTATTCAATAATATCCCTACTACATTTTTTGCACTTTCTAGTCACTCCAAAAGATTACACTAAGTGGTAACCTTTATGAATCTCCCTCGATATTTAAAGCTGCAAAAAAATGAGTAGGAAACCTGAAATTAGGATCAACAAGGTGTGAGTTATGCGTGCATTGTCTGTTCACTCAGAACAATCTACACTTAGTGTAGGTGTTAATGAATCACAGGATTTATCTATTCTTTTAACGTATTCTTTACTTATGTTCTTATGATATCCATATTTAATCATATCCATATTTATTTTATCCACTTCTTTTATATCTGCAAAAAATCGTCTTTATATAGTTTTCCCCATAACTTTTTTTACTCTTTTATATTTCAAAAACACTTGTTCCAGTTTCTTCTTCTTGACAACATAAACATGTTCTATCACTTTTCTTTTTATGTGGCATATTGTTTACTGGAAATGTATCTATTACAAGTCCAGAAAAATCTTGACATTCTACTTTTTTATTGCACCATTTCCTTCTTATTTTTACAGCTTTAATTTTATCATCTGTTAGATTTTTTCATGGTTTTAAATATTAATGTTTTATTGTTGCGTTCTTACACCATACTTTTCTGGGTTTTTTTCTATATCATCAATTTTTATTTCCACAAAGTACTTTTTCTTGATTTCATATGTTCTTTTATATTTTTCTCTCTCTACTTTTCTCACATCATATTGCCAATGTAAAAAATATTTTTGTATGTTTCCTTAAATATCCACCATACAGCTCAATTTTTATAAAATGTTCTCATAATAATAATATGGTCTTTCCATAACTATATTTCTAATATCTTTCCTTCTTCATTCCAGCTTTCGCTTTTATCCTTTTTATTCCTTTGCCTATTTATATATTCCTTGTTTTCTTTTACCTCTACTAATATTCTAAGTTGATCAGAAAATCATGTTTCAACTACCTACCCTTTTCCTATAACTAAACCTTCTGATACTAGAAAATAATCTATTTCAGTTCTATACATTCCTCTTTTAAGTCCATGAATTTTTGTCCCAAATTTTTAACTTACCACATCTTATAACTTTTAATATTTTTCTTACATTATTTTCTTTCTTTTTACGCTTGCCTCTTGAATAACAGTTAAAGTCTCCTGTTATTATAATATTCTTTTTTATCACTACATTGACTAAAATCTGATGAAATAAGCTTTTCCTTTCTTTACAGTTAGTATGAACATATAATGTTATAATTATATATACTTGTTCTTTCCATTTTCAATCTACAAATGTTAATCTTCCCATTTTTTACTAAAGTTACACCTAATATCTTTACTGAATTTCTACAGAATTCAGCTATTCCAGAACATCTCTCATTTCGGAAATTCCAGATAATCTTTCCTCCCCATAGTTTCTGTTTGTAATCTTTTTTCATTTGTAAAAAATCTTGTTTTTTCTAATATACTTACATCTACATCACATGTATTACACCACTCCAAAATTCCTATTCTTCTTACTGTATCCCTGGTGCTATTCACATTTACAGAAAGCACTCTAAAATTTTCATTTTTCCTTTTCCCTTATGGTTTCTTACATTCATAGCTAATTAATAGGCCAGCTTTCTTAACAGGCCATTCCAAGTCTAACCAATTTCCTTCCCAAAAGTGAGAATCAAACACCATACCTTGTGTCGTGAGTCAAACACCTTAACCATTATACCAAGTCCTAGTCTTGAGTTGTGGATATTCTTTTTCATCCATTTCCTTTTTTTCTTTTGTATCTATCCTTTTAAATTTTCTTCTTTGATCTTTTACCAACAGAATTTTTTTGTCTTTTACTACCCCCCAGTATATGTAATCTGCATCAATTACTACAGAACATTCTTCTACATCATCTTTACTATTTTTTTCTCATCTAAACTTTCTTCTGTTTCTATTTCTAAAATTTCTTCTCTTTGTTCATTTTCTTTCTTTTCTTTTTCCTTACTGTTATTTTCAATTTTGCAATCCATCCACAAATGTCCAATTTTGTTACATTTATAACATTTCAATTCATATTTTTGCATCATGCCCCATTTCCACACAAATATAATATTTTCTTTTATCACAGTTAATTATCGAATGTCCTTTTCCACAAAAAACATGTTTTGGGTTGTCCCCAGTATTTTACAACACCGTTATTCCCCTCCATGTTTATCATGCTTGGTATATGTATAATTGTTTCTCTTTCTATTTTTAACACAATATTGCAATCCCAACCAACAGTCCATAAACTGCTTTTGTCAAACTTTTGCAATATCTAGTATTTCCTTAAATAAAGCTTTCAAATGTCCTTTCAATATCTCTCTTTCTACCTCTGATCGAAATTCTACATGAATCTTCTTTTTTGTTTCCCTGTTAAATGCTTTTAGCATATAAAGATTCCATGGATTACAGTCTATCTTTTTTCATATTCTCCAAGAAAAGTTTCCATTGAAAAAACAGTCTCAAATACAATGTCACAAAATGTCTCTTTGTTAATAAGAATAAATGTCCTTACCTCATATGCTTTTACACCCAACAAAATTAATAAATTGTCCCACACTTCATACCTGTCCATTTCTTTGTCTTCTTTACTTTGAATCCTTACCTCATGCTTCCATTTTTCATTTTCTTCTGCATTCTTTGCTGCTACTCCACTTTTGCCTTCTTTTACTTTCTCTGCATATGTTTTCTTTTCCATCTCATCGCTATTCTTCAGGATTGTCTCTGGTTCAGACTCCACAAGCTGTATTATCCAGAGCTCCTATGGGTGTCTCTCAAGTGGTGAGCCAAGCTGCCTCCTACCCTCATCTCAGGATAGATGAAATCATGATCAGCTCCACTCCCATCCTCCCCTATTTCTCTCTCTCCAGCTACCATGCCTGCTAATTGAACACAGGTCATCTAGATTGCAATATGCGTTTCACCCCCTCTGTGTCACAGGATGGGCTAAGCTTATTCACACCAGTTATGCAAAAAAATGAAGATTCTTATTATTATAAATGCAAAGAAAAGATAATTTACAGATACTTAAACAACAAAAAAATACCCTGTTTACTAATTACAACTTTCTATGCATATATATATATATATATATATATATATATATATATATATATATATATATATATATATATATATATATATATATATATAGATCCCTATCAGATTATTAAAGTTTCAAAACTTTGAAAGTGATATAGCTGGGACCATGTGCTCAAAGGATGCAAGGTTTGAAACTTTGAACGTTTTGAATGGAGATCATGGTACAGCACGGAATGGAAAATTTGCCCTTTTCCATAATGTAGTGTGATTTCAGAGTTGGTATATTTAATTAAGGGGGTGTGAGGGGTGCATGGGGTCTTGCCCCCTGCAAAAACATTAAAAATAGAATTTTTTTCCCCTAATGTTGAAGTTCCGAAGGTCATATGAATTTTGAAGTTTCATAACTTCAGTAATCTTACATATATATATATATATATATATATACACATTATATATATATATATATATATATATATATATATATATATATATATATATATAATTTGCAAGTGTGTGTGTGTCTATATATATGATAGATATTAAAACACATGCACACATACAAGGTTAAATCAGCCAGATGAACTGCTTTGGGGCCTTTCATTGAATACTTCCAAAAATTCCAGACAATTTGCTTAAAAACTGCAACCACCAAATATGGAAAAATATAACAACCACAAAACCAGTAAATTCAAAGGGTTTATTAACACAAAAAAAAATCAATAATCTCTAGTGCAATGACCCACTGGCTTTTAATGAGTCATTAAACAAACTAAAAACACCTTAACTATACATTTCAAGTAATACATTTAATAAAGCAATAAAACATCCTCCAATCCTAAAATCCCTTCAATTATAACTTCCAATTACAGTCTACATTTAGACCAGAAGGTGTCAGTATTCCATACTTTAAAATAAACATTGTTTCCTTGTACAATACTTTACTTTTTTAAATCAGAACCACTTAACATTTTTACCTTCTCTAAAAGAGTACCTATCAAACTCCTGCAACCCTCTCCATGGCATGAATTAAAACAAACTGATAAAGGGCTTTCCATTTTCTTATTTTTATCATCCTCAGATGTTCCTACATTCTTATTTTAAAAGCCCTTTTCTTTCTCCTACATAAAAAAGATTGCAACTATATCTTAGGGCACAAATAATACCTTCAGTATTACAGCAGTAGCAATCATTTGGTTTATAAACAACATTATTAATTTTATTAAAAGTTCTAACTACATATTTACAAATTGAACATTTACCACATGACACCATCCCCATACAAAATGGCTCAATGGGAAGTGTTAATTCTGGTACAGAGAAATGACTGTGAACAATGAAATCCTTGAAACTTTAAATAGTTGTGATTTAAAAAGTAAATTATTGTATAAGGAAACAGTGTTTATTTTCAAGTATGGAACACTGACATCTTCTGTTCTAAATGCAGACTGTAATTGGAAGTTGTTATAATTGAAGGGATTTTAGGATTGAAGGGTGTTTTATTACTTTATTAAATGTGTTAATTGAAATACATATTTAAGAATGTGTTTTTAGTTTGTTTAATGACTCTTTAAAGGCCAGTGGGCTGAGGTACTAGAGAATCTTGATTTATTTTTTGTTGTTTTAAGAAACCCTTTGGATTTACTGGTTTTGTGGTCATTATAATATGCTTAAAAACATCTGGTCAAGATGGCTTTGGGATAAAATAAGAGTTTTTGGTGAGTCACAAGGAACTCCAAAAAAACAAAAAACAAAAAAATCCTGAGCTGTGTATTTATCAAAACAGAATTTCTATTCCTGAAAACAGATATAGAAGAGATCTACAGCACACCCTAATGAATATTTGTCTAAAGATAATAAGATTCCGGAACTGTACTTCCATATGATGGATCATCCAAGCAGTAACTTTGTAGCAAAAGCACACACTAAACCTTCCCCATCACCATGATATCTAAACGACAGGTAAAAACAATCCAATGCAACATACTGAGATGTAGTTGTAAAGGCCATCTACCTGTCCATCAGTGCCTCCTACATACATCTCAATCTATTAATCCTTGCATCTCTTAAACCATTTGCTCTGGTGCATGTGGCAGTGGTAACATACTGAGAAGAGAAGGACAGAATTCCTCATCTCCTCCAACAGTCTTCAGCTCATCCTGCAGGATCACTGGCTATTTTCTGGCAAGCTGTGAGATGCAACCTCTCCAGCATGCTCCAGATCTGTACTAAGTCCTACTTCCAGTGAACTTTGAACTGTATACCTCCAGTGGCGGTATCCAGAAGGCAAATTCGGTATATGTGTAAATCACCTCAACTGCCTTGTTTGAAACCAGATAAAAAATGTAACTGGCAACTTCATCCTATCACACAGTTCTCACTTCACCATCACAGTCTGGCACAATGTTTTCAGTACTGCAAGTCCATCCACTGGTCAGCCTCCAGATACCCTCTACATCCACTCATGAACAAGAACCCAAGATATTTAAACTCCAACATTTGAACTAGTTGTACTTCTTCACATGCAGAGAATGACCCACTCTTTTGCAAATGTCAACCACAATCTCTGAACAATCTCTGATTTGAAAGTGCAACACACTCAGCATGAGAACTCCATTCTACCTGTGAAAATGTAAAAAAAGACGAGATAAAATCCACCCCTGGCAGAGTCCTATGTCCACCTAATCTACCATAACACAAAAAATGCTGGCACAATTCTCACTCCACAAACACAGGGAGCAAACTGCATGCAGCAGCAGCCCTGGGATGTATACTGCTATATCCACAGGGTATGATAAGACATGTAGTCATATGCCCTCCATAGGTCTAGAAAGCACATGCAGGCAGTACTGCCAAACACCCATGACCTCTCTCAATATCTATGCAAGGGCAAAGAGTTGACCCATTCTTCCAGAGCCAAAAAAAAAATCTGCAATATTCTTCCTGAATCAGGGATTTGACTATTATACAAATCCTCCCTTAAAGCACCTTAACATATGCTATTCCATGTAGGCTAAGGACCATGATCTTTACACCACTAAATAAGAGTAAGCATTCCTAAGTATATGTGTAAAACAGAATATGCACAAAGAGTTATCCAGGAGACGTGCAGGAACACAGCCATGTATCCATACAGGAATTGTTCAGGTGCACAGCCTCCATGAATTCATCCAGGAGATGTACAGGCAAACAGCTGTCATAAAGCCATCTAGGAGATGTGCAGGAGCAAAGCTATGAATCCATCTAGATGTACAGGAGCACAATGATGAATCCATCCAGGAGATTTACAGGCACATAGGCATGAATCCATCCAGGAGATGTACAGGCAAACAGCTGTCATAAACCCATCTAGGAGATGTACAGGAGCAAAGCTAAGAATCCATCTAGGAGATGTACAGGAGACAATGACGAATCCATCCAGGAGATTTGGAGACACATAGGCATGAATCTATCCAGGAGATGTACAGGCGCACAAAAATGAATCCGTGCAGGAGATGTACAGGAGCAAAGCCATGAATCCATCCAGGAAATGCACAGAAGCACATAAATAAATCCATCCACAAGATGTACAGGATTACAGCCATGAATCCATCCAGGAGATGTACAGGTGCACAGCCACCATTAATCCATCCAGGAGATGTACAGGCGCATAGCCATGAATTCATCCAGGAGATGTACAGGCAGACAGCCATGAATCCATCCAGGAGATGTACAGGTGCACATCCATGAATCCATCCAGGAGATGCACACTTGCACAGTCATGAGTCCATCCAGCAGATGTACAGGAGCACTGCCATGAATCCATTCAGTAGATGTATGGGTACACAGCCAGCATTAATCCAGCCAGATGGGCAGGCACACAGCTGCCATGAATCCATCCAGGAGATGCACACTTGCACAGTCATGAGTCCATGAGTCCATCCAGCAGACGTACACGAGCACAGCCATGAATCCATTCAGGAGATGTACTGGTACACAGCCAGCATTAATCCATCCAGGAGATGTATTGGCACATAGCTGCCATGAATCCATCCAGGAGATGCACACTTGCACAGTCATGAGTCCATGAGTTCATCCAGTAGATGTACAGGAGCAGAGCCATGAATCCATGCAGGAGATGTACAGGTACACAGCCAGCATTAATCCATCCAGGAGATGTACAGGCACACAGCCATGAATCCATCCAGCAGATGTACAGGAGAAGAGCCATGAATCCATTCAGGAGATGCACAGGTACACAGCCAGCATTAATCCATCCAGGAGGTGTACCAGCACACAGCTGCCATGAATCCATCCAGGAGATGCACACTTGCACAGTCATGAGTCCATGAGTTCATCCAGCAGATGTATAGGAGCAGAGCCATGAATCCATCCAGGAGATGTACAGGTGCACAGCCATGAATCCATCCAGGAGATGTACAGGTGCACAGCCATGAATTCATCCAGGAGATGTACAGGCACACAGCCATGAATCCATCCAGGAGATGTACAGGTGCACAGCCAACATTAATCCATCCAGGAGATGTACCGGCACACAGCTGCCATGAATCCTTCCAGGAGATGCACACTTGCACAGTCATGAGTCCATGAGTCCATCCAGCAGACGTACACGAGCACAGCCATGAATCCATTCAGGAGATGCATAGGTACACAGGCAGCATTAATCCATCCAGGAGATGTACAGGCACACAGCTGCCATGAATCCATCCAGGAGATGTACAGAAGCAAGGAGATGTACAGCAGCACAGCCAGGAATCCATCCAGGGGCAGTACAAGTGCACAGCCAACATTAATCCATCCAGGAGATGTACCGGCACACAGCTGCCATAAGTCCATCCAGGAGATGTACAGGTGCACAGCCAGTACTAATCCATCCAGGAGATGTACAGGCACACAGCCGCCATGAATCCATCCAGGAAATGTACAGGTGTGCAAAAATTAATCCATGCAGGAGATGTACAAAAGCACATCCATAAATCCATCCACAGGATGTACAGGATTACAGCCATGAATCCATCCAGGAGCAGTACAAGTGCACAGCCAACATTAATCCATCCAGGAGATGTACCGGCACACAGCTGCCATGAATCCTTCCAGGAGATGTACAGGTGCACAGCCAGTATTAATCCATCCAGAAGATGTACAGGCACACAACCACCATGAATCTATCCAGGAGAAGTACAGGAGCACAGCCATAAATCCATCCAGAACATGTACAGGATTACAGCCATGAATCCATCCAGGAGGTGCACAGCTGCCATGAGTCTATCCAGCAGATATACAGGAGCACAGCCATGAATCCATCTAGGAGATGTACAGGTGCACAGCCATGAATCCATCTAGGAGATGTACAGGTGCACAGCCACCAGGAATCCATCCAGGATTTGTACAGGTGCACAGCCACCAGGAGTCCATCCAGGATAATGTGTAGGTGCACAGCCACCAGAAATCCATCCAGGAAATGTACGGGTGCACAGTTACCATTATTCCATCTAGGAGATGTACAGGCATGTAACTACCATTAATCCATCCAGGAGATGCACAGGTGCAAGGCCATGATTCCATCTTGTAGATGTACAGGTGCACAGCCATGAATTCATGCTGGAAATGCATAGTTGCACAGCCATGAATCCATCCAGATGTACAGGAGCACAGCCATGAATCCATCCAGGAGATATACAGGTGCACAGCCATGAATCCATAAAGGAGATGTACAGATGCACAGCCATGAACACATCCAGAAGATGTACAGGACCACAGCCATGAATCCATCCAGGAGATGTACAGGTGAACAGCCATGAATTCATCCAGGAGAAGTACAGGCACACAGCCATGAATCCATCCAGGAGCTGTACAGGCGTGCATCCATGAATCCATCCAGGAGATGTACAGGTGAACAGCCATGAATTCATCCAGGAGAAGTACAGGCACACAGCCATGAATCCATCCAGGAGCTGTACAGGCGTGCATCCATGAATCCATCCAGGAGATGCACACTTGCACAGTCATGAGTCCATCCAGGAGATGTACAGGTGCACAGCCATGAACACATCCAGAAGATGTACAGGCACACAGCCATGAATCCATCCAGTAGATATACAGGTGCACAGCCATGAATACATCCAGGACATGTACAGGAGTATGGCCATGAATCCATATAGGAGAACAACTGCCATGATTTCATCCAGAATATGTACAGCAGCACAACCATAAATCCATTTAGGAGATGTACAGGAGCACAGCCATGAATCCATCCAGGGGATGTACAGGAGCACAGCCATGAATCCATCCAGGGGATGTACAGGAGCACAGCCATGAATCCATGAAATATTGTTTCAGCCATGATTTAAATACTTGTAACTTATCTAGTTGTCAAAGAGGTAGAGGGATGGAATTCCAGATCTTCGATACACAGTTAAAGTGCATTGTCAGCTGTGATATGACCTTTATTTATAGTGAATGTCTTGTCCTTGTAGTAAAGATGCATATTAGGAGGATAATTGTTTATAATACCATTACTAAATTATCAATTAAGACATGCACAAGTACGTTAAGATATATCCAAGTACAGCTGCTGTCCAAAGGTACATGTCCCAGAAAAGGAAAACAGTGAGGATGAAAAGACTGGACACGACCACCACAACGTATATAAAATCCAGTTTAATAGATAAAAATGAGCGCTTTCACATGCTCCACTGGCATGCTTCTTCAGATTTAACATACATTTACTCCAAAAGACACTTAAATAGCAAAGACTTAATTAGATAATTAATTAAATATGCAACAGAAGGGTGGAGTTTTTATCCACTTAAAGACAATGTCTTTAGAAGGCATTACTAACTGTTCAAAAGAAAAAATACAATTTAATTAATATGCAATGTGTTTAAAAGCATGTTCTTATATAATAACAAGCAAAACAAACAGAAGAACAGGAACAAAAAATGTATACATCACCCATTCTGCAAAAACTCATTCTACAAAAAGCTTCAAAAATAAGCTTAATGTAACATAGTACCTATGCCATTTATATTGCTTGGTGTGTGCTCATTCACTAGAATGTATATGAGCACTTATTCCTATCTGAAACAATATATATATATATATATATATATATATATATATATATATATATATATATATATATATAAAATACCATTACTAAATTATCAATTAAGACATGCACAAGTACGTTAAGATAAAAAAATCAAACTATATTAATTATTTCATTAACACACATTATTAATTACATTTTTTCTTTACAACAGCTCTTAATTTAGTTCAACATTACATAAATTGCTCAATTCCTGCACCCCCTTAAACATCACTACTCTTTCTGAACATTATTCTGCATGTATTGTTCCCAGAAATTCCATTTACTTTTATGTAATTTTCTCCTTCCCTTTTCTAAAGATACCAATCCCAGTTATTGTATCTCTTTTACAATATTCACTACTTTAAATACATTTTGATTTCCATTTTCTAATAACTGCTTTTTTGGCAGCCAGAAGAATTAAACTTAATAAGGCCTTACTATTTCTAGGCAATTGAAATTGTGTCCCAACTCAAAAGAATAATTTCCTTAGTTAACACAGCTATCTGCTCCCCCAGTATTTTTAGTACAGTACTCTGTAGGGAATTTTTTAAATCTGCCATCTCAGTCTTCTTCTTCTTCTTTCAGCTTTTCCCGGTTAGGGGTTGCCACAGTGGATCACCTGTCTGCTCATGATTGGCAGTGGAGTTTTACAGTGTTGAGTTGCCAGCCTGCCGCCCAACCTTCCACAGAAGGCAAACACATGCGCACACTCACACCTAGGGCAAATTTAGTGTGTCCAATCCACCTACAGCATGTCATTGGGATGTGGGAGGAAACCGGAGCACCCAGAGGAAACCCATGTGACCACAGGGAGGACATGCAGACTCCGCACAGAAGGCACCCCAGCCGAGATTTGAACCGGAGAACCTCTTGCTGTGAGGCAGCAACGCTATCCGCTACACCACCATGGCCGCCCTAAATCTGCCAGCTCAGTGCATACCCAAAAACATGTTCCTAGTTACCTCTTTCTTCCCGAACACACCTCCATCATTTGCTATCTACTTGAGGAAATTTCATAAAAATACATATAAAACACTTACAATAAAAAATCCAAAATCTTCTAGACTTTGTTGTATTCTTGGGAGACATACATATGTCCTCCCATCATTCTCTTGTAAATTACTTTTCAAACTCGTCTTCCCAATTTTTTCTAACCTCCTCTGATTGATTCTTATAATCATCATGCAATATTTTATATGCCCTTCTACTTGTCCATTGTCTAACAGCAGCTTCTATTCTAGATTCAGCTAACAACTCTATCAGAGCAGATCTTTTATTTAGGACTCCCATATCTATTTATCTTTGCCTATAATCTGATATCAATCCATGGTATGGAAGGCAGTCTCTAACCTGCAGTCCAAACTTCTTGCTGGCCTCATTCCACTCTGTTTTCTTTCCCTCATTAGGAGAGTACTGCTGTACAAGATTTAGTAAGACTGTGTAAAGTTGTGCTTTATACACAATATTGTGGGCTTCGACTAGTTCAAAGGTGTACACTAGGCCACTAGGGCCTTTTCTAAGCCTAGCCAAGCATCCCAATTGTATCCTGCGAGTTTATGTACCTTATAGGTCCATAGATGTATACTAGGCTAGCTGAGTGTAGGACATGTGATATGATATTTCAGTCCTGTGAAGTTGTCACATGGTCAAGCAGTGATGAGATTTAGCTGTCTGACTTTCAGCAAATCTTGCAATTTTACTACAGCATTGTTTTAGCTTTGCATGCAGTGAGACTAGTAGGTTTGTGAAACCTGGAGCTGCATATAATAATGTGGGAAACAAGTAAGAATAGTTTTATTTTTTTTTTTTACCAATAACAGTAGACATCACTTGGCTCTATAAAGAAGGTCAAGTTTTTGGTGCATCTTTTTAACTGCTTGGTGTAAGTGTAGGCCACATTTCATGTTTTCATCTATGGTGACCCTAGCAGCTTTGTTATTTCCATGCTAGTGTTACTATATGAGACAACAGTAAAGGTTGTTTGTCATCATTAAATACCTTAGGGGTGAACAGTATATATTTTTTGTAGCATTTAAATAGTAACTATGAGCTTTCTAGCCATGATTCAATGGCCACAAATGGGTCTGGGGTCACTGTTGTAAACCATATAAATTATCAACAGAACAGATAAGTGTGGAATCATCTGCACACTGAATGCTTACAGCCTGTTTGGCTGCTGTGTGCAAGTCATTTATAAACATGAACAGTATAGGGCCTAGTTTCGAGCTTTGTAGCCCTCCAACAAAGACAGATAGAAAGCAGTATTCTTTGTGCCACTTTAATGCTTGAAATCTACTAGACAGGCAGCGATGAAACTAATAAAGAAAACAGCAAAGAAGCCACAACTAGACAGTTTGTGTAGGAATTTCTAGACAGAGATGGTGCCAAGTGGTTTTGATAAATCTAGAAAGACAGAGATGAAGCTAGCATACCAATGTTTCAATGAAGAATGACTGAACTGACAAAGCCGTGAATGATTACAATGCTACTATGATGTGGTCTAAATCCATGCTGTGTTGGGGAGAAAAGGTTATTTTTAATATGGTGTTTTGAGCATCTGTATTTGTATGTATTTTTCTAGGACTTTGGATAAAGGAAATTGTATGGTTATGGGTCAAAAGTTCAAACAACTGATGAGTTGTTACCTTTATGGAAATGTAGGATGAATGATTTTTTTTTCCTGATGGCAAGGATATAATAAATATAGATCTGTCCAGGAAAATTAAGATAGAAATAAGGTAAGCTAGTGCGTCTGTGGCAATTGTAATGCACTCTGCAAGGAAACTGTCAATGGCATGAGTGGTGTTTAGCCTAGTGAGGAATTTTTTGATGGTAGATGTAGGTATTGGTATAAAGGAGAAGGGTTATTTTACATGAATTGTTTGGGAGATGGAGTTCAACAATTAGTGGTAGTGCTTCCATTTGTGAATGCAGTCACAGACTGAATAAAATGTGAGCGGAATTAGATGGCAATATTATCTACATAGTTTTGTTAAGACAGGGTTGGCAGAGTAGTATGCCAGGAGGACCTAAACAGTTTTGGAGTCTTTGGATGACAGATAACAGGCTTTCTTATCTGATTTAACATTATATTTTATAATTTCGAAGCTGATTAAAAAGTTGAAGGTTACACTGTTTTACATTTTGTAGTCATGCCTCTAAAGATTTGCCTTTTACAGCTCATAAGTTGTTTACTGAATTGGGATGGACATAGAACATGGTTGTATTTTATTCTTTTTGTCTTAGTGGTGCTTGTTGACTTAGTATGTTAAGGAAAATATTGGTGAATTGTGATATTTCGTCTGCCACAGTCTGGCAGTTCGCGCAGAAGACTAAAGCTCTAAGTTGTTAATGAACTTCCTGTGCCAACGGTACAGTATTTGAGTCTTTCCAACTTCATTTGCCTACTGTATGACCCTGATCAAACCACTTACCCAGACAATGCTTTGGGGAAGTCTGGGCTAGACTCCCTGACTGCATACCTAGTTTGTATCCATGAACCTTCCTAATGGAAGTGTTTTTAATGTATTCCAATAACACTGTTTAAATGTAGCTATACATATTTCATTGTTAAATTTTGACAGATTGTGTATTATATTTTAGTGATGCTGTTTGGTGGTATATACTGATTATATTTTAATGATGCTGTTTGGTGGTATATACTGATCACCCTTTCATAAAGGCTAGAAGATGGTTCTTTGACACATTTTGAAGCGTGCCAGCAGACCTGATTTTACTTGAGTCAGATACAAGAATTCAAGCAAAGACAGATGCTCTGCTAGTAGATTTGTTGTCCCTATAGCTGGAGAATCAGTAAGTTAAATTAAGCAACATAAGTTGATTAAAAGAGATACAGTTAAGGGTCTAAGCAAAAGATAACACAAAAACTGAGAAACTGGAAGCTCTGTCTATAGATATGCATAACACAATTCAATCAGTAAAAATGTTTTTAGTCCCTATAATTATGTACACAAGTTAGGCATATTTTTATCAACCAAAGGAGAAGTTGTGGATAGTAATTAATAATGAGGTGAAAGTTTTTATTTGCAAGGGGAAGAGGGCAAGAGTCAAGGGTGATACGATGATCCTACCAATACAACAAGGAGGTTTAGGACAACCTGATTTGAACACAGTTAAGGTTCTTTTATATAATATGAGCAAAAAGCTACAATTCAAAGGGGAAAAGTATTAGGGGAATTCAAGAAATAAGGAAAGAATGGGATTTTGGACGCAGATCCTTAAGGAGAACAACAATCACACAGAATGTTACATTCATAAAGTAGGAGAAAGTAAACTAAGAACTAAGTCAACAAAGGAATGGAGACAGGAGATCCTGCCGATAGTCTGACTGCAATTAGGGGTACACAGAATACACGAGAGGGGCCTGGAATTTCTGGAGGAAGACGGCAAAGGAACCAACATACTGGGAATAAATCATTAGAGAAGGAAAGGTAATAGAATGGGAGGAGGCTAAGAAGACATTTGGATTACAGGCTAGTGATTGCCTTCATTATCAGGGATTGACAACAGAGTACAGACAAAGAGAAAGGAATAGGAGAATCCAAAATGAAAGACCTGCACTGGTTGAGTTTTTAAATGAATCTAAAACAGAATCTGCTTTTAGAAAAGGGATAATTAGTAGGGCATTGTTGATGTGTCGTAGTGCCAGCTGTACCAGAGAGAGTAAGGCAGTGCGTGTATAACATATGCCAGAATAGCTAGATGGAGTTGTGTAAAGAATTATATGTCATTTGAATATCAAATGGATTTGTACAGATGCTTGTGTTAAAAATGTATTATCAGTGAGTCTTGCTGGACAGAAAAGAAATATACATGTATGTCAGTATTGTTGTAAAAGATGAAATGTACATATTTTAACAGAGGATACTAGAAAGGAAGGGGTTAAGCTGAGCCCAGCTAACCTTAAGAAAAATAGCCTGAAATTAAATGACTTGGTTTAGGCCATAAAGACTTTATCTCACAGGTTTGAATGCAACCAGAGATGCAATGTCTGTGACAAGCATGGGCTAGGATCCAGCTCTATTGTCCTTAGTGGTGAATTAATTGCTACCCTTGGGTGCCAGAGTATGGCTTGTTAGTATCTGCAGGAAGGGTGGAAGTGTTGGGGTTGTTTTACAGTTTCCAGATGCTGTAATAAACCTTAGCTAATGTTCTGTGTGTGTATTCTGACACATCAGTGCCAGATCCTGGCTCAGTTTCTAATGAGGGGGTTAGTGTGGGAACCGCAGAGTCAGGTAACCAGATGTGATGTCATTCTGTAGCCAGCACTAAAACTGTATTTGAATACTAGTGAGAGAGGTGAGGTGTGCACTCTGTTTTGGGATCTGACAAGGGACACCCATCCACTTTCATCTTGCCTCATTTTAATAAGTAACTAGGGTACAGTAATACCTCAGTCAGTTATAGAAATATAGTGAGATTAGCTAAATATGTTTTTTTTCTGTATCTGTCTTGGTCTTTTCATGTGTGCTGTTTTTTTTTTAATTTCCTGTGTAAATAGATATGCAGTATTTCATGTTTTCTTTTTATTATTTATTATTAAATACATCTGAAGCTCTCATTGTGGCTGGGCACTTACAAAATATTTTACCTTTGCGCGTACTTGCATTTATTTAGTGATTCCACATTCCTGTAAGTTTTGCTGCTTGGCTAAATACTACCATTTCTATAAATATTAATTTTATTAAATGTAATAGGGTACCCTTGTAAGAGTCTGAAAGTACCTGGCTTTGGGGGTGTTCTGGTGGCAGTAAATCTACCTTACAGTTTGAGTTGAGGTATCAGAGCGGGTAAGCTGTGCCAGCCTTTCCCAGGGGTGTGTAAAATCCAAATCTCAAGAGTGTGTGTGTGTGTGTGTGTGTGTGTGTGTGTGTGTGTGTGTGTGTGTGTGTGTGTATGACAGCTAATTTGAACAGGGACACAGAGCACTGATTTCACAGAGAGGGTGGTGGAGGACATGGTTTGGAACACCCAGCTAAGGATTCAATTCTGTAGTGGCCAGGGGGTAGTCTTATGTGGGGGCTGGAGAAAAATCCCAGCCCCAGGATTGGTTTGTGCATTACCTGTGTCCTTAAGGGAAACTGTACTCGGTGCAAATGACTGCATTTGAAAATACTGTGTGTGTCTATTTTTTCTTAAAGTGAACATTCCCCACCGGTGTCAGTGGTGAGGATTGAGGCTCCTTGATCTCTGGCCCAGAGGAGGAATGCCACATATTGGTGGCAGTGGTGGGATTGAGGCTCCTTGATCACTCCCTACAGAACACTTGGCAAGGAAATGAGTGTAACTAAAACAATTATTGTTTTGATCTGGGATGCAGGAAATGAACTGTCCACACATAGTAAAGCCTTAAGTTCAATTTTGCTGGCTGCCAAAAAGTAATTACTAGAAAATGGAAATAAAAATTTAAACCAGTTATACGTAAGTAGTGTATGAAGGAAAAGGATGTAAGATCTTCCAAAAAGGGTAGGAATAAATTGCATAGAAAAAATAAATGTTGTAGTAACAATACATGTAGAAAAATGTATAGTTCTTAGACTCAGCCAGTCCAGTCTTCTCCACTCAACCAACAATCAAGCTACTGTAACTAACTCTCATAAACCAGTCACAGTCCAATTATCATGAACCAACCCCATTGTGAGATCAATCCCCACCACTCCTAATAATGAACATTCCTATATTCAACAGGTCTAATCCTGTAATAAACTATTCTACCATCTACTCTGCCTAAGGTCTCCTTTTTCTTCCATCTTCCATAAACAAAGTCATAATGTACACAGCTGTGACAGTAATACAACTAATACTCCTTTCTCAGCCAACAACTTACCAAATTCCAGCCACATACATGTCACTCTACCATACTCCCCAACACCACACAAAACTACAATCACCATATTAACTCCTTAATGTATCAAACGAACATCTCTGCTTTAAAAAGAAACTGATCTCAACAGAAATACAGTGGAAAAAACAAACTATAAAAGCTGCTAACTAGCACTCAACAGAACCCAATGTCAGTAACCTTAGGAGACATCCACCCAAATCCAATTCCCCAAGAAAAACAGAGTACTCACACCACAGTTTGTATCTACTTTATAAATACAGACACATTAAAACATCTGCTACTGCCACTCTATCTAACAGTTGCAATAACTCACTAGCTACACCAGTCCAAATCACCCATCTAACCCAGTCCAATGCAACTATACACAAACGTCTAATGATATTTATCTGGAATGCTAGAAGCATCTGCAACAAAATCAATGACCAGTGTGCATAGATACATGGGCATAAACCACACATATTAATAGTCACAAAAAGCTGACTTAAACTGCACATGAATAATGAAGAAATCATTTCTCCTGGCTATGGCTTACTCAAAAGAGACCACAAAATTAAAATGGCAGTAGGGGGTTACAGTTCTGTAGCAAACTTAGACCTCTCTATATGCTCTCATATCACACTTAAATGTCAAGTCAGTAAAACAACTCACCTGCACTCTTAAAATTATCTCATATAAAATGGTCTGCCTCACAGCATCCTACTTAGCCTCTTTAAAGACAATTCCACCACCATAAAAAATCATGAGTGGTTGACACATTGGTTAAGGCCTTTACCTCAGAGATTCAAGGTTTGATTCTGACCTTTACCTGGGATGACATGACTGACAAACCACTATGCATTGCCAGAGATGGGCTGCATCTGTTTCCCTTGGGCTTCCAGCTCCTGGCAAAGGCTCTTGCCTCCTCATAGTGCTTTTTTTAGGTAATGCCATGAGGTCAAAACTACCAACATGAAAATGTCATCACAACGTAAATTAAAGGTCATGCTGCTAAATGCTAGGAGTCTAAACATGAAGCTCACTCATTGCAAGCATTCTTAACCCTGAAAGATTCTGTTATTTGTGCAGTCACAGAAACCTGGTTCAAAGCTGTGGACAGCATCCCAGTCATACCAGGTTACTCATCATATCATACATTCAGACCCCAATCTGTGGGCAGCAAAGCAAAAGGAGGTGGAGTTGCAATATGTGTGTGTGTGTGTGTGTGTGTGTGTGTGTGTGTGTGTGTGTGTGTGTATATATATATATATATATATATATATATATATATATATATATATACATATATATATATAAAGACATATATACCTCCAGGCTGTGTTATATATATATATATATATATATATATATATATATACATACACATATATGAAGACATATATACCTCCAGGCTGGTCAAACAGTATCCAGGTGTAGTTAACAATTGACAAGAGGTGTGAGAGTAGCGAAACAGGCCTATAGTTTAAAAATACAGAGACACCTCTCTGACAAGAAAGTGGGATCAAAACATCACAGACTATATGTCACCATCCACGCAATGTGAGCTACAGGCCTTCAACTTTTACTCAAGAAGGCTACTCCACCTATTTAGACATCTTTGAATCTATCAAGATTCAACCCTTTACCCTGATCCTGGGCGACTTTTAACTATCCAACCATAGATTGGAAGAAATACTCATGCCAAAACACAAATGCCTAGAGATTCCTTGATTTCGTCAGTGCAAATGCCTTGGACCAATTGGTCAACATCCCCACAAGAAGTGAAAATATCTAAGACTTGGTATTAATCAACATGAGTAACCACTGCAGCATTCCTACAGTGTCATCATTCCTGGTAGGATCAGACCATAAAGCGGTCACTTTTGAAGTCACCATCTCCCCTGACCCCCCCCCCCCACCTCCATGGCTAACGAACAGAGGTGTGAGAGTAGTGAAACAGGCCTATGGTCTAAAAATAGGGAGACACCTCTCTGACCAGAAAGTGGGATCAAAACATCACAGACTATAAGTCACCATCCACGCAATGTGAGGATAACCCAGAATTTTTAAACAAGCTAAATATCTACTTCAATAGATTTGAGGAATCGAACAAAACATCACCAGAGACACTACCCACAGATGAAGATGCCACATCGCTATGCCTCAACCTGGAAGAAGTACGCAAGAACCTATGTAGGGTTCATCCAGGCAAAACAACTGGCCCAGATAAGATCCTGGGGAAGCTACTTAAAAACTGTGCTGATCAGCTGGTACCAGTCTTCACAGACATTTTTAATACATCTTTCAGCCAGGAAAAAGTTTCCAAATGCTTTAAGACCACCGAAATCAACCCTCTGCCTACAGGGAAGGTTACAGGGAAGAAGGGAACCAACTTGTTCACTGGTGCACTGACAACAACAATCATTAAATGATTACCGGTCAATTGCACTTACCTCAGTAGTGATGAAGTGTTTCAAAAAAAATGGTCAAGGATTATATAACATCCTGTCTGTCTGCTACATTTGATCTTTTATAATTTGCATAGAGGCCAAATCGTTTTACTGCAGATGCCATAGCCTTAACACTTCATCACACCTTGGACCACCATGCTTTTCATAGACTTCAGCTCAGTCTTCAACATGGTTATTCCACAACAACTGCTGTCTAAGCTGGGCATAGAAAACACAATATGCAACTAGATCCTCAACTTCTTAACTGAAAGGCCACAAATATTTTGAGCTGGAAAGCATCACTCAAACAGCATCACCCTAAACACCTGGGTCCCACAAGGTTGAGTACTCAGACCACTTCTTTTCACAATTCTAACACAAGACTGCACAACTATTCATCAGTCAAACAGAATCCTCAAATTTGCAACCACCACCACAGTAATCAGGCTTATCAAGAAAGAAGATGAGGGGGCCTACAGGGAAGAAGGGAACCAACTTGTTCACTGGTGCACTGGCAACAACTTAGCACTAAATGTTGGGAAACCGAAGGAAATCATCATCGATTTTAGGAAGAAAAAGCCACACACCCAATCATCATCAAGAGTGCCGCAGTGGAGACAGTAAACAGCACCAAATTCCTAGGGGTACATTTCTCACAGACCTAAGTTGGGGCACAAACACTTCCTACCTTATAAAGACAGCCCAACAATGTCTCCATTTCCTTAGGAGACTTTGTACAACTAACCTCCACCCACAGGTCCTACTCAACTTCTACAGAGTCATGATTGAGATTGTACTGACAAACAACACTGCTGTCTGGTACAGAAATTGCTCTCAAGCTGATCAGAAGGCACTGGATACAATTGTTAAACAGGCCACTAAAATCATTGCCTCCAACCTTCAATCCCTGCAGGACAAACATTCAAACAGATGCTATGGCAGAGGACATACACTATTCAGGATATACACCATCCGGCTCATGGATTGTTCAAACTCCTACCAACAAAGCATTAGATGCAGACCATCAAGATTCCAGAATAGCTTCTTCCCACACACTATCAGACTGCTGAATAACAAACGTATAGCCTAACGCAATATATGGGTAAAACATTTGTGTGCAATATGTCATTGTTGCTTACACAAATTCTCTGAGTAGCTCACTTTATACATCTCTGTCTGCACTAGAAAAACTGTGAACTGTAAGTTTATGGTATATATATTGGTAGTGGGAAAGTTTCTGTGTGCCTCTCTTATTTATTATAGTACTGATTTTTGCATATCCTTATATTTCTACTGAGCCTATTCCCGCTGTCGTATTTGTTGTGTTTCTGTGTAAACAGAGCTTTCAAATTTGTTTTTACTTTATTTTTTTATTATTTTTATTTAATTTAATTTTTTTATTAATTGAATCTGTCTTCGTTTTGTAAACTGTCATTCATATGGTATGAGCCTGAGTATCGAAATTTTGAGCAGTGATGCACACTTTTTTCCACTGTGTGATCTGTATGACAATAAAGCTTACTTTGACTTGACTTTGACAATGAGCTCAGAGCTGAATGCTAGTGTACACTCACTCTCATTGGGCACCCCTCTGTCAGACTGAACACTGTTTCCATTTCAGTCATTGGGTCCTTGTACATAGCTTGCACTAATTCTACCAATGTTTCCAGGACTTATAACCAGTGCAGGACTGCCCAAGTCAGCTTTCTGGGATCTTGTTATAAGCATTCTTCAAGTTTAGGAATGCCCAGTTGGACCGTTTCCTCTTCTCTCGCTTCTTCTCAACTATCTGTCTCACTGCAAACATCAGGTCAGTTGTGTGCATCCTGATCTGAATCCAAACTACTCATCTGTCACCTTACTTTCTACTTCTCTGAGTATTCATTTATCACTCACCATCTACAGAACTTTGATGTAATATGGCAGGAGTATGACACCTCTGTACTGCCCACAATTATGAATGTCTTCTTTGTCCTTGAACACTGGGACTAGAATGCTTATTCTCCAGTCATTTGAGTTACACCTTTCTGTCCACACTGCTAGGAGTACCCTCACAAACTATTTCTCCTCTACCTCACTTAGCATCTTTATCATATCTGCTGTGACCTCATCTGAGCCTGCTGCTTTCTCTGATTTTCCTTAGTCCTGTTCCTACTACTGCAATGGTGGGCTTCTCTTCTTGATTCATCGTAGGCTGCTTCTAGGGCAGTACAACTTCTCATGCTTCTTCTTCATTCAGAAGCTTCAGGAAGTACTCTTTCTGACTGCCTTTGATGTCCAGTGGACTGGTGAGCAGGCTGCTGCTGGCATCCCTTATGAAGAGCGTCTGCACATCTTTATCTTTCTGGCTTTACCTTGCAACCTGATATAGTTTCTCTGTCTCTTCTACTGACTTACTTTACAGAAGCAGGTAGAGTTCCTCTGATGCCTTGTTCTTTACTATTACAAATCCTTTCTTAGCTTCTTTCTTAGCCAACCAGTAATTCCTTCCTAGCCTGGTCCATCTTTTCCATCTCCCACTTTTTCCTGCATGCCTTCTTTCTTTTGATAACTTCTTGGACTTCTGCATTCCCGTAACAACTTTCCTTGTGTACCTTCTTTCCATACCTCCCTTGGCCACATATCAATCTGCAGTCTACACACATGCTGTTTCGAGGCATTGCCATTCTTCTTCAACTACACTGATTTCCTCTTCTTCTCGAGGTGCTAGAGCCCTGAGTAATTCCTTGAACTGTTGTGCTTTTCCTCCAGTCAACTTCCAGGTCTTCAGCCTGGTACCTGTTGACCTCAGAACCTTCTCTAACCACTGCTGGACAACTACCAACATTAAACAAGAATCAGTATTACTAGGCACCCTCAGTGCTGACTGGTCTACTCCGGAACATAACTCTACCTTCCACAGTCTTACTCAAATCATCAGAATGCCAAAAAGGTATAACAAACATACCAAAAATAAAACGATTACTAGACTTACCAAAGAATACCAGAAAACAAGCAAACTGCATATTTAAACTGTATAAGGGAAACCAAAAATTCCAAACATTCACTGAAACCCTAAAATAAATGTAAATGGTTGTTCATCATGCCAGCCTCTTCCCTTACATGAAGCAGTAGAGCACTTTAACTCCACTTTCCAGAACATTCAAAAACAAACCCAGGTAAAAAGTTAAGAGTGTCAAACAAAACCACTAAAGAAATAAGAAAAAAGGCCCGGTCCAAATGTCATAAAGGCAAAACCCAGACTAGCTACCAGCACTATTAATATTTAAGAAACTTAACAAAAAAGATCTATCCAGTACAATAATTTACTAATCCTCTTACAACAAATCAACTATAAAACTCCAGAACAAATGTAGACCATCATAAACAGCCTCTCACAATCAGGGAAAATTTGCAACCCAATCTCATACCATCAGAAACAAATGCTACTGTTGCTACAAAATGCAGTTATTTATTGCAGTTTGATAAAGTGACTCTGAGAAGTTAAAATTAATTGAACACTTCAGTCTCTGTGACAAGCCTATCCAACAGCAAAACCTCCAACATTATACTCGACGACAAGCAACCAAGTACTGGTCCTACATTATCCTACACCTTCTCTCTCTCTTAACCCAGCACTCATTTAGGTAACAAACAACCTGCGGAAACTAAAATCCACTCCAACAGCTAAAGACCAACTTCCATCTGAATACCCAAAGCTGACAGCTGAGGATCATGTTACCCAGACTCAATTCTGATAAGCAGGCTTCTGAAAGAATCATATCCTCTTTCACTCTGGAAAATATCTTTTTAACACCTCAACAGCATGTGAATGCTTCAACAGAACTATCAAATGCAGACCCACTGTCATACTATGCCCATTCAGAATGTTAGAAAAATGCATTCACAAAAATTATGTCAACCTACTAGGCAAATAACTACTAACAAATGTACAGCATGGTATGTGATCCTACCACACCACAGACACAGACCTTCCCTCCTTTATAGACATGATCAACAGAGAAATCTAAGCTCCTCTCTCGCTATACTATATCTGGACCTCTTAAAAGCATTTGCTAGAGTATTACACACACTACTACTGCAAGGGTTCCAACTGTGTGACCTTTATAATAACACCTTAATTGGCTCACTAGCTGCCTACAATGCTATAAACAAGGTGTTAAATGGCAGGTCTCCTACTCACCATGCCTCATGATTGATAAAAGTGTTCCTCAAGGATCAGTTGTCAGTCCTCTTCATACTGCTGACAAGCAAGCATCATAACAGAATATGCAGATTACGCTACCCTTGTTTTCTACACCCCCTAACTTTTAAAACTACAGGCCATCACAAAGGAATTGTTCTCATTCAATGAAACCTCACTGGAACACTCTCAACTTATCTTCAAATTAAAAAAAGAAAACTTAAGCTATTATTATTATTCACATCCAATACTCAATCTCAGTCAAGTTCAGAACTTGCAAATCCTTTCAGCTTACAAAACAAGGACCGAAATAGTATCTTATAAAAATCATTATTAATAAGTGATGATAAACTTAAATATGATCATCACATAGACCTAGCCATTCAAAAACATATTCACAAACTGTGAACCCTGTACAAATCAAGATTCTTCCTACCAGATCAAACTAAAAAATCTACTGCATCCTCCAGCATTCTACTCCCAAATCTAACATTTGCTTCTGCCATATTCACCTACCTTCAGCAACTACAACCAACTACATTTCAAAAATGCTAAAAGATAGCGAAGCATGTCAAAAATCTGCCCTCCAGAACCCATCACTGTACAGCCCTAAACTTTGGGCAATGGTTTGATCTCGACAACTCCTAGCCCTCTGTCAGCTAAAAAAGGCACATACTTTACTTTCCTACCAAAGTAGCAACTACTTCCTCTAGGATTAACTGGTATACACTACTGAGGAACAGCTGATCCAAAGACTAAAATTTCAGTAAAATACAAAAATCAAATAAAATACAGATGAATACTGTAGAATAAATTACTGTCAAAATAGAAAAAAACTAGAATACTCTCCCAGCAGATATTAAACGGAGACTCTCCATGTTCTTAAATCAAGCCTCAAACATCACCCCAAATTCACTAGACTCTGCACATGCACTGTTCTGCCAAGAAGATTTACATGTAATTTGCTAAACCATCCTGTGTTAATTTCATTTCCAATTATTGTAAAGTTATAAATATTGATTCAACAACCTGTAAACCATCTATATTAGACTTCACTGATTCTGTAGTATCCCGTTTGGATGACTCATTCTCTTCACATCTTTCACATTATGTACAGTATTTATTACATACAAATATTCAAATTATTTACACTAGTTACAAAATTACACATCATATACACTATTTACATCTTTACAAACCCTGTCATTATAGTCTTTTCTTCATATAATCTAATTTTGGAATATCAATTAAATTATACAAAATAGCCTTAATACAATTTACCTGTTCAAAAAACATTCATTCATCCAATCCCTTTCTTCATTACCGCTCCTTTATCTCTTTCAACACATCTTCATCACCTGTATTTTCATTATATAATAAGCTTCCACATCTCCCTTTCCATAACATCTATACAGCAATAAATAAAATCTTGTCCAATTTTTAAACGGAACTTTAGCTTTTCTTTTCTTCCTATACCTTCCATATAGTACCATCTCAATGTTTATTTTTTTCAAAACTACTCTATCTGTATTCATTTTTAAAATGTTTACAAATATGTTTATTTATACAATTAAGGAAAATGTTCTGTAATTCTTTTACATTACATTGTTTACATGTTCTCTCTCTTCCAACACCTATGTTCAAGATTGTTTTTATGGGTCGCTTACTCAGCAATAACATCCACAAAATCACTGTCTTCATAAAATGTTAAAATCTTTTCCTTCTTTCATATATAACTTTATTAATGTCTTCCCCTGATTCTTTCCATGGATATGTTACACAACAATTCTCCATTATACTTTACACCACGCCTTTCTCTTAATATCGGATTTGTATCGCTTCACCTAAAGGCCATTTCACTGAAACTCATTTCACCGAGACCAAATCACCTAAAGTTCATTTCACTGAAAGTTAATTTCACCTAAAACTCATTTCACTGACAAGTGGTACTCTAAGGCAAGTCAATGGTATATGTCCCTTTTCCCCACTGTAGTGCGATCCTGGTGTTAGTATATATAGTTAGGGGGGTGTGGGGGGTGTAGCCCCCCCACTTATATTGGTTTTATGTTGTCTGGTTTTGTTTTACATTATTTGGTAAAAGCCAGCTAGGTGGGGGGCTGCGCCCCTCACCCCCCTATCTACATATACTAACACCAGGATCACACTACAGTGGGGAAAAGGACATACACCTTTGACTTGCCTTAGAGTACTACTTGTCAGTGAAATGAGTTTTAGGTGAAATGAACTTTAGGTGATTTGGTCTCAGTGAAATGAGTGTCAGTGAAATGGTCTTTAGGTGAAGTGATACGAATCCCTTAATATCACATTTCAATCTCTGTTTTTCATAACTTTAATTCATTCATAAATGCTTTCATTTCTATTGTTCCTTTTTATCTTTTCTTTTTTGTTTCTCTTTATTCCATATTGTCTTATAGCTTTCATTCAATAGTTTCCACCATATTTTATTCTGTTTCAAGAACTGTTTTAATTATACAGAACAAATGAAAATATTTCAGGTATACAATTGGGTTTTCAACTTTAACCCAATTTCTTATTTTCTTTTATAAATGTTACCCCTTCTTACAGGACTTAATCTTGTATCACACATAAAACTAAAAATAAAAACATATATTACTTCTTCTTCCATCTTATTTGAAATCCTATTAACTCCAGCTAAGTGAACCTAACTTCCCTAATGCATAGGGATTTAATATCTATATGTTTTAAGAAAGACAGAGTAAAACTTTTCCACTATGCTGACAATTTCCTTATTTCTTCTGATTGTTTTCTTTCCTTTATTCTATTACTTGTTCATATTCATCAAATCTTATACCTATTACATTTATTTACCATTATAATATATTCCATTTATTTTTTTAACTTTACAAAAGCCATTACTTTTAGCTCTGTTTAATTTCAGTGCAAATTTGTTGAATATTGTCTCAGTTTTTACTATTACTTCATTCATCCATACCCTATTTCTTGTAACTATGACCCCATCATCTGCATGTGACATGCATATTGGTACTTTCTTTCTACTATCCAACTCCCATAATGTATTTAACATCTGTGCTTTATAACCATTCATTACCAAAACAAAACTTTGCTTTACTCCCCTTTCTATTTTTTTCCAAGCTACCCATTTGCCATCACCTTATCCCAAAATTCTCATAACATTTCTTTAAATCTTTCAGTATTATTTCACCTATACCTTATTCTTCAAGCATTTCTACACTGCTTCATGACTAACCCTGCTAAAAGCATTTGCAAAATCATGTTATTTTTTACCCCATCATTTCCTTCTAGCATCACATTTATAACATCTTTAACCATTATCAACATATCTTTTATTTCTCTAACTCCAAAACACCATCATCTAACAGTTGGCTAAGCACCTTCTGCACTCTTTTTTGTAACATTAACTTTTGCACTCTGTGATTCTTTTTTTAAAACCTTTATTGAATTATCATTTCTGACAGAGGCAGACTTACATTTATATAAAAATAGTCAAACCATAATAAGAAGTTCACATTTACAAATATTATACATCAGATATATTTTTATATATCATATAATCATAAATTATTTCATTCCTACCTTCTTTTAAACCTCATTCCTCCTCCAAACCATTTTTCTGCATGTATTATTCCTACAGCTTCCATTTATTTTTACTATCTGTGTTTCTTAAGGTTACTGGCCTCTAATTCTAATTTATATATTTTCTGTCATTTTCCCATATGAATTTAATCACCCCATCACAGATTTCTTCTTCTTTTATCTCCCTCTCTTAACCATTAATTTAATATATGACAAAATTATTATTTCACCTTTACTCTTCCCCTAGTCTATCTGGACTTAGTGTTGATTTTTCTTTTCCCTCCTTTATTATTTCTTGAAATTATTTTACATTTATTTTTCTGAGTCTTTTTTATCTAACTTATTATTTTCATAACTTTCCTTACTTTGTCTTGTACATCTTCCTTTTTATATGTGCAGAGAAAAAAATTAAACTGCCTTCAAAATGTTATCTTGGGTAATACAACGACTTCTTTTTACCATAAATTACATCTTGTTTTCCTAACAATGGAGAAACTTAATTTTTTTCTTTTTAAAAAATTGTCTAAACATTAACAATATAACATTTTCCTATGGCTTCATAACATTTTCTCTCTAAATCATTTAAATGTTTACTTCTTTTGTAAATAAGCAGCTATTAGCAAGCCATTTGTCATGTTCCAGTGGTATAAGGTTTGATTCCCTCAGCTTTCACACACTATGCATGCAACTCTGTGTAAGTCACATAACCAGACACTGCTACTGAGCTGAGTCTGAAAAAGGTCCATGAAGATCAGTGCTCTACCTTGGAAAACAAGTACAAACAAATAAACTTTAGCGCTGAGTGCATTCAACATTTCTGTGTGCATTTTTTCCCCTTTTCTCTTTCCTTTGTTCTTTTTCAACATTTAAATATATCTTTTTACATTTTCTTTTATATACAACCCACCAATAAGTTCAGTTTCCATATTTAGTCATGGTCATATCCTCACACGACAACTTTTCTTTTTCTTGTTATAATATAACAAAAGACAGCTGTCACCTTATTTCTTTTCGTACTTTTATAATAGTTGGCTTATCATGCACTAAATCCTATATTACTTTATGATCAGAAAATTATGCAGACTTCACACCTCCCTGTATTTTTTCATATCTATTGAGCACAAAACAGAAAATATTTCCGTTTTAAATATACCTATATGATAAGTCTAGTTTCACTTTTCTCTTAATATTAAATCACCACACTTAGTGCTTTCATAACTTTTATGTTGAGTTTTCTTTTACTTTTCTTTCCATAAGTTAAAGTTATAATCTGTTATCATAATTATTGACATTCACCATCACAAACGTTTTTTTATCTGTTCACACATTTTTTTCCCGTTATATTTGTACATGCACTAATAACACAGTTTTACTTCTCTTTCATTGTTTTCATATATCACACTCTACTAGTCTTCCTGGTATATTTGATCATAACTGTTATGCCTGAGTACATTTCATTTCCTACTGAACAACATTTTTTCTTCCTACATACAGCTGCAATTTTGTTTCTCATCTTTTATCTAACAAACGTATAATGTCCATGCTTGTTTTTCTACATCTGGCAAGCATCTGACTTCATTTTGAAAACTGTTTATGTTGACTGCTAGCACTATAACATTATCTTTTTTTCTTTTTCTGCATCCTTTGTGGTCACAACTTTTATTTTTTGTTTTCTCCTTCTCACTCTTCCTCAGTGGACTTTACTTTCTCCTGCTCATTTTCTTTATCTGTTTCAGTAAACCCTTTTTTCTCCCTTATCAATGCTTAATTTAATCAAAATTACTTTGTGTCTGTATTTCCACATTTTTTCAGGTAGTACCTACCACTGGCTCAGTTTTTAAGTAAAACTCAAAACAAGCAGGATACAATTATGTCCTCATGAAAATAAAAATACATGTTAAACACAAAACTAGACAGAAACAATTAAAAGCATACAAAATACTGTTTAAATGTAGTCAAAATGACATTTTCATATCTCACCATTCGTCCCATGATTCCGGTTCCAACAGTTTCAGTTTCTACCTCAGAAATGTGTTCTGCAAGCTCTTTCTTTACATACATTATCAACATTATTCCAACCAATCTTACAAGCTTGATCTGAAACAGAAAGCAAAAACATATAGTGATGTAAATCTTCCCCTTTGCAAAAGAGTACAAAAGTTATTGGTTCCAGATTGATAATTAAACAGATTCTTCTAGGATTACAGAGGCATCTTGTAGATGAATTATTCCAACAGATGGAAACTGGCTTTTTGAGTCTAAAGACCTAAACTTCAGTGCAGAAGAAAAAAATCTATAGAAAAACCTCCCACAAATGCTTCAAACTGGTGGAAAAAATACAAATCTGGAAATAAGTTAACAGTCCGCAATGGTGCTGGCAATTTAGTCAGAGAGGAAAACCATGAACTTCAACTAACAGTTCCCTATTTCTTCTATCATGCTCAATTTGTACACCTTTTAAATCTGTAGTTTTTTGTAGTTAATTTCTAATATTTCTTCTGCAAATATATGCTAATGAATATTCTCATAGCTAATTGTTTTTTTTTTCTCTGTTATTAATGTATGCTTTTGGAGCTTTTCTCCCTGGGCCTCTGCTGAAAATGGACATATATCCAGTTGGACCAGCCCGGTCAACAAATGTAAAATAAAAATAAAATAAAATAAATGAAAACAGTGACAATAGGTACCTAATTAAAACAGTCCAATAATTTTCATTGTTTGGTGTGTAGTCCCAAACTGTACCAAGTTTTTGACAATATTTCTCTCCCTGCAATTCTGCTTAAGATTTCCTTCTGATAATTTCAACCATTTAAGAAATGCAGAAATGCCATCACTTCCATCTCCATAGGTAGGTAGGTAGTTTGAAGTATAAGGACTTTTTAGTTATGTATTGGTGTACCACCCCACCCATACCATGTGCAGTAGCAAACAATGCCCATAGGACTGCCCTATCTGCTAAGGCATGCTTTGCTAAAAAAATGCAAGAATTTGTATAAAATATGAAGATCCTGTAGTTATTCTGTGTCTGCACTTACAAGCCTGCCTTCCTGGTTTACGGATATGCAAAACAAATCAGGGTACTATGTCTGAACATAACCCTTAATTTTCAGTGGCATATTTTTAATCCATTTGTTTCCCTATGGTGAGCATCTTACCCTCCCTCATGCTTACAACATTTTCTAAACTTAATAACTTCAATATGAATAATTTTTAGCAGGGGGTTAATATAGAATTTGCTGAACTAGGGTTGCTTTCATTTTGCAGGTAGGGGAGCAGAGATGGGAGATACTGAACTTTATGCGGTCATCTTCAGATGTAAAGGCAGTGCATTACAGCAAAAGGTTGACTTAAAAGACAGTTCTTTAATACAGAGGAATTCAAAAGTGAAGCAGTTGTAACCATGTTACAAGGCTTCTATTAACTAAAGATCATGTCATTAATATTTTACTGGTTTAATATTTACTTAAAAATAGACACCAAGATTGCTCATGTACAGTTATACCAACAGTCACACAATGATGACTGATTTTATAGCCTATTTATGAATGTTCATATGTTCACAGGAGATTAGTAAGCTAATGGCCCTAGGGCCCTTACAAGCCCAGCCAAGTTCAACCCTTGTTCCCTTAAGGGTCTACAAATATGGTCTATGTTATAAAGCAGATCTAAATCAGCACCAATTGCCCCTATCCAAGAGGGACACAGGTGAAACCCCTGGGGTGAATTTGCGTTTTCCTATCCAACTGTCCAAGTTATGTTTAAGAAGGGTTAAAGAGGGGCTCTGTTTAACCTGCACTGGAAGTTTATTCTAGAGGAGAGGCAACCTCTGGGAGACATATCTGTCTCTCCAGTAAGTCCTGTTGATGTCACATGCTAGGTTAAGGTCCCTAGAGTGAGTGAATCATGTACCATTTGACTTATGAATGTGCACCATTTTCATTAAGGCAGGATCAGAAGTTGCTCTGCATGCCAGGCACATGTCATCTCTGTGTAGTCTATACGATACACAGTATAGTTACAGTGACTTCAGTCTGTCCACATAAGATGAAAGAACAACTAGGCAGGATTCACCAAACACGATTTATTCTAGGAAAATCAAAGCACTCTGACGTCTCGGCCTTCGCCTTCCAGGAGTATAACACAAGTAAAGCCATCAGATATTATATACAGGTTGAGTCAATTAAACAGGTAATTAAACAATCAATATACTAAAAATCAATCAATTAGATAACATTTTCCAATTAAAATCTTCATTAAGTCCATTTGGATATAGGGTTTTAAACTTTAAAATATAGACAGTTTCCTTATATAATAACAGCTGTTTAATTCTTAGCATGTCTCTATCATTATTAGATACTTGCTCCAAAATTGAAGCTTTAAGCAGTCTTTCATCACTATTATGCTTTTCAAAAAAATGTCGAGCAACAGGGCTCTCATTCTTAACATTAATTATGTCCCTGACATGCTCTAATAATCTTACTTTAAAAGGTCTCTTTGTTTCCCCAATATAAAATTTCTGACACGGGCATGTTAGTGCATAAATAACCCCCTCTGTTTTACAACTAAAACAACCATGAACTTTAAAAGGGATATCATTTATATAATCAAAACTACAAGTAACAAAGCTGCATGCTTTGCATTTCCCACACTGATAGGTTCCTTTTAGTATAACTTGTTCTACCATTATGTCTGTAGGGGCACTAAATCTACTTCGTACCAAAAGATCTTTAATACTTCTGCCCTTTCTGTATGAGAATTTTAAATTTACATTTAACCATGATTTAACCTCATTTAAAGAGCTAAAATATTTCCAGAACATTGAAACATTCTTAACAAATTCATGGGTATAGCAACCATAAGTAGTGACAAAATACATAACTTCACCATATGCTTGTTTTTTCCACTTTTTTTGACTAACACAAACTTCAGATCTTCTTTTCTGCATTATATTTTCTTTACTATAATTATTAACATAGTCCCATAATTTATTGAGACATTCATCCAAACAAGATGTACTATATCCTCTCCCTAAAAATGAGTTATAAACTGAATCTAACTCATTTTTAAATATCATTTCATCATTACATAGTCTAAAGCTTCTTAACATTTCCCCATAAGGTAAGGAATATTTAATGTGGGGAACATGTCCACTTGTACCATGTACATATGCAGTAGGGCCTTCAAACTTTCTATTTACAGAAGTTGTTAATTTGTAGCCACTAGAAATGTCCAGAATAACATCCAAAAACGGAATTTGTGGGCCCATGATTAATCCATCAAAGTCCAGACCAAATCTGTTACGTTTCAAATCTGAAATAAATTCTACAGCCATAGATTGTCCCCCTTCTACCAAAAAAATTAAATCATCTACATATCTGTAGTATTTAATGACATGATCTTGAAAAAACCTATGTTTATAAATGTACTCATACTCAAAAAGTCCCATAGCCAAATTAGCATACATGGGGGCAAAAGAAGCCCCCATGGCTGTGCCCTGTTTCTGGCGATACATAATACTGTTAAATTCAAAATAATTATTTGTTAAAGAAAAATATATTAACTCAATAACAAACTCAGAGACGGGTGACTGACCCAAAAACCGTCTCAGTGCCTCTAATCCAAAATCATGACTTATATTAGTGTAAAGGCTTTTAACATCCACAGACAACCAATATAAGTTTTTATTCCATTTTATATCCTTAATTCTATTCAAAAAATCAAAAACATCCATTAAAAAAGAAGGTAATTTTTTAACATAAGAAATCAAATAATCATGTAAAAAAATACCTATATTTTTTAGAAAATAATTATGACCAGAAACTATAGGGCGACCTGAGGGTTTATTGAGACTTTTATGAATCTTGGGGAGGCAATAAAAATATGCCCTGCTACAACCTTCTGTCTGAAATTTATTTTTTACATCTTTCATCTCAAAATAGCCCAGTCTATAGCCCTTATGTATCAGGTCATTATATTGAGATATAGCATCATGATATTTATCTACCTCACATTTTTCATAAATATTTTTGTCATTAAGATGTTGCATACACATGTTGAAATAGTCCATACTATTTAGGACAACTAACTTGTTGCCCTTGTCAGCAGGTTTAAAAACAATATTGTTTTTCTTACTAAGGTTCATTAAAATCTTCCATTCCTGTTTTGACATATTATATTCAATATTACTATTATTCAACATGAATTCATTCATTTAAATGTAAATTTAAAATTCTCATACAGAAAGGGCAGAAGTATTAAAGATCTTTTGGTACGAAGTAGATTTAGTGCCCCTACAGACATAATGGTAGAACAAGTTATACTAAAAGGAACCTATCAGTGTGGGAAATGCAAAGCATGCAGCTTTGTTACTTGTAGTTTTGATTATATAAATGATATCCCTTTTAAAGTTCATGGTTGTTTTAGTTGTAAAACAGAGGGGGTTATTTATGCACTAACATGCCCGTGTCAGAAATTTTATATTGGGGAAACAAAGAGACCTTATAAAGTAAGATTATTAGAGCATGTCAGGGACATAATTAATGTTAAGAATGAGAGCCCTGTTGCTCGACATTTTTTTGAAAAGCATAATAGTGATGAAAGACTGCTTAAAGCTTCAATTTTGGAGCAAGTATCTAATAATGATAGAGACATGCTAAGAATTAAACAGCTGTTATTATATAAGGAAACTGTCTATATTTTAAAGTTTAAAACCCTATATCCAAATGGACTTAATGAAGATTTTAATTGGAAAATGTTATCTAATTGATTGATTTTTAGTATATTGATTGTTTAATTACCTGTTTAATTGACTCAACCTGTATATAATATCTGATGGCTTTACTTGTGTTATACTCCTGGAAGGCGAAGGCCGAGACGTCAGAGTGCTTTGATTTTCCTAGAATAAATCGTGTTTGGTGAATCCTGCCTAGTTGTTCTTTCTACTTTTTCAGTTTTGGTGCTGTTGTTCTTGTTGGTTCATGACTTCGGATTCATTGGCACAGTTTCCACGGGTGCTACGTGACACCATGGATGGCTCACAGCTCTCCTTAGACAGTTTTGTCAGCAATGCCATGGACAGAGGTGAGAGGCAATTAACAACTAGAACTGGCATTGATAAAGGCAATATGTTATGGGACAAGTGGGAAGATGAACGTAAAAAACGCTTCCCTAATCCTTTCTGTAGTGTTGGCAGAAAGAACCTTGTACCCGATAATGCAGAACACAAGTCTCTTCTTGAGAATTTAGAGAAAAAAATGATCAAAGAAACTGCCACTTTTTTCAACATATGCGGCTTACAACGTTATATTGATACTGAGATAACGCCCAGGGGATTAAGGGCTTTTAAAGATCCCACTACACCCTTTGATCTTTCTAAAGAGTCGGAAGTTTTGTTTCATAAAAGATGGGTTGCTGCAGCTCACAACTGTACTACACAATGGCTACACATTCTTGTAGAACGTGACAGTTTAAAGCAAAAAGAACTGTGTGCTGATATCAAAAAAATGTGCAATGATATATCCAAGTGTGTGTCTACATCTTTCTTGGATGAGTTTCTTAAACAAATGAATGATAAACTGAAAGATTATGAACTGACACTTATTGATCGTAAAAAAGGTAAATTGATAAGAGATCTGCGTGACTATGAGTTAAATAAGGCGTTTGTATCGAGAACCAATCGCAACAAGGGACATAAGCACGTGAGGTTTCAACAGGAAGCTGACAGAGCACGTTCCTTGAATTCCTCAGCTTCTGCCTCAGAGAATGGCTATACATCTTATGAAGACGATGGATTGGATATGGATTTTCCACATTTACCATCAGCGGAGAACCCTGAGCATTTAAGACATAATTTTCGTACAGAATATCCACAACAGCAGAGAGATAACTCGCGGCATAAACGCCAGCGGGAATATCAGGACTACACCCATTCAGAGCCGACGAAACGGGGAGGCTTTAAACGAGGAAGATGGTAGTGAGACATTTAACTCTTTGAACAGTTACGTTGTAAATTTATCTAATTATGAATTCAGTAATGAGGAACTTTCAGTACTGAATTTAGGTTTAAAATTTATTCCAACTGTAGTTTCCAGGTTACATGATATGCAAATGGACGTATATAAATTTAGTCGGAAACTGTACTTAAAATATTTTTTTAGTTTAAATATCAATGACCAATGTGTTGATTCTAATTCTGATGATTCTAGTTCTAATAACAGTTTTTATTCTTGCATGTCGGATGAATCTACTAATGCTTATGTTAAGCTTAACACTGAAAAGGTTCCTTCAAAAAGTAACTTTTTTCCTTTGGTTTTTAACCATGATGTTTCCAACTTCACTAAAATGGTTAACCATTCTTTAGAAATGGGATATCATGAATTCATGTTGAATAATAGTAATATTGAATATAATATGTCAAAACAGGAATGGAAGATTTTAATGAACCTTAGTAAGAAAAACAATATTGTTTTTAAACCTGCTGACAAGGGCAACAAGTTAGTTGTCCTAAATAGTATGGACTATTTCAACATGTGTATGCAACATCTTAATGACAAAAATATTTATGAAAAATGTGAGGTAGATAAATATCATGATGCTATATCTCAATATAATGACCTGATACATAAGGGCTATAGATTGGGCTATTTTGAGATGAAAGATGTAAAAAATAAATTTCAGACAGAAGGTTGTAGCAGGGCATATTTTTATTGCCTCCCCAAGATTCATAAAAGTCTCAATAAACCCTCAGGTCGCCCTATAGTTTCTGGTCATAATTATTTTCTAAAAAATATAGGTATTTTTTTACATGATTATTTGATTTCTTATGTTAAAAAATTACCTTCTTTTTTAATGGATGTTTTTGATTTTTTGAATAGAATTAAGGATATAAAATGGAATAAAAACTTATATTGGTTGTCTGTGGATGTTAAAAGCCTTTACACTAATATAAGTCATGATTTTGGATTAGAGGCACTGAGACGGTTTTTGGGTCAGTCACCTGTCTCAGAGTTTGTTATTGAGTTAATATATTTTTCTTTAACAAATAATTATTTTGAATTTAACAGTATTATGTATCGCCAGAAACAGGGCACAGCCATGGGGGCTTCTTTTGCCCCCATGTATGCTAATTTGGCCATGGGACTTTTTGAGTATGAGTACATTTATAAACATAGGTTTTTTCAAGATCATGTCATTAAATACTACAGATATGTAGATGATTTAATTTTTTTGGTAGAAGGGGGACAATCTATGGCTGTAGAATTTATTTCAGATTTGAAACGTAACAGATTTGGTCTGGACTTTGATGGATTAATCATGGGCCCACAAATTCCGTTTTTGGATGTTATTCTGGACATTTCTAGTGGCTACAAATTAACAACTTCTGTAAATAGAAAGTTTGAAGGCCCTACTGCATATGTACATGGTACAAGTGGACATGTTCCCCACATTAAATATTCCTTACCTTATGGGGAAATGTTAAGAAGCTTTAGACTATGTAATGATGAAATGATATTTAAAAATGAGTTAGATTCAGTTTATAACTCATTTTAGGAGAGGATATAGTACATCTTGTTTGGATGAATGTCTCAATAAATTATGGGACTATGTTAATAATTATAGTAAAGAAAATATAATGCAGAAAAGAAGATCTGAAGTTTGTGTTAGTCAAAAAAAGTGGAAAAAACAAGCATATGGTGAAGTTATGTATTTTGTCACTACTTATGGTTGCTATACCCATGAATTTGTTAAGAATGTTTCAATGTTCTGGAAATATTTTAGCTCTTTAAATGAGGTTAAATCATGGTTAAATGTAAATTTAAAATTCTCATACAGAAAGGGCAGAAGTATTAAAGATCTTTTGGTACGAAGTAGATTTAGTGCCCCTATAGACATAATGGTAGAACAAGTTATACTAAAAGGAACCTATCAGTGTGGGAAATGCAAAGCATGCAGCTTTGTTACTTGTAGTTTTGATTATATAAATGATATCCCTTTTAAAGTTCATGGTTGTTTTAGTTGTAAAACAGAGGGGGTTATTTATGCACTAACATGCCCGTGTCAGAAATTTTATATTGGGGAAACAAAGAGACCTTTTAAAGTAAGATTATTAGAGCATGTCAGGGACATAATTAATGTTAAGAATGAGAGCCCTGTTGCTCGACATTTTTTTGAAAAGCATAATAGTGATGAAAGACTGCTTAAAGCTTCAATTTTGGAGCAAGTATCTAATAATGATAGAGACATGCTAAGAATTAAACAGCTGTTATTATATAAGGAAACTGTCTATATTTTAAAGTTTAAAACCCTATATCCAAATGGACTTAATGAAGATTTTAATTGGAAAATGTTATCTAATTGATTGATTTTTAGTATATTGATTGTTTAATTACCTGTTTAATTGACTCAACCTGTATATAATATCTGATGGCTTTACTTGTGTTATACTCCTGGAAGGCGAAGGCCGAGACGTCAGAGTGCTTTGATTTTCCTAGAATAAATCGTGTTTGGTGAATCCTGCCTAGTTGTTCTTTCTACTTTTTCAGTTTTGGTGCTGTTGTTCTTGTTTGTCCACATAAGATGTGCTGAAGACCATGAAATTTCTTTCTGAGGAACGTTTGAGGTCTCTCCAGATGCTGCATGTGCCTGTTTAGGTATATACCAAAGGGAGCATTGTACTATATTACTGGCCTGATGAGGGAAGAATATGGGGGGGGTTATAACCTCTTTTGTTCTGGAAGCTATGCCCTTGCTTATGAGGACAGCAATGTAGAAGGCCTTCCTTACTACCGTGGAGACATGGTGATCAAAAGTGAGGTTGTTGTCAACCTGTGTGCCCAAATCTCTCTCCGCTGACTTAGAGCTTAGGGTGTTGTTATTAATATGATAATCTGCAGGGACATCGCCTTTGACAAAGGGGATGATAATGCAGGTTTTGCACTGAGTTTAAGACCGTGACTTTAGCACCAATCTTTGGTTTGCCAAAGTCCTTCTTGTAGAATGTTGACATCATTTGGGGACTGAATGACTGCTCTAAGTTTGCAGTCATCAACAAACTACCCAACTCCGCATTAATAATGTTTCTATACTAATGCAAAATAAACAAAACATTTTCAAGAAATTGCTCAAATGTGTAGATTACCATGGCCAGCCCCACCACATCGCAGTACTGAAAATGGTTTGGCTATGTTCAGCTACCTACCATAATAATAGTACAGGGATCAGAAGTGGAGGGAGCCTCTAGACTCCAGGGATAGCTCAACAGTGAGGTACTATAATGGCACTGACATCAGTACTGGGATGGGGGGGTTGAGTGAAACACTAGACACCAGGGATTTCCACCTTTAAGTGCCACTCAAGTATGGTCAAGTATGGGAGAACACTGCACCCCCCCATCAAGTGTCGTGTCCTCTCTGGTAAGGACAGACTACAAAGCAGTCACCTTTGAAATAAAAATTCCGTAACTCGACAAACTAAAAGTTACAAACTACTTCAAGGCAAACTACCTTTTTATTAAGTGATAACCTGTCAAAATTTCAAGCCCCTCCAAACCCAGATAACACAGCAGACTATGGAGAACTATTTACAGAAGCTCTGTACAACCATGTTATTGAATGCATAGAGGTAGATCTGCCTACCACAATGAAGCCCAAAACTAACTAAAAAAACTAACCACCACGGTGGAATCCAAAATTAAATATGTTGTACAGCAAAAGAAAAAAGTCCTTGCTAAAATTAGGAAGTGTAGCAACAAAAAAAAGATAAAAACTCTCTCATCAAACTCAAAAGACAACTAAGAGGCCTAATTAAGTTCAACAAAGGAAATTCTGAGGTAAATATAGGATCCCAGAGCAAGAACAGCCATAATACCTTCTTTATCTGTGTCCAAAACCTCAAAGGCAGCACACAGTAGTGTGTCAAACTTATGGCAAATGAAGCCACATTCACTGAACTGGGATACATAGCAAATCTTAGGGCTGACAAATTCAGTTCAAACTTCAGCCCCAATCTCACCCCAAGCCACCTTCCCAGGATATACCATCTAATATAATCCCTCCAGTTACCAGTAGGGAGGAAGTTTTAGATGTGCTCTCCAAGGCCAAGAATACAGGCTTTGTGCCATGTGAATGGAAGACTGCAAAGGTCAACTGTATATGCGATTGTACTTTGCCTTTTAACATTATTTTATTGTTAGTTTATTAGTGACTTGTTAAACTGTAATATTATAGTCTGATAGTGGAGCTTTTCTCCTCGGGCCTCTGCTGAAAATGGACCTGTATCCAGCCAGACTAGCCCGGTTAACAAATGTAAAATAAATAATAAATAAATAAATGTGCCCTGATAATCTCCCAGGATGCTTCCTAAACATTCTGAAATATGACCTATCACAGACTACTTATGTTACTGTTTAGCTATAGCTTCCGCACAGGCTTTGTGCCATGTGAATGGAAGACTACAAAGGTCATACCTTTGCATACAGGTGGACAATCAGTGAATCCCAGGAACTACAGATCATAAGTCTGACTAGCCAGGTATTAAAAGACATGGAAAGAATTATAACAGAAATGATTAACAATGACATAGGAAATATTCAGACACTGGAACCAATCCAGTTTGATTTAATCAAAAGCAGGTCATGCTTACTGAAGGTGGTGGACTACTTTGAAAAGGTCACTAGGCTTTGGACAGGGGCAAAATGGCAGCACATACTGTCTACCTTAACTTAACTCAGGCATTTGATGCATTAACCCATTTGGGTATTGTAAACAAACTCACAGAATTAGGTATAAACCCTTATGTAACTAGTTGGATAGCCAGGCTCACAGATGAGACCAAGGAAGTTAAGACTGGAGAGAGACCACCTCCACAAAGTGTTCATCACCAGTGGAGATCCCAGGGCTCTGTGTTGGGTCTGCTCCTCTTTGGCATCTATTTTTCAGAAGTCAAGACCAATGTCAAGGGCCTCTGGCTTATCAAGTTTATAGATAATTGCAAGTTAGACGCAATCATAGAAACCCTCCAAGATGCTAACATGTTACAGGAAGGTCTAACACAGACAAACAACTAACACCAAAACCAAGCACAATGCCAAGAAATGCATACTACCTTTTGGGAAGCTGGCCACCCATGGAAACTACCTCATGGATCAAACACCTCTAAAAGTAGCCACTGTATTCAAAGATTCAGGGACTCATGTAGACAGTGACCTAGCTTTCAACCAGCATGTGTCTAAGGTATTAATGACAATAATGATAGCCATACAGAATGTTATATACATAATGTAGCAGAAAGCATTCTAAGAACTAAGCTAACAATGAGTGAAAGACCAGCACTGGTAGTATTAACATAGAACAGAAGCCTATGTTAATAAAGGGACAATTAGTATGGCATACACAATACCGCATGATAACTATGAAATCAGTCAGAGGAGTTTAAAAAAGACTGGGAAGAGAGACTGGATAAGCAATTTGCAACAAAACAATGGGAGGATATATGTACGGCTCCAAAATATGAAACAAAGTCTAGAAGATTTTGGATTTTTGCTCAGAAGCATTTGCATGGGTATTTTTATACTCCAAGCAGACTCCAAATAATTTTTCCTCGGGTAGATTTCAAATGCTGGACGTGTGATGGGGAAGAAAGAGGTAATTGGGAACATACTTTTTGGGTGTGTAATGAGTTGGCAGGCTTTAAAAATTCCATACAGCCTACTCTGCCTGAAAGATTGCGTGAGCAAATTGGTCTAACTAAGGAAATTATTTTTTTTGAGTTGGGATACAGGATCTGAATTTCCTAATTAGAATAAGGCCTTGCTAAGTTTAATTCTGGTGGCCGGCAAAAAAAGCAATCACTAGAAAATGGAAATCAAAGTCTAAACCAACCATATTTGAAGCAGTGAATATAGTAACAGAGATAAAACAAGTGGAAGTGAGAGCTTTAGAAAAGGGTAAGAGCAAATTATGTAGAAAAAAATGAAAATTTATTACAACTATTTTCTGATGAAGTTGTTTTCACTAATAAAGAAAGAAACTGCTAAACACCGGCTCTGTTTTTGTTGTTTTCCTTCTTGCATGGTTTTAGAAGTTTTTCTATATTTAAATTTTTTCTTCTAAACCAGACAAGCTCTACTACATGTAGAATAACGTTTTGCTGGAGGAACTGCAACGGACACTATATCAATATGGTTTGTTTTCATTTATATAAATGCATAGTTGCCTATGTCATAAGTGATAATTCAATAAAGACGATTAAAAAATACCTTCAAAAAAAGTATCTAATAGTAAAAAAATCATTTTATGTTACTCAACTTATAAGCAGGGACAGGACATCTAGTTCCAGGGAAACCATCATGCCATTGTACTCAGCTCTTATCAGACCCACCGCTGAGTATGCGGGCCCCTTCAGTATATACCTGACCATGCACATGTAACAACTGAACATCCAAAGATGTTCCTCCCAAAAAAATACAGGATGTGAACACAATGCCCAATGCAGATCACTTCAAATCCCTACCGCTACACACTGTTTCCTACAGATTACTGATCTGCGATTTTTGCCTGGCATATAAGGCACCTTTAGCTCCCACTCTGATGAACCTGTGCATATCCACAAAGGCAATAGCACCAGGACTGTTAGATCTAAGGATTTAAATTTTGCTTGTTCACACCATGACTAACATATACTTCTTAAAATAACCTTTAAGGCACAACATCTCGTGGAGTAAATTTGAGTTGTGTGATTAGCCCAAGAAAGACCCCACTGGTTATTAGCCTAGTATACACATATGAATCTATGAACAGCAGTACAGCAGTATGGAGCTCAGGAATGGGTGGACGACACACTGTCCACCAGGGCATACTAGACACTTACTACAATGGCACTTTGGATATTACTGGGATCAAGGGGGTGTGGGGAACCATGAGAGGGCAGACAAGTGACAAGCAAACTAGATGATAATGAGGTCTTTCCTCATCACGGCTAACATTTCTCTGAATCTCAAAATACCACACATTGTGGGAGCAAATACTTTTTAGCATGAGTCGTACAGATCATTTAATGAATTCCTGAGACAATGCCAAAAGTTCTTCACAAAATGATTTGCTAACGTAAAAATAATTTCACAGAACTTGAATTGCTTCTACAATGCATACAATCACAAAACAACACTGCTACATACATCAAACAGAAAAAGAAATTATGCAGAGATACAAGGAAATTATCAGCAGTAATAAAAATTAAACTTTAAAACACCTTACTTGTATCATACATATCAGGTTTAAGAATTATACTTTCTCATATACTTAGCAAAAAAGTGCTCTTACTTTGCAAGGCAACACTATAAATACATTATATCACCCCTAGAATTTGTAGTGTTTGCCCCCCTTTGTAATAAATTAACTTGAAGTCTAACAAAATACTTCTGGACTTTCATTGTGTCACATCTGTCAAGGGTTATTTTCTCTTCCTTATAAGGGAGGGTATCCAGTGCCACATTCTAACATGACTTGCTTTACTCTGGTAGCAGGAATTCTGGAATTTTTCTCACCCTTACTTCTCCTGCCCGTTCCTCAAACCTATTCAGTTACTGATTATCCAGTAGTTGCTTTCCCCTCTTCTCCCTGATAAGCTACGAATATTTTTTGCAGCCAAAACTGTATATTTTTCTTTGCTAAAAATGATATCACACAAACAACTTTTTGCAAGTTCCATTTCTGCCCAGTCTGCCATAAACTGCAACTCTGCACATTCATCTGCCTCTTACCATGCCATTCATCATGATCTGTCTCTTACCGTGCCATAAATCATCTGTCTCTTATCATGCCATGCATCATCTGTCTCTTACCGTGCCATAAATCATCTGTCTCTTACTGTGACAAAAATCATCATCTGTCTCTTACCATGCTACACAGCATCATCTGTCTCTTACTGTGACATACATCTTCTGTCTCTTACTGTGCCATACACCATCTGCAACTGTGCAATAATCATCTGTCTCTTACTGTGCCATACATCTGTCTCTTACCATGCTATACATCATCATCCATTTCTTACCATGCCATACATCATCATCTGTCTCTTCTTGTGCCATACATCATCTGTCTCTTCCTGTGTCATACATCATCTCATCATCTGCCTCTTACCGTGCCATACATCATCTGCCTCTTACCATGCCAAACAGCATTATCTGTCTCTTACTGTGACACACATTACTATATGACTCTTACTGTGACATACATCATCTGTCTCTTACCGTGTCATACATCTGTCTCTTACTGTGACATAAATCATACAGCATCATCTGTCTCTTACTGTGACATACATCACTATATGGCTCTTACTGTGACATACATCATCTGTCTCTTTACCTTGCCATACATCTGTCTCTTACCAAGACATACATCTGTCTCTTCCTGTGCTATACAGCATATGTCTCTTCCTGTGCCATCATCATCTGACTCTTACCATGCCATACATCATCTGACTCTTACCATGCCATACATCAACTGCCTCTTACCATGCCATACATCATCTGTCTCTTATCATGCCATACAGCATCACCTGTCTCTTACTGTGACATACATCATTATCTGTCTCTTACTGTGATATATATCTGTCTCTTTACCGTGTCATACATAATCTGTCTCTTACTGTGACATAGTACAGTGACATAAATTATCATCTGTTTCTTACCTTGCCATACATCATTTGTTTCTTACCATGCCATACATCATTTGTTTCTTACTGTGCCACACATCATCTGTCTCTTACCATGCCATACATCATCTGTCTCTTACCATGCCATACATCTACCTCTTATCATGCCATACATCATCTGTCTCTTACCATGCCATAAATCATCTTGTCTTTTATCGTGATATACATCATCTGCCTCTTACCTTGCCATACATCATCTGTCTCTTACCATGCCATACATCTTCTGTCTCTTACCATGCCATACATCATCTGTCTCTTACCGTGCCATACATCTGTCTCTTACTGTGCCATACATTGTCATCTATATCATCTGTCTCTTTTCCGTGCCATTCATCTCTCTTACTGTGCCATACATCATCTGTCTCTTACCTTGCCATAAATCATCATTTGTCTCTTATCATGCCATACGTCATCTGTCTCTTACCATGCATACATCTGTCTCTTACCATGCCTTGCATCATCTTTCTCTTACTGTGCCATAAATCATCATTGGTCTTTTACAGTGATATACATCATCTGTCTCTTACCTTGCCATACATCATTTGTCTCTTACCATGCCATACATCGTCATCTGTCTCTTACCATGCCATACATCATTTGTCTCTTACCGTGCCTTACATTATCTTTCTCTTTCTGTGCCATACATCATCTGTCTCTTACCATGACATAAATCATCATTGGTCTTTTACAGTGATATACATCATCATCTGTCTCTTACCTTGCCATAAATCATCTCTCTTACCATGCCATACATCATTTGTCTCTTACCATGCGATACATCATCTGTCTCTTACCATGCCATACATCGTCATCTGTCTCTTATCGTTCCAAACATCTGTCTATTACTGTGCCATACATCATCTGTCTCTTACCATGCCATGCATCTGTCTCTTATCATGCCATACATCACCATCTCTCTTACTGTGACATACATCATCTGTCTCTTTACCATGCTATTAATCTGTCTCTTACCGTGCCATACATCTGTCTCTTACCTTGCAATAAAGCATCTGTCTCTTACAGTGCCATACATCATCTGTCTCTTACCGTGCCATACATCTGTCTTTACCGTGCCATACATCATGTCTCTTACCGTGCCATACATCTGTCTTTACCATGCCATACATCATCTGTCTCTTACCATGCCATACACCTGTCTCTTAACATGCCATACATCTGTCTCTTACTGTACCATACAGCATCTGTCTCTTACTGTGCCATACATCATCTCTTACTGTGCCATACATTGTCATCTGTCTCCTACCATGACATACATCATGTCTCTTACCATGCCATACATCATCTGTCTCTTACCTTGCTATAAATCATCTGTCTCTTACCAGGTTATACATCATCAACTGTCTCTTGCCATGCCAAAAATCATTTATTTCTTATTGTGGCAAAAATCATCATCGGTCTCTGACAGTGCCATACATCATCATCTGCCTCTTACTGTGCCATACATCATCTGTCTCTTCCGTGCCATACATCGTCTGCCTTTACCATGCCATACATCTGTCTTTACCGTGCCATACATCATCTCTCTTACCATGCCATACATCTGTCTCTTACGTGCCATACATCTGTCTCTTACCATGCCATACATCTGTCTCTTACCGTGCCATATATCTCTTACGGTGCCATACATCGTCTCTTACTGTGCCATACATCTGTCTCTTTACTGTGCCATACCATCTGTCTCTTAAAGTGCCATACATCTGTCTCTTACCATGCCATACATTGTCATTTGTCTCTTACCATGACATACATCATGTCTCTTACCATGCCATACATCATCTGTCTCTTACCTTGCCATAAATCATCTGTCTCTTACTAGGTTATACATAATCAACCGTCTCTTGCCATGCCAAAAATCATCATTTGTTTCTTACCATGGCAAAAATTATCTGTCTCTTACAGTGCCATACATCAACTGTCTCTTACTGTGACATCATCTGCCTCTTACCGTGCCATACATCATCTGTCTCTTACTGTGCCATACATCATCATCTGTCTCTTACCGTGTCATAAATCATTCTATTCATGGTACATAAAATAAGAAAAACTTTCTTCTGGTACTTGCCATCAAGTTTCCACTACCATTCTCCCCATACCAACCATATATGCATAAAGTCTACCCTTACCATCATCACATCTCCAGCAAAAGTCATACTCCCAACAAACTTCCTCATTAATCCAGACTGATATTTTGTCCCATCAGTTCATAATTCTCATCTGGAGATCAAACACAATGAGCTCCCATTTAGTTTATGAGCAACTTTCCATACATACTGCCAAACCTTATTCTCCTACCATCCTCATCCCTCTTTAGCCACCTCTTTTTCTCCATAACCTCATTTGGTGTGACTCAATTTTCTTCCATAAATCTGTATCAGTTCCCTTTGTATTCTCATTCATTCAGTCATTCCCAAAACAGAAACTTCCATCATTCTCCTTTGTACTGATTGCCATAGCCCTGTTACATAATGCTAAATAGGGTCTATATTATATCATCGAATGCTTAAAAAAGCGAACGCTGATTGATCGACCTAATTTAAGCGAAAGCTTACAATCTCGAACTGTCAGATCAGCAATTTTTTTCCCAGGGAAAAAAAATCGCTGATCCAAAACACATACACACAAGACAAGCACACCAAACAAAGAGAAATCCACACACATACACTTAAAATCTGATACCTAACCCTACACTAAACTATGCACACACCACTAACTACCCACTTACCTTAACCCAAACCCTAACCCTAAGGTCCGTCACTATCGCACACTCACCTCACCCGCTCCCTAACCCTAACTCACTTAAATCCACCCTAACCCTCATGTCCACTCAATCGCACACACACCTAACCTGAGCCCTAACCCTAACTCACCTAAATCACCCTAACACTCACATCCACACAATCGCACACTTACCTGAATCCGACCGGTAACTTTCCACCATAACACTGAAAATACTGAAGCAACAGAAACGGACAACCAAATTCTTTCCCTAGGAAAAAATGGGTGTGAGATGGCCTTGTATGCCAGACACAGGTCACCTTTGAGCAGTATGTACGAGTCTGAGTAGAGGGACAGGGCTTTTAGCCTGTCTGCATAGGACAGGTGTTTGAGACCCTAGATCTTCCTGATCAGGAAAATCTGTGGTCTCTCCAGCTGCTGCATGTGCATGGCAAGGTACCTGCCGAATGGGGCACTGTACTCGATAATGGGTCTGATAAGGGAGGAGTATAGGGATGTTATGACCTCCTTGTTCCTGGATGTAATAGCCTTATTTATGAGGTGGGCCATGTCGAAAGCGTTCCGTACAATGGAGTCAATGTGGTTGTCAAAAGCCAGATTGCAATCAACCTGGATGCCCACGTCCCTCATGACTGACTGCATGCTTAAGACGTTATTAATCTGATAATATGTGGGGATGTCACTCTCCCCAAAGGGGATAATGATGCATTTCTTGGCATTCAGTTTAAGATCATGCTTCTGACACCAGTCATGAGTTTGGGTAAGGCCCTCTTGGAGGATGTTCACATCACCAGAGGAATTTAAGACAGCACCCAGCTTGCAGTCATCTGCAAATTTAGTCAGCCACAGACCACTGGTTTTGGCTTCCACCTCAGAAAAGTATATCCCAAACAGCAGAGGCCCCAAGACCGATCCTTAGGGTACATCGTTTGTTATGGGTCTACTACTAGAGGTGGCTTCCCCTACTTTGACTGAGTGGGTTCTATCAGTGAGCCAGTTACCTACCCATCTGGTAACATACGGGTTGATTCCTAGCTGGGAGAGTTTATCTATTATGCCTGAGTGGGGAATAGTATCAAAGGCTTTGGCTAGGTCAAGGTAGGCAGTGTGCACTATTTTCCCCTTGTCTGTGGCTTTGAAGACTGTTTCGAAGAAGACGACCACGTTTAACAGCCATGATCTCCCTTTGACAAAACCAAACTATGTGGGGTCAAGCGTTTGGAGGTTGCCAATGTTCTTGTTTATAAGGTCCATGATAATGCGTTCCATGGCCTTGCAGATCAGGCTAGTTAGGCTGATGGGCCTATAACTGCCTGGGTCTGTGGACTCTCCACCTTTGCGTAGAGGGATGACAGCAGCTGTTCTCCATTCAGCTGGGACCAAGCCAGTGCTCAGGCTTTGGTTGAATGTGGTGCCTAATGGAGCTGAGAGCTCATGCCTGAGTTCATGTAGGATACAGCCAGGAATGTTATTGTGTCCACTGAGACCATATTTTTTGCCTTTGAGAGGGCATTAAAAACCTGCTCCCTGCTGATGAGGGGAGAGGGACAGGTGCTGGGGATGTCCTGGTTTACTGATGGGAGGGACAGAGGGTGAAGTTCTCACTGAACCTGTCTGCCAGCAGGTTGGCTATATCTATGGCATTTGTGTATGTGGAGTTATTGACCACCAGTTCAGAGCAGATTTGGGTGTTATCTTTGAGACTGTGGATTTAAATTATCGACCTGTAAAACTTGTAGTTCATGTCCCTCCTTTAAAATATCCTTAAAAGTTCCGATACCCCTTTTCTCCCACACTACCGACCTTTCTCCTACTATCTCAAATAACACTCTATCCCACAAATCTCTAAAATCATAATCTGTACATAATACCCCCTGCCTCCTTCTTTCTAGTTCCCCTTTCTATCACTGCTGTACCCACCTTCTTCCTCAGTCATTCTCTTCTTCTCATAAACAGTATAAACCTTTACATCGCATCCCTCTAATCTGTTGCATGAAAATGACTGAGGCTGTGCACCTCCTAAATTCTGGCATCCCTCACTCCCTATGTCCCTTCATTTTTCTTATCCACCCAGTCATATCTTTCCTTTTTTGTCATTCTGTACCACTCTATCCCAGATCTTTAGCTGTATCTGCTAAACTAAAGATAAACTTCATATTTGCCACCTTTCAATACAAGGTCTCGAGACAGACATGATGGTGGTTTATATGCCACCAAATGCATTTAGGAAGGATAAAGATATTATGGTAGATTTTCTAGTATATCTGATAGACACTGAAAATCCAGTAAAGTTTCAAGAATTTAGCATCTCTGATGTCCTGTTGAAATGTATAACACAGGGTCAAAAACAGCCAGGTTCTACTGGGAATTTAATTAAGGGCTGTTAGCTCAGCTGAATCAATAAATACACAATCTGCAAGGGGAATATCTTGCTTGAATATGTCTGATTAAAGAATAAGCAGCAATACTCTCTGATGAAGCCCCTAAGAGGCATAGGTCATGTGATAATACAATTTGCAGCATTATCCACAAATTAACATGGTCTAACACTTAGGTTGCATGTACACCACTAAAGGGAGCATCCTCAGAACTGTGAAAAAAATCAGGAGTTCAGATGGTCTAATATGTAGATTAGATGCATGAAACACAACAGAAGAATTCAAGGGAGTTCAGCCAGATTTGTCTTCATTCATCTGGGAAAGGTTAGAAAAAATGATTGATAGGCACACACAGTAACAGAACTCAGGCAAAGTAACAAATTATTATACAAATTACCAAATAAATTTAAATAAAAAAAAACAAAGCAAAGAGAGGCATATATAGAAAGGGGTAAAATTAAAAAAAAGAAAGGAGATGACTGTATAAAAAAGGTTTAAAATCATTCAGAATCTTTAATAAGGCAATCTTTCAACCAAACAATACTACAAGCAGAAATTCTTTATTAGCATGTCTGTGAAAGGAGAATTCTAATAGGGTAGGCACAGCAATGAGAACGCTCTAATAGCCACCACTATTAAATGGATTGTATGAATTTCCTGCACTGTTCATTTAGGAGACTAGAAACACCTGCTCAGGATGGCAATGATAAAATAGTAACAAGTAGTGCCTTATAAATAACTCTGATTCTAACTGGGAACCACTGAGAATGTCATGATACTTAAGTAATGTGAGAGAGGTGGAAGGTTTCCTTGACCCCAGCAGAGCCTGAAGCATGTCGAATCCTATTATCCATAATGTCAAATTGAGAAATGACAGGTTGGGGTGAAGTAGAGAGCCCTTCTGTTGTGTGAGCAAGTCCACTTTACAAAGTAGCTTGTGAAGATCACTAGTCAGCTCTAAAAAATTAAAAGCACTACACCCTCACAAACTCCCCTTGAGTACCTTGTTCCCCATTGGCCCTTTTTTTCAATTATAAAGGAATTCACAATACTATTCTAGCATGTCCAAAGGTCAGTTGTCAATCTCCTCTCCGGTCCAGCTGGTGAATCTGGGAATCTTGAGGCAATGTTACAACTGCCTCATGTACACAGACAACCCTCTCCTCCTCCCAACAAATTCCAACACATGTGAGAGATGCAACCATACAGCCAAACTGGAGGCTAAGCTCTCTCAACTCAGTACTGGCGCAACCAGTCAGGAGGAGAAGGAAACCACACTCACTACAATTCCAGTCTCACATAGACCTACCACGACAACAAACCAAACACATAAACACACAAAAACATACCCGGAGGCTCTAAATAAAAATCTGCCTAAGCAGCAGAGACCTCCAAAGCAGACACCCAAGCAACCGCTACCCCAAAACAAAACACGTGCAACACGTAGCTCACAAAGCCAGTGTACCGAACAGTCACAGCCCTTAAGGCTAAACAACACACCGGATACACTTGTAATAGGTGACTATCATCAGGCACACTGACGTCCCGCTCACCAGGCTGAACAAGGAGAAGGTCACGGTGAGCTGCCTGTCGGGCGCTAGGATCCGCCACATAACACAAGCACTCAGGTCACTCCAAGGCAAGTACAAATATGACTCAGTCATTGTCCATGCTGGTGTGAATGACCTGAGACGTACCTCCCTGGACTACATGAAAAGAGACATAGAGGAGCTCTCTGAGCATGTAGCCCAGGCCAGTATGACCCTGACCTTGAGTAGCATCTTACCCTCACCAAGAATGATGCCACAATATGAAGACAAGATGATCAATTTCAACAATTGGCTTAAGTGTTGGTGTCATTCAAAGGGGATCCAATGCCTGTCAGCCTGGGATTACATGCTCGACAAGCCACGATGCTTCGCTAGGGACGGCTTGCACCTGTCACCCTGGGCTTTCGGATATTGGCAAAGGCTCTTGCTACCCCCATAGTGCCTTTTTTAGGCAAGGCTCAAAAGACAAACCCACCTCCATAGGTATCACAAGGGATAAGAAACTAAGAGTAATGCTACTCAATGCCAGAAGTCTAAACCTCAAGATGCACGCACTCGAAACTCTCCTTAGCATGGAGAACATCGATATCTGTGCAGTAACAGAAACCTGGTTCAAGGCTCCAAGAGCACCCCAGCACTACCAGGTTATACCTCATACCATGCTTTTCGGCCCCAAAACTTGGACCGAACCACAAAAGGAGGGGGGAGTATCAATATTCATCAAAGATACCCATGCCTCCAGGTTGGTGGCACAGCACGAAGCATCAGAGACTATCCATGTGCAACTAACTGTGGGTAAAACTGCCTTCCAGTTTATAGCCTGCTACAGACCACCCTCCCAAACACAGGAACCCCACTTGGCCTTCCTGAGAATACTGGAAAATATGAAGGTCTCTCCAAACACCATTATATTGGGCAACTTCAACTACCCAAACATAGACTGGGAGCATTACTCTAGCTCCAACACCCTAGCCCAAAGGTTCCTAGAATTTATAAACTCAAATGCTATGGAACAACTTGTTACCACTCCCACAAGAGGGCAAAACATACTGGACCTGATCATCACCAACATGGGGACACTATGCTCCAGACCAGAAGTGTATCCCTCACTGGTGAGATCAGACCATAAACTAATCTCACTGGATATTCACATCCCGACCTCACCCCCTGCCCAGAAAACCACAGTGAAAAACTTCTCTAAAGCAAATTTCACATGCCTCAAAACCGAGGCGAAATCCTTCAAAGCCCCCGGGCCTGTGGAAAATACGGCCCAGACCGCAGAATCCTTTATAAATGCATTCTATGAACACTTTCAGGAATGCATGGATCATGCAATCCCAAATAAAACCAAGACCCAATCCTCCAAAGGCAGGCGTCCTGTCTGGTGGACCCCAGCCATAAACAAACTATACAATAGAAGGAGGAAGCTACTACATGATAGAGCAAAATCCCAAAAAGGGAAGGCATCTCTGATCAGTATTAGCAAAAAACTACGGGCACTCATAAAATCGTCTAAGGCCAGCTTCGAGAGAAAAATTGCACAGGACACTAAGGATAATCACAAGGCTTTCTTTAGTTATGTTAGGAACCTGGGTGGGAATTCCCAGATATGCTCAGAATTAGTCCAAAATGACAAAAAATACACCGAGCCCACAGACATTGCCAACATCCTAGCTGACAGGTTCAGTGCAAACTTCTCCCCCCTCCCCACCAAAAGGGCAAATATCTATCCCAACAGAGTGCTGCCTCCCTGACATCTCAGATGCTCAGGTAAGAGCCACCCTCCAAAGCAAAAACACAGCATCAATGGGACCAGATGGTGTCCCGGGCTGCGTCCTACATGAACTCCAAGAAGAGCTAAACCCAAACATAAAACTACTGTTCAATCTTAGCCTTACTACAGGATATGTACCCAAAGAGTGGCGTACAGCAACAATGGTCCCTCTCCACAAAGGTGGTGCCTCAACGGATCCTGGAAACTATCGCCCCATAAGCCTGACTAGCTTGGTCTGCAAAGCTATGGAAAGGATCATCATGGACCTCATAAATAAAGATATTGGGGACCTACAGACACTGGATCCTACCCAGTTTGGCTTTGTTAAGGGCAGATCCTGCCTCTTAAACCTGGTCGATTTCTTTGAAACGGTCACCAAGGCCATTGACGAGGGGAAGGTGGTCCACACAGCCTACCTGGACCTCGCAAAAGCCTTCGATACAATACCCCACTCGGGCATTATAGATAAGCTCACCAGCTTAAATATAAACCCCTATGTCACTAGATGGGTTGCAAACTGGCTCAAGGACAGAACCCACATGGTTAGAATTGCTGGAGCCATGTCAGACTCCAAACCAGTTACAAGTGGCGTCCCACAAGGCTCAGTCCTGGGACCTCTCTTGTTCAGTATATATTTCTCGGCGGTACAGGCCAACACGGAAGGACTGTGGCTGACCAAGTTCGCAGATGACTGCAAACTGGGCGCCATAATCAACTCTCCAGCCGACACAAGCATCCTCCAAAAGGGCCTCATAGAAACAGACAACTGGTGCCAGAGCCATGGCCTCAAGCTAAACGCCAAAAGTGTATAGTCATCCCTTTGGCAAAAACAAAGTGCCCACAAATTACCACATAGGTGGTAATCCATTAAGTACAGAAGAAGTCATTAGGGACCTGGGGACCCAAGTTGATAGCAAGCTCTCATTTGACAACCACGTGGCCAAAGTGGTTAGAAAAACATTTTATATAGCCCACCTAATCATGAAGGGATTCACATCTAGATCAGGGAGGTCATCGTGCCTCTTTACTCATCCCTCATCAGGCCCATAATTGAGTACAATGCCCCTTTTGGGATGTACCTTACCAGACACCTGCAGCAACTGGAAAGACCCCAAAAGTACCTCACCAAGAGGATCAAAGGGCTCAAACAGATGCCATATGCTGCCCGGTTAAAGAAACTCCAGCTCTACTCAGTGGCATACCGCCTGCTCAGAGGCGATCTGTGCCTGACGTATAAAGCCATGTCCAACCCGGAATTAATGGACATGCTGCACCTCAGAAAATCCAAATCCCATCGAGCCACGCTCGAGAGACTTGAACCTCAGCACTGAAATAAATAGGACATGCTGGAGGGACAGATTCATAACCCAGAGGCTCCCTTCACTCTGGAATAAAATCCCAGTCCAGGTTAGGCAGAGTCCCACATTGACTCTCTTCAAGAGGAATCTTGATGAGTGGATGGGAGATCGTAGGTTTACCCCGGCTATCACTTTTGTGTCACTGTTAGACAGAGGCACAGTATACTAACCTCAAAAAAAGGCATAGCAAAATTAATTTAAAATGGATGGCGAAAGCCAAACACACTCTGGCTAGGCTTATAAATGCCCTAGGGCAGATAGCCTAGTATGAACCTATGAACCTATGAACTAGATAGCTGGTAGAGAAGGTGAACCAACGCAGCCTTGGCCAAAAGGAAGTCACCAGTAAAATCTTTGGTTTGTCTCTCTGGATCGTTAGTCAGACCTTTGGGAGAAGAGGAAGTTGAAAAGACATGGTATCCATTTTCCATGCTTAAGGACAAGGAGTCCTAAAGCAGAATAGAGAAGGTTGTTTACTGTGGATGGAGGCAAATAAGTAAGTCTGTCTGTGGTATACACCATTTGTGGACTAGGTCTAGGAAGTCCTCCCTGTTCAACAACCATTTACTGTCTTTCATTGATTTGCCTAGAAACTCTGCCAGGATATTGTCCTCTGAGGGGATGTAAATGGCTTGGAGGGACAGATTTGTTTTTGTGGCATGATCCCACTCTGTAAGAGCTAGCCTACAAAGCTGATAAGATCTGGTTTCCACTTGATTGTCTGTGTACTACATAACTGTGGTGCTATCTATGAAAATCATGAGAGCTCCTGGGACCCAGGACTGTGTGGTCTGCAGGCTGTGTACTGTGTCTGCATCTCCTTCAGGCTGATGTGCTCTGACTTCAGATTTAGTGGCCACTGGCCTGAACTGTTCCAGTTGTTGCATGTGCCTGGTCAGGCACATACTAAAGGGGGCTGACAACAAAAGAGTACAACAGCACAATGACTTCCTTGGACCTAGATGACATGCACTCACACAATGTATAACTAAGGAGATGGCATCTAGGGTCCAGGGAAGTCACTGTGCCACTGTACTCAGCCCTCATCAAACCCATCATTGAGTACAACCCCCCCTTCGGTATGTACCTGACAAAGCACATGGAAGAGCTGCAATGCCCACACAGGTTCCTCACAAATTAATATAGGGCCTAAACACAATGTCCTATGCAGATCATCTCAAAGTCCCATCTCTATAATAAGCTTCCTACAGAATGCTGAGTGGTTATTTATGCCTGGCATACAAGGCATCCTTAGATCTCAGTCTGATAGACCTTTTGCATATCTGCAAAACAAACAGCACCAGAACTACTTTATCTAAGCATTTACACTTTGCTTGTGACTTAAATAGGACATGTCAAGAGTCTTCATTCTCTGGAATAGGATTCCCATCCATGTGAAGCCTAGCCCATCCCTACCCCTATTCAAGCACAACCTGGGCCAGCAGATGGGAAATCGGAAATTTACCTCTGGTTTGACAACTATGTCTCTGATGGACCTGAGTACCAATTAAATCATGCCCTAACATACACACCCTTAAAATAGCCCCTAACAAACAATAACATGGGATACATTTGGTTTGCATGGCTAGACTTATAAAGGCTCCAGTGGTCATTAGCCTAGTATACATCCAAGAACCTATGAAATCTCAGGGAGCCTGTTTGTGCCCCCCATGCAACATCTGAAGCTTCTGTGTGCAGTTCCTGTTGTGGTGTCTACAGTTTTAAAGGTAGGGCTGGCCTGAGGTTTACCTGGGATATCCACCTTTGGATTTCTTTCTTTAAGCAGGAAAGAAGGGTGATCTGCAAGTCCAGTGGATGGGAGTGCTAAGACTAAATGCATTTCAGGTCCCACTGGATTTTTGCCATGAACCTCTGTGTCCTGTGGACTTCTTTTGCAGTGCAAGTCTAAAGAGTTAAAAGAAGTAACTAGAGAGACTCTATACGTTGTCAGAAAGCAAGAAAGCCTGCATGTGTTTGGTGCCCATTCTGCAGCCTAAGAAGACGAGATCTTGGGCTGGTTCCAGAGTGGATTTCTTAAAGTTGATCATAAACCCCAGGCTTTGGACTAGGGACACATACACATTGAAGTTAAGATGAAGCAAAAGGGTCTGTGAAGAGGATACCTGTATTAAAAGGTTATCCAAGTATGGAAATATTTGAATTCCGAATAAAAAATAAATTGCAGTATCTGTAGGATTACTGGCACTTTATTAACAAGACAATGACTTCAGTTAGCGATTTCTTCTCCCTTCACTCTCAGAGACTTCTTCAGACTAAAATTCATTGTTCATTACATACATTAAATACCCATTCTTGGGATACCTCACTCAACAACATCCAATCTAAATTAAGAAGTCTAGTCACATGATAAAACAGGCTAAATTAAACAAAAAGCCTAGTCACATTATAAAATAGGCTAAATTAAAGATAAATAAAACTTATGCAATAATTCTAAATAAGTCAGTGCTTTAACCCTTTTCTTTTTAAGTACATAACAAATTCCTCTATATTATTGAGACCAGGGAAAAACATGCATTTAATTTAACTTGCCAATAGTACTCTAGCCATCCCAGTTCTTCCTCTATGTTAATAATATTCTTGGTGTTACTCAATGCTTCTAATACTAAACATTTAAAGTTAACTTTGCATTTACTTTCTTTATAGTGTTTACACATAGCATTCTTTTCATCTCCATTGGCAATAGCATACTTATGCTCAAAAATTCTTCTGTTGAGCTCCCTGGTAGTTCTTCCCACATAAAAAGCATGACAATCCATGCACATTAATAAATAAACTATATTTTTACTCTTACATGAAAAGCTTCCTAGTATTCTGACTACATAGTTTCCCACTTCAATTTCACTAGAGTCAGTATACAAATAATTGCACGTTACATTTGAAACACTTATTCATTCCTTTTTTACTTTCAACTTGTATTTTTCTATTCAGTATACTCTGAAAGAAATCTTTATATAATTTTTAGCTCTCTTTTGTACAAACCTGGGCCCTGTACCTACCTTTTTAATAAATTCATTATAAGCTTTGAAAATACCCCAGTTTCTACTAATAATACTTTTTATAGCTTTAGAATCAACACTCGAGATAAATCAAAGAGCCGGTCTGCAAAACATGGAAGTACTATGTGAGTTCAGTAATGCTAAACTTGAGTATATTACTGAAAACGTGAAAAAGAACTATGCAAGACTTAAATAAGGGACTTCTAATGGTAACTTTGCCAGCAAAATGTATTCAATTCAAGATAATTTAATCAAACTCAATGATACTTTAAGCCAAAGAAAAGTCAAAAAATTCTTGAGAGACAAGAATGACTATGCAGGGGGCGTGGCCTCAGCATACTGGTTGAAACTGCATAGTGCGAATAGAGCTAGAGTGATGACGGAAGATGTTACTCTAAGAAGTGAGGAGGAAGCAAATTCACCAAGAAGGTCGGAAAGACTACATAGCAAGGCTGGAAGTCAGGGTGCTACGAGCTCAAATGAGACAGCAAAAGCGAGTGAGAAACAACATGTTTCAGCAAAATGAAATGCTGAACAAGTAGGCAGACCCAAAGTGAAGGGATCGAATGCCTGCACCAACTCAGCTCACATTAAGGAAATAGTCACCCATCACAACAACGAATGCCAACAAGTGGTCGAAGTATATCAGAGGGTTAATAACCAGGAGAGAACATGGGCTCAAGTAACAGCAAGCGGCAGAAATGGAAGGTTCAAAAATTAAAACAAGCAATCAAAAAATGGATATGCACAAGTGAACCACAAGAGACATTGGAAAAAAACAAATTAACCAAGGATGACATAGGTACTGTAAACTTTAAAATAGTTAACCTCTCTAATTATGAATTATCTAGAGAGGAATGTTGTGTACTAAGCAAAGGCTGGAATTTTGCTCCGGCTCGGAGAGCAGACAGATTAATTGCTGTAAATGAACTAAGAGACTATGTTATAAGCCTTAATTTTGACATAATGTTTAACAAACGCAATGAAGTAAAAAGTGAATTTTATAAGCCTAGTTGCTTTAACCCACCATTATGTAAGGAGTTAGAAATGTTTTTAAACATATGTGAAGCACAAATAGTTGAAACATTGGACAATAGAGCTGGATATATGTATCACAACTTGACTAAAAATGAGAAAGAATGTTTTGAGAAATTATATAAAAATGAAGAAGTACTGATATTTAAGGCTGATAAAGGGGGATATATTTGGTAGTACTAGATAGGGGAGAATATGAGTATAAAATGACAGAGTTGTTAAAAGACAAAAAATATATAAAAAAGTGACATTTTCAGATGTAAAAAAGGGATATGTTCTTATAGATTCTTGTATAGAAGAATGGTTCTGCACTGGCAGAATAGATGAAAAAAACAAGAAAGAATCTAACTAATACTAACCCAAAAGTAAGTAGTATACCAAAGATCCACAAAAACTTAGAAGACCCCCCCCCCCACTAAGGCCTTTTGTTGCAAGTGCTAAAAGTAAGACTGAAGGGCTATCTGTTTTTGTGGACAAAATGTTACAAAAAGTGGTACCTAAAAACATTACATATATAAGAGACAGCTTTGACTTTCTGAGTACAATTGAGACTGTAGTTGTGAATGAAACTGATGAGTTAGTTACACTGGATATTAATTCCCTCTATACTATGATTCCTAATATAGATTGTATGTAAACAGTCAGAATTTAACTTTTAAGGTCTAGAATGTTCTCTTCTGATACGGTAGGATTGCTTATGGAAATGATTGATCTGGTATTAAGTTATAACTATTTGGAGTTATATGAACAATTGTATGTTCAAATTAATGGGGTGGCTATGGGAGCAGCTTTAGCTCCCAGTTATGCCAATGCATTTATGTAAGGTTGGGAGACAGCTAACATCATCAATAGTGAATATAATGAATATATATTAAAGATGGTTCACTTTATTGATGATGTATTTTTCATTTGGAGAGGGCCTATTGACATCTTGAATGATTTCCTGAAATATACTAATAATGTATGTTCATATCTTAAATTTACTCATAATTATGACATGCACAGAATTAATTATTTATATCTTAACTATTTATAAGGAAGACAATAGGTTGATATCTAAGATTTACAGAACATGTACTTACATTATTCTAGTCTCCATCCCAAGAAACAAAATCTAACATTGTTAAGGGCCAGTTAAAAAGGATAAGCAATCTTAAACTAAAGATGATAATGTTTTCGTACACGAAGTTGAAAATTTCTGTATAAGAATGGAATGTAGAGGGTATCCTAACAAAGATACGAATAAGTTGTTAGAGAAAGAAATAGATGAAAGAAAGGTATCTAAATGTGATAGCACAAAAAGAAGAGAATATACACATAAGACTGCACTAGCAGTGCAAAATAGTGTTGATTCTAAAACTATAAAAATTATTAGTAGAAACTGGGGTATTTTCAAAGCTAATAATGAAATTATTAAAAAGATAGATACAGGGCCCAGGTTTGTACAAAAGAGAGCTAAAAGTTAAAAAGATTTCTTTCAGAGTAAACCGAATAGAAAAATACAAGTTGAAGGTAAAAAAGGAATGAATAAGTGTTTCAACTGTAACATGTGCAATTATTTGTATATTGACTCTAGTGAAATTTGAAGTGGGAAATTATGTCATGGCAGCAAGATAGTCTGGGGTTTTATAATCATATGTCTGTTTATGTACCTTTACATCCAGGGTCTTAAGTCATACATCAAGACATATGATTATGAATGGTTTTGGCTTTGGTACCCCAGCCAGACTTCCAAGTTATCTGGCAAGATAATCCACCAGTCTGGAATACTGCAACAGTGATTTAAGGAAGAATATCTAATAATAGGCAAAACTTCTTCAGCAAAACTTCTTGGCATTACCATAGATGAACACCTTAAATCTGACACCCACATACAACAAAATATCAAGAAAACTCACCAAAAGTTGGGCATGCTCTACAGGAATAACCTCTTTCTCTCCAACTCCTCTAGGCATACCTTGGCAATTTCCTACCTTCTACCTTCCCTACTTTATGGAGCCCCTCTTCTAACAAATCTGTCTTCCTCCAACATCTCTAAACTTGAAACTTGCTATAACAAGATCTCCAAATTTGCAACTAAATCCAGAACCTCTACTCACCATTGCCTTACCCTACAATCACTCAATTGGCTAGAACTATCTAACCACCTAGACTATCTTCAACTTACCACCGCTCACAGATTAATATTCTACCCTGATAAATGCCCAGCCTTAACAAACTCCCTTCCCCCATACATCCCTAACAGACCTCTGAGATCAGAACACCAAAATGTAATCTCTACCCACAAACCCAAACATCCTGCTGGCCAGCTTCTTCTCTCTTTCTCTCTAGCCAAGAAATGGAACTCTCTCCCTCCTTCACTTAGGACCATTCCTTACTCTGATACCTTCAAGACCCAACTCTTCTCATACCTGTCATCCAAATGGAAATGTTCCTGCTTATACCCTACCTAAATCCTGGCAAAATTCCCCTATTACTATCCACTCTCCTTGCTCCTCTCTACCCTCAAACTATTATGTCCACTCTCGGAAAATAGTCTCTTTCTGATAACCTCTGAGTAAGCTACTTCGCTCATAAACAACTTCACTCATATAACTCCAAGTATGTAAATATTGTAAATATTACAGTATCTCTATTTTCAACACAACTGCTTTCTTTTTTTACCTTTTTAACTATAACATATGCATGCCAACTGCCCACCTTCTAATGTAAAATAACAACTGAAACCTTAAATCCTTCCACTTCTCAGTCGATCATACTGTGCAGAATGGAAATACCTGTAACCTGTCTTGCTATTATCTGTTTTACTAAGTTTTTTAAATGTAAAATTTATGCAATGCATTTTCCAACTATATGATTTTATACTTGTATTTTTACCTTTAACAGTTTGTAACCAGTATTGAATTGCATTGTATTTGCTTGTGGAGCTTTTCTCCCCGGGCCTCCACTGAAAATGGGCATGTTCTGGCCCAGTGGACTTCCCCAGTAATCAAACTGAAATAAATAAAAATAAATAATAACCTAAATCCTTATAATGATCAGTGATCAAAAAAATGTCTCCATCAGCAGCATTCTAATAATCTGCATCAATATAACATTGATGGATGCTGAATTCCAAATTATATTCTGCACCCCACTATGCCAAGATATCTAAATATGTCTCCCGTACCCTTTGATAAATCATGCTAATAACTGGTAGGTTGTTTTGATGTTATCAGCATAGTTTGCATACCAAACCTGAAAAGAAGCAGGGATAGCAGTCATAAAGATATTAAAGAGAAACAGGCCTTGACAATGCCTTGAATTACTGTAAAAGAATTAGAAAACCAGATAGCCTACTTACTCTAAATGAAAGCACAGACAGCCATAAGTAAATCCAACAAATAAGGATAAATAACTAAGATATTTAGCCAGTTAATAACAGCATCATGAGGCAAAGCACCAAAAGCATTTTTTAAATCGTAGTACTAGTGTTTATTTACGTTCAAGTTACATACTATGAAAATTCTTCATAGATTATTAGCTTATGTACTAGACGACAGTATTCCATGTTGTAGCCCACATGTTGCCTAGCAGCACAGCCTGTGCTATCAGGCAGCATGAATCTGGATGACACATGAAAAAGCAGTAGCTGGGGGAAAGGCCTATGATAAAGAGGCCCATAATCAGTTGGTGTACTGCTAACTTGGGACACTTGCAGAGTATGATGCCATACAGCCTATATTATGCAAGTTAACATGAAAAACAGTGCAGGAAACTCACAAGTGCATAACACTAGGTAGGAATATGCACCTGGGTATTTTAATGTTAATCTGTAGATCCAGGTAAGTAGTAGTTTTGAGTGCATACAGGTGTGTGTGTGTGTGTGTGTGTGTGTGTGTGTGTGTGTGTGTGTGTGTGTGTGCGTGTGTCCATGGACACAAGGGGTCAATGTTTGAGTGGCTCTCTGATAATCTGTGCTTAACCATCACTTGCAAGTATCTGTGTGAAGCACCCTTCTCCCTTTAAAGTATTGCTGAGTTCTGCTGCATGCTGCTGCCATGAGAGGTGTGCGTCTGCATGCTGAATCCTCTCACCCATGTATCTTGCACAACTGTAGCACATACTCCCTAGGGCACTGCTCCACAGGTCAAACCCTCAGTGCTCCCACCTGATGACACGCATATGGTGAGTTAAAACTGCCTGCCTCCCCCCACAGGATGGGTAAACTAGAAGTGTCTGCTTACACCCATCCACCCCTGGCCAGGTCCTACAGGCATCAGAGACACTACTGGAACTCATGTCACTTGCATCATAGAACTCCTGCAAAGGGAGGAGACACAGAATGCATGAGACACACTTCAGCTGGAAAATGAACCACAGAACCAAGTACTGTGAGGCAGCAATGTTAGCTGCTTCACTACTATGCCAACCCACTGGGGAACTTCAGACCATATATACTATTATAAATGAACTATGTGCGTATACATAAGGCAGAAAACGCAGAGGGAAAATAAAGGAAAAAGAAAAGAAAGACTAAATACAAAAATACTGCAAGGCTGAAGGGATCTGCTGGCACTGGGTAGGGTGTACATCTATTCCACAAATAATCTACGTTCAGTTAGTACCCAAGGTATTACAGGTTGAATGGTGGAAAGGGGAGAAAGAGTGGCAAAGCTAACATAGTTGGCTACCACCAAAGAAGGTGTGATCAAACATCAGGCAACTGGATAGTAGAGGGGAAGGCAAAACATTATTATAACTGCAAAATAGGCAAACATCTGAAAATTTGGGGCAGAGAGCACTACAGAATCCAAAAAAGATGCCGGCCTAAGTCCAAAGCTCCAGATAAGACCTGCAGAAAATATGAATAAAAATAGTTTTCACAGAAGGTAAGATGAATGAGCGGGAACAAAAGTAGGAACAGACGGGTGCCTTCAAAGCTGCAAATGAAGAAGAGCAACTGTACATTTTGTTTGCAAAAGTAATCACCTTAGGCCAAGGTGTGGGTCCTTGAAATAAACAATGCAATGATAAACAGAAGTGGAAATGCTTCAAGGGAAGTTACAAGATGTTTAGGAAGATAATGTGTCAATTAAAGTTGAGCTGCAAAAGAAGATTCATAGAATACACAAATTAAAAGGCATAATAAAAGGGCAAGCTGAAAAGATGGATGATCTTGAAAATCGCTCAAAGGGGAATAACATCAGGCTAATTGGAGTACAAGACACAGCGAACTGGATCAATTTGTAATCCAGCTTTTATATGACAAATTTGTGAAACCAGGAAGTCAAGAAACACTAAAACAGTTTACAGAGTGGGGCCACAGCAAGCAGCAGCTGAAACCAGACTCAAACATGGCTTGGCATGTGTCCATTTCTTTGCTGTGAAAAATGAAATAATAAGGCAAGCATGGCACAGTGGCAGAGCAGATAGTATTGTTGCCCCACAGCAAGAGATTCTCTAGTTCAGTTCTCAGCTTGGGTGCCTTCTGTGTGGAGTCTGCATGTCCTCCATATGTTCATGTGGGTTTCCTCTGGGTGGTCCGGTTTCCTCCCACATTACAAAGACAAGCAGTAGGTGAACTGGACACACTAAATTGGCCACAGATGAGAATGTCCATGCGAGTGTGTGGTATGGAAGAACATCTGCATCAGGATTACTCAGAAAAATTACATAAACAAAGGAAAGCTATGCTGTAAGTATTAAATGAACAAACAATGAACGGAACAGATGCATAGATGAAATACCCTGAAATTCTGAAAGTGCAACAGGAAAGGAAATGGTTCAGGTTATACAATATGAAGGATCTTCAAATGTTTAAACAAAGGTACCACAGACCACTAAATAACACAGGTAGTAAAAATATGAAATTTCTACCTTGCGTGGACTGGAAAAGCATCCTTACACTTAGGAAAGGTGATAGAGAGACACTGGAAGGACATCCATTGTCAGATGCTGAAACTCTCCCAAGGGGAAAGGCAAAACTAGGAAGTACAGTACATGCCAATAAAAGAGATGAGTAAGAAATAAATCAAGAACACAGCGACAAGGAGATATGAAGTTTGGAGGGAAACAAGTGGAAGATGTACATCAAAGGGAAAGAAGAATGAAAAGAATCTCCAAAGGCAGACTTAGGTACAAAAACAGAGAAAGAAAGAGACAGACTGACAAAGGACAGCTCTTAAGGACATGGGAAGATGGTGCATTGGCTGGTCCAGACAACTCAGAAGTGAACTGCTGGATAAATGGGGGACTAAACCAGCTGGATAACATCATACAGGAACTAAAAGGCATAATAAAAAGACTGAACAGATAGATGATCTTGAAAATCGCTGAAAAGTGGAATAACTTCAGGGTAACTGAAATACAAGAGACAGAGCAACAGTGAACTGGAGCAATTTGTAATCTAGCTTTTACATCAAAGATTTGTGATACCAGGAAATCTAAGAGACAGTTTCCAGAGTGGTGAGGCAGCAAGTAGCAGCTGAAACCAGACCCAGGCATGACTTGATAACAGTTCATTACTTTGCTATGAAAAATGAAATAATAAGGCAGGTGTGGCAAAGAGGAGGAAGCACAACAGCAGAAGGACTTAAAGTGATCGCAGAAAGAACGAAAGAAAAATAATACATAAATGGAAGGAATGGTCTTTGGAAGGCATGTGACTGTGGACAGTACAGGAAGGATGGATTAAATGAAACAGATTCTTATATTAAGAAACACACCCTAGGAAACAAATCATCAAAATTTTACAAAAAGCAATGGGATGAACTGAATCAGTTCCAGGGGCAATGATGGATAATGCAGTCAAGGGGCAAAAGCCTCCAAGGTAAGTCATACATTTTCATAACTACTTATTGATGCACAATAAACTGCAGCAAACGTAAGTTTAATGCCCAAATCTTAGAAAAAAATAAGTAATAATTAGCGATGTAACAACTGGGGGTCATGAAAAGGAATGTATGGGGGAATAAGAGAAAAGTAAACACCAACCCAGAGACAAATGTGAAATAAAAGAACAGAGGTGTAGAAGGAGAATAATAAATGGCTGTAAAACTGCAAAAAAACCCAAGAAAACAAAAAAAAAAAACAAATGTTGGATTAACACAGAGATGCAGCTGGTGTACCAGACTAGTGAACAATAGTGGGAGGGGAGTGAGTGGAAATGCTGTAATATAAAGAGACTGGGACATCATTATTGTGCTGGCATGCAATTTATTAACATGGGGCCACTGGAAGGGAATAAAAGCAAGTCTTAAAAGGCCCATTTCCAGAGCACACTCACGCACATGCAAAAGCCAGAGGCCAGGGTTGGTAAAGAGGGGTCTGAGTGTGGGCAGCTCTGAGGATGCACCAGGAGAAAGGACTGTGCCGGGTGACAGCAAATGCAAAAACAGGAAGAGATGGGCAAAAACAGCAAGTAAAATACAGTTAGTTACACAAAACATTGGGGTTCATCAAATCCTATCAAAAGAAGGAGAATACATGAAAATTTAAAGAGGATGGGGAAGACATTGTTTTATTACATATAACATGACTGAAAATCCGAGATGAGGAAAAGATATCGTGTTATGACTACCCAAAGGGAGAAACAGACAGCAAGGCAGGGGGAGGAAAGAGGGAGTAACAACTGTACCTTTTAGATAGCTTCAGAAAACCAGAAAGAATGTGGTAAAAAGTGGGATAGGTAGACAGATCATCCAACAGGGAAGGATGGAATGGGCACATTGGACAACAGGAAACATATGCACCAAACTGTGCACAGACTAGAAGAGACAGAACAGAGATAATGGAGGACTACAATGTCTCTCTAGGACCAGCAAAAGACAGTTTGTAAGGAATGAGGGAATGTAACAAAAAGATGAGACAAGAATTAGCCCAATGAATGAAAGAGGGGTGGTAGTTGAACATATGGAGGGAAAGATATTCAAATGAGAGTTAATATATCTTCACAAGAAAAATTTTAGTTAGGCATGTAGGTTAGGCAGTTTTTTGAGAAGGAAAACCTATTGGAAATAATGGAAGAGATCCAAATACAGGAGAGATACATATCATATCATACAGCAGTGAGACCTAAAGTGACCAGGACCACAAAACAATGAGAAGGGGGTGGAGGTGGTCTAGATATGAATGGAAGTAGACAGAGGAGAAAGAAACACTGCAAGGATTAATAAAGGAGTCAACACAGGAAAATATGAAAGGCAGGGAAAACTGGAAGAACACTGGTGGGATGGGATGAAGGTGACTGTCAGGAGAAACCAATGAGGGCAGAATGAAAGATGAGAAGGAAATAAGGAAGAGAGACGGAGGAACTGGAAGAAGGAATAGTTGTGGTGCAGAAGGAAGCTGGAAGAAATTAAAATATAAGGAAAGCACTACAGATTGGAGAAAATGCGATAAGAATGGAACTGGAGAATACAATTATTATTGAGCAAGATATTTAACAATGGTACTTGGAGGGACTACTGGTGGGTACTGAGGGAGGTGCAAGTGAAAGAGCTGGCCAAGAAATACAAGAAGCAGGCAGAGAGAGAGAAAGGAGAGAAAGTTGTAGAGATAAGGGAAGGGGGATAAAGAATATTTAGAAGAGGATGAGCTAATCAGGGAAACATTCAAGGAATACTAAAGGAAGAGTTTTACAAACAACAGGAAGGGACAAGAAGGATCTGAATGAAACTTGAGAAAGACCACTGAGGTGAAGGATATATACTGGAGGATGAACAAACAGACAAGTGAAATGTGGCGGTGACAAGGGATAAAATAAGAAAAGTCTACAAACAGACAAGTGAAATGTGGCGGTGACAAGGGATAAAATAAGAAGTCTACAGACAAGTGAAATGTGTCGGTGACAAGGGATAAAATAAGAAAAGTCTACAAACAGACAAGTGAAATGTGGCAGTGACAAGGGATAAAATAAGAAAAGTCTATACAAGATAGAAAGGAAAGCTGGTGGACCAGAAGGATTCCTCCCATAACTCTCAAGCGTACCTCATTATGAGGAACGTACCTTATTTGGGGTCTTAAAAAGTTCATGTTCCTCAAAGTTCCACATTGAAAGTGCCTGTCACACATTCAGTGTTAGGAATTTTTAACTGATAGCCATGGCAAATAGAAAAGAATCATGTTACTTCATTAAAAGAGCTTTTTTTATAACTAAAACTAGCATATCTTAGCCATTCTATGACCTTCCCAGTTAAAGTTGTTAGTAAGCTGTTAGTATGCGTTCCATATTTTGTCCATTTGTTCCACATTATGAGGGTTAGTGTTCCTCATTTTCGAGACAGAAGGTTGAGAGCTATGATTCCTCCTATAGGTCTAACAAATGGGGAGGGGAGGAAATGTGGAAGTTCTTAGAGGAGGAATTCAAGAAAATATAGGGTTCAGGCAATATATGTAGACGCATGAGAAGGGTTAACCATGACACCTAAAGCGGAAAAAAAAGGGAGGAAGTGGGAAATTATAGGCCTATGTTTTTGATTAATGCAGGTATCGATATTGTTGCAAAAGTACTGGCAGGAAGATGGGCTGAGGTACTGCCGCAAATAATACGAGCAGTGCAAAATGGCTTTGTGAAGGGAAGGAAGGCAGGAAAAAATCTAGCAGAACCTGCTAAAATTTATGCACAGAAAGGAAGACAAGCTGGAAGGGAAAGGTGGGATTGGCTCTTTGACCTACAGAAGGCCTTTGATATGGTGAGGTGTGAATTCTTATGGAAGGCACTGCAGCAAAACCATTGGATACAGGCCATACACCAAGACTCCAAAATTGAAACACTCATAATCAGAGATTCACCTGAGGAAACAGGGATAGAGAGGGGGAACTGGCTGGCTCACTATCCACTGGCCAGTTTATGCTTGTGATCAAGGAGCTGGAAGTATAAGTCGTATACAATTTGGCAATGCATGTTAAAGTTAAGGCATGTCGCCGCAGCAACGGGAATTACATGAGAGGCATTTGAGAAACTTAAGAAAGCTGTAGGACTCAGGTGCAACAACAAAACAACAGTTGTAATAAGATTAGGAGACGGGAAGTGGGAGTAAGTGAGAAAAGTCAGTGTTCCCAAAGTACCTAGGGCTCTGTGATGGAAAGACAATTAGACAATCAATCAAAAAAAATAGATGATACTGGAATAAAGTTAAGGGATACTCGGGGGGGGGGTAGACTTACAGTTTGCTTGGGAGAATTAATGCAGCAAGGATAACAATACCACCAATAATCCTCCTCCACCTTCTCTGAAACACAGAGATACTTCCCAGGGACAAAAGATACAGCAAATGCAAAAAGACAGAGTACAGGGTCAATAAAGGTAACGGGTAAAGAGTGAGCAGGGCAAAAATGAGAATGAACAGGAAAAGTGGGGCTGGAGGAACCGACATGTGCACTGACACGTAACATCATTCACTGGACAGAAACAGATGAGGAGGCGATTATGTAAAACAGAGGATTGCAGAGAGAGGGGTGCAGAAGCATAAGCAAAGCAGCACTAAATGAACTGGGGCACTTGAAATGGAGTGAAGGGAACCTCAACATCTACTGAGAACAGAAGGGTGAGGGGACAAAGACAGAGAAGAAAAATGAAGAAATTTGGAGAAGTGGAACAACTCAAGAGGAAGATTTGGTATGCAGAGAAAAGGATGGTAGGGGAATATTTAAAACAATGGCAGAGAAAATACAGAACACCAGAAACCCAATGGTAGAACTAATTGTTTTTTTTAGGAGACCTGAAAACAATAGGGATGAAAAATGAAGAAATCTGGAGAAATGGAATAACGAGACACAAATTTGTTATGTACAGAAAAGGATGGCAGAGAAAGATTTAAAACAGTGATGGAGTTAATACAGAAACACAGAATATCCGAGACCTAATGATGGGACCTGTCATTTAAGGAGATCTAAAAAAAAAAAAAAAAAATAGACAGAGAAATGGGAGAAAGGAACAGGCAGGAAAACAGGGCATGGAAGAGGTCAGGGAAGCAAAAGACTAAACAGATTGGTGATGTTAAGGAAAACAGGGGAAAAGGAAAAAAAACAGAGAATGAGAAAGAATTAGGGAAGGGAGGAAGAATGTAAGGGGATTATGGGACACTGCCAGAAGACAATTCATGCAGTAAGGCACATGCAGAACATTCACAGAGCAGGAGATCAAAGCCTGACAATACAGTGTAGATGAAATCTAACTACCATGGGATTGGTAAAGGAAGACAGAAAGGAGGATGGAAGACGCTGGAGGTGTCAGGAGGAAGAATTAGGAATGATGCACTTCTTCTGGGACTGTGGATGAGCACAAAAAGTTTGGAAGTAGGCACAGATAATTTGAGGAGACGTATTTCAAAAGGAAGCCGGGTATACTTGGGAATTCTGTATATGGGTCATAAGGAAAGAGGACCGCATCTAGAGAGAGAGAGAGAAATGAATGGTATCAGACTGCAAATTACTAAAATTAAAACCATCATTAGTCAGACTTGGAAGGAGACAAAAACAATATGGAGCAACAATTACACAAGATGTTGCGGGACCTGGGGAGAAGATGGCAGAAAAGTACAGTTGTGTACACTTACCATAAATGTAGATGTTCGAGTGTATTCACTGTCGCAGTCATTACATTTGGGTAATCTGCTGCCAGGCTGCCCTCAGTCGGCCTGATTAACAAAGTCTTGGGTCCTGCGTCAGTTTCTGTCCCTTCTTCTACGACATCAAGTCGTCAGAGGTATAAAACATGCAGCCGATGCCATTACATCAGTTTTTCTTGCCCCAGATGTCAGGTGCCCCCCAAATGGAGAGCAATATATATATATATATATATATATATATATATATATATATATATACATATATATATATATATATATATATATATATATGTATATATATATATATATATATATATATATATATAATAAAAATACCAAAACATATACCTCCAAACAAAAGCAAATACACCAAAAAGGCTTTTAAAGATAGTAACAAAAATGAGAGGTATAGTTAGAGAAAAATCAGGGGGCTGGAAGGAGGGTAACCAGGACTGCAACAGTCAATACACTCAAACATCTACATTTATGGTAAGTGTACACAACTGTACTATGTTCTTCGTCTTTCACTGTTGCAGTCATTACATTTGGGTAGAATCCCAAAGCTATGGTTGGGAGGATGGATTTATACACCATTAGGAGCAGCTATAATGCCCTGCAGGACAGCAGTGGCAAAGCCTGCTCTGGATTTAGAGAAGAGAGGTAAATGGTAATGTTTGGTGAATGTATGAACTGAGCTCCAGGTAGCAGCTTCTAGAATGTCTCTGGTAGGAACCCCTCTGAGAAACTACAGAAGTAGATGCAGCCCTGGTGGAATGGGATCTGATCCCCTTGGGGACAGATTTACCATGGTGCAAATAACAGAAACGAATACAATGGCTTATCCATTTGGAAATAGTCTGCTTTTCTGCTTTGAAATAGCCTTTCCCTCTGCCTCTGCAGCAAATGCCACCAGTAGTTGTTCAGATTTTCTTAGAAATTTTGTCCTGTTTAAGTAGAATCTTAGTTGTCTGTGTACATCCAATAAATGCAGAATCCGCTCACCCTTGTTCTGTGGATTTGGGAAGAAAGTTGGCAGATGAATGGTCTGATTGAGGGCTACACTAGATACCACTTTAGGCATAAAGGATGGATTGGTCCTGAGAGCCACCCTGTCCGGGTAAAAAATAATGAAAGACTCCACTGCCATAAGAGCCTGTAGTCCTGAAATCCTTCTAGCTGAATTAACTGCTAAAAGAAAAGCTGTTTTCCAAGAGAGAAATTTTAGGTCTGCAGTAGCAGCTGGCTCAAAAGGAGGTAGAGTGAGTTTCTCCAAAACAAAATTGAGGTCCCATGCAGGAGTTGGTGCTCTCCTGGGAGGTCTTAAATTTTTGGCCCCTCTGAGGTACTGCTTTAGCAGTGGATGAGAAAAGAGAGTAGGCTCTGTGTTGTAATGAGCTGAAATAGCATAGGCATGGATTTTTATGGAAGAAAAAGATAGGCCCTTGTGAAGCATCTCAGTTAAGTATTGCAGAATCTGAGGAATATTGGGCATTGCTGTGCTTATTCCTTGTGCTTGGTTCCAGGCACAGAATCTTTTCCATTTGTCAGCATAGGATTTTCTAGTACTAGGCCTTTTAGCCTCCAAAATGACATCCATCACAGGTTTGCTGAGAAATGTAACTGGTGAAATTAGTTGATTAGCCATGCTGCAAGATTCAGAGTTTGGTGCTGAGTGTGCAGAATTTGAAGGTTCTGCTGAAACAGTAGGATAGTTGTCTGAGGCAGGTACCACGGAGGAAGGTGTGACATATTGCGCAGTAGCGAGTACCAGTGTTGACGAGGCCAGTCTGGAGCAATCAGAATAATTTTTGTTTTTCCCTGTCTGACTTTTAGTAAGACTTTGGAGAGCAGAGGCAGAGGGGGAAAGGCATAGACTGATAGGTTTTTCCAGCTGAAGGATAAGGCATCCACTTTCCAAGCTTTTTTGTGATGAATTCTTGTGCAGAATTTGTCCAACTGATAGAAAACTATGTTTGGGCTCCCCCATTTGCGTGTCAACATGCTGAAGATTTGTGGATCCAGTTTCCATTCATGAGAGTCCATAATATTTCTGCTTAGTTCGTCTGGCAGAGTATTTTGCTTTCCTGGCAGGAATTGAGCTTGTAGATGTATTTGATAAGTCAAAGCCATGTTCCACAATGCCATAGCTAGTCTGCAAAGTGGGTAGAAATGGGTACCCCCCCCCCTGCTTGTTTATGTACCACATGACTGTGGTGCTGTCTGTCTTTATCAGAAGTTGTCCTGGATGAAGACAGTCCTTGAAGGCTATCAGAGCATTCTGTACAGCTAGTATCTCTTTCTGATTGATATATAGGTGCATTTGATTTGGGCTCCATTGGCCCTGAATGCATCTCCCTGCCAGATGCGCCCCCCTCCCCCCCCCAAGCATAATCTGATGCATCTGTAATCAGGGTTTGGGCAGCAGGGGATGGAATGAATGACAGTCCCATGTTCTGGTGGCAGGCCTCTACCCACCATAGGAACTCTAGTTGCAGGCAAGGAATGATAGGAATCATTGTTTCCAGGCTGTGACAATGTTGACTCCATAAGCTTTTTAGGTACCATTGAAGTTTCCTCATATAGGTTCATAGGTAAGTACTAGGCTTTCTGCCCATGGGCATTTATAAGCCTAGCCACAGAATGATGGCTTTCGCCTCTCCATTAGATTAGTAACCTGGGCCTCTGTCAACAGGGCTCCTGAAGTGATCCCAGGGTAAAACTTACGATTACCCATCCACTCATCAAGATTTCTCTTGAAAAGGGTCAGAAAGGAGCTCTGTCGAATAGGGATTGGGATTCTATTCCAGAGCGAGGGGAGTCGCTGGGACAGGAATCTATCCCTCCAGCATGTCCTGTTTATTGTGTACATAGGTTCAAGTCGCTAGAACAAGTGATTCTGAGGGATCTCATTTTTTTGAGGTGAAGCATGTCCATTAGTTCAGGGTATGACATGGCCCTATAGGTCAGGCATAGGTCACCTATGAGCAGACGGTAAGCGACTGAGAAGAGCTGGAGATTTTTTAGTCGTGCTTCATAGGGTAATTGTTTAAGGCCCTTAATCCTCTTAGTGAGGTACTTCTGTGGTCTTTCTAGTTGTTGCAGGTGTCTAGTGAGGTACATCCCAAATGGGGCATTGTACTCTATTATGGGCCTAATGAGTGAAGAGTAAAGGGGCACAATCACCCCCTTGGATCTGGATGAGAAACCCTTTGTGATCAGGTGTGTCACATAGAAGGATTTCCTGACTGTTTTGGCTATGTGTTTATCAAAGGAGAGCATGCTATCTACTTAGGTACCCAGGTCCCTAATTACTTCTTCTGTAAAAAGTGGATTCCCATCTATGTGGTAGTTTGTAGGTACTTTGTTTTTCCCAGATGGGATTACTTTGCATTTTTTGGCATTTAGCTTGAGGCCGTGACTTTGACACCAGGTGTTTGTCTCTGTGAGACCCAGTGGCGGCTGGTGACTTCAAATTAAAGGGGGGCTGCAAGAGACAGCTGAATGGGTGGGGCCAATGGGAAGGGGTGTGACCAACTAGAAAGGGGTGGAGCTATGCTCAAAACCACAACAACTGGAACTTTAATTAAATATGCTGCCCTGGGTGCCAAACCATCATTACGAGAGTCCAATCAAGACAAAATGAAGTGTAGAAGAAAAAAATATTTCAATGCATTGGCTACATGACAACTTACTTAATATCTAGATGGAAACACAAAGGTTGTGAGGCATGAAAAAATAAATTGCTTTTTAAATACATTACTGGAATGCCAGTCAAAATCAAGTATAAAAAAAACAAGCAGCACTCAGCTCAAACCACTTCTCCTTGTACTGCAGTTCTAATTATAATTTATATTCAGCTTTATAAAATTACCAAGTAACATGCTGAAAGTAGCAATCTCTGTGATACCCCCACTTGTAAAAATGTTTCTTATCCAAAAAAGACCTGCTGCCTGACAACAACTATCTACTTGTTTCATGGAGAACCATAATCAAAGTAAAAAATGAACAGCGAACAAGAAACAAGCTCAAGATAAATTGCTTAAAGGATTATTGCACAAGTTATGGACCACACATGATAGATTGGCATTCTGTTTAGTTTACGGGTAAAGCCTGTAAAGATGACTGCAAGTCTCCAACAAATGTAATGAGCTTCTGAAAATACTGTAATCCTGTCCTTTATTACAAATACTGTCATATGCATTTCAATACCTAAGGCTTATTCGTTATCTAGTTATGTAAATATTCTCTGCATGGCAACAATGAAAAGGCTTTCAAAGTTGGTAATTCTTTAACAGTATGCTTATTAAAGCTTACTTGCATCTTACAATCTCCGACAAGCTTACCTGATGGTCATTAAAGCATTGCTATTTTAATACAGAGCAACAGGGCACTGCAACAGCATGCATTTTCTGAATAATAAGAAGCATAAATCAACAATATAAAAATATGACAGAAAACCAGAACATTCTGCAAAATCAAGGACAGATGAAAAGCCACGGTCATACTTGTGGTCTACTTTGGATGGTGGAATACTCTGCACACTTACGCTGCATAACTGCTCCTTGCCTTGCTTGGACACATCCAGAGCCACTACAATGAGGAGTGGAGTGCAACAAGTAGGTCACAGTTTGAAATGTCTCTGGCTGATGGTGATGGCTCTGACACTCATACCTCTCAACCTCAGAGCAAGAAATCTGGACAAAGCCATAGATAGAAGTGGGACACAGGGCCAAAAATAAAGACAATTTTTTAAATATTGCTCTTCTAAACTTAGAAAGATAATAGAATAGTAGTAGGTCTTGCATTAGTATGAATTTTTGAAGGGTATGAAGTCTGAAACCCAAATGTCTGCCATTACTTTCTAACTTCAATCTTTAATGATTTGCTACTAATTTGCCAGAAAACCACAATTTTATGAAAAGCAGACCAAATATGTTATGCAGAAATATAAAACTGCCACACAATACAGCTGTGAACCTGTCAAAGAAGGGACACCTTTTTAAAATTAGTACTGTTAACTTGAGCAGCTGACAAAATAAGAGCATCTAAATGCATTTCTGAAATAAAAGTAATCTATAACTCTGATCATTACAGTTATTTATAATTGTAAACCCTCCACGTTTTATTCCAAAATTGCCATTTTGCAGAGGGATTATTAAGGGGAAAGCAACATTTTGAGCCAAAATTGGAGACAGTTGAGAGGTTTGGATATTCCTAATTCTATAAAGCGATTTATTTACACGTATCTCTCAACCTCTTAATGCAGGAAATCTGGATATGGCCAAATATATTGGGGGAACATACAAACAGTACTAAAAAGACAGTTGATAGAATAACAGGTCTTCCTTTAGCATGCATTTTTCTGAAGGTTATGACGTCTGAAACTCAATGTCTGTCATTATTTAGTGACTTCATTCCTAAATGATTTGGCAGAAACCCACAAATTTTATGAGGAACAAACCAAAAATAAGAAGCAAAAATCTATTCATTCTGCAAAATTCTGGACAGTTGAGAGGTATAGTTCAGCCGGGGCTATCTGAGTTTGCTGCTCTTCTCCCCCCTCACAAAATCATGGTCGAATGGAGCGTCCCCCCTGCAGCCATTCCAATGTCCCATTCCTTGGTTATTTCACCCCATTTGCCATAAACACTGTAATGTGCATACTGCTTTACTTCTGCAATGATATGGATTTCATTTGAAAGTTTTATTTTATATTTTACAGCATAAACCCTAATAGGTATCTGCTAAACAAAGCAATGCAGTTTCACAATGAAAATAGACTTAGCATTAAAACTTCTCTGCCCTGAAACTCACATTCATTGAAACAGCACTGAAACCCACATTCAAAGAAAATACATTTTGCCAGTGGCAGATAAAGATTAATTTTGGGCTGTTTTCAAATCATAGGCCCCTTGAACACGAAACATACACATGCTCTTTGATACACCTTCCTGACTGTATTAAATTATATTCCTTGTACAATACAGTACAGTTGAACTGCCCAATTCAGAACATTTCCATCATAAAAGTCTACTCAAACTTCACTCCACCAGTATCAGTAAATATGCACGATCTCTGAAGAAATAAAAGCCATCTAAATAATTCCACATTAAAGAAATCTGTTAACTAATGAAGAGGTTACTGCTAGCAAACAACTTTATATGTCATTGTTTCATCTACAAATAAAGTGCCTGTGGCCCTTGAGGAATAAATCGTTATGTTGTATTAAAAAAATTATAATGCTAGTAATATCGCAATAGGGAATGGATGGCAAACTGATAACAGGTTCATAGTTACTAGGTATCTTCGCCAAAGAGGACTGCAGTATCCATCCCTTTAAAACAGAGTACAGTATCAGCAATGGATCTACCTACTGTGGGAATAGAGCCCACAGCCTTCTGCATCGAAAGAAGTGCACAACCTGTTGTGCTATTTACAATGCATGCAGACTCAGCATAAGCAGCACTAAACTTTTGTTCCCCTGCAGCACTCAGCTCCTTGTAAAATCTACTCGACACTCAGCTGTATCTCTGAACTTTGCAGCACAAGAAATCTGGACAAATCCAAAATGTATTTGGGGGGGGCAAAAGCCCAAAAACCAGGGACACATTTTAAACATTGCTTGTATAATGTTGGAAATTTGCTAGAATAAAATGCTGTGTTACCACCATACATTTCACTGCCAAGTATAGAACCCAGGTGCCTGTGCTAAACAGCCAGAGCAACATACCTCTATGCCAAATCATCTACTTTTATAAAAGAAAGGAAGACTGAAACTTAAATGGCAACCATTTAGTGAATTCAGTTCTCACCATAGCTGACAATATCATCTTAGCACAAAACACCTGAACAAAGCCAATAATGGGGGAATACAGCCCCCAAACATAATTCAGTGTGTTCAGTTATCACCATAGCTCTCAACCTTGGCCCAAAAAACCTGGATGAGGCCAATAATGGGGGAATACAGTCCAAAAAATAGGGACAAATATCCACTGAGGACACCAGAGGAAACCCACACAAACACAGAGAGGACATGCAGACTCCACACAGAAGGCACACCAGCCAAGAATCAAACCAGACAACCCATAGCTGTCAGGCAACACTGATACCACTGCAACACTGCCTGTTTTAAGTAAAAATAATACAGAAACCACAGATTTTGAGGAACAGAACAAATATGAGGCAAAAATCTGTAAATGTTTTAGAAATGGAGGTGGGTAGGGAATTCAGGCTCTTGTCACTTGGGACCAAGGTACAGGGTTCAAGCCTTATTCTCTACCCACCACCATGAAGCAACTGGGGCATTTCACACACACACACACACACACACACACACACACACACACACACACACACACACACACACACACACACACACACACACATACAGACACATACACACACATTTCCCGATCATACACCCTACCTGTTCCGGCCACGATCCGATCCTGTACCTGTTCCGGCCACGATCCGATCCTGTACTTGGTCCATCCTGCAGCTTCTCGGTCCACCATGCTGGCATGATCTGCACCTCCCAGCCTAGCCCGCGCATACTCTCCCGCGAGATGTGAAGAGGCTCCGCTATTGGCCCAGACTGCGGGCGATGCAGTCTGGTGACCATCTTGTTTGTGCTGTCGTCATGAGCAGGGTGAGTTTTTGATTCGATGGGGTTCAGGGCAGAGGCAATTACTAAGCCCTTGTCAAACTCCACTTATACAGTTTTGGTGTGTGGGGTCCACCAGCCCCCAGACATTCTAAACATCTGGGTATTCTGTGATGCATTTATCCCTTTTTTTTTGAGAGATGACTGTTAAACTGAGCAAATAACAACAGGGTCAATTACTTTCATCCAGGCAACCCAAACCAAGCAGTTACAGCCACTTCGATGTACAATTCAGACATCTGATTGTGATAAAAGAGGATGATCCTGTAATGCACTTCACCTTTTCTCCAAACAAACATTTGCCACACATTACAACACTGCACATTGCTTCACAAAATCACATTAGTCCTGCAAAGCCAAAGTAATAAGCAAACAGCAGCAGGCAACTAGATATCTTCTTCCACGGAAGACAGCCACATCAGTTTTGCTTAATCTGTCTGTACATATCAGGTATCCAGTTAAGTAGCCCATCTAACTTCTCACAAGTGCATACTAGTCCTGCAAAGCCAGGACTGTTTAAACTGAGCAAATGGTGAGTAGGTCAGTTAATTTCATCTGGCCATCTCCAGCCCCAATCAAACAGTTCTAGCTACAATGTCTGCTGACTACATAATATTTCATGTCCCTAGCACACCTCTCATTCTACAGACATTGAAAATAGGAACAAAGGCCCTTGGATGTTGATACATTTAGTTCAAAATATGGATATCTAATTAGCATTAAATTTTAAATTAAATTTGAATACCACACAGCACATAACTGTTCCCACTTCCATTAGGAATGTAGGATACATTTCATAAACACATGTTCAAAAAAGAGGGACAAAAAAGCTGGAAAAATATAAGCACATTATCAAAGAGGCAGAGTAAACTCTAGAGATTTTACTGACTGTATTGCAAAATTCTTCCACACAAGGTTATTTATTTTTAGTTCAGAATAAGGAGATGCAAGATATATATAGTCTTTCTTTATTGTTGCCACTAGTATGCTGGTCATGTAGTCTGCCTCCAAAAATATGAAAACCAGTGTAGGGATAAATCTGGCCTAAATATTAATGTTCCATTCTCCACACAAAATTCACAAAACCCGAGAAATACTGTCAAAATATATCTGGTTAATTACTACCAGTGTAAAAAGCACAGTAATAACACTTAATTCATGGCTTAATTCCACACAAAAGCTATCCAAACAAACCTCAAAGCCAGTGTTAGGTCTCACTAATAGTAATAAAATTCACCTCCTCATTCCTCAAACATTGTAGTATGTCCCCAACTTTGCCACATTTTACTAAATTCCATCTCAATTTAATAGAAAATAAAAGAACAACTCCCTCCAAGCACCTTCACACCTAGAGGTGAATGTTGCAAAATCTCTGCTCCCATGACTTTGCAATGTTAAACTTGACGAACTGTGAACATCAAGTTAAGTGAACTAGAGCAGTCCCCTCCCCCATCGTTAATTTTGGCACAAGTGTGTTTGTTTTGTTTACTGAGGCACAAATATTGCTCTAAAAATGAAGAAATAAATGTTGAAAAAGTGCCCTTCCAAGCACAACACCCTAGGTGATTGCCTAGTTTGCCTACGTGTAAGGCTGGCCCTGTACATTGGATATTCTTAGGGAGTGTAGGAACTGCCTAACATTCACATGCATACTTGACACTCGAAATAAAGTCTTTGAAATGTGGAGGCATCTGATCAGCAAGGAAAACCTCTCATTTAAAGCAAGGTCTGCGAGCAACACACAGGACCATCTACTGTAGTGGTCTCATACCACTATAGAACTAACTATTGATGCAAAGACATGTAAGAGTCGCATGCAGCAAAAACTCTTTAGTTGCTCCTACAACTCCTATTGTAGTTAGAACAGCTGCTTTGTTTTTCCTCTACCAAGCCATGCAATACTGTTACATAGGCAGCTACTTACACACAAGCACATATACCAATACAGCCCAAGTTATGCCCCTACACAGACAGACATGTAACTGCATAAGCACACACAAACAGACACAGATACACACAAGTGTGGTGGACACACACACACACACTACCCGGTACTCCAGCGACCGAACAAACACAAAACGGCCCAAAACACTCCAGCGACCGAACAAACACCTATCCAGCAAGCCCACAATCCAAACACCTACCTGCTGCCTTTGTCCTGAAGCCCGTGCAGTCGACTGAACACCTACCCGGTAATCCAGCAAGCCCACAAACTCCAGCGACCGAACGAGCAACACCTATCCAGCAAGCCCACAATCCAAACACCTACCTGCCGCCTTTGTCCTGAAGCCTGCGCAGTCGCACACTGACAGTCCCGCCCCGCGAGAGCAGCTCAGTCCTCCTCATTGGCTCTGACTGCGGCTGAAGCAGTCTGGAGCCCCTCTATTCTGTGCTGTTGTCACCGCACAGATTTCTAGTATCTCACAGCAATGATTGCTGGGTACCTCTTAATCCATATCTGGACTGCCGATAAAGGCAGTCTGAGTTCAAATTAATTTTTTGTTTTGCAGATATTTTTTCTGTATTTCTAGGTGGGAGGGCTGCAGTCCGGCAGTCCGATAGGACGAGCCGCCCCCTGGTGAGACCCTTTTGCAGGATGTCTGTGTCAGCTGGAGAGTCAATTATTGCACCCAATTTACAGTCATCTGCGAACTTGGTTAGCCACAGTCCCTCCGCCTTTGCCTGTACTTTGGAGAAATATATACCGAACAGGAGGGGTCCCAGGACTGAGCCCTGTTGGACTCCGCTTGTGACTGGTTTAGAGTCAGACATGGCGCCTGCCACTCTTACCGTGTGGGTTCTGTCTGAGAGCCAATTGGCAACCCATCTCGTGACATAGGGGTTAATATTTAAGCTGGTGAGTTTGTCTATTATTCCTGAGTGTGGGATGGTGTCGAGCGCCTTAGCGAGGTCCAGATATGCTGTGTGGACCATCTTCCCTTCATCTATGGCCTTGGTGACTGTTTCGAAGAAGTCGACCAAGTTCAGGAGGCAAGGGTCTGGAGGTTCCCAATGTCCCTGTTAATGAGCTCCATGATAATGCGTTCCATGGCTTTGCAGACCAAGCTAGTCAAGCTTCTAGGGCGATAGTTCCCAGGGTCAGTTGTGGCACCACCTTTGTGGAGTGGTACGACTGTTGCTGTACGCCATTCTTTGGGTACATAGCCTGTAGAGAGGCTGAGTTTGAATAGTGATTTGAGATGGGGGGTTAGTTCATTTTGAAGCTCGTGTAAGACACAACCTGGGATAGCATCTGGTTCCATTGATGCTGTGATTTGGCCTTTGCAAGGGCTGTTTTTACTTGTGTGTCTGAGATATCTGGAGCGCCACATTCTTATGGGATGGGTGCTAGCCCCTTTGGTGGAGGGGGGGGGTGAAGTTTGCACTGAACTTGTCAGCCATGATGTTGGCAATGTCAGTTGGTTCAGTGTATTTACGGCCATTATACACTAGCTCGGAGCATATCTGAGAGTTTGCCCCTAGACTCTTGACATAGTTAAAGAAGGCCTTGTGGTTATCCTTAGAGTCACTGGCTATTTTTCTTTCGAAGTTGGCCTTGGATGACTTAATGAGGGAGCGCAGTTTTTTACTGATGTTAATATGCAGCCTTGCATACGGAATTAGAAGAATGCAGGAGGCCATGAACCCCAAGGCCTGCAGAATTTGTCTTGCAGATAGCTGGGTTTTTGTGGCCACCTGTTTGAAGTAAGTCATCAATTGAATTTGTTTTTCTGGCGTAAGGTAAGCCATCTGGGCAGTTGTATTCAAGCTTGCACCCAGGAATGTAATTATTTGAGAGGGTACCAGTTGTGATTTCTTTGCGATTATGGTACACCCTAGACAAGTCAGAAGACTTTTTACAAACGCCAGATGTTTTAGAAGAGTGTCCTTGTTTTCTGCCTGAATTAGACAATCATCCAGGTATGGATAAATCTGAATATTTCTTTGCCTGCAAAAAGCAATTACTGGTGCTAGGCACTTTGTGAAGACCCTGGGCGCAGTAGATAAGCCAAAGGTCAGTGCAGAGAACTGGTAATGCAAATAGCCTGCTTTGAAGCAGAGGTATTTTCTGCAAGATTCCCTGATTGGGATATGCAGGTAAGCCTCCTTTAAGTCTAGAGCTACCAACCAGGCATCCTTGCCTAGCATAGGTAGTAACTGTTGGAGAATCAGCATCTTGAATTTTGGAATGTCCAGAAATGTATTTAGAATGGGTAAGTCCAGAACATGATTTGTCTTTTCTGGGTACCAGGAAAAGTCTTGAATAAAAACCTTGTCCCTTTTCCTTTTCTGGTACTGGTTGAATAGCCCCCATATTCATGAGGGACATAACTTGTTTCTGGGCCTCTGCCCACTGATTTGGAGGCAGATCTGGTCATCCGTTTGAGATTGGCAACGTGTGGAAATGAAATCTGTATATCTGGGATACTATATTTAAAACCCATTTGTCCTGGGTAATCAGTTGGCAGTTTCGTGCATGAAGTGCCAGTTTTCCCTCCAAAGGGGTGGCCAAAAGATAAGTGCTTGGTGATTGCAGTGGAAAGTCATTGAGACTGTTTACCATAAAAAGGTGCCTTGTTACTTCCAGATTTGGAGGTGGAGGCACCCCATTGCTTTGTTCTATAAGTTCCTTGCGACTGAAACCTGGAGCCTTTGGAATGTCTGGGTTTAACCTGAGCGGTTCAAGTGGGTACTGGAAAGGACCAGTTCTTAGTAGGCCAGTGCCTACTGAACCTGGGTGGCTGCATTTGTAGGAAATCTTTCACAGTTTGCATAGATTTAGATTTATCTTCCATCTTTTTCAAAACTTCTTCAGCCTTATTACCAAATAGACTGTCCTGTTGCAAAGGAGCATCCAACAATTTTGCTTTAACATGGTCAGGCAGATTTTGCTCCTTGAGCCAAGCATGTCTTCTTATTACAGATCCAGTTACAGCAGCACTGCAAGAGGCCTCCAAGGAATCAAAATCACATTGCAAAGTACGATTTCCAACTTGTTCAGCTGAATGCAATAAATCCTGCAACTCTTTATTCTCCACACAGTCAGAAATCAACATAATTTTCTGTTTAAGTAAACCCATGACATGCTGCTGATATTTAAGCATATGAAATTAACAGTTTAAAGCCCTGATTGCCAAGGTTGCAGACGTGTAAACCTTCTTACCCCATCTATCCAACACCCTGGAATCTCTATCAGAAGGGGTAGGATTTTTAGCAGTGGAAGCCTTTACGCCCTTGGGACCCTGAGAAATGGTTTCAGGATCAGCAGTAGGGTTTTTAAAAAGGAATTTGTGGGAGTCAGAAACCCTGTAATATCTGTATGGCTTACTAGGAGCCGGAGGGAGGGAATCAGGAGTCATACTGGACTCAGAGAAAACATAATCAACAATGTCTAGAACAGGAGGTATAGCCAAAGGCCTGTGCTGAGGAAGAAGAAGAAAATCCCCAAGTCTCTTTTAGATTCTGAAAAATCCTGACTCTCCCAGTGAAAGTGTTCCCTTAAGGTATGCAAAGTTTCTCCAAAAGAAAAATCCTCAGGAGGAGAAGCAGAAGGGATGCAATCTACTGAATCAGAGTCCTCATAAGTGGGAATAGATAATTCCTGATCAGAAGAGGAATCAGAAGAACTAGAAACTTGATCTAAAGATTCATAGTCAGTGCCTTGCCTAGGCCTCTTAGCAGGAGGGGGATGGGTACCCTTGATTAAGGTAATTAAATCCTCAGCCATTTTGATCATTTGTTTTTTAGGCATTGGAGCCTGTACACGTGGCCCAAGCGTCATTTTTTTAGACATAGTAGTAGTTTTTGGCCTTAGTTTTGAAGATGGCGTTGGTTTAATGTACAAATCTTTAGGCCTGAAAACACCCTCAGAAGCCGGTGCCTGCTCAGCGGCTCCAGACCCATCTAAGGTAGAGACATCCGCGGGTTCAATACTTAAAGTATCTCGCGTACGGTTACCACCTGTCCCACTTTGTGATGGACAGTCCCTCTTTGGGCAGTTGTGTCTTGCAAAAAAATTGTAAAAATGGCAAATGTCCTGAGATTTTAGGACAAAATTATTTTCTATATTTTATGTAATAGCTGCATTAAAAATTTATTCTGTATCTGAAACACCTAAATGTTAAAGAAACAGAATAAGCAACTAAAACGCTACAAGATTAAGTTTTTATTTAGGCAAAAAAGTGAAGTTCTGTCCTTTGTACTAGCCATGGGTATGTTTTGGCCTGTAAAATCTGATGTTTGTACCAAAAATGTCCCACTTTGAGCATTTGAAAAGATGGTAACCCTAATCTCGCGGCATACCGGACTCCGAATGGGTCTCAGTAGAGGCCTGCGAATCAAAAGTAGCGGGTATCAGGGGCTGCGAAAGTGCCTCACTGTGAACCGGTGGCTGGCTTAGGAGAAGCTTCATCGTCGGTTTTGGACCTAGACAGTCAGTCTCTGTCTTTTTCTTTGTGTTTTTTAGGTATTCCGGTAGTCAGATTGCTAACCAATGATATTTCTGGATAGTTAAATCTCGAGCCAAAATATTTAGAAGCAAAGATATACAGACGCTTAACAGTGCGTTGAATAAATTTAGCACAAAACCAACAGCAAGGCACGTTGTGGTCAGGGCCTAGGCAAGGAATACAGTACAAATGAAAATCCTTATGAGGTATTTGCTTCCCACAAGTAATACAATTATTAACTGTTACTGACATCGGTAAGGAGCAAGAAAAAGTTTCCCCAATGGGGTACTTAGCTTTTACTTGAAGACTTCGGTTCTGAAACTCAAAAACGAAAAGTTCAGGAGTCGGCCAAATGGCACTTGCGAACTGCTTCTGCTTCGGGCACCGTGCGGGAAGAAAGACTGATGTAATGGCGTCGGCTGCATGTTTTATACCCCTGACGACCTGACGTCATGGAAGAAGGGACAGCAACCGACGCAGGACCCAAGACTTTGTTAATCAGGCCGACTGAGGGCAACCTGCCAGCAGATTACCCAAATGTAATGACTGCAACAGTGAAACACGAAGAACATCTGACTAGAATAAGGAAAGGAGGGAGGGAAAAATGAAAAGGCAATGGAAAAAGGAAATAGAATACTACAATAGTGAAAATCATCCCAGGAGGAAGGAAGGGACAGACCCAAGGAAAACCAAGGGGGGAGGGGGTCAGAAAAGGAAATAAAGCAAACAAACGTTGATGATACCTTGTGCATAAGGATTGCATGTGAATGTAATACACAGTATGGAATTAACCTAAATTGTCAAACATAAACACTAGTATACTGCTGTGTTGAATTGAAAAGATAAAATTGAGTGCAGCTCCGGATATAAAAGAAAACAGGTCAGCAACTGCTGGTGATAAATTACACCTTGTATGATGATTGCACTACAGGGGTGATATGGAAATGTGTTTGGTGCAATAAAGTTTGACTATATAAAAATGTGTAAGTTTGTAAAATTTCTCATTTCCTGTGAATGTAATGCATGAAAAAATAAACAAAAATGCAAGCACTGGTAATAAACAAAAGTGAATTCCAGCACAATAAAGTAAAGCAACAAGGCACAGGTGCCTCTTTTTAGTGACCATCAAGGAGCACTTCCATACAGAAGGCATATAAAGACTGTGCTAATCAAACTCAGAGCTCATTATCAACTCATTCATAGCCTTAATACTCTGTGATAAACTGTCATTAACAGCAGGAAGCTGGTATATTAATGCTGAAAGTTATTATCTGCGGAACACATTTTAATCAGTATAAACTCATATTAATGCTGACCTGAGTCACACTTGCACACCGCTGTAAACAAAGTCGAAATTAAATCTAGAGCGGTAATACAATTTAAAGATCTGAGCATATGCACAGAATTGTAAGACAAAAAAATTCTTATTTAGCATATGTACTCTCTGGACTTGCTGCATAGATGAAGCTTTCTGCTACTTACTTAATGAGGTCAGGGTCATATTCCACACCTCCGAGCTTCTCACATAAACATTAGCAACCAATGGTCCATCTTTCACATGATTTATGATACATTCTAGTTACACAAATGTAAATAAACATTACCTTGGCATAGCTGCCCCCAGGGTGGAGACAATCTGATACTGCTTTTAACCAATCCTCCTCTCTGGGCGAATCATTAAAGATAAATGCTTCTTTGCTTAGATCAAGTTCTTGGAATCTGTACCAAAACACATAATTTATTTTACTAAAACTGCTGAACTCATCTTTATAACTTTTTAAAAGTACCATAGCAGCCTTTAATTAACATTCTGAGCCTAATAAAACTAAAAGTTATTCAAGTAATGATAATGTTTAAAGATACAATGAGAAAGCAGATATTATATTAAAAAATGTTTACATATTTAAGATTCCTGGATAATGTGTATAAAAAGCAATACTATTTTACTATTGCAAAGACAGACTCAGCAAATCCACACAGCAGTGCACACAAACCCTGGTTCAAAGCAGCTTGGATTAACATGGAAAAGTTCATGTCCAGTAATATGACATTAAGTGACTAAGTGATTAGAGCAGTAGAGGTTTATTCTTTAGACATGGAGACAGTAACAGGAACAGAGAATTATAAGGTATAATATACCATTGTTGGCTGATAATAATAAAAGAAAGTGAATGATCGTATGTGTGCTCTTACACTGACGTCGTTGGTGTGGAGAGGTCAAGAGAGGTCATGTGACCATGTGCTTTATAATAAAGGAGGAAGCGAGGGTTGTTCCCTTCTTCCGTTTTTAACCAGATAAATTGCCTTCACGTGTGTTTATTTTCCTCTATAAATGCATGTTTAACCCGACTTTCTTGCCCTTAAGATGACACCGCCAGCAACCATACTTGTCATGGTTGTTGTTCTTCTTTTGGCTTTTCCACAGCTGAACTCCGGTCCGCTAATGATTGGCAGTAGATTTTTACGGTGCCGAGATGCCAGCTTGACACCCAACCTTCAACGAAGGCACACCCATTCACGCATATCTTTCGAACGCCACTCGACCGAGGGGAGGACATGCAGACTCCACACAGAAGGCACTCCAGCTGAGAATCGAACGGGAAAACCTCTTGCTGTGAGGCGGCGCTACCGCTGCACCACCGTGGCTTCCATAACCATACTTGCCATGGTGTCAAGATTAATTACACGAAAGTCAAGGGCAGCTGTAAGTTTTATTATTGTTTTTTTGTTTCACCAAATGTATCTTGCTTGATGCTAGGTATAAAGTGAGTCTATTCCTGCACATAGTAACAAGGTGCATCACAGACTGACAAACAATTTTTGATTATACTGATATTTGTTTTGATGACAGGATAGCATATGTAGTTGCTTTCCCATTGTGTGATTGACTCATTCAACAGAGTCATGCTTTATGACTTTTTCAACATTGAGAAGCGGATAAAAAAAAATCATAAAAACAGATTAAAAATCCTTTTGAGGGGCACTCCCACAACCCTCAGTCCCCTCTCCATGCTTATACCAATTCCATGGTTGCAACTCAGTTGGAAAAAGTGAAAAACCCAATGCAGTGTACCACCAGCTTGCTCTATACAAGGTAGTGTGCTTTCTACAAATCACAACAAAAAAACAAAGAGCTACTCAGCTGAGTGTAGGTGTGACTAGGTAGCTCACAGCAGTACAACGGAAAATAGCCAGCACCGTGGCATACAGGGATAAAGCCCTAACTATTGTCCATGTGACCTGGGTTTGATTAGCATCTCGGACATCTGATTCACTGACAGACAGGGATGGGGCATGCAAATCCTGGGGGGAGGAGGGGTTGGGGCATCCATCCTGCATTCCCTGAGGGGAGGTGTGGTCCACAAGAGGGAGTAGCCCTTGGACATCTTAACAAAATGAATGAGTGGAGGACCAAAAACTAGGGTAGGTCATAACAGAAAAAAAAACGTTCTCTTACAGAAGCAGATGTTAGCAGACCCCGTCAGAATGTCCTCAGGAGTCAGGAATCAGTCTGAGGATGGAAGAAACAGCTGGCAGACCTGGGGAAAGATAGAGGCACTGGGGTACGACTCAAAGATATGAAGCAATTGGTGGGGACAAAAAATTATGAAGAGGAGGACTGCTACAAATGTTAGTATCCATGTGTACATACTGTAATTACAGGTGGCTAAACCCTTTGCATTAAATTAATAAACATCCTCAATTAAGCCTGACTGGTACCTCTGAAAAGTATAGAAGGGAATTTCAAGAGATATGGTATAGCTGTTAAAACACTTCGCTTCACACTACAATGCTACAATGCAACATACATCAGGATACATGAAAACTCTCATGGGACTTTACAGTCGATTCCAAAAGACTTGGTTTCAGCATAAATGACCAGTTACTCTGAGGGTGGGTTAAGAGTACATGTTTTGGAATCTGGCCCACTCTGCAAAAATGCTTACAGATAGACCTTACACTGAAGTAAATCATTTACACTAAGAACAAGTCTTTTGGAAATACGGCAGGCTTGCCGTGACAGCAATTCTTATGGAATCTGCCCTAAATCTTGTTTTTGCAGTGTTAGGAGAGTAATGATATTAACTCTACAGCACATCATTCTTACAAAAAGAAAGGGAATGTTATGAAAAATAAGGAGGTTATGGCAAGCATATTAGAGATAAAAATATTTGTTGAAAAAAAAAAAAAGAAAATGCTGACTCTCATTTCAGAGAATTTAGTTAAAAGAGCAGAAAAGAAAATGTACGTTATTAAATAAGAATAAAAGACAAGTAAGACTACGAGGTCAAGGTGAAATTATGTGTGTTATTTAAATGTATCATAAACATGTAGAACAGGAAACCTACAAATTGAAAGATGTGAATATGCAGGCAGTGCAAAGTTTAAATTGAAGTGGTTATTTATTTTACAAGAAAATGAAAGATATATATATGAATATATATGAAATACTGCTGGTAACCCTTTCTCTGTACTTAGTCTCTGTAGACTCCTCATAGGATCATAGGAGGTTACTAGGCTATTGGCCTTGAGGCCCTTATAAGCCTAGCCAAGAGTTTAGCCCATGGTTAGACAAATTAGCACCCGATGCCCCTGTCCAGCAGGGAAATGGGTGGAATCCCAGGGGTATATTTTCTGTTTCCCATCCAGTTATCCAGGTTGTGCTTAAAAATGGGTAAAGAGGTACTCTGCTTGATGTGAAGAGGTAGTCTATTCCACAGATGGTGGAGTCTCTGGGACACAAATCTGCCCCACCAGCAAGTCTTGTTGATGTCACAGTCCAGGATGAGGTCGAGCGTGCAGGTTACTCGAGTGGAGCTTGACTTGTGGATATGCAGCAGTCCAATCAAGGTGTGGTCCGTGATCACCTTCTATGCCAGACAGAGGTCACCTCTGAGGAGTCTGTATGAAACCAAGTAGAAGGATAGGGCTTTTAGCCTGTGTATGGTAGATGTTTGAGGCCCTGGATTCTCCTGGTGAGGAACCTCTGGGGTCTCTCCAACTGATGCATGTGCTTTGCCGAAAGGGGAGTTATACTCGATAATGGGCCGTATATGGGAAGAATACAGGGATGTTATGACCTCCTTGTCCCTGGATGAGATACCCTTACTTATGAGGTGGGCCATGTAGAAGGCTTTCCATACGATGGAAGCAACATGGTGGTCAAAAGTCAGGTTGCTATCAACCTGGGTGCCCAAATTCCTCACTACTGATTATGTACTTAGGATGTTATTAATGTGATAATTTGTGGGGACTTCACTCTCCTCAAAGTGGATGATGATGCATTTTTTTGGTATTCAGCTTGAGGCCAAGTTTCTGGCACCAGTCATTTGTCTGAGTGAGACCCTCTTGGAGGATGTCCACATCACTAGGGAAACTGATGACAGCATCCAGCTTGCAATCATCTGCAAACTTGGTCAGCCATAGCCCACTGGTTTTGGCCTGCACCTCAGAAAAATATGTCCCAAATAACAGAGGCCCCAAGACCGATCCCTGGCATATGCCGCTTGTTACGGGTCTATGCTTGAGGTGGCTTCCGCTATTTTGACTACGTGGGTTCTATCTCCACCATGGAGATCCATGTCTGGCCTTTCATGTCACAAAAGATCCAACACTATTTGATCTCCTATTCCTTCACAGAACTACTGGTAAACCATATACTTAGTTAAAGGAACTAAACCTTCATCAGCAGATAAATAAGACACATTGGCGTGATAGATTCATATCCCAACCTATACCTCACCAATGGAACAAACTTCCACTATATGTCAAGCAGAGCAACACCCTTGCCACCTTGAAGTTAAACCTAGATAATTGGATGGGCAGCCTCAAACTCTATCCCAGTCTACCTTGCCATGCCCTCCTTCAGACTAGAGGGAAATTCTGAATAAGTTTCTTTGGCTAGGGTTGAAATGGTTTGCAGACTGGTTGCCTAGTACTTACTTCTAAACCTATGAACCCAAAAATAAACAAATAACCAAAAATAAAAAGTGTTACTATTAAAAGATTATTTGGAGCCTATAAATAGACTATGATATATAAAATCTAACAATATGCGACAGAGTAGTTATACTCTGATCCATATTGTGTAATCAAAATCCCGAAATCTCAAACAAATTGTCAAACCTGAAACAGTGACGCAGACACCAAACTAAGGGAATAATGGCTGTTTTTGCAGGTGGACAAGCCTCCTGCACTCCCCACATCCCCTGCTAATTAAATATACTAACTCTGAGATTACACTACAGTGGGGGGAAAGGGAAGATTCCCTAATCCTCACTGTTCTGTGAGATCATAGAGCTGTTTCCCGTTTTTAATAGGTTGATGTTTGTGCTTCAAACTTTCTAATGCAGTCATTTGTCATTTGACATTTCTGGATTTTTATGAAATTAAGGATACCCATTACATTCATACAGGAAAAAAAGATAAGACAGAATTAAGAAACTGGAGGCTTACAATGCTATGCAATGCAGATTATAAAATACTCAAAAAATATTCCAAAAAACTTGAAAAAGTAATGTGTTAAGGTATGATTGTGAGAATATATGGGTTAAAGGGAAGCAGCTTCAAGGAGATTCTAATAATTACCAAAGAAGTGACAGAAAGTAATTTGAAATGAGAAGGCAGAATGGTAACTTGTGTCACAGAAAAAGCATAAGACAATGGTGCAGACAATCACATAAGCCAGACTTGAGGGGGTATGGGATTGGTTAAAAAAATATCAGATTTACAAAATCAGTTTATGAGAACAGTAAATGTCAAAGTAAATGGATGGTTGGGGAGAAATTACATGTAATGGAGTAAAACAATATTGCTTTAAGGCAGTTTATAATTTGCATTAATGATGAAGACAGCTGCAGTCACGTGTAACAAGGAATTGGTCATAGGCTGATTTAGTCATTTTTATAAATAGGTTATAGATTGCAGAAGTGATCAATATTTTGGAGGACAGATTGATTAAAAGTTGGTTTGAAACCAAATTACAGTAAGTCTAAATGTTTAGCAGATAAAGGTAGGTGGCAGTAGTTTTCCCAAACTGCAGTTGAGGATTTAGGAATAAAATTTGGTAAAACTGAAATAATAAACTAGATGCAGTATTACAGAAAATGATTGCTAAACATAGGTTAAGGTTACAAATGCATTTAAATGGCTTTTAAGAATTTGACTAATACAGACTTTTTTTTTTGGGGGGGGTAAGGTAGCTTACATAGGTAAGGAAATAATTACTGCCTTTTATTTTGTGCCATATGGGGGTTCAAGCCTGAATCCAATCAAAAGAAGGGTACTGTGTAACAAAACAAGTAAAAGTGGCATGGATTTTGTAATGCCTGTGCACTGGCCCAATAATCAAGGAGCCTCAATCCTCACCAGTGAGGGACGTGCACATTGGGAGGATGAACAGTACACACACAGTACACACACAGTAAAGAACAATTTCCCTTAAGAGCACACAGAGATCAGTCTGGGGTTGGTTTCTCCCTCTCTCCAGATTCCAAATAAGACACCCCACTAGCACAGCTATAGGGTTAAGATCTCAGCCGAGTGGCCAAGCCAAAACCTCCAGCACCCTCTCTGTCCAACCAGTGCTTTGTGTCCCTGCCCAAGTAGTTGGCACACACACACTTTAAGATATGAATTATATACAAACACATAGACAGTCCTGGGGAAGGCTGGCACAGTTTCACTAGCTATGCCCCCTTCTGTCCAGACTATATGGTAGCTATCACTGCCACCAACCACTACTTATCAGCTACTATAAAGGCCCTTCTCAAAAGGTGCCCAATCTTACTGTGTAATGTTACTATTATCCAAATGGTAAGTGTGACCAACTTTTAAGGCTATTCAATAGTGGCTTATACAGTATCACCAAATACATGTGCAAGTAAGCTAAGAGCTTAAATATCTCTACACAAAAAAACAGCCACAATTAAAAAGTTAAAAAATATTTAATAATAAAATCACAAGACAATACTTATTAACTCAACACAGTGACAGCAGAGTTCACAGTCACAAGAAATACTTTTTTATTTTAATTTATTTAACATCTGTTAATTTAGAAAGTCTGACTTGGAACAAAACCAATTTTCAGCAGAGGCCCGGGGAGAAATACTCCAGATTCATGTCTTTGTAATGTAGGAGGAAACCGGAGCACCCAGAGGAAACCCATACAAACGCAGGGAAGACATGCAGACTCCACACAGAAAGCACTCCAGCCGAGAATTGAACTGGTGAACTTCTTGCTGTGAGGCAACAATGCTACTGCTGCACCACTGAGACATCCTTTAAAATAACACAGCAGGACACTCTCACATAAATACAGAAAACATGTCTAACTAATCTTGCTATATTCCTATCTATTTCTAAAAGAAACTATGTTCTAAATAACTTACTTACAGAGCAAGGCAAAGTGCTGGTGAGTTGTTAACAGGTCCAGAACAAAATACAAAATGCACTCTCTCTGAGATGGTTCTTAAATTGATAATACGCATTACTGCTGAATCATCTCAGATTACATCATTCTTGTCATCTATACCAGAGTTTCCCAGGCTAGGAGGAACTTAAATTTTTAACATGTCTCTGTTCAAAATACGTATCTCTCAGAAGCTGACAATTTTCTCTTAGAAGCTTGCCTGAACTGGAATTCATAAAACAATTACCTTGGAAACCTGTAATTACCTCTGTTTCCAGACAAGAGAAAGACGCCCCTAGCCTAGACATCTGTCTCTTTACTTAACTTATTTTCTTAGAGCTTTGCAAGTTAACTCTGTATATCACAATTTCTACTATGAAAGATACAGTTACACACGGCACAGAGTTTATACACATTTCTGCTCTTCTGCAGCAGGGTGCACTGTGGTTACAATCTTTAAGCTCAGCACAGAACATATAGTTTTCTTACACTTTTTTAAGGCAAACCTACAAATCATATTACTATTCACAAATGATATAGAATTATTTACAAAATTCTATCTAGCTGGGCTGGTACTTTCACAGATTTAATAAATCTCACTGTGTATTTGGCTTCTTTACATTTGTACTGGATGGTTAAAGAGAAGAAGTATTGCAAAGATGGTTTACCACATCAACTAATGACAACAAAATATGAAGGTCTCTGAAATACTACCAGAATAAATAAAAAGATATGAATTGGAGATTGTGCAGAATTGTTGGAATATCAAAAAAGATAACAGCATACAGATATGATATAGGTACAATTCCTAAACATATAAAGGCATGAAAATATTACGTTACTATTCCACATAGTAATGCCCTTGCAAAATTTAAATGCTGATCAGAAAACTGCACTTATCCCAAGGAAAAGGAGGCTTCAGAGGTTGGACAAATGGCATGTTTTACTCAACTGCCAGTAAAAGGACTAAAGGTGTATAAAAGACATGAGGAAAGGTTATATAATACGTAGAAACAAGTGATCATGTTTTTTTTTTTTATAATGTCCTACAACAAGGCTTCTAACAGACATATAATTTACAATACATATGAGTGTGCTTCTGTATGGAAAATAAGAACATATAGACAGACCATTAAGTGATAACACACACAGGACTGTATTTACAACCTGAATTAGAAAACAGTTGTGGCAAAAAGGATGGGGAGTTAGGCTCTATATGACATGCTGACATGGCATAGACATGTGCAATGTAATGCAGATAAGTGAATATGTAACTTTATAAATAAGTGAATAAGTGCATACAAAATAAAGTATTCTTTAAATAAGTGTCATGGGATCTTTTACACCCACTTGAGCTACTGCCATTTCAGGCAAAACAGACCTGGCTTTAATGTTTCCTACAAGGATCAAGCCCCTTTTGTTATATCTATACTAGAAAATTAATTCAATTACCTGATGATGGAACATGAACCCATAGCCTTAAGACCTTACCAGCATCAACGGCAAATGCTCTTCCTTTTGAGACGCTGGCAATGTCTTAGCTCATTTTACTTTGTATAGTACTTTATGAAAGGTACTATTTTTCAAGTCTGCTACTGTTGTTGCTGTCTTACGATAACAGGCAGTACAAGCAGAAGCTTTAGAAAGCTTTTATGTGCAGATACACAGCAGGTGCAAAGATTAAGAAGCACTGCTGGATCAATCATATCCCATCTCCATCCTTCTCTAGAGAATTCAAAATGCCTTTCTTAATGGGGTTCACTTATGATCCCCAAATTACTATAAATATTCTGCTCATCAACGTAGACTGCAATTCATCTGATATCTACATCTTTATAAACAACACAGCCACCACTAAACATTCATCAACCCCAAAGGACGACAAAATCTTCCCACACCACAATATTTCAAATGTCAGTCATTCAACAGCAGTGACAGATCTTGCATCTTGCAGAAAAATATCATCAGTGTATCCTCAGCCAATGTAATACTGTCAGTATCCGAGCTTGTGACTTAACTCTGACAGCAAAGCAAATTCAGTGGCCATCACCTTTTACATTTATGATGGCCTAACATCTTTAAATTGCATTTCCCAGGAAGCATCCTCCTCTTCTAAACCAACTTCATTCTCAGTAAAAGGAACAGCAGAGTCAAAAGAGTGACTATCTTTAATCCACCTGTATTCCCTAACAGTCACCTTGATAGCACAGCCCCATGAAAACCAATGAAGCAGCAAAAATATTTTGTAAATGCTGTCGTTTACCATCTCATACTCATAAATCCAACCAGACAAACCACCCCCAGTTCAAAGATCATCTACAGCTCTGCATTTAGCAACAGAATAAGATTTATGAATCTGTAATTGCAATTCTGATTTAATAAGTCCTTCATTCACAGCAATAGTCCAGAAATAAAGCAAGCCCTCCACTTACTAGTGACTGCACACAACTTAGAACCTGACCATGGTGCTAGGTCAGCATGTTCCTTAAAATGCTAATACACAACAAATAAAGCCAACTCAGCTTCTAGACAGACATCAAAAAATGACTCAGTGTAGAAATTCATAATACCTCTAGTATGGAGTGTTGTCACCACCACAGGTTGTAATGCATTAGTCCAAAATGTGTGTCTATCCAGCACCACCTGTGGCAAACTGTGAAATATCAACTCTACCTGTGGAATCAGCTGCATAATCCATGAAATCTATCACATCAAACATGTATAGGTACATAGGTATGTACTAGGCTAATGACCACAAGGGCCTTTTTAGGCTTAGCCATGCATCCCAAATGTCTGACAAGTTCTGGAACCCTTGATAATTGTAAGCAGGAGCTTGGCTGCCTGTGCCCATTAGAGACATAGATGTCAAACCAGGGATGAATATCCTGTTCCCCATCAAGTTGTCAAAGTTACATCTGAATTGGGTTAGGGAGGAATTCTGCTTCACATGGATGTGGAGACTGTTCCAGAGATGGGGTAGTCTCTGGGATGCATGCCTGTCTCTCCAGTTGGTCCTATTTATGTCGCAGGCAAGATTTAAGATTTTAAAATGGGCAATTCTGGTGCTGCTGGTTTTGCAGATATGCAAGATGTCCATCAGGGTGGGTTCTGCCAATGCCTCGTCTACCAGGTATTCTCTATGAAGCAGCGACTTCATCAGATGCACCATCTTACTCTTAACAATTAATCGGACATGCCACCTTCCTTGAGCTGGACAATCTCATCCTGTTCCCCTACAGGTACGGACATCTCCTGCATTGCTGCAATACCTTTCTCCAGCATCACAGTTCCTTTCTGGCCACCTCATATCAGAAACAGGAAGTCAACCACAAAAATATTATTAAATTTCCCCAGTATCCTGGCCAAATTTCCCCTTGTTAGTTTAAAAAAACCTGCTTGGATCTTCACTGAAAATATGCCACAACCTGGTGGACTATCCCAGTGAACAAAATATAAACAAAACAAATAAAAATATTTTGCTGTCAGGAGAAGAGTCAGCATGCCAAACAGGAAGAATACACTTTGCAAGGGAAACGTGGGTAAGATGCAATGGATAAGTGCAGCAATGCGAGTTATGAGCTGAAGGAGTTAAATCTGCATCATCTGCATAAAAACTAGTTCTGCAAAAAGATTTTCAAAAAAATCCCCTTAACACCAGATATGGGTGGTTTGCCCAAACCCTCTCCATTACCAAATTTAACAAACTCTAAGGTCACATTAACTTGTGTAATACACAAGCATATGGACCCTGCTTTGGGTACTGCTAAGGGAGAAGAAATCTGTTTAAATAATGGGGAACACAGACTCAGGCCTACAGGAAGTGGCATGACACACACGAGCATGTGGTAAAGGGAAACTGGGTGAGGCACACCCACTATAACTGGTGAGAGAGGCGAAGGTAAAGAATAAGGTTAATAAGGAGGTAAAATACAGTCAGAATACAGGGTGCAAGGATGGGAACTGGCAAAGCAAGATGGTAATAATTATGAAGTAAAGGAACTCAATAAAAAAGGCACACAAGAATTTAGGAAACATAGATGGCAGTTGACAAAGGGATACTGTAATACTCAAATTCTTGAAAGTCAATGGAGAAGTCACACATTTAAAAGGTAAGGGACGAGGAGATCACAGAAGACATGACCATGTTTGGGAGAAGACCAGGGAAAGGATCTACAAATGAGGTACTACTGCTGAAACGCTCAACAAAACGGTGGGATTATGTATACATAACCAAGCAAAAAAAAAAAAACCTGATGTGGAAGAAAATGGTACAATGAGAGACACGGGAGATCGTATGTGTTGTCCTGATGAGAATGTGGTTAAAATGGTTATCCCCATGTGTGCAAATATACATCAACAAAATGCTTTAGAGGTGGATGATGGAAAGGTGGTGAAACAAAGACTGTACATATGGAACACTTGCATCCTCACTGGCAAATGCAACTAGAATCACTACTAATAAAGCCAAGGAAAAAAAACAATGATATAATGAAGCCAGTGTCAGAGGAACCATGTCTCAGCCTTTTGGCTAAGAGCAAATGTAACTGCTGCAGAGTGGTGGAAAATGGTATACTGGGTGCCTACAGTAACATCCATAAGTACCTGCAGATGTATGCCAGAAACCACCTTCACCTAAATTATGACAGCAAACATTTGAAGAAAACAGAGCTGGAGAAACATAATGCAGAGATATAATAAAATAAACAAGGAAACTGTAAAAATAAGTAAAAATAGCATTGCTAAAGCAGTGGAGAGGGACAGCAAGTAATATCGTACCATTCTGAACGAGTGACCTTGTCTGTGATGATAGGTCATTTTCAGCTATGACCTGGGACACAATGACAAGAATAAGTAAAATGCAAACTAAAGATCCACAACAGCAACAACAAGACTAGCATAGATGGAAAATGTAAACTAGTCAACCAACCAATACAGTTATAATGATAAAGAAAGAGAAAGGAAATGATGACAGCATAGTCACCAAGGGGATCACAGACTACAGAGAAAGGAAATGATGACACAACGGGCACCAAAGGGATCATAGACTACAGAGAAAGGAAATGATGACAGCATGGGCACCAAGGGGATCATAGGCTACAGAGAAAGGAAATGATGACACAATGGGCACCAAAGGGATCATAGACTACAGAGAAAGGAAATGATGACAGTATGGGCACCAAGAGGATCATAAACTACAGAGAAAGGAAATGATGACAGCATGGGCACCAAGGGGATCATAGACTACAGAGAAAGGAAATGATGACACAATGGGCACCAAAGGGATCATAGACTACAAAGAAAAGAAATGATGACACAACGGGCACCAAAGGGATCATAGACTACAGAGAAAGGAAATGATGACACAATGGGCACCAAAGGGATCATAGACTACAGAGAAAGGAAATGATGACAGCATGGGCACCAAGGAGATCACAGACTACAGAGAAAGGAAATGATGACAGTATGGGCACCAAGGGGATCATAGACTACAGAGAAAGGAAATGATGACAGTATGGGCATCAAAGGGATCATAGAGGGCACCAAAGGGATCATAGACTACAGAAAAAGGAAATGATGACAGTATGGGCATCAAAGGGATCATAGAGGGCACCAAAGGGATCATAGACTACAGAGAAAGGAAATGATGACAGCATAGGCACCAAAGGGATCATAGACTACAGAAAAAGGAAATGATGACAGTATGGGCACCAAAGGGATCATAGACTACAGAGAAAGGAAATGATGACAGTATGGGCATCAAAGGGATCATAGAGGGCACCAAAGGGATCATAGACTACAGAAAAAGGAAATGATGACAGTATGGGCACCAAAGGGATCATAGACTACAGAAAAAGGAAATGATGACAGTATGGGCACCAAAGGGATCATAGACTACAGAGAAAGGAAATTATGACAGCATAGGCACCAAGGGGATCACAGACTACAGAGAAAGGAAATGATGACAGTATGGGGTTCATAGATACTTGCTAGGCTATTGACTTGTGAAGATCTTTAAATGCCTAGGCACACATTACCATGATGTTTTTGCCCTTATATTTTAAGTACAAATAACCCATAGAAAACATTCACATGCTGCCCCTATCCATGAAGGACACAAAAATCGTTTGGGCCCTCAGGCTCAAGCACTGCGCTACATTGTTCCAAAACAAAGACAGGTCTCAAGGGAACTGAATCCATGACTTCCAAACTGAATGGTTCCATAGCAGTGCATTAGTAAAGTAAGCCATGCAAAAGCCACTCCAGTTAACACCTATACACTTTAATGAACAAAGTTTTCTTCTAATCTCTGAGATGTCCATTCCTCACATAATATACACTCTGCAATTTAAACTCACTTTAGCTTTCAAGAATAATGTCTCTAAATTTATTTTTACTCACACTAGAAATATACTGCAGTGGCCTGCTAAAGCCACACATTAGGAAATTCCACTCACGTGGCATGCATTTTCCATCTTTCCACGTTTTATTTCACTATATACAGTCCATGTATTACAAATCTTTGCCTTTTCCAGAACACTCAAAGGCTGTATTTATACATCAATTCATACCTTTGCTGAAGTAAATTTGTCATAGCAATATAAAAGTTTGCTAGCACCATGAAATGCTTTCAGAAGGATAATAATTCTCAGACCTACATGACAGAACTTAAACAGTTAACTAAAGTTCAGTATCTCGCAGTTCTCTTTGGTCTCATTTGTTCTGGACATCCAAGACCTTCCTTGTCAGTGTCTCTGGCCTTGCTTCTGGCGGTCTTCCTTTAGACACCCTGGTCTCTGTGGTTAGACAGGGCCTTTCCTAGGTAAATTGAGTTTCACAAGTATAACTCTCTTGGACAGGCCCTTACCTGTGTAAGGGGTATGTGCTTATACTGTTCCTATGGATCAGACCTCTGCCTTTACCCCTCTGTAATCCCTTTAGAGTGACAGGCTAAAGTTTCTCTTGCATCCAATGTTCATTCTGTTTTAAATATAAGTACTTTTGCTCCACCCACAAACTATCTCATTACATAACAGATCTTCCCACGTACACCTGTAGAAAATGTTATTGAATGACACATCTTCTAACACCAACACACAGCGGTTGTTAAATACTTGTTACAGATGCCACACCTCTGAAATTTTGCAAGGTCTCCTAGTCTATAGATCTTCCAAGTAGATATTAGTCACCTAGAAGTGGGTGCAGAGTGTTGTTGTAAGAGATTACATCAACTGCATTTGGCTCCTGAATTTTAACAGAAGCACAAATAAGATATGCACAAATAGCAAAAGAAATGTTTGCAACTGTCTATAATTGTCAAAATTTCCATGATTAGACCTATGGCAAAACTGTTGCTGTGGAGTTAGATCATAAATGCTACAAAGTATTTTCAAAAAAAATCTTGTTTAAAATTCCAGTTAAATTTTAAAAAAGGATGCTGCTTTAACTTACAATAACACTATCATAAGACAGACAAACAGAAGGATACCCACTACCCAAAGATACTTGAAGTAGCAGAAAAAATATCCCAGTTGTTGACAATTTCTGTTTTACCTTAATTTTTGTGAACTTAAGAAGTATACTAGAGGGGATGCAACCATTGAGAGAAATCACTACGAATGGTTGGCTGGGCCAAATAACTGCTTTACCTAAAGAAATCTAGTTGAATCATCAACACAGAGATGAGTGTTCTTGTTTCAACATCTGCTGTTTAATGCCGGTGAGTCATTATTCCAGGTGATAGGCGAGAGTTAGTGCTTACAAAGATTCATAGGTCATATTTTGGCATAGTCAGGTGTATAAACAGATTTTATACTGGCCTAAAATGTCACAGCAAAGAGAAAAACTTATTCATAAAGTGTGATATCTATACAGCTGTTCATAAACAACAAAAAATTATTTCTTATGATATCCCTGGACTTTTAAATGGTGCAGCAGTAGCCAGCTTGTTCTAGTACAGAGATAATCCATCAATCCATAACCCCCTTTTCCCATTTTTGCACATGGGGTTGGGGTGTCACTTCAACTGTGACAATAATCTAGAGCTAAGGTTTAAACAACTAGGTGGCTAGCCCTGCCATGGTAGTTCATCCACAACACATACTGGCACACACACTCACAAAGATAATCATTTCTTGCAAATGTAGATTATTTATTTGAAAACTGAAAAGACCTAACTATTCTTACTACTACTAATGTCCTCAGAATTAGCTTCTCAATGCATGATACTCCAAAAAACATGATTTCTGATAAAGGTTCTGAATATTCAACCCAAGAATTTAAATTAGTTTTCTAAAAACTAAGAATTTAAACATACTACCTGAAGTCCACACACATTTATGTTGACGTCTCTTACAACTACTCCATGAGTCCTGATGAACTGAATCTAGACTGCTGAATACCACTTTCAATTATCACCAAAACAGCGTTTTGTAGGGCATCACAGTGTGTGTGTGTGGGGGGGGGGATCCCTACACCTCTTCATCTCATATACACTAACTCACTTGTCACACAATAGTGGATACAAGGTAATGTCAATGATTAATGAAAGCAGTTTTCAACAATATTTACAAGCTGAGCTAGAATTCACATAAACTGTTTGTTGCACAGGTATCAGGCGTCTAACACTATCCCTTCAGTAGCTGGCAAGTGGAAAAAACTCTACTAAGTATTAAAAACCCGATGAAGCAATGTGAAAACTCAAAAGCTGCTGATTCACTTCTGTAATTATTACAGTACTCATTTCCTAAGTGCTTACACATACAACATAGTAAAGCAATGTATATAATACAGGGAGAAATAAAACTGTTACAGATAAGTAGTTATATGCATTATAATGGCTCTGAGAACAATACCAAAGGAAAGAATGAATAATTAAAAAAAAAAAAAAAAAAAAAAAAAAAAAAAAAAAAAAAAACAGATCAAATCAATAAGCAAAAGAACACTGAGATGGCAAGAAAATTTAAATCTAGCCAGACCACCACTTAAATTATATTCAGCCTACTGCTAATACAGTGACAATGTCAGGATTTTAGCAGCAATGCACCGCTGTTCCATGGCAAAAACAGGACCAAAATTAAAATCAAATGATGCCAACAAATATTTTAAAGAGGCTATTCACAAGTGGAACATGATACAAAGAGAGCAGCACATTCAACTGCAACAAGGTAATAACAAAACATCTCAAAATGTCACCTGAAAACCATCTTTATTAAAGCTGCATTTGTCAATCTATGGACATATGACATATTCGTAGCTCCGGAACTCCGATGCTAAAACTGCATACAAAGCCAAAATTCTTAGCCACATGACATAGCAACAGGGTAGCAGACCTCAATGATGACAGCTGCTACAGCAGTAGTAAAGTAATAATATAAAGGGTGTAAGTATGAGGTATCCAGGGTCTGAACAATAATGTCCACATTTCACACACAGGTAGTCATTCACTGCCATCCTTGTAACAACATAAAGTTATCAGTGTCTCCGCTATTAATGGGAAGTAATCTGAAATGTAATCTACCTGCAATTTACTCCTTATTAAGGAAGAGTACCAAGGTAATACGCTTTATTGTGATTAAATCAAATTAAACAAAAGCATTATTAAAACAAAGAACTTTCAAGTCTGAGAGAAGGAAGTGCAGAATGCTCAAAACTTAAGTGTACATAAAAGCGACATGCAAGCTACTGTGATTTCTGAGAAAGTAGAGAAAAGACAGTCTCCTGTTAAAGGCTTTGACGATCAGAAATCCACAAAAAAGGTATTTACAAATTACCAAAAGATTCAAATAAAGCTCCTCAGGAAGTTTTCTACAGAATCAAGTGGTCCATAACCTTTTTAGAGACAAACTGTTTCAGTGTTGACTCAGAAACGCACCGGGGGGGGGGGCGTGGCCAAGGATGAACACAGGATAGCAGCAGATTTCTTCAGCTCCACCAATTTCATTACATTGACAGGAATTAATTACTTAAAAAATTAATTCTTGAAGTAATTTTCTTTCTAAATATGTTTGTTTTATATAGTTCTTGAACTATATCTAAAAAAGAAAGGAAATCTTAATAATATTCCTGTCAGAAATTACTTTGGAAATTTTCCTGTCAGTTTATCAGTCTGAAATGAGTTCCAGTAAGACAAATTCTCAAGACTCCAGCATCAAGAAAGAACTTCAGTCTCTGATAATTATAGTCCAGCAACTTACTGCTAAGATGGATAAAATGGATACTAAAATAGACACTTTCACAGAACAGACTACAAAACAAATAGACTTGTTACATATGGACCTGCAACAACAGAAGATCCAGATGACAGGCATAGAAGAAGCTGTGAATGACATGGAAAATAAAATACAAGAACAGGAAATCAACATTGAGTTTCTGCTGAAACAAAATACACATTTACAAACAAAGCTGGATGACCTGGAAAATAGATCTAGGCGCAATAACATTAGGATTTTTGGACTGCCAGAAAATATTGAAGGTAACAATATTACTTCTTTTTAACAACATGGCTCCCTAAAACTTTAGATTTACCAGAAGCATTCTCTTTTGGTATCGAAGAGCACATAGATCTATAGCTAATACTAACTCTAACAAAAACTATCCTAGATCAGTTATAGTTAGATTTCTATCATCTTTTGATAAAGAGATGGTTCTTAAATCTGCTTGGGCTAAAGCTCCTGTTAAGTTTAATGAGACAACTGTGCGTTTTGACAATGACTATTCTTCCATGGTAATTGCTAAAAGAAAAGTTTTTCTGCCACTAATAAGGGAGCTTAAAAAAGCACAGTTTAAAACATACCTTCTGTTTCCTGCCAAGCTTAAAATCTTCCTTCCTGATGGTCCTAAGGTCTTCGATGATTTAGACTCTGCTTTACTGTTTGTCAAAGAAAAAAGGATTTTGGATAAAATAGAAGAAATGGAATGGGCTAGTTCTTCATTAAAGAGATTGGCAACTGAAGCTTCCTGGAAGACTTCAGAGAAGAAGAAGAGACTAAAAACAAATGATTTGTTATATGTTTTTTCTCTCTCATCATTTTAGTTCATTATTAATCTTTTTGAATATAGTTCCTGCATTTCCAGAAAGCCACAAATATTTTGGAAAAGATTTAATCAAAGTTATTCTCTATGTGCAAAGAAATGTTTTGTTTCATAACCAGTCAAAATGCCTGAGGATTTAATGGCAGGCTGTGACTCGATTTGTTTTTCTTTCTGAAAAAAGTAAGGTTAGTAATTTGATACATTTTTTATCTTTACCTTTTTATCCCTTCTTCTTTTATTATTTTCTTTGTTTAAACAATGATATTCTATTTAGATTATGTAGTGGGTAAAGGGTGGGGAGGGCAGGAGAGAACAGTAATGAAAATATCATTAATAGAATAATAACATATTTATTTCTTGTAAAAGTTTATAAGTTCTTCAAATGCTATTTCTAATTATACTTTCTTGATTATACTGCTTATGCTTGTTTGTAAATAATCTGGCATGCTTTAACTAATAATAATCAGAACTAAATAAGAGTAAATAATATGTTTTATTTTTAACTCTATTAATATAAACAGTAAGTAACATTCCATTGTATATACTTCTTACAGCTTTCTCTTACATTTTTTATTTCTGCCTCACTCCCTTTTGTTTTCTACTCTCTTTTCTTTTCTTTATTAATATATAGAAATGCTTTAGACTGTGTGGGCACAGTGAATAATAGGATTTGTATGAAAATTGAGTTGGGAGAAGAATGCTGAGTTTTATTGCTTGTTGGTAATTTTGAGTTTAATTTCACTTGCATAGAGGCTGTGATGATCTGTGGAATACATTGTGGAGGTTCTGTCATGTTTAGATGCATTTACACTGCTAAATGAATGTTTGTCACTAGTTTTTAATAAGTTTCCGCCAAAATGTTAAGAGAGACAATCTGGGATGTGGGCTGTCTTATGCACAATGTCCTTGAGTTACCTCAGAATCTTCAAATCACAAAATTCTCACAGAGAAACTGAAAGCAGTTAGTATAAACATTGACAAGGTTATCACACTGACACACCACAGATTCAGGAAAAATACTCTGTTCATAAAATATGTCAGTTATAATGAGTTTAAATGATGTAGTTTCTTGTAGTAAGTAAATGTCTTATTTTAGAAGGCATAAAAATGAAACATTTATTTAAATGTTTTTGAAAATCTACTTAACAGCAGCATAATAATCTGTGTTAAAATTTGTGTTCCAAACATATACTTTACTATAACTCATTTAATTCATCTGATTGACAAACATAAATAATCTTATAACTCTATTCTGGAAGAAATGTCATGTGATATATTTTAAAGCAGTAGGTTAGCATGACTGTAAAATCTGGTTACCAATATGTGTTTGCTGTGCATTATTTTGTATAAAGCAGACAGATTTATTCTAGGGACAGCAAGTAGGATAGTGCTCTACTAACACACAACTCAGTGAGATTAGATATATATATATATATATATATATATGTGTGTGTGTGTGTGTGTGTGTGTGTGTGTGAGTGTGATGGCTTTTTTTTCTGAGAATCTGCATAACTATCCAATATGATTTATAATAATTTCTATGAATACAATATTTTACTCTATTGACAAAATGAATGTTTGCCACAAGTTTTAATAAGTTTCCCGCCAAAATGTTAAGGGAGACAATCTGGGATGTGGGCTGTCTCATGCATAGTGTCCATGAGTTTCCTCAGAAGCTTCACTCACAGAATTTTCACAGAGAAACTGAAAGCAGTTAGTATAAACATTGACAAGGTTATCACACTGACACACCACAGATTCAGGAAAAATACTCTATTCATAAAATATGTCAGTTATGATGAGTTTGGATGATGTAGTTTCTTGTAGCAAGTAAATATCTTATTTTAGAAGGCATAGAAAATGAAACATTTATTTAAATGTTTTTGAAAATCTACTTAACAGTAGCATAATAATCTGTGTTAAAAACTTGTGTTCCAAACATATACTTTACTATAACTCATTTAATTCATCTGATTGGCAAGCATAAATAATCTTATAACTTTATTCTGGAAGAAATGTCATGTGATATATTTTAAAGCAGTAGGTTAGCATGATTGTAAAATCTGGTTACTAATATGTGTTTGCTGTGCATTATTTTGTATAAAGCAGACAGATTTATTCTAGGATAGTGCTCTACTAACACACAACTCAGTGAGATCAGATATATATATATATATATATATATATATATATATGTGTGTGTGTGTGTGTGTGTGTGTGTATCTATGTATATATGTGTATGTGTATATGTGTGTGAGTGTGTGTGTATGTGTGTGTGTGTGTGTGTGTGTGTGTGTGTGTGTGTATATGTATGTGTGTGTGTCTGTGTTTATGTGTGTGATGGCTTTTTTTTTTTTTTTTTTTTTTTTAGGTAATAGCAGGTGTTTCTGAGAATCTGCATAACTATGCAATATGATTTATAATAATTTTTATGAATACAATATTTTACTCTATTGACAATAATGAGTTTAAGTAAATGCTCATATACAAACAATTCAAGATTTTTTTGGAAGCTGTTGATAGAATTCACATGACAGAAAATAGATGCATCTTAATGCATGTAATGTCTGAATCATATTAGCCAAAGTTTTTGATTTAAATGAATGTTAGAACATAATTTTCTCTCCTCTTGATTTCTAACATTAAGATTATTTGAATGCTATTAGAATTTAAGTGTTATATATTACATAGATCTATATAATAGTATGAACAGTTTTTTAAAAAAAAAGAGAAAAGAGGAAAAAAAAAAGTTTATTTTAGTTTATATGATGCTGTTTTACCAAATGTGTAGTTTTGTCTTGATAGATAATTGAATTGAAAACTGTTAACCTCAGTTAAATATAACTAGTATTAAATTGATAAGGTGGTAGCTGAGGTACTGCTGCTTAGGGTAGGGGGTTAACTTGAGTAGTAAATACTGCTCTAAGTTGGAGTTTTCAACTCCAGGCGGGATGCAAGGTTTAATCCTTACATTATTTTCACTTGTTCATTGTTATATGTATATAGTTTTGACATCCACAATATATTTTGTACACTCATTGTCACTACAAACAAAATTGAATCCTATACAAAATCCCATAAGAGATTTAATAAATACAGCTATATTTAAAGGTACACCTAAAAGAGGAGATGTAACATTATTTATCTTGTTATTTGTTATTTCGATCATAAGATTCTTGAGTTTTAAAAATGCCAAATGACATCTTTAAAAGGAATTTCTTTAAACATTAATGGATTGAATAATCCGTGTAAAAGGGAAAGCCTAATAAGATACATTAATCTACACAAGGCCAATCTAGTCTTCCTGCAAGAAACCCATCTCTTGAAAAAAGATATTGATAAACTAGCCACTAATAAGTATGCAGTATTGGTTAGTTCAGAGCACACTCAGAAAAAAGAGGAGTGGCTATTTTATGGAATAAAAGTATGCCCATTCCTAAAACCATTAAGTCTTATCAGGATGACAAAGGAATGTTTTGTATGGTTACAATACAAATTAATGGGAAGACTTACACTTTAATTAATGTATACTGGATACCTGGAATTGGTATTAATACAGTGAAACATCATATTGATAAGATCATATCATTCTCTATAGGGGATATTATTTTAGCTGGTGATTTTAATTGTATACTACATGAAAGTGATACTACCACTATAAAGAAAAGAAGAATTACATCTAATGCAAAACATTTAAATGATTTTGCTAATTCTTATCATTTGAATGATATTAATAATCAGATAGAGTCAAAATCATTACCATACACCTTTTTTCTAACAGATACAAAACTTATTCAAAAATAGATAGGGTCTTTATTTCTAACCAGATGGTAACAGATTTAATTAATTCCAAAATCATTTCATGTCCTATATATGATCATAACTCAATTGTTTGTGAATTCATGATAAAAAATACTCATAATGTTCAGATCAAAAGGATACCAGCATACTTAACTCAGCTAAAAGACTATAAAGAATATATACTTTCAGAAGTACAACATTTTCTAGACATAAATAATACTCCTGAAGTCTCCATTGTCTATGTTTGGGATGCCTTAAAATCATATCTATATGGACAAAGTATCAGATGGTATAATAACAAAAGGAAATCTTGGGATAAGGAATTGTTAGATATTCAAAGTAAACTAGACTCTTATAAACATAATAATAAAGAAAATATTATGGACAAGAAAGTTATTGAAGAAATAAACAAACTAAATGAGAAATACAAAGAAATTTTAACTCATAAAGTTAAAATAACTTTAGAGAAATACAAGTTTTGTCTTATTCAATAAGCCCCAAATACTTACATAGACTTAAAAATAAAACAAAAGATTGAATAAACAAAACCATATCAAAGAAATCTTTTCTCTAAGGAAAAGAAGAATGTTTCTAGTATACCAGAAATACTGGATGAATTTAGAAATCACTTTCACAAGATTAACCATAACAACATTAACATGGAACCTAAAGATAAAATAAAGGAGTTTATAACCACAAACATGAATAAAAAGCTTAATAAACAACAGATTAAACTATTGGACAAGAGTATTTCATATACAGAAGTTATTACACAAATAAATAAGCTTAAATCAAACAAAGCACCGGGTAATGATGGTATTATACCAGAGATATATAAAATCCTTTCTAAAACTACATATTCATTAATACATAAGGTTTTATTCTGGCCCAAACTGAGTTAATAACCCCCATCTTGGCAATATACATTTATTTCACCAATTTTAAAACCTAATAAAGATCCAACTAGATGTTCTTCATATCGACCCATCTCATTACTTAATGTTGATTATAAAATGTTTATGAGTATTTTTGCTGATAGATTGAAGACAATTATCCCCGGCATTATAGACATAGATCAGACGGGCTTCACTGTAAATAGAAATACTTTTGATAATATAAGAAGAACTTTAACATTAATTGATTTTGCAAATAGGAAAAATAAAGATTTAACACTTATTAGTCTTGATATAGGTTCAGCATTTGATTCAGTAAGTTGGGACTATCTGTTTACCTTACTGAAGTGCACAAATTTCTTTGATGCATTTGTAAATTTAATTGAGCATTTATACAAAGGAACGCTGGCTTATATTAAGGTAGGAACATATGTTTCACAAAAAATACCCATTCTTAAAGGTACAAAGCAAGGATGTCCACTTTCTCCACTATTATTCACTTTAGTAATGGAGCCTTGGGCTAATTTGATTAGAAACAGTACTGACATAGAGGGTTTTGAAATAGAAGAAAATACAACATCAAAATTCAACTTTTGCAGATGATGTTCTAATTACATCAGCAGGATCTAATTCTTCTATGCAGTCTTTATTTGATAAAATTATGAATTTTAAAAGTATTTCTGGTTTAATATTCAATGAAGAAAAACTAAAATACTACCTATATATACACGAAAAAATACTCTCATTAGTGATTTTACTAAATATGTACCCAACTCAGGTCAGATAACTTATTTAGGTATAATACTATCTAAAGATATTAAATCTATTATATATAATAACTATAATACCTGTTTTCTTAATATACAAAATCTTTTTAATACCTGGAATAATATGTTTTTACTATGGAGGAGAGACTTACAATTATTAAAATGATAATATTCCCCAAGATTTTATACTTAATACAATCAATAATACTTTCACCTACAAAAATAACTATCAAGAAACTGAATACACTAATGTTAAATTTCTTATGGGCACCTAATAGACCTAGGATTGCATTAAAGAAACATACTAATAGCTGGTCTCAAGGGGTATTTCTTTTCCAGACTTTAATTTATATATTATCTCTTCTATTATAAAAGTTATTACTTTATTAATAGATCGGTCATATGTCAAAATGGAAAGATTATTGGGAGCTAATTAGTATGCACTTCATGAAAATCTCCTTAACACATAAAAATATGATTATAAATAACTCCATGTTGTGGTTGCTAAAGGAATTTTGTACTTCACCTATTACACCTAAACATATGGTCTGTTACCCATTAAATATTATTATTAGTTACCGTAACTTTATATTCATGCACCCTAAGTATAGGGAATGGAATTTTATTGTATTCCTATAATTTATACTCAGGGTATGCTTATGTCATCTACTTCTGAAGGAGCTCATTTAGCTATAGATAATAATCTAAAGTACTGGTATCAGCTGATATCTGATAATAAAGTTAAAAATCTAGATTTCTTAAAACAAGAATTTGATCTAAGAGAAACTTGCTGGTTAGAGGTTCAGATCTTTAGACAACATCTCATTGATAGAATAGATCTAATGTCTATAACAGTTAAAGAATCTATTCCAAAACTGATTGATTACTTGATAATAAATTTACAGCATAAAGTTTCTGATAAAGGTAAACTTTCATATATACATAAAATTATCAGACAAGAAACTTTTTACAATGTAGATTCATACTGGAATTATTTCACCTCTATTAATGGGGACCCACCAACTCAACAAGATAAACAATATATATTGGAATCTGCTTATAGAACTACATCTTCCATTGTCTGGAGACTTTATACATGGAAATTTTTACATAGATCTTTTTATACACCTTTGATGATGAATAAAATGAATAATAAAGATAATAAAGATAATCTATGTAAGAGATGTAATGTAGAAATTAATGCTGACTGGGCTCATATGTTTTATGACTGTATGAAGTTGAAAGAATACTGGAAGTCAATTAATGAATTTTTGCAGGCTCTTTTTACAGATAATTTCATTATTTCTAAGTCTCTTATATTATTCAACACACCTGTACCTCAATGTGTTAAAAAGATTAAGCTTCCCTTGTTATGGTCTATCCTAGCAGTGGCTAGGAAAATAATAACTAGAAATTGGATTTCAGATACACCTCCTTCGTTCAATGAATTTAAAAATGTTATGAATATAATGTGTCATATGGAAATAAGCACAATTAGAATGAGAACAACTAGAAAAACATCACATTTTATTGTATGGGATAATTTACAAAATTTGTTAAAAAAATTCTAATTTCAATAGCACAGTATTTTAGTTTAATTAATTGATCTGATTGTAGTGGATGTCTTTGTAAATACTTTAGTTGTTTTGTTGAATATTATAATAATACCTATTTTTAATTATTTGTATAAAATTGTTATGATATTTCTCTTATATGTTAAAACAATAAATTTGTTTTAAAAAAAAAAGAAATGCACCAGGGAAAAGTTCAGAATTGTGATGTTGAGAAAACAGTGGATCAGTACGAAGATAGTGTTTTAGTTTCACTCAACCTTAGTGGGGATATATACCACACAACTTGAACATTTTGTGTCCTTCTTGTAAAACTGCTGCCACTCAAGGTGCATTTCTTGGTTCTGACTCTTCATTAAGGCCATTTAAGACTATATCGCCTAAGTACAGAACAGTATAGATGATGAATGGATTGGTAGTGAGTGAAGGAGGAATCAGACAGAAACTAGGCCACTCAGAGTGGATAAAAAGGGTCAGGAGGAAGCCCAGTAAATGCCAGTGACATTAAATGCATTCTGCCATTGTTTTCACGGAAAGAATGGCTTGTGATGCGATGATGATTAAAATGAGAGGAAGAAGACAAAGGCCTAGTGCCACAGAAGGCAGAAAAACTTACATATGTAAGGCCAAGGCAGGCAATAACAGTTCTCTTATGCCAGAATGGATTCAGCCCTAACAGTATTCCATGAAGGGAGAAATACAGACACAAGACAGCTAAATATGCCACTGCACTAGAAACAAAGGAAGTAAGAGTTTAGAATCTGACAAGAAGGCATGGCAGTGGTTTCTCCAATAATGCTTCCCATGGCAGTGTATCAAACAAGACATCAGTCTGATACTAAGCGCAGAGGATTAAGACTATGAGGTGTTAAAGTGGAGCTTCCTTTAGTCTAATGTTTGATTCCCCTAGCCTCCATTTGTCTGCTGTGCGACTCTGAGCAGGTCACTTAGACAGTTTTCTGGGGTAATTGGGAAACTAGGCTACACTCTTCAATGCTTCCCTAGATCACATACTTAGTAACTCTCAGTGAATCTATGAATATGGTGGTGTCATCTTACGCTGCTGTGACCAGTGATGCTGTGGTTTGAAAATGCTGAGGAGATGTGTTCTCTGTAGATACTGGGAAGTCAGAGAATTAAATATTAACACATAGCAAGTAATGACATACTATCCTGATATGACCATGTCATTAAAGGAAGGCACAGTTTAGTTATAGTGGGAACATATTACAAGTGCTAGGTAAAATACAAGTAAGCAGGAGATGAAAAGAGGTAGCAATAGTTTGACTAATGATATTTTTAACTGTTTTAAACATTTAATAGCCTAGTACCTACCTATAACAGTACCCTAACTTGGTTGTAATAGAACTTCTATTGAGTTGAAGATAGGGGTTCTTTTAGTTGTCTAGTACTCAATAGCTTTAAAATGTTATTAATTGATTTAACAATGTTAATTATTTAACGATGTAGTGTCATACGGTATAAATAGGGTGTTTTTAGTGTTTCCGGTATTGCATCCGATGACGTTTTATGACGAAAATGTATTGTGGAGTTTATACAGATTTTTAACCTGTCTTTGTGCAATAAAAGCATTCCTGGTGTGTAGTTTGGTGAACCTTGGTTTGTGCTGGAAATATTTAAAAGAATATGATCATTTTAAAACGAAAATATGAATGCTACAACATGTATTAGGAAAGTCACCCTATGCAGTTAGGTACTCTGGTATCCTGCCACATCCCAAAGACATGCTGTAGGTAAATTACCAATCCTCTAAACTCTGTGTGTGTGTGTGTGTGTGTGTGTGTGTGTGTGTGTGTGTGTGTGTGTGTGTGTGTGACACTTGTTAGTGAGTATATATGCATATCAAACTATGTGCCGGTGCTCCATTTAGGGATAGTTTTTGTTTTAATGACCAGCCACTGAGCACTAAGATGGGCTTCAGCTCTCACTTGACCCTGAAACAGACTAAGTGACTGATCAGAGAATGAACAAATGAGCAGAAATAAAGAAAATAATATGCAAGAAATACATATGTGCTTACGAAAATGTGTTGTGGCTTACATAAATACAAAGAGAAAACATTTATGTGCACTGTGGTATGTGGGTCCTCCAAGGACAGTGTTTTTTAATGTGGAACAGTCTCACATTGCTTTAATGTGTAGCAGTGTACAATAAATGTGCTGCAGCATACACTTACTACAGTCACATTATTTGATAAAAATCTCATAGTAGTAGATTAGTACTAGGCTAACTGCCCTTGTGAGCCATTTTACGCCTAGCCAATTACACCACGTGAGAATCAAACCCTGGACCTTGTGTCTGTAAGGTAAACACCTTAACCATTATGACAACCCCCCCCCTTCTGTTTGATGAAGAGTGTCAGTTAAGTAGATTTAGTTTTTAAATTTCATTAAATGTTCAACCTTATTTCATGGTACAAATCTTATAAGGGATCAGTTAGCATCTGAAGTGCTGCAGAAGTCAGAGAAGGGAGACTAAAGACACCTTTTACAAGCAAGCCCAAAGCGGAAGGAAAGAGGTAAATGGGTCCTCTACTGTACAGACACCAAGCAGACGCTTGGCAAAGAGTGTCAAACAGCACTGAACATACAACGCACGTAGGTTCAACCACATCACAAGGACTTTATATGCATCACTCTGCAAAGATTAAGGTTTGAGAGGCTGGAGAGATGAGACCATCACACAAAAAAAGTCCTTTGATGGCTGCCACTCTTGACTGACTCATCATGAAAGTGGAAGAATGCATGTGTACTCAGTAGTAGGGAGGAGCCATTGTTGAAAGGTGTAGGGGGAATAAAACAAAATATCATTTAAGTATTTACAGTACACATTGCATTTACATTAGTTTCATATTCTTTTAAAATTTACAACTGTTAAACGCATAACTTTGCGCTTCCCTAATTTAAAAAAAAAACTAAAACAAAGGTAAGCCAATCACTTTGTTACACCCCTTTTGTTTCTTACATACATATTTAACAATCATTTATAAATATTTAATCATCATAATGAGGAACACTAGTTTGTGACAAAAGGAATTTGCAAGGAACTTGCCATATATATTACAAAAAAAGATGAAATCATAAAGTTATAAATACTATTTCCTTTTCCACTTCTCCTTTCATCCTTTTAGGTCACCCTTGACTGACACTCACAACTAATCTCTTCTTGTTTTGATTTTCTCTGTTGACATTCAAAATAAAATGCGTCTGTGATCTCATTTTCATTACTTTTTTCAGCAAAATGGCTCTACTAGCTACCTACGTATGTGATTTATTCTAGCTACCTACGTATGTGATTTATTCTAGCTACCTACGTATGTGATTTATTCTAGCTACATATGTGATTTATTCTAGCTAGCTACGTATGTGATTTATTCTAGCTACGTATGTGATTTATTCTAGCTACGTATGTGATTTATTCTAGCTACCTACGTATGTGATTTATTCTAGCTACCTATGTATGTGATTTATTCTAGCTACATATGTGATTTATTCTAGCTAGCTACGTATGTGATTTATTCTAGCTACGTATGTGATTTATTCTAGCTACGTATGTGATTTATTCTAGCTACCTACGTATGTAATTTATTCTACCTACCTACGTATGTGATTTATTCTAGCTACCTACGTATGTGATTTATTCTAGCTACGTATGTGATTTATTCTAGCTACGTATGTGATTTATTCTAGCTACCTACGTATGTGATTTATTCTAGCTACATATGTGATTTATTCTAGCTACCTACATATGTGATTTATTCTAGCTACCTACGTATGTGATTTACTCTAGCTACCTACGTATGTGATTTACTCTAGCTACCTACGTATGTGATTTATTCTAGCTACCTACGTATGTCATTTATTCTAGCTACCTATGTATGTCATTTATTCTAGCTACGTATGTGATTTATTCTAGCTACCTACGTATGTGATTTATTCTAGCTACCTACGTATGTGATTTATTCTAGCTACCTACGTATGTGATTTATTCTAGCTACCTACGTATGTGATTTATTCTAGCTACCTACATATGTGATTTATTCTAGCTACCTACATATGTCATTTACTCTAGCACCCTATTTTTTTATAACGATCGTCACAGCACCAAAGTTTCAGGGTGTCCTTTGCCATAATTTCATTTAACAAGTATGCATTTTATCATACAGTGTTAAATTCATCTACTGTAAATACTGTATGTGTGTGCACGTATATAAGTGCATGTTTCTGTACATGTGTTAAGTTAAAAAGTAAGAAAATAAATAAAGCTACACAAATATACATGTATCCTTTTTGGAAACTGTATAACTTGGTTCAAGTTTACATCATTTTTCACTTACAAGCATGCAACAACATTTCTAACAGAACTACCCATGAAAATACCATAATACATGATTCTTGTCTCTTAACTTCAACCTCCCGCTGCAGTACCACTTATGAGATCTGATTAAGCCCCATCTTCTTTTTGCTTGCAACATGTGTCTGGCTGTGTGCACATGGTTTTGTGTTTGATTACAGTTTGTAAGAATTTTTAAAGCAATAACGTTCTTCTTAAACCTGGCTGCCCAGTGAATCACTCAGCCCCTCCTTTCAATTCCTCCTCATATACAAATAAAAGTCACTGCTATTTTTGTCTGTTGTATGACTTCCAACTGCTGTTCCCTGATGGCACAGACTGGAGACCACAGCTACAATTTTTAGATATTTTTTAATATCACCCACACAACTGTTATCTCCCCTGGTAGTTAAGTGACTGCATCCTACTGAGGATCAATACATTTTTAACTTCTCTGGTGGCTAGTAGCTACCTGAAGTCCTCTTTTATGTCTCAGTTTGGGGCACCCCCCCCCCCATTTTAGCTATCCTTTTTCAGTGGTTTCTTCAGTTGTCTTCTGTGCATGGACGGTGTATGCTTGGGATCCCATTACATATACATGGGCACAGTAATCCCGAAAGTCTTGAGAATCTGCTATCTGAATTTGTTGCACAGGTAATGAATGACTGTAGTGTAACCTTTCATTAAAGAAGAGCTGTTATTCACTGCAGTCCTACATTTACAGAGTACCTTTAAGAATAAACCATAACACACACTCTCAATGTTAACTGGAAATTCTACAGTATACGAAGTAGAGAAATTAAATCCACTCAGTCAATGCAAACAGGTAGCCAGTAAGTCGGTCTTCATACAGCCAGATCATGGCAGAACGCAGGTGAATGACAAACAGTATTTACCAGTTAATCACAGGTCCTGCGTTAGCTCATCAGCATGGTAAAACAACTTAATCATGGGTACACTGGCAAAATGACGGTTTCAGCCTTTTTTTTAAATAAAAAAATTAGTACAAAGTTGTACTTAACATTTTTGATATTAAAATAAAGTTTTGTGTTGTCCAAGAGTGCAACAGAATAACTTTTGTAGTAAGGTAATTGTACAAACAATTGTATTACTCTACATAGATACATAAAAATACATGTAATTTGGAACTTTAACATTTGTTGACCGGGAAAGTCTGACTAGGACACTACACAATTTTCAGTGGAGGCCCATACAGAAACTCTCCAGACACATGTCTTTGGAATGTGGAAGGAAACCCATGAGAATGCAGGGAAGAAATACAGACTCCGCACAGAAGGCACCCCAGTCAAGAATCGAACCGTAGAACCTCTTGCTGTGAGGAGACAACGTTAACCGCTGCACCACTGCACCGCCCGATATTATGCTATTCATTAGTATTGCCCATCAGTCCCCTGCTTCACACAGTAGCAGGCCATGGATAGTCAACAGCACTTTAGTTATTATTTGTGATGTGACAGCTGAAATAGGTGTGGCAGTTAAAAGAAAAGATGACCTGAATCAGTCCTATGAAACTGATCAGACCAGGATTTTTTTTTAATTTATTTTTTGTAATTCAATGGGCTTTTTGAATACAATCTTAGTTTTCTGAGCAGCATAGGTTTCAACCTCTTAGTGCAGGAATTTTGGACAATGTCAAAAACAACAGGAGGACAAAGAAGTACTGCTCTTAGAAAGTTGTTAGGACAACAGGTTTTCCACTGATATGCAGTTTCTGTAGGACACAGAGTCTAAAAGTCAAATGTATGTCATTATTTAGGAAGGCAGGGTTTGCATTTTCACTATTTGTGATGGATGGGAGAAGTGACATATTTTGGTAATTAAAAAAATGAAGTCCCCTTACATTACTGTAGGACCCCTTAGTGTAAAATGTGGGAAACAGGGTTTGACCGTCACCTGCTGGAAGGAAGAGGCTTTGAGTGTTGGTAGAGAGGAATCCTAAGTGCCTCACCGCCAGTATGTATTTACTGGCACAACTCACATTCAATTGGTGTGTTTCTTCCCCAGAGTACAATTATTTTGGTAGGAGGCATTTCCTTGCACTGCCTGACAACACTGAAGCAGTGCTGAAGGAATGCTAGGAAAGACATTCTATTCTTCTGGCTTGTTCAAAAGTAAATCCTACATATATATAAAACCATATACATATAAAAATAACAAATTAGGCGTGTTAGTGGGAAACAGTTTATGTTAACGGTTTATGCGACTTGCCAAACTAAACACATATGTGCAGCATTTTACATATGAAAGACAAATACGAAGTGAAAAGAAAGGATGGGTGATCATTTATCAGACATAAGGAGACAGGTAGAAACTAATGTATTATATAAGCACGTAAAAAACTAATGATAAACATTGTTTCAAATTTACAGTTGTATAATTTAATAAAGGACAGATAAGACGGGGATATAAAGTAACTGAAAAGGAAGCCTATAAATGGATTGTTAGATTTAGGGCTTATAAAAGGTCAGGATTAAATGGTACTGATAGTATTAAATGTATACTAAAGTAGTTTCACAATTAAGTTACGTAGTGCAATAGGCCCTTAAGAATTTTATTTTGTGAATTTATTGCTTAGATCATGTAATTTTTTAACTGCTTTTAGATCATGTGATTTTAGAATGTCATGCAAGTATGAATAGTTTTTGTAATATTTTTCTTGCCTGAAGAAGCACTGATTACGAAAGTGTGAGCTAGCATTAACATACTGACCCGTTTTTGTCTCACAAGTGGTTCCAGATCTCTTTTACACTTGATTTTATTATTTTTGCTGGATTCATCACCAAATGCTACCTTTTTTGAATAATCAAGATTCCAAATAAACTTCCTCTAAACTAAAAAAAAATATAAAAAAAAAAATAACCATGTCATTTGCTTCTCAAAGAAGTCTGACTACACACAAAAAGCACATTTTTATTTACTTGTACATTAACAGTGTAGGAAGGTGGTCTACAGACTCTTTTCAGCTATGTCCCAGACATCAAGGGAAAAAGAGAAAGTTCAGTACAGAATATTTGCAACTGGCAAAGCAGTGCAGGATACAGAGGAGTACAAACAATAGTTCATGTTAATTATGACTGACAATACAATGTAGTATACTACCAGTATGGTATGTAAGCAGAACTTCAGTACATAAACATTTACAGTAGTTCAGTATGTCAATATTTACAGAGTGTTTACATACTAGCCAATGAGCCACATTTGTTAATACTTTAAGAAATAAGCTGTACCCAAGTACTCAACACGCTTACGGGGGTAAACTTACCTGTCATTATGAAACATGGGTAGCTATAGCTCATGTGCATAAACACATACATATACATACAGTAAATAAAGCAGGAATAACTAACTTGTTGATAATGGCAGAATATGAATTCCCATACTGGGACGTGTGTGTGTGTGTCTATATATCTACATAGAGACATATACAAATATGCCATAACCCTGCTTTTTTTCTCCCACGTCATATTGTAATTCTTGTTTGTATTATACTAACTTAAATTTCTCTAAGCTGGCTAAAATTTTTCTAAATATTAAATCATTGTCATATAACTAGTACCTATTCTTAACCAATATATTCCCATTATGTCAAATTTGGTATAATTGTTTAAACTGCAGATGTTTTTGAAGACTGTAAGATTATTTTTCTTACAATGTTTTTGTAATACTTTGGAGTTTTTCTCTTCGGGCCTCCTCTAAAAATGGGCATGCACCCAGTCAGACTTTACCCATAATCAAATGTCAATAAATAAATAAACATATACATACACACACACACACACACACACACACACACACACACACACACACGCATACAAACACGTGCGCAAGTACATTTATAGTTTATATCTGCTGACAAGTCCCTTACCCATTTAAAGGTCAGATTAGGTTTAAGCAGTACATATGAAGGGGCAAAGATCTAGGCTTGGTAGTAAAGCTTTGTGAAAGCAGTGATATGGCCAAGCACTGGAAGAGATGTTGGAATTTCATTGTACTTTCAAAAAAATCAGCTGCAGTAGATGTAATACAGCAAGAATTATCTGAATTTCAGTCTGAACTAATGGTCAGAGCAGTGACTCACAGTGTGACTAGCCCCTGCCAATGACAACAAAAGAAAACATTGCAATATATTTGTTGGGTTTCTTATCTGGGAAGAGTTATGTAGCATTTAGAAACAAATTATATTACAGATCCAAACTTACACTCCCATCTGTCATCTGTAGAGATTGCAGACAGAATTCTGTGGAATGTAAAACTGAATGAGATCAATTACGCCATCACAATTCTGGGAGACAAGTTTACATGCTGGTAACAGCACTGCTTATGTGGCAGCAGCCTTCCACAAAATAGCAGATTCATGTTCAGAAAGCATAACATGAACATCACTCCAATCATGTCCCCAGTACTGATACAGGTCTTTGTCCTTCAGACATACGTTTCCAACTAAAATCCCTCCAACCCTTTAAAAATCCAACAAGAAGGTGTTGGGTTTGCTCTGGCAGGACCTCAAATAGTACCAGGAGGGGTATGAAAACAAAGTTGTATACATGGGGGTCATAAAAACATGATACTGCTGCCCACACTACAATGCTGTTCTTGTTATACAACTGTTATATGTATCATTTTCTATGAACATGTAATGAGCATCTGTCTATTTTAATTTCTCCAAGTCTTTTGGGTTTCTAATACCATGATGGGAATGGACCCCATTCCTAAGTCAAAGTACAATTAAAGTTCATGAAATTAGTATAGTTTCAATCTTTGATGTCAGCCAAAAGTGCTCTTTGGAGCACCTGCAATGTTCCCAGTAATGACTCCTCCTGCAATTCATATGGAGTTACATGGATTGGTAACATATCTAAATACAACTGTAGATTTTTTTTTTATAAAACCTGTTGCTCCTACTACTATTGGAACTGTCTGGGTATCTTTCTTCCACATTGCTCTCGTTTCTACCTGCAGATCCAGATATTTTATGACTTGTGTCTCTCTGTACTCAAGACACTGTAGTCACTGGGTGTAGCGCTTTCAATGATCAATGCTACACTTGTCTTCTTTTCTTGAACCACTATATCGGGTTTTCTAGCATTTATCTTTTGAACTGTTGGTAATGGGTGGTCCCATGTAATATAAACTTCATCATTTTCTATGATGCTTTAAGGCTGATGTTTCCAGTGTTTTTCAGCCACTTCAATACGATAATGTCTGCACAATCCCCAGTGCAACAATCTTGCCACATTATTATGCCTTTCTATGTCGCAACCTGCAGCAAGCTGTGCAACTGTTTCCAATTCGGTTTTACAAAACCTACATTTGTCTGTTTCTCCCAATGGACTTTGTAAACCAACGTATACGTAGTCCACTATCTTGGGTTGCCAATATTAACCTTTCATCTCTTGGTTTGAATTTGCCTCTCCTTAACCATTCCTGCATTTGTTCCTGATCAACATGAGGTTCTTCCAGAAGTTTTCTATACTTAACTATATTTATGTTTTTTCCACATTTCTTGCCTTCTCATCTGGTCTTTCACCTTACATTATTTCATTTTTTTGGCACATTCAGTTGCTGCCTGATTTTTATCCACTTCTGGTTTGATTTTCATTCCTACTTGACACCGATATGCTTCTGCTAAATTAAGCATAGAAGTCATCTTAGATTTATTCTCCTCATGTTTCAACATTTATGTTTGGGTCTTGTGAGGTCAGCAGATATGTGTGGAGTCCCACAACTGCAGATCGATACATGTAGTCAATTTCAAGGAGGTCCATCCCTCCTTCAGAATGGGGAATATATAATCTTGGTATGCACTGATTTTTATAAATCATTTGGTGAGCATGAAGCATCCTTCTTGTTTTCCTATCTAATCCATCCAACATGTTTTGGGGCCAGTCAATCACTCAAAAACTGTAAGTTAGGACAGGAAGAGCAAATTGGTTTATAGCTTGAATTTTGTTCCTAGATGTCAGTGCTGTTTTCAGGATTAATTTAAGTCTTCTGAAATATTCCCAAGTTTTATTGGCATTTGTTCATGTTTTATTGTTGATCCTTCATAAATTCCCAAGTATTTATACACTCCCTCTTGCTCAAATTCTTTTACATCACATTCTTATCCCAAACTGATGTTTTCCTGATGTTGCAGTTTTCCTTTTTTAAAGGTTGCTTTTTCACATTTATCAAAACCAAATGACATTCTTATATTATCTGAAAAAGTTTTGACAACTTGCAGTTGTGCTTTCAGTTCCTCATCTGATGAGCTATACAGTTTTAAATCATCAACAAAGAGAAGATGAGAAGTCTTCACACTTAGCTGTTTTCTAGGAGCCAAATTATAGCCATGGTCTAAGATGTTAAGTAAACAGCTTAATGGGTTAAGGCCAAGGCAGAATAGCAGCAGTGACAGAGAGTCACCCTGGGATATCCCCCTTTGAATTTTTATCCCTTGGATAATAATTTGTCCTTTATCATGGCTTAACTGCAAAGTGGACTGCCACTGGTTCATGGTCACTGTAATGTAGTCAATCAGTGTATCTTATACATTTTTAAGCACACTTTTATCCATGAATGTGGGATACTATCAAATGCTTTTTTGTAGTCAATCCATGCCATACTTAGATTCTTCCCCTTTTTACAGTTTTCCACTATGACTTTATTCAACAACAAATGATCCTTTGTTCTACTGCCATAATTGAGTTTTCTTCTAAATGACTATAAACTCTGTCAGCATCAATTCCCATGTACAGTTTATATGTTGTCAGAAGGCAAGTTATTGGTCTATAAATTTTAGGGTAGCTTGCAGGTTCACTCTTAAGTAGTATTGTTTTTCCTGTTGTTAACCAGGTTGGTGTCTGGTGAGGGTGTGCATATAAATAGTTCTTACTCATGGTTAAATCTTTGTGTAAAGATGTTAATACTTTCAGCTAAAAATTAGGTACTGCATCTGGGCCTGGGGTTTTCCAATTAGAGGCTTTTCTTAACTTTGTTTCAGTCTCTCTGGCTGTTACTTCATCCCATTTCATATCATGCACCTTTAAACCTCTTATTCTTTCTATAACTTCTTCTGCCCATTTAACATCTTTATTATACTCCACAGGAGCTTCATAGATACTTCTTCAAAATGTATCTATTTCTTCCTTTTTTTGAGGTCTTTCAGTTCCTTTTACCTTATTTCCCAATTCTCTATAAAACTTTTTGGGATCATCAATAAATTGCTTATTTTGTACTTTTCCTTTATATTTATTTTTGTATCTTCTAAGTCTTTCCACCTATGCTAAAATTTTTAGTTTACTTGCAATAGTGCATGATAGATCCTGGTCTGTTCTAATACTGCACATTGCTTTTATCACATCTAATTTTCTTAGTATTTTTGTTCATATATTCCCTCTTCTATATTCTTCTAACAGTGACACTTCTTGTCTTAACTGCTTTATAGTTTTCTCTATTTGAAATTTCCATGATGGTATTCGATTTCTCCCCTCCTTTCCCTCACTACCCACAGTGTTCTTGTGGTAGAACTTTATCCGTTATTAATTTAGCTGCACAGTAATATATCCTGTTTACTTCTGCTACATCACAAAAGTCTCTATGAACAGTCCTAATTATGGTGTTCATTTGTTTTATCAAACTTCTGACTTTTTGGGTTTTATTAACCTTCTGCAGTCTAGTTCTTTCATTGATCTTGATATAGCTGTCTATGCCTATTAAATCAAGAAACTCTTCTCTTAAGTCATTTTCTTCCAAACTAAAGGCACATCCCTTGTTTTCCAATTCATGCGGGCATTCTATAGAAAGTTCTATAGACCCTTCCTGTGGCACATTCTCTTCAACTTCATCCTGTGCCTCTATCATATGGGAACTCACTGGCCTATCACTCCTCAACATTGACTGCATCAGAGTTTTCCAGTTTCCTGTTCCTTCCCTTGCTGTCTAGCTTCAAGTGGATGTTTAAACTGGTTTCCTGTGGAAGGCTCCAAATTATCTTCATATGGCACCTGACCAATTGCTTCCTGTTCCACTGATTTCTCCTTAATTTGGACATCCATTACTCTATCCTGTTGTGGTGCTTTCTGAATTAGATTTTCTACACTGAATCCTTCACTTTGCAGGTAATCCATGACCTCAGTTTCTAGTTCTTTAACTTCTCCATTACTAATCTCCTTTTCTACTTTTCCTCTTTGTCTTCTTATTTTTTGTATCGTAAAGTTTTCCATGTCTGGATTTCTTTGCCTGTATTTTTCTTCAAATATCTTTGGCACTGCTCTTTTTGTATTGGTTAGTTTTGCTTTCTCCTTTGCATAAATATTAAACCATATTAAATCTCTTTCTTTCCCATGTTCAAATGTCTTCAGATGTTTCATGATCTAATTGTTTCTCCCTACTTTGGGGACTCGCTCCATCTTGCTGTGATGTACCCTGTGCTAGGCCTTCTACACCAAATCCTTCACTTCGCAGGCACTCCATAACTTCAACTTCTATTTTTTAACTTCTGCATTAGTAATCTTCTTTTCTATGTTCCATCTTTGTGATGTTATTTTTTATTGGAAATTTTCCATATCTGGATACCTTTGCCTGTATTTCTCTTCCAATATCTTTGGGGCTGCCTTCTTCACATTGATTAATTTGGCTTTCTCCTTTGCATAAATATTGCACCATATCAAATCTCTATTTCTTTCCCATGTCCATATTTCTTTTTTTTATACTTTTCAAAAACTCTCTAGGTTTTGTTGTTTATATTTTCGCACTTCCTCAGATGCTTCTTTTTCTAAACAGGTCAAGGTTTCTTGATCAATATACTGTTTCTCACAAATCTGTTGTATCAATGAACACACATTTTCATTTGAAGCTTCTGACAGTTTTTCTTGCACAAGCATTTTTCTTTCCTCTAATTTCTCTCTTAATCGTTTTGTATATCTTGTGCCTGGAAATCCTGGCTTTTTGCATAACAGTAACAATACATACTTTCTTTCTTATCCTCAATAGTCCACTCTATTGTCTTTATGGCTTTTCTTTGGCCTATCAGTTTTTGTGATTTTTGTGGACTGCTACTTCCTTCTACAACAGGGGGCATTCTCCCCCTGGGCCTGGTCTGGCCCCGTTGTAGGAATGTTTCCATATTTTGAGGATTCTATACGGTCATCTTTTCCCATTCTGGCATCAGTGTGCCTACCAGGATTAGAGACTTTTTTTATCCTGGGTCTTGTGCACCCAGCTGTCTTTTTTAGTATTTAACCTATTTCTGTCCATGATATATGCTATATAAATGCAGTCTATATATCAGTGTCACCTTGGTGAGATTTTGTAAAAACAGGGTCCACCTCATGAAGGTACTCACCAAGACTTTAGGATGAATTCAATTTCAGCACTACTACTACTCTCTTTTGCTTGCTGACCTTTCAAATCTCCATTTGGACTCCAAAACATGACACTGCTGCCCACACTACAATGCTGTTCTTGTTACACAACTGTTAAATATATAATTTTTTATGAACGTGTAATGCGCATCTGTATATTTGAATGGATTTTTATATACACTGGACAAGCTACATGAAAGACTTACTGTAATTACAAATCTGTTTTTGTGCAAGATGATAGTGACAATGAAACTATGTGTTAATCAAAAGACTGCAAGTTTCTGGAAATGTACATTGTGGAAGGTGATTATTTTGTGATGAACAAAATGGAGAATATCTGACAAGGAAAGTAAAAAAGTAAGTTAGTTTTTCCTAGATGATCTAAACTATCCAACTATAGGCTGGGAGACGTACATCACTACTAGTGCACAAGTACACACAAATGCTCTGGAGCAATCGGTCAGAGACCCACTAAGGGGAATAACATCTTAGACCTTATCTTTACTAATACAGGAGCATCTTTCACTATCCCTTGCCTAACTTCATCACTTGCTAGGTCTGACCATAAAGCAGCTTCATTTGAAATAAAACTGAAACTAGAGATCCCTAAAGGTACCTTTAGAAATTTCTTTAAGGCAAACTACAAACTCCTGACTGATACATTGGCAAGCAGCTTCAAATCCCCACCTAACCCACTGGAACCATAATATGAACAAGCTTTATAATAAAAGGAAAACAATTTTGACCAAATATAAGAGAAATTCCCAGGATATTAAAGCCATTGTCACTGAAATAAACAAACTACTCAGGAACTTAATAAAAGCTACCGAAGTCAAGTCTGAAGCTAAAATAGCTACCAAAGACAATTACAAGGCATTTTTAGTTATATTTATAATCTCAAAGAAATACATAGCAATGCTCTGAGCTGACTGTGAATGACATTACTTACACTGAGGTTGAAGATAAAGCAAACCTACTGGTTGATAAATTTAGCCCTAACTTTACCCTCTCTCCCCTCTGTCTGTCCCTCAAAATATAACTGAAACCAGGTGCCCTCCAGCTATCACACAAGACCAAGTCCTAAAAGAGCTATCAAAAGCTAAAAACACTGCACTGATGTGCCCTAACAATATCTCTGGATGCAGCTTAAATCTCATGAAGCATGATTTAACCACAATCCTAACAACACTGTTCAATCTCGGCCTCCATACAGGTTTTGTACCAAGTGAATGGAGAACAGCTACATTCATCCCCCTGCATTACGGAAGACCTTTCACAGACCCAGGCAATTGCAGACCCATAAGTCTGGCCAGCATCATATGCAAAGCCATGGAAAGACTTACCATGGAATTAATCAATCCAAACATATGGAACCTCCAAACATTGGACCCATTTCAGTTTGGATTTTTAAGTGTAGGTCACACTTACTCAACCTTTTTTTTTTTTTTTGAAGGTCACCAAAGCAATGGATGAAGGCAAAATGAGATGCACCACATACCTTGACCTGGCCAATGCTTTTGACACAATTCCCCACGCAGACATAGTAAAAAAGCTAAATGAGCTGGGAATAAACCCGGAGGTCACCCTCTGGATTTACAGCTGGATCCAGCACTAGGTAAACTAGGCAGTTGCCTACGGCCCACTGACCGAGGGCCCCCGATCTGGCTTGAGGGTCAATAAAAATAAAAATCTCTTCCACAACAATGGTAAGCTGGATGACGTCTGTGAACGCTGGCGGGCATTAGGACCTCACAAGAGACCTTTCTACAATGCAACAGAGCTCTAGAACTTACAAGGGAATTTCTGCAAAAACAGCAAGCCCAGAAACTTCAGGGCACTGTCCTAATGTAAACTGCAAAAGATTTAAAAACAGCAGTCAGGGATTTGATATGGTATTTGTGGGACTGGAACAGAAGCCAAATGGCAGGCATCCAGTCAGAGCAGAACAGAAACAGTGAGTGAACCAGAACTTGTGTGTGTATGTGTATGCAAAATGCCCTAGTTAGGGATAACAGGCTAGTCAGGCTCAAACCATGTACCTTGGTTTTGGAAGACAACAGCCTGAATCCTCTTTACCAATGACCAGACTACTCAAGGATATACTTCTCAACCTCTTAGCACAAAAAATCTGGACAAAGCCAAAAATAATGGGGGACAAAGGCCCAAAAATAGGGACAGAGTTTAAATATTTCTGTTATTAACTTAGAAAATTGATAGAATAACAGTTTTTACGTCAGCATGCAATATCTGAAGGATATAAAGTCTAAAATTAAATTGCCTGGTATTATTCTGTGACTAAAGTCCTCAAAGATTTGTCAGATAACCCACCCATTTTATGAGGAAGAGATCAAAAATATGAGGAAAATATCTGGACATTCTGCAAAAATCTGGACAGTTGTGATGTATGTTCAAGAATTGTAAGTTTCAGTGCATTTCAAGGATTTGTGAGTTTCAAGGGAAGAGAAGTTTACTGTTGCTCATGCTAATTCCATATTCCACGTGCAACTACTTTGTTGCAGTGTTTGTGCTACAGAATTTGAAAGCATTGTTGGCAGCACAACAGGTAGTATAATTGCCCTTGGTGCAGAAGGCTGAGGGTTCTACTCCCACACCATGATGATGGATTGCTGATACTGTGGTGTAGTTTAAGGGGAGGGTGCTGCAAGAGTGTGACCTCCTTTGGATGAGATGCCTAGTAACTACGAACCTGGTGTCAATTTGACAGACATTCCCTATTAAACTATTACCCGTTTTTGTTTTTTAATGTAATGTAGGCAATTTATTCTTCAAGGGCAGTTGGCACTAAATTTCTAAATGAAACAATAAAATGTAAACTTGCTTGCCAGCAGCAACCTCTTCATTAGTTACAGATCTCTTTAATGTGGAATTATTCACATTACTTTTACTTCTGCAGAGATTGTGCACACTGACTAGTACTGGTGTTTAGTGACAGAAGTTTGAGTGGTCATTTATGGTTGAAATGTTCTGAAATGGGTGGTTTTGCCATGACTGGGTCATATGATTTGTTTCAATTCTTACTAGAAACATGTTAAAAACTACAAATTAAAACATACTCTAAACAGTAGTGCTGTATTACACAAGGAATATAATTTAATACAATCAGGAAGGTGAATCACAGAAAACATACAAGTATGTGTGGTCCTAAAAATGTGTGCAAGGAGCCTATGGTTTTCTTTGAATGTGGGTTTCAATGCCATCTCAATGAATGTGAGTTTCAAGGGCAAAGAATTTACTGTTCATGCTAAGTCTGTTTTCACTGGGAGACTGTATTGTTTTGTTTAGCAAATTGCTATCAGTGTTTGTGCTGTAAAATCTGAAGTAAAACTTTTAAATTAATCCAACTATCTGTAATTACTGTAGACGTAAAGAAAACAGTATGCACACTTACAGGTTTGAAGAGTGTTTATGGTAACTGGGGAGAAATAGCCAAATAATAGGGCACTGAATGGCCAGGAGAGGGGGCTGCTGCCAGCTGTGTGTGTGTGTGTGTGGGGGGGGGGGGGCTGATGGGGGGAGGAGATCCATTACCTTGCACAGGGCACCATTTGACCTGAACTGGCTCTGGCTGGATTGCCAACTGGATCACAGCAGGACATAGACAATCAAAATAGGGGAAGTTACCACCACAGACAGCCAGTTACCAGTGAAGTCCCCTAGGGTTCTGTGCTGGACCTCTCCTATTTGGCATTTACTTTTCTGAAGTAAAAGCCAATAACAAAGGGCTGTGGTTGACTAAGTTTACAGATGACTGCAACTAAGAACAGTCACTGAATCCCCAAATGATGTAGCCATCCTGCAAAAAGGTTAGTCTCAAAAAATAACTGGTGTCAAAACCATGGGTTGAAACTAAATGCCAAAAAATGCATTATTGTAACCTTTTTGAAGTCCTCTTGACAAGAGTTTTGGAACTTATGTGGACAGTGAGCTAACCTTTGACCAACATATATCTATTGATGTAAGAAAGTCCTTCTATATTGCATAGCTTATAAACAAAGGATTTGTGTCTAGATCTAGGGATCTGACTGGTCTCCTCTACTCAGCCCTCATAAGGCCAATCACTGAATACAATGCCCCTTTTTGGCATGTATCTGTCTAGACACATGCAACAATTGTAGCGTCCACAGAGATACCTTACTAAAAGGATACAAGGCCAAAACAGCATTTCCTACATGGACCATCTCAAAGCCCAGTCACTATACCTGGTATCCTACAAACTGCTAAGAGATTACTTGTGTCTGGCATAAACCGCATACTGCACGTCAGCAAGTCAAATGGCATCAGAAACGCTCAGTCTAGGGATCCAAACCTTTTCTGCAACATCAACAGAATGATTTGGGGGGACAGGTATATTTCACAGAAGATACCATTGCTTTGGAACAGACTCCCCATCCACATAAAACAAAGTTCTTCCCTGTCCATATTAAATTACATCTTAGATCTATGGATGGGAAACAGAAAATTTACCCCAGGATTGCTCCCTGTACTACTAATGGGCAAAGTCAAGTCCTAAATGCTTTATCCCATGCATGGGTTCCTTCAAATTATCTATGGTGTGATCCCAGTTATTCTCATTAGGGATAATATATAATTATCGATCATAGTACGGATAAGGCCAGTCTATAACCAAACAGGATAGGTTATTATGAGAACAAAATGGAAAACTGGCTAGACTTAAAATGGCCTGCAAGGGCAGCTAGCCTATTACTTACCTATGAACCTACAAGAACACCCAGCAACAGAGGAACATACATCCAGAACCACATAAAAAGGACATCTTTGACTGTGAAACTGCCTTATGAAAATAAACTGATAACTGACTACTTTTTCGGAAAGACTGCCTCACTCTAGATACTTTAGCACAATACATCCTGTTGTAATCTGACTGTGCCAAACTATCCTCATGTCTCAATATTAACAGTATACGAGTTTTAATAAATTGTTCCCACAATGGACTGACAGGTTAACAGGTTCATAAGGTAGTAACTAGACATGTAGTCCAAGAGACCAATTGGACGTCTAGCACAATTTCTCAATTGGCCCAAAGCAATGTCTGGTTAGGTGACTTGCTCAGAGTCACATAGTATGCAAATGGAGGTTGAGGAAATCAAACCCTGAACTCCAGGACGTAGCCTGTTAACAGATCACAGTCCTAATCTTCTTCATAGACTCATATAAATATACTAGGCTAACCACTACCAGGGACTTTATAAGCCTAGTCATGCAACTCAAACCAGTTGTGCCTACTTGGGAGGTTGCTACAGGTTATGTGAAGGGGCTACATTACTTGGGGAGCATTTACAATGGGCTTCTGCTCATCAGAACTATGGAGGCCAAACCAGGGCTGAATTTGTGATTTCCCATTCAATGGTCAAGGTTAAATTTGAATTTAAGACTTCCAAGACAGCTGCACACTGATCAACAATTTAAATTTCAGCTCTCAAAGTCAGAAAAAAAGAAACTGAGAATAAGAACTAGCAATTTTGCCAGCTTGAGTAAAATTCAGTTACTGGCTAGTAGTACACAGCCTGGATGCCGGCAAAGAAGAAATTTAGACAACCTGAAAGAAAATCAATTATAGGTTCATAGGTAGGTACTAGGCTATCTGCCCAACGGCATTTATAAGCCTAGCCAGAATGTGTTGGCTTTTGCCGCCCCTTTAGATTAGTTCCCTGTGCCTCTGTCTAGCAGAGCCACTGAAGTGATCCCCGGGGTAAACTTTCTGTTTCCCATCTACTCGTCAAGGTTTCTCTTGAAGAGTGTTAGTGAGGAGCTCTGCCTAATGCGGACTGGAATCTTGTTCAAAAGCATGGGAAGTCTTTGGGACAGGAATCTATCCTTCCAGCACATCCTATTTATTGTTGTGGTGAGGTTTAGATCCCTATAGCATGTGGCTCGAGGGGATATGGTTTTCTTTAGGTGCAGCATGTCCATCAATTCTGGGTTGGACATGGCCTTGTATGTCAGGCATAGATCACCTTTGAGTAGGCGGTATGCAACCAAGTACTGCTGGAGTTTCTTCAGTCGTGCTGCATAGGGCATCTGTTTGAGGCCAGTGATCCTCTTGGTGAGGTACTTCTGTGGTCTTTCCAGCTCTTGCAGGTGTTTTGTAAGGTACATCCCAAATGGGGCATTGTACTCTATGATGTGTTTGATGAGTGATGCTTAGAGGGGCACAATGACCTCTTTTGATCAGGATGCAAACCCTTTTGTGATTAGGTGGGCCACATAAAAGGATTTTCTAACCAATTTGGCAATGTGATTATCAAAGGAGAGATTACTATCTACTTGGGTCCCCAGATCCCTTATTACATCTTCAGTATTTAGGGGGCTACCATCTATGTGGTAGTTTGTGGGTACTTTGTTTTTTTCAAAGGGGATGACTATGCACTTTTTGGCATTTAGCTTGAGGCCATGTTTTTTGACACCAGGTATATGTCTCAGTGAGACCCTTTTGGAGGATGTCTGCGTCAATCAAAGAGTCAATTATAGCCCCTAGTTTGCAGTCTGAAAACTTGGTTAGCATATACCTCCTGTGCTTGCCTGTATCTCTGAGAAGCATATGCTGAACAGGAGGGGTCCTAGGACTGGGCCCTGGGGAACGCCACTTGTAACCGGTTTAGAGTCAGACCTAGCTCCCGCAACTCTTACCACGTGGGTTCTGTACGTGAGCCAGTTGACAACCCATCTCATGATGTAGGGGGTTTATGTTCAGGCTGGAGAGCTTGTCTATAATACCAGAATGGGGAATGGTGTCAAAGGCCTTTGCAAGGTCTAGGTAGGCTGTGTGGACCACCTTTCCCTCATCTATAGCCTTGGTAACTGTCTCAAAGAAGTCCACCAGGTTTAGGAGGCATGATCTTCCCTTAACAAACCCGAACTGGGTAGGGTCCAGTGTTTGGAGGTTCCTAATGTCTCTGTTAATAAGATCCATGATGATGCGTTCCATAGCCTTGCAGACCAAGCTAGTCAGGCTTAAAGGGTGATAGTTCCTGGGGTCTGTTGTGGCTCCACCTCTGTGGAGCAGAATAACCGCTGCTGTGTGCCACTCTATGGGCATGTAGCCTGTGGAGAGGCTGAGTTTGAACAGTGTGTTTAGGTGAGGGGTTAGTTCATTTTTGAGCTCGTGTAGTATGCAGCCTAGGACACTGTCCGGTCCCACTGATGCGGTTTTTGGCTTTGGAGAGGGCTGTTTTAACCTGAGTGTCTGTGATTTCAGGGGCACGACATTCTTCTAGTAAGGTTATGGGCCCTTTTGAGGGTGAGAGGGGGGGTGAAGATTGCACTGAACCTGTCTGCCAGGATATTGGTCGGTTCACTGTATTTTGTGCCATTCTGCATTAACTCTGAGCAGATCTGAGAATTGCCACTTAGATTCTCAACATAGCTAAAGAATGCCTTGTGGTTATCTTTGGAGTCCTTGGCAAGTTTTCTTTCGAAGCTAGCCTTGGATGATTTCATGAGGGATCATAGTTTCTTGCTGATACTGATCAGGGATGTCTTCCCTTCTTGGGATTTTACTCTTTTCTGTACTAGTTTCCTCCTTCTATTATATAGCTTGTTTATGGCAGGGGTCCACCAGACTGGTTTCCTTTCCTTGGAGGAGTGAGTCTTGGTTTTGCTTGGGATAGCATGAGCCATGCATTCTTGTAGGTGCCCGTAGAGTGCATTAGTAAAGGATTTTGCAGCTTGGGCAGCATTATCCTTTAGCATGGGGGATTTGAAACTTTCCACCTCGGTCTTAAGTAATGTGAAGTTTGCTTTTGATAAGTTTTTCACAGTGGTTTCTTTGACTGGGGGTAGGAGGTAGAATGTGGACATCCCAAGTGATTAGTTTATGGTCAGAGCTAACCAGCGAGGGTTTGACCTCCGGTGTGGAACATGGTCGCCCATGTTGGTGATGACCAGGTCCAATATGTTGTCACCTTTGGTGGAGGTGTTGGCCAGTTGATCCATGGCGTTTGAGTTTATAAATTCTAGGAAATGTTGGGCAAAGCAGTTAGTACTTGAGTAGTTCTCCCAGTTAATGTTTGGGTAATTGAAATCACCCAATATCACGGTGTTTGGTAGGACCTTTATGTTTCCCAGTGTTTCCAGAAATGTGGAATGGGGGTCCTGGAACATGGTGGGTGATCTGTAGCAAGCTACAATTTGAATTGCAGTTTTCCCCTTTGATAGTTGCATGTGGATGATCTCTGAAGCATTGTGCTGTGCCACTAACCTGGAGTTGTGGGTATCCTTGATGAATATGGATATGCCCCCTCCTTTTGTATTTCAGTCTGGGTTTTGTGGCCGAAATGTATGGTATGAGTTGTAGCCTGGTAGTGCTGGGGTGCTCTGTGGAGCCTTAAACCAGGTTTCTGTTACTGCACATATATTGATTTTCTCCATACTAAGGAGTGCCTCGACATTTTGACATTTAGACTTCTGGCACTGAGTTGCATTACCCTCAGTTTTTTGTTACTTGTGCTATTTATGGTGGTGGGTTTGTCTTTTGAGCCTTGCCTAAAAAAGGCACTATGGGGGTGGCAAGAGACTTGGGCAGTATTTGAAAGCCTAAGGGTAACAGGCGCAAGCCGTCTCTAGCGAAGCAGAGTGGCTTATCAAGCATGTCAGCCCAGGCTGACAAACACTGGATCCCGTTTGAATGACACCAGACGCTTAGCCAATTGTTGAAATTGATAATTTTTTTCTTTATACTGTGGTATCATTCTTAGTGAGGGCGGGATGCTACTCAAGGTCAGGGTCATACCGGCCTGGGCTACGTGATCAGAGAGCTCTTCCATGTCTCTTTTCATGTAGTCCAGGGAGGCACGGTTCAGGTCTTTCACACCAACATGGACAATGACAGAGTCATATCTATACTTGTTCTGGAGTGACCCGAGTGCTTGTGTTATGTGGCAGATCCTGTCACCCGACAGGCAACCTACAGTAACCTTTTCCTTGTTCAGTCTAGTGAGTGGGATGTCAGAGACGATGAAGAGCAAACAATGACTAGGAAGAATCCTGCAGCAGTTCAGCAAAAAACAGTTCAAGTTTCAGCAATGGTACAAAAGTTAGCCTCTAGAAATTTAGAGGAAAAAATAAATCAAACATAATCAGAACTGATATAAATAAATGAAACACTGAAGTAGTATATCAACTCAAATAACAAAAAGCTGGAAAAAACAAAGGTTTTAACTAGCTATTCAGATGAACTGATAAAACTGCAAAATCAGAAGTTGAAATGAAGAAAAGGCTGGATGAGTAAAACTTCTCAAGAAGAGCTGTCTCAAAAATACTTGCGTTAGAAGATAGATTTTCTGCTGTACTAGAGAACCTGGAAGGAATATACTGTATTAATTTTATGAAAGCACAAGTAAGTAACTGGACTGGTATTCCACAACAGGATTTGTTAATTAAAGGGCACATCACCCACCACAAGTCCTTGAAGTGCGCTCAGCTGTATTAAACACAAACAGAACTATACATAGCAAAATAAAAACTTTATTGTGCTGGAAGGGCACATGAAGTGTCTGCTCCAAACCTGGCCATAAGAAAGCAGACCTATATTAATAAAAATGTAATCATACCAGCAGAAAGATCCTGATCCTGACAAAACGATGGCAGAAGGGAAGAGTATTAAAATCTGGGGACAGACAGAGTGCTTGTGGAAAATGATTACTCACTGTACACTGGGCAGAAGAGAAGCATTTTTTCCCAGCAATCAGGTAATGTCGAGAGGTAGGTGGGACATTCATAGGATCATAGGTTTGTACGAGGCTAACAACCACTAGGGCCTTTTTAAGCCTAGCTATGCATCCTAAATCTCTGACAAGTTCTGGACTGGTACCCTTTATAAGTGTAAACAGAGGCTTGGGAGATGAAACATTTACTGACTGCCTGTATCCACTAGAGACAAAGGTACCAAACCAGGGATGAATTTTATCTTCACCATCCAATTGTACAAGTTACACTTGAATTGTGTTAGGGAGAAACTCTGCTTCACATGGATGGGGGAGCCTCTTCTAAAAGAAGTGGGGAAATCTCTGCAATACATAATTGTCTCTCCAGAAGTTTCTATTTATTTCACAGACAAAGTTTAAGTCTTTGGAAAGGATAATTCTGGTGCTGTTTGTTTTGCAGATATGCAGGAGGTCCATCAGGGTGGGATGTGACAATGTCTTGTATGTCAGACACAGCATATAAGTGACGAATACAGGGATAGTGCTTCTAGCCAGTCAGTAGAAGACATGTTACTTACTCCCTGTATCCTTTTAGTGAGGAACTTCTGTGGGCAATCCATTTGTTGACTGTGCCTGGTTAGGTACATACCAAAGGTGGCACTGTACTCAATAACGGGTCTGACGAATGCTGAATACAGAGGTACAATGACCTCCTGGGACCTAGATCCATACATTTGTTTATAAGTAGTACAACATAGAAGGACTTCTTATCTGCTGTAGACACATGATGGTCACAGGCTAGATTACTGTCAGTGTGTGCATCTCCAAGTCCATGACTACTGGATCGACTCTTAGGGGTATGCTGTTAATATGATAGTTATCAGGACTAGATGACTTCCCAAAAGATACTATTATGCTTTTCTTGGCATTTAGTTGTAGTCCATGCATCTAACACAAGTTGTCTGTGTCAGCCTTTCCTGGAGAACATTAGTACTGGTGAGGGATTCTATGACTTCTACTTTGCAATCATCTGCAAATTTGGTCAGCCAAAGGCCCTTGACACTGGCCTTGACTTCAGAAAAGTAAATTCCAAAAAGAGCGGTCCTAGCTGAGAACCTGTGACTGGCCTGTTTGTATAGGCGGACTTCCCAATTCAAGCTACTGTATCCAGCTGAGCGAAGAATATTTTTTCCTAGAGGATCAAAGACATGTTTTTGATGCAGAGCAGGCTAAGGAGGCAATACAAAAGTCTATCCAACAAAAAGGGAGCCACATCAAACAGAAGGGAATTCTGCTTCTCATTCTTCTGACAATAAAACTCAGAGAAACTTTCCCAGTGATACATTTACTAATGCTCCAAAGGAAAATGCTTGAGAAACAGAAAAAAAAAGGAGCTGACTAGAAAAATCAGGAGTACCTTGGACTTGAACCAGAGACTGATGCTGGGAGATGGAGATGAACAGGAAGAAGATCAGCAACACTGAAATCAGTGAATAAATATGAGATTACAAAACATCAATTGCATTTGTAAAATATGGCTTTGCAAGAAAAAGTGTCTGAGAAAGACTAAGCTTTTGTTGACTTTGTTAAACTTGTGGGTTGACTGTAAAACATATAACCCATTTTATGTCACTAATGTTTAGATGGTAAGTAAAAGGGGAAAAATTAGCCTCAAGTAAAACAAATTTTGTTTTTTCATTGCATTTGTACAAAGCATGTAATGGTATAAAATGCATGTTATATAGTAAGGCAGTTTTGTGTATAGATATTTTAAATGTGGGGGTGAGTCTTTTCAGTGATTGTTGTATGTGATAAGGATGCCAAAATAAACAAATACCCCTGTTTTAGTTTTAAGAAATACAGGTTTTATGATGTAAAACAGAAGAAAAGATGGACAAACACATGTTTAAGTTAATAAGCTGAAATCCTGGACTGCTGGGGTGGAGGTGGGGTGTAAAAGTGCATTGAAAGTATTATATGTTGACTTAAGATGTTTTCTCTTAGTTTTGCATATGTGAATGGATTAATGTCCTCAGTTTAATTTAAAAACAAGTATTTTCTGTGAGCAAGTACACTTGAAAAACAAAATGATGAATATCATGAGAAGTGCTTAGTTTCTTGCAAATGTTCAGTGGGAGTCAAGAAGTCCACATTCTGAGTGAAACTGACAAGGATTCCTTTCGGCATCTACAGAGTGATTAGTGTTTTTTTTTTTCAGACTGCTGACTGTTTCCACAGAGACTAGCAATATGCAAATGCAAGCAATTAAACTTGAGAGTTCTCAGCATTGCTTGCTGAAGGAAATGCAAAATTTAAAGGTACAAGGGCAAGCAGTTGAGTAAAAAATGCAGTTTGAAATTACTGGAAGTGAATAAGAGATAAAAGTTTCCCTAGCAGCCTTAATAATTCACTGCATTTAATACAACAGTCTACAATTTAAAGATAACCCGTGCACTTTATCTTAAGGCTAAAAGTTAACATTTTCTGAAAGCATACACATTGCTTTTAACATCTGGGAGGGGAATCTAGATAAGAAAAGAACAGACAGCAAACAGTACAAGTTAGAGTACAAGGTGTAACATGTGCTTTAGCAAGGGTAACTTTAATTTTAAGTTAGGTAGTGCCAGTGGGTGTAGACCTCTCAACCAATTGGGGACACATTTCAACAGAATCAGGGACAAGTCAAGAAAAAATCATGGACAATCAGGGACACTTTTAAAACATTAGTGCTATTAACTTGAAATATTGACAGAATCAGAGCATATGAATTAATACACATTTTCTGAGGTAAAAGAAGTTTATAATTCTTAATTATTGTCATTATTCATTAAGTGCAATTCACCACCTTTTCTCCAAAAGTCACTAGTTTTAGGAGGGATTAAGAGGGACACCGTTAAAATTTAAGTCAAAATCAGGGACAATTGAGAGGTATGTAATGGTTTGAGGCAATTGCTATCTGGAGGGATAAAAACTTTTTAAAGATGTACACAGTTTTGGGTGTTTGTTCTAAGTTAATAGGCCATGGGAATGTTATGAAAATGTATTTAATTTTTTTTGTTTGAAGCCTTTTATCATAACAAAAAATATTGAATAATGTGATATAGGTATAATTGGAGAGGGCAAGAAATAACTGCATAAAGGATCAACCTGCGAAGCATTAGTGTGTGTGGGTAACAGTAAAGTTTGAAATGCACATTCAAATGACTGTTATGTACAATAGGTGGGGTATGATAACTTGTCCATAGTATTTTAGAATGTAAATGGCCTTAAAGGTACAGGTGGCAAGACTATTGAATTATATTAAGAAATGCAGAGTGCAAATAGCAATGCTGCAGGAAACACATTTGGAAAGAAACGAGCATGTGAAATTGAAACAGAAATGATGAACAATGATGATCTAGTAGAATGTAAGAAAGTATAACTATTTATTTATTATTTTGCAGTTTGTTTGCCAGGATAGTCCAACTGGGCCACAAGGAGCCCGTTTTCAATGGAGTCCTGGGGAGAAAAGCTCCAGAAAAATACAAATACATAGTACACATTGCACATTTACATTAAAGATTATCTCATAGGAGTCTCATAGGAGGAGCCTAAGTGAAAGTTCTGATGTGGTATAGTTTTTACTTGACTCTAGAACGGAAGCTGCTAAAAGAATAGTTAGTAGGACATATAAAACATTGCACGATCACTGTAAGAATACATCAAGAAAGGTTAGAAAAGATTGGGAAGAGAGATGTGAAAAGTATTTTATAAGGGAACAATGGACGGACATTTGTATGGCTCCCATGTATGCAACAACACCTAGAAGGTTTAGGATTTTTGCTTGCAAGTGCTTGCACAGGTATTTTTATACCCAAAGCAGACTCCAAAGAATTTTTTCTCGGGTAGAAGGCAAACGTTGGAGGTGTGATGGGTAATAAGAACATATGTTTCTGGAGTGTAATAAGTTGCCAGATTTTAAAAATTCTCTCATCAAAGTACTCTGGCAGAAATACTGGGTGAGGAAATGGGTGTAAATAAGGAAATGATTCTTTTGAGCTAGGACAGGGCATCTTAATTACCTAGACATACTAAGGACTTAATTTTAATTCTGGTAGTGGCCAGAAAAGCAATTACTAGAAAGTGGAAATCATAGTCTAAACCAGCTGTATATGAAGTACTGAATATTATATAGAGATAAAAAAATGGAAGTGGGATCTTAAGAAAAAGGAAGGAAAAAAATTACATAAAACTAAACAGAAACTGTGGGAAAAATACACGCAGAATAATACTGTGGTGGAGTGAGGTTTAAGGGAAGGCAGAAACTGAGCAATTTATATAATGCTGGACTGATGACAGTCATAAAAAAGAGCATATGTAATGTATAATGTATGTAGCTGGAAATAAACTCATTACCTCCTGGTGATGCCACTAGGTGTTCCTGCAGTTACATCCTACTGACACTTCTAGGCATCAAATATTTTTGTCCATATTTGCAATAAGAATTTCATACCCATACTACATACAAAGTATTAAAATATATCATCTTAAAGATTACACAAAGGAAAGCACACTGTGTTGCTATCTGACCTCTGCATAGTGCAGGTAAAGAGATATTAATTGTTGCTCATATAATATTTATTTATATTGTCATAACTTTCACGTTTTTCTAAATATCTCAACCAACTTGCACAGACAGAACTTCTTAGCCTCATATGAAAGCTTTCAGCTGACAAACAGGATGCTAATAGTATGTGTATAATTTAAGTGGTTGCTAAGATATAGTAAGCTGCTTACAAAATATTATAAACTTAACAGTTACTACGTTTAACATGATTTATAAAATCGAGCTTAAGCCCTAGAACCTAAATACTATGACCACTATAAAAACAGTTTGTACTGAAGAGTTTGCTATTTACACTTCTTTAGTAGCTCCTATAGTTCCAGAGATATGTGCATTTGTTGAAATAGGAGGCCATCATTTGTTTCTAGCAGGCTTAGACGCTACCCACTGGAAGTTAAAGTACAAACTTCCAGAGCTCCAGTGCATGGAATTTGTTAATATGGTTTGTTTTTTTTTTTATATTAATGTATGTTTACCTATATATTAAGTGACACATCAGTCTTGCATATTCTACTTATGTCACAAGTAAACTTCAGGTCTTTGGATCTAGTGCTTTAAGTGTTGCTCTTTCTGCGGATGTGCATGAGATCCATCAGGGCTGGATCTGAGGATGTCTTGTATGTCAGCCATAGATTGCCTCTTAGTAACTCATAGGAGACTGAGTACAGAGACAGAGCCTTAAGGAGATCTGAGTATAAGTGTGTTAATGCCCTAGATTCTGTTGCTGAGGAACCTTTGTGGGTGTTGCAGCTGTTGCATATTCCTGGTCAGGTACAAGCCAAAGGTAAAACTTGCCCTTTCCCCCACTGTAGTGTGATCTTAGAGTTGGTATATTTAGTTATGGGAGTTGTTTTAGTGTTTGTTGTTTTGTCCTGGTGGTCGAGTGGTTGTTTACCCTGGGTGAATTGCCGTGATTCCAGGTGTTCAAAGAAGTGAAGATTCCATAAAGTGGTGAAGTGGTGTAGATGAAATGGGATTCAATTACCTGGTACACCAACAATTTGAGGTAAATCCATATATATATATATATATATATATATATATATATATATATATATATATAAAAAACATACACATGCACATATGTTACTCTTATAACAACGATTATCTTTTTGTTTTTACTCTTATATGTAGTAAATTTAGACCACTGCTATCAGTGCAACTCTTAATGTTCATAATTTTTTCTTTTGTTTTTCTCTTTATAATTAATTTCGTATTTGCATTGTTATATTTAATAGTTTTTGTACTGTATGGTTACATTTGCTTATGTTTGCTGGGGATCTTTCCCCTTGGGTCTCCACTGAAAATGGGTTGCTTACTATCAAATGCAATGTAAATAGCTAATAACCTTTTCTTTTTTGCAATTACTTTGTTGTTATTGTTGTTGTGTCTTTCGGCTTTTCCCGGTTAGGGGTCGCCACAGCGGAACTCCGGTCCACTAATGATTGGCAGTAGATTTTTACGTGCAGAGTTGCCGGCCCTTCAACGAAGGTACGCCCATTCATGCATGTCTCCACACAGAAGACGCTCTAGCTGAGAATCAAACAGGACAACATCTTACTGTGAGGCGACAACGCTACCGCAGCACCACCACCGCAGTCATATTGTAATTGTTATTTAATATTTGTATATTGTTACTTTATCTTTACTTATGTTTGCTGGGGCATTTCTCCTCAGGTCTCCACTGAAAATGGGTTTGTTTGCAAAGTCTGTTGAACTAACCCGGTTAACAAATGTGAAATAAATATATTACTAAACATGCACTTATAGACTGTATCACACATTTGTTATTTTAGATAAAGCTTATCTAAGACAAACTCTTCAAAACTTTAAGAATATTTTATGTAAAAAAAATAAAATAAAATGTTTGTCATTTCTTAGAAGAGTTATGAATATCCAGTTAAAATTAAGTGACATCTTTGTAATAATCAAAAAATCTTAAGATAACATTATCCTAACCTGTTACAACTGGCCATAAAAGGTCAAAGGTTTAGACTGCTTGTTAAGTGTTCATTCAGACTGACAGTATGACAGTTCTGAAATGATGCGTCCATATTTGCAAATAGGAAAACAGAATTATTGTTGGTTATTAGAGAAATAAAATGTCATCTGCTTTTCTTATAATGGTGTATTACCTCTTAATATTATTTCTATAACAGTACTTGGTAGCTCAAACGGGGACTCAGAAGTTGCAAACACCACCTGGGCACTCCAATAAGGTAACAAGACAATTTTCTTTAAAGGTATGGGGGAAATCATTTTGGTGGTGTTGTATAGTGTAATTGCTCTTCCTAAGCAAACACTGTCCTGTGCTCTGACCAGGAGAAATGTAAATGGAAAAAATAGCAAAAAGAAAAAAAATTATGTGATATTACACATAGGTTCATAGGTTCATACTAGGCTATCTGCCCTAGGGCATTTATAAGCCTAGCCAGAATGTGTTTGGCTTTCGCCACCCATTTTAAATTTATTTTGCTATGCCCTTTTTCGAGGTTAGTATACTGGGCTTCTGTCTAACAGTGACACAGAAGTGATACCCAGGGTAAACCTACGATCTCCCATCCACTCATCAAGATTCCTCTTGAAGAGAGTCAATGAGAGACTCTGCCTAACCTGGACTGGGATTTTATTCCAGAGTGAAGGGAGCCTCTGTGTTATGAATCTCTCCCTCCAGCATGTCCTATTTATTTCAGTGCTGAGGTTCAAGTCTCTCGAGCGCGTAGCTCGATGGGATTTGGATTTTCTGAGGTGCAGCATGTCCATTAATTCCAAGTTGGACATGGCTTTATACGTCAGGCACAGATCGCCTCTGAACAGGCGGTATGCCACCGAGTAGAGCTCGAGTTGGAGTTTCTTTAACCGGGCAGAATATGGCATCTGTTTGAGCCCTTTGATCCTCTTGGTGAGGTACTTTTGGGGTCTTTCCAGTTGCTGCAGGTGTCTGGTAAGGTACATCCCAAAAGGGGCATTGTACTCAATTATGGGTCTGATGAGGGATGAGTAAAGAAGCACGATGACGTCCCCTGATCTAGATGTGAATCCCTTCATGATTAGGTGGGCTATATAAAATGTTTTTCTAACCACTTTGGCCACGTGGTTGTCAAATGAGAGATTGCTATCAACTTGAGACCCAGGTCCCTAATTACTTCTTCTGTACTTAATGGATTACCACCTATGTGGTAATTTGTGGGCACTTTGTTTTTGCCAAAGGGGATGACTATACACTTTTTGGCATTTAGCTTGAGGCCATGGCTCTGGCACCAGTTGTCTGTTTCCATGAGGCCCTTTTGGAGGATGCTTGTGTCGGCCGGAGAGTCGATTATGGTGCCCAGTTTGCAGTCATCTGCGAACTTGGTCAGCCACAGTCCTTCCGTGTTGGCCTGTACCTCCGAGAAATATATACCGAACAAGAGAGGTCCCAGGACTGAGCCTTGTGGGACACCACTTGTAACTGGTTTGGAGTCTGACATGGCTCCAGCAATTCTAACCATGTGGGTTCTGTCCTTGAGCCAGTTTGCAATCCATCTAGTGACATAGGGGTTTATATTTAAGCTGGTGAGCTTATCTATAATGCCCGAGTGGGGTATTGTATCAAAGGCTTTGCGAGGTCCAGGTAGGCTGTGTGGACCACCTTTCCCTCGTCAATGGCCTTGGTGACTGTTTCAAAGAAATCAACCAGGTTTAAGAGGCAGGATCTGCCCTTAACAAAGCCGAACTGGGTAGGATCCAGTGTCTGTAGGTCCCCAATATCTTTATTTATGAGGTCCATGATGATCCTTTCCATAGCTTTGCAGACCAAGCTAGTCAGGCTTATGGGGCGATAGTTTCCAGGATCCGTTGAGGCACCACCTTTATGGAGAGGGACCACTGTTGCTGTACGCCACTCTTTGGGCACATATGCTGTAGTAAGGCTGAGATTGAACAGTAGTTTTATGTTTGGGTTTAGCTCTTCTTGGAGTTCATGTAGGACGCAGCCCGGGACACCGTCTGGTCCCATTGATGCTGTGTTTTTTGCTTTGGAGAGGGCAGCTCTTACCTGAGCATCTGAGATGTCAGGGGGGCAGCACTCTGCTGGGATAGATATTTGCCCTTTTGGTGGGGAGGGGGGGAGAAGTTTGCACTGAACCTGTCAGCTAGTATGTTGGCAATGTCTGTGGGTTCGGTGTATTTTTTGTCATTTTGGACTAATTCTGAGCATATCTGGGAATTACCACCCAGGTTCCTAACATAACTAAAGAAAGACTTGTGATTATCCTTAGTGTCCTATGCAATTTTTCTCTCGAAGCTGGCCTTAGACAATTTTATGAGTGCCCGTAGTTTTTTGCTAATACTGATCAGTGATGCCTTCCCTTTTTGGGATTTTGCTCTATCATTTAGTAGCTTCCTCCTTCTATTGTATAGTTTTGTTCATGGCTGGGGTCCACCAGACAGGACGTCTGCCTTTGGAGGATTGGGTCTTGGTTTTATTTGGGATCGCATGATCCATGCATTCCTGAAGGTGTTCATAGAATGCGTTTATAAAGGATTCTGCGGTCTGGGACGTATTTTCCACAGGCCCGGGGGCTTTGAAGGATTCCACCTCGGTTTTGAGGAGTGTGAAATTTGCTTTAGAGGAGTTTTTCACTGTGGTTTTCTGGGCAGGGGGTGGGGTCGGGATGTGAATATCCAGTGAGATTAGTTTATGTTCTGATCTTACCAGTGAGGGATACACTTCTGGTCTGGAGCATAGAGTCCCCATGTTGGTGATGATCAGGTCCAGTATGTTTTTCCCTCTTGTGGGAGTGGTAACAAGTTGTTCCATAGCATTTGAGTTTATAAATTCTAGGAATCTTTGGGCTAGGGTGTTGGGAGCTAGAGTAATGCTCCCAGTCTATGTTTGGGTAGTTGAAGTCGCCCAATATAATGGTGTTTGGAGAGACCTTCATATTTTCCAGTGTTCTCAGGACGGCCGAGTGGGGTTCCTGGGTTTGGGAGGGTGGTCTGTAGCAGGCTATAAACTGGAAGGCAGTTTTACCCACTGTTAGTTGCACATGGATAGTCTCTGATGCTTCTTGCTTTGCCACCAACCTGGAGGTGTGGGTATCTTTGATGAATATCGATACCCCCCCTCCTTTTGTGGTTCGGTCCAAGTTTTGGGCCCAAAAAGCATGGTATGAGGTATAACCTGGTAGTGCTGGGGTGCTCTCGGGAGCCCTGAACCAGGTTTCTGTTACTGCACAGATATCAATGTTCTCCATGCTAAGGAGAGTTTCCTTGATGAAAATGGATACTCCCCCGCCTTTAGTATTTCGGTCCGAGTTCTGGGGTCAAAAAGAATGGTATGAGTTGAATCCTGGTAGGGCTGGGGTGCTCTCTGGAGCCTTGATCCAGGTTTCTGTTACTACACAGATATCGATTTTCTCCATACGGAGGAGTGCCTCGAGTGCGTGCATCTTGAGGTTTAGACTTCTGGCGTTGAGTAGCATTACTCTTAGTTTCTTATCCCTTGTGATACCTATGGAGGTGGGTTTGTCTTTTGAGCCTTGCCTAAAAAAGGCACTATGGGGGTAGCAAGAGCCTTTGCCAATATCCGAAAGCCCAGGGGTGACAGGTGCAAGCCTTCCTAGTGAAGCATCGTGGCTTGTCGAGCATATCATCCCAAGCTGACAGGCATTGGATCCCCTTTGAATGACACCAGTACTTAATCCAGTTGTTGAAATTGATCATCTTGTCTTCATATTGTGGCATCATTCTTGGTGAGGGTAAGATGCTACTCAAGGTCAGGGTCATACCGGCCTGGGCTACATGCTCAGAGAGCTCCTCTATGTCTCTTTTCATGTAGTCCAGGGAGGTACGTCTCAGGTCATTCACACCAGCATGGACAATGACTGAGTCATATTTGTACTTGCCTTGGAGTGACCTGAGTGCTTGTGTTATGTGGCTGATCCTAGCGCCCGCCAGGCTGCTCACCATGACCCTCTCCTTGTTCAGCCTGGTGAGTAGGACGTCAGTGTGCCTGATGACAGAGTCACCTATTACAAGTGTATCAGGTGTGTTGTTTAGTCTTAAGGGCTGTGACTGTTCGGCACACTGGCTTTGTGAGATGTGTTGCACGTGTTTTGTTTTGGGGTAGCGGTTGCTTGGGTGTCTGCTTTGGAGGTCTCTGCTGCTTAGGCAGATCTTTATTTAGAGCCTCCGAGTATGTTTTTGTGTGATTATGTGTTTGGTTTGCTGTCGTGGTAGGTCTATGTGAGACTGGAATTGTACTGAGTGTGGTTTCCTTCTCCTCCTGACTGGTTATGCCAGTACTGAGTTGAGAGAGCTTAGCCTCCAGTTTGGCTATATGGTTGCATCGCTCACATGTGTTGGAATTTGTTGGGAGGAGGAGAGGGTTGTCTGTGTACATGAGGCAGTTGTAACATTGCCTCAAGATTCCCAGATTCACCAGCTGGACCGGAGAGGAGATTGACAACTGACCTTTGGACATGCTAGAATAATATTGGGAATTCCTTTATAATTGAAAACAAGGGCCAGTGGGGAGTGAGGGTGTAGTGCTTTTAATTTTTAGTGCTGACTTATATAATTGCTTTAGTGAGCAAGTGCCAGGTAACTTAAGTGCAATGTGTTACAGGTAACTTAAATGCAAAACGACAAACAGTAACTTTCTTTCAAGTGAAACAAGGAAATAAGTACAGTAAGCAATGCAGATATCCCTAGTGATCCACAGAAGCTGAGAAGTCACAGTATTAGGTGGAATTAGCATTCCAGGGAAATAACAAGCAAACAAACAACAAGCATATAAACAAAGCTAGATTCAGCAGGCCTGGATCTAGTCTATGCTACAGCAAACAAGGTGTACCAATTTCAGTAAGATACAGTTCAAATATTCAGGCACTATGCAAAGTAAGCCAGGTTAAGGCTAGATTAAATGTATCAAATATATGGCTAGCAGGCACTAGCTAGCAGAATCAGTCAGCAAGTGTTCAAATTAATGTGTAAATTATGTATGTATAAACCCAATGACACTACAAGTAGCAGTGTGGAAGTCCTCATTGTACTGAGGTCAGATGTAAGTAAAGTGTGATTTGTTAGCATGCAAGTTACAATTTCCTGAGTTTTAAATGGCATCAGGCTAAAAGGTCATGGTTGTGCACTTTGCAAAGAACTGAATTTGCAGTGATTCTGCTGCTGCATCTGTCAGAGTGACCCTGCTGTCATTTAAAATGTCTACCCTTCTCCTTAGTAATGCTTAAAAGTGTATGCACATCTTAGCATGTCTTGGCTGTGAGACAGTTTCCTTGCTTCCTCTTGTGTAAAAGTATTATAAATGTACATGCATGTATGCATGTATGAATGAGTTTTTGTGAAGGGGATTATCCCTGCTATTTGCTACTGGCCAAGTAAAAAAATGCATATATCTTATAGGTTCATAGATTAGTACTAGGCAAAAAGCCTTGTGGGCCATTTTAAGCCTAGCCAATTACCCCATTTAAGAATCAAACCCTGCACCTTGTGTTTCTAAGGTAAACACCTTAACTATTATGCCAAACAAGTCAGTGCACTAGAAGTATTATTCAGAAACTTCAAATTACTGATAATATATCAAAAATACAATTATAAACCAAAACAATTAATATAAATAAGCATATCTGTGCATCACAGCACACAGGAATATTACAGATATAAGCGTGTCTTCTCACTCATGCGAGAATGTCACCGATACAAGTATGACTTGTCAATGTTGTTGTTGTGTCTTTCGGCTTTTCCCGGTTAGGGGTTGCCATAGTGGAACTCCAGTCTGCTAATGATTGGCAGTAGATTTTTATGTATCGAGTTGCCAGCTCTGACGCACAGCCTTCAATTAAGGTACGCCCATTCAGGCACGTCTCCACACAGAAGACGCTCTAGCTGAGAATCGAACAGGACAAAGTCTTACTGTGAGGCGACAACGCTACCGCAGCACCACCACCGCAGTAATACAAGTATGACTTCTCAATGATTATTTTAAAACCCTGCTTAAAGTTTTCATATAAGCCACATGCTGTAGGCTAAACGTCAATGTAGACATTGTACGTGTACCAAGTGAACAGCAACATAATTGACCATTTTGGTTTCCTAATGTTTTCAGTATGTGCTCATTAACCACTGTGAGAAAATTATGATAAGACGAACAGTGTTGGCAGACCTGCTTCATAAAGGTATACACCTGACCATCACTATACAAGATAAAACAAAGCAGTCAAGGGAAAAGTAGTAATATTTGAAACTTACTGATGGTGTCATATTATAAAAAGTTGCATTTGATGTCAGTAGAGGATATTTTGTAAAATTACCATGGAAAGGAAAATACTGTATTATGTTCAGAATCAAATGTTTATGCGTAAAACTAGCCAAGGTCAGAAAAAGGTTTCCAGAAGGGAAGGATGTGCATGTTTACAAATCGTACTAAAATATTTCAAAATGTTCAATAATAAATATTCATAGGTTCATAGGTTGGTACTAGGCTATCAGCCCTAAGGCCTATACAAGCCTAGCCATAACAAATCCCTGGATATTTCTTCCCACAATATTTACTTCATTGGACCCCTGTATAGCAGGGTAACTGACATGATCCCCGGGGTGAATTTCCTATCTCCCATCCAATCATCAAGGTTCCTTTTGAAGAAGGCCAATGAGGTGCTCTGCTTGACATATATGGGCAGTCTATTCCAGAGTATGGGGAGTCTCTGGGTCAGGAACCTATCCCTCCAGCATGTTTTGTTCATTCTGATGACAAGGTTTAGATCCCTGGAGCGTGTGGCTCTGAGGGATTGGGATTTCTTTAAGTGTAGCATGTCCAACAGCTCAGGGTTTGACATGGCCTTGTATGTTAAGCAGAGATTGCCTCTGAATAGATGATATGCCACAGAGTATAGCTGGAATTTTTTTAGATCAGCATATGGCATCTGCTTTAGGCCTGTGATTCTTTTTGTGAGGTATTTCTGTGGCCTTTCCAGCTGTTGCAGATGTCTTGTGAGGTACACATCAAATGGGGCATTATACTCTATAATGGGTCTGTAGCTGCGGTGGTGGTGCTGCGGTAGCGTTGTCACCTCACAGTTAGATGTTGCCTGTTCGATTCTCAGATAGAGCGTCTTCTGTGTGGCGATATGCGTAAATGGGCATTCCTTCGTTGAAGGTTGTGCGTTAGGCCCAGCAAGTCAGCACATAAAAATCTACTGCCAATCATTAGCGGACCAGAGTTCCGCTGTGGCGACCCCTAACTGGGAAAAGCCGGAAGACACAAACAAACTCTATAATGGGTCTAATGAGGGATGAGTACAGTGGGACAATCACCTCCTTTTTTCTGGATGAAAAGCCCTTACTGATGAGGTGTGCCACATAGAAGGATTTCCTGACTGTTGTGGCGATGTGGTTATCGAAAGTGAGACCACTGTCCACTTGTGTCCCTAAGTCTCTCATCACACTTTCGATGTTTTGTGTCCTGCCACCTATGTGGTAGTTCATGGGTACATGTTTTTTTCCAAAGGGGATGACTATACATTTCTTGGCATTAAGCTCGAGCCCATGGCTCTGGCACCAGGCATCTGTTTCTGTAAGATCCTTTTGTAGAATATCCACATCATTTGGGGATTCAATAATGGCTCCCAGTTTGCAGTCATCTGCAAACTTTGTTAGCCAGAGTCCTTTAGTGTTGGCCTGTACTTCAGAGAAGTAGATGCCAAACAAGAGTGGTCCCAGGACTGAACCCTGAGGTACTCCACTTGTCTGGAGCTGGATTTGAAGTCGGCTACTTTTACAGTCTGGGTTCTGTCAGTAAGCCAGTTGGCAACCCATCGAGTGATGTACGGATTTATGCCCAGCTTAGTAAGTTTATCTATGATTCCAGAGTGGGGGATGGTGTTGAAGGCATTGGCGAGGTCCAGATAGGCTGTGTGGACCTCCTTACCCTCGTCCACAGCTCTGGAGACTGATTCAAAGAAGTCAATCAGATTCAGGAGACAAGATCGGCCCTTCACAAACCCAAACTGGGTGGGGTCCAGTGTCTGGAGGTTGCCAATGTCTTGTTTATAAGTTCCATGATAATGCGTTCCATGCCCTTGCAGATCAGGCTTGTCAGACTGGTGGGACGGTAGTTCCCGGGATCCAAGGTGGATCCTCCCTTGTGGATCGGGATAACTGTAGCTGTGCGCCACTCAGTGGGCACGAAGCCTGAGGTGAGGCTATGATTAAACATGACACTTAGGTTGGGTGCCAGTTCATTTTGTAGTTCATGTAGTACACAGCCTGGGATGTCATCTGGTCCCATGGATACTGTATTCTTAGCTTTGGAGAGTGCTGTTTCTACCTGTGTGGCTGTGATTATTGGAATTTGGCAATCTTTTGGTATTGAGATGGGCCCTTTAGGGGGTAAGAGGGGAGTGAAGTTGGCACTAAATCGATCTGCCAGGATATTGGCAATATCCTTGGGATCACTATATTTAATGCCATTCTGTTGTAGCTCAGAGCAGATCTGAGCTTTGCCATTTAGATTCTTGACATAATTATAGAATGCCTTGTGGTTGTCTTTGGAATCTTTGGCAATTTTATTTTCGTAACTAGCTTTTGAGGATTTTATGAGGGATCTCAGCTTCTTACTGAGGCTGGTGAGGGAGTTTTTTTGCATCCTGGGATTTTCCTCTTTTCTGCAACAGTTTCTTCCTTCTGTTGTATAGTTTGTTTATAGCAGGGGACCACCAGATTGGCTTCCTTTTTTTGGAGAAGAGCATCTTGGTTCTATTTGGGATGGCACGATTTATGCACGAGTGGATGTGCTCATACAGTGCCTTAGTGTAGGATTCTGCAGTCGAACTTCCAGATCCCGTCTGCGTGGGTGTTGTGAAGTTTGTCACTTCTGACTTCAGTAGCATGAAGTTGGCTTTGGAGAAGTTTTTAAGGAGGTTTCCTTACTGGGGGGTGGGGGTGGGATGTGGATGTCAAGGGTGATTTGCTTATGGTCAGACCTGACCAATGAGGGGGTGGCCACTGGTGTGGAGCATCTATCTCCCATGTTGGTAATGACCAGGTCTAGGATATTGGAGCCCCTGGTGGGACAATGGATTAGGAGTTGGTACCCGAGTAGTTTTCCCAATTAATGGCAGGGTAGTTGAAATCACCTAGTATTAGGGTGTTTGGTTGTATCTTAATATTTTCCAGTATGTTTAGGAAGGTGTAGTAAGAATCTTGGGGTATGGTGGGGGATCTGTAGCAAACTACAATTTGGATTGCAGTCTTACCTAGTGTTAGTTGCACCTGGAGAATTTCAGATGCATTGTGTTGGCCAACTAGCCTAGAGGTGTGAATATCCTTGGTGAATATGGACACTCCTCCACCTTTAGTGTTTCGGTCTTGGTTTTGTGGCCGAAAAATGTGGTAAGAATTGTAGCCTGGTATTGCAGGGGTGCTCTCTGGAGCCTTGAACCAGGTCTCAGTCACTGCACAGATATCGATGTTCTCCATTTTTAGGAGTACCCCGAGAGAGTGCATTTTGAGGTTTAGACTTCTAGCATTGAGTAGCATTACCTTCAGATTTTGCATGCTTTTATCTGTTAATAATGATATTATGTTCCTCTGGCAATGAGCATTCACATTTTCAGTAACTTATTTGTAATATGCATAGACAGAGAACTTTACCCCTTACAGCAGTGATGGAAAGTGTATACAATGCAATTTCACTGCACATAGTTTGCATGGAATATGGTTTGTAATTACTGTTAATAACATGTCTCTCACCTGTCCCTGCTTTTGCCTTCCCCCTTTTGGATTTATTTATTTTTCTGGTGAGTCACTGAGGATTGCAGCCAACCACTGACATCAAATATTTGAGTTTCATGCTTCTGACTGTTCAGGCAGTGCATCTTAATGCAAGACCTCTTATTCCACTGTTTTTTTTAATGAATTAATAGTATTTAAAAAGTGCTTCTGATTTTGGTCATTGTTTCTCCCATTGTTTTTGACGTTGTCCAAAATTATTCGGCAAAGAGGATGACAGACAGGACTAATAATAAAACCACAGGGATGCCACTAGAGTTCAGTAATGATCAAATTATTGCATTTCACTGTTATACAGTTTTGATCCATATTGCTGCTCTAAAAAACACTTTTCTGAACGACGCTAATAACAGAGACTATACACTGTTACATAGAATATATACATTTCAACAGATAAAGAAAGTTACAATACCTACAAGTTGCCCAGACTAAAATCAAGCCATAACAAGAGACACTGTAGTACACTGACAATGCAGTTTGCAAGTTACACTAACCACAGTCTCTGAAAAAGGCACATTTGTTTTCTTAAATAAAATGTTTGTTTCATTAGACAGTTATTGCAAGAGGCTGGGGCCAGTTCATAAAGAGATTCCTCACAAGTAAATAAAACAAAACGAGTTTTCATTAATTTAATGGTCTCATTGTTTCTGAGAATGTAAAAGAGTAATTTACTTTTATTTTTTCCACAAGGGAGGACAAAACACTGTGGATTAAAATTAGAAGTGTTTAATAAAATGCTTACTCTTGCAGAAATAAGTAGTAATTTTGTACTTTAAATAGTAGTACAATGATGTTCACTGGGGAGTAAAAGGTTGATCATCTTTAAAATGTTATTTCCGGTAGTTTGAATCATCACTGTAATACATTCAGTTTGCACAGGTACAACTGTATAAAAATAAGTACCATTACATGGTGGATTTTCAATTACTCTGCTTGGTAGTGAGTTTATAAGGACCTTGTCTAAAATATAAATGAAACATTTTGAGTCAAATATCTCAGTTGCTGCCAAATATAAACATTTTCATTGACAACTGTGTAATATTTACAACTCAGTAACATCTTTCTCTTAAAAATTGCACTAGCAGTAAAGTATTTAAATTGCATTCCAATAAAGCTGAAATTCAGTCAGAGTTGAAGTATACAAGTGATATTCAAATCTATATAAAACATGATTGATGGCATAAAGTTTAACGCACAAAGTTTGTTTACGGGAAAAATAATATTTGTGTAATAACGGATAACAAACGCAAGCTTAATAGGCCTTGCTTCAATAAATATGTTAAAAATAATAGCAATGGTATATCGCCGGGCTGGCAATTAGACGCCGAAACTCCACTGCCAATCATTCTGCAGACTGTTGTTCATCTGTAATGACCCTTAACGGGAAAAGCCGAAAGGAGAATAAGAAAAACAGCAAGGCTATATAAAAGTTAGTAACTGTGCCTGTGTGAAAGCTAATGCAAATAATAGTTAAGTATTTCATTTTAAAACAATGTATTTAAAAAGACTACAACAGATCCCCTATCAAATTCTTCCAGACCAGCTATTTCAAATATCTTCACAGAACACATCCCTTCAACTTCTAAACAAAACCTGAAAGGTTGAACTTTAAAAGGTGTAAACTAGAAATAGCCTGTATACCTAGTAATTCGCTGATTTTATATATACATTTAATACTTAGAGTAATTTATAAGCATACTGTTATAAAAAAAATCATAACTGCAATGAGCTGCATCTCTATTTATTAATCTACACCGAGATGCATACAGAATTGTTGTTTGCATAATGAAAATTTAATCTTTTGTAATAGTATGCAGCAGATCATTAGTTTTATCAAATAATTAAAAAAAAAGAGTCAGACAGTGTTGAAAATTATTGCAAGCTATTCTATAGTAAAGTTACCAAAATATAAAATTTGTGTGCTATTAGTAAACCTTTTCAGAAAACTAGGCAGAAAGTGCATAACAAGTAGGTACTGCTCATTTTTTTTTAAATTGCTAGCTAAACAAGCAATAAAGGTAGCCTGCAAAAGGGACACATACACCCACGTCTAACAAAGAAATGCAACGTAGTGTGCAGGAGACTAATTTATATCTACTAAGTTATACTTTGCTCTGTGAACAGTAACAAGTTAAATGTTCAAATGTTCATTGTGAAGTCCTACTATATAAATTAGTTGTAACAGCTGGAAAAAATGAGGCAATATAAAACACATACTGGAGTTGTTAATAGACTACCTTTAAATAAATGCCCAAACCTGTGCAACGCAAATATAACATCTTAGCAAGCAAGTGAAATGTCAAGAGTATACTCTGCATTTTAAAGGTTAGGTCCTGTGTTGTAAAACAGCATCCTGAAATTTTGTAATGTGTTTACAATGTAAACTGACTTCAGTTATTTATTTTGCTTAGATGTGCTAACTATACACAAATCTGTTGAATGTACCCATTTAGTAAGCTATAAATATTAACACAGTATACATACAAATATGTACTACATTAATAAGAAAAAAATATTTGCTCTATTTGAATAACACAGTACGTGTTTCACTCAGGACCGTCACAAACAAGGAAAAAAGGAAAGCTGTTCTGATGATTCATTGTTGTTCCCTTGATTTGTATTACTTCTTCTTACTGCTGCCCTGAACATTATTTCAATTTGTCTCTGTTGGGCAAAAATTAATAATGACACCTGCTTTTACATCTTATAACTTTTTATGAGTTTTTTTTTCTTTTGGAGATCTGACAGACTGTTGAGTTAAACAGCAATGGAAATTGGTGGTACTTCCATATTCACCCACCATACATCAGTGAAAGAATAATTACCAATACAAACATAAATATGGTCAAACAGCATGAGTACATGTAAAAAAATGAAGGACTCTGATTTATTCTACATTCTAGATGTTGTCTGGTTTCTTAACAAAATAGCAGTGTATGACTACAGATTTTATAATAATGTCACTAATAAAAATGCACATAGATTTATATAACACTGAACAGGGGTAGTTGGGGCCAACAGTAAAACAATGCAGTCATGTATATCAAATGGATAAAATCTAATATTAAAATTGTATATATCAATATATGCCTTTATCACAAATGCTGTGTATTAATTCTTCAGAACTGATATTAAGCACTGATAGTACCTAATATTATGCACCCCATGTGCCAAATGTTTGTGTGTCTGGTTAAATAACTAAATATGCAATACACTTCATAGTAATATGTTTTAATGAAAATAAATCACTGTCCTGACATATATATTCAATGTCAAGATAAAATGATTGTTACTGATTGCCACTAAAAGTAAGCTAAAATTCCATGTATGAGTATTTCTTGAATCTGCCGGAGAGATTTACATAGTAGTATATGTGTTATCATCAAAGTGAGGTTCATTATAATCAAAAAACAAAACAGAAGTTATTATCAAGCACTGATATCCCCTAAAGTCAAAATTTTTAAAGCTATTTTATAAAATATGTTGCCTTTCCAGGCATATTAATCAGATTGTGCAGTATGCGCTAAAAAATGAATACTAGGGACAAGTCAGCTCTGTAAAAGGGTTTGAGAAAACAGCATTGCATCATGGGTATGCTTCCATTTCCTGGCTAACAGGCTCTCTCTACAGACTTTGCTAGTACAAATATTAGTAATTTCTGAGTTTACAAGTATGGTTTGTTGTTAAAGCAGCAATATTTCAGTAAAAGTTATAAAAAAAAAAATAGCAGTCTGCTCAGCAAATAGTATTATGGGCAAGTATATAAAAAGATTCACGTGCTGTTTAAATCAGTGCTGAAAGTCTGAATGAACACATGCCACTGTAAATTAGTTCCCTGACATTATTAATGACACATGTATGGTTATCATGTTTAAATGCTTCCTAAGTACAATGACAGATAATCACCAGCTTCATCTAAGCTGAAAAGGATATATTAGATTCCTTGTGACATTTTCTGAAAAAAAAAATATAATCCAACATTTAAAGTTCTTATTTTGCAGTAGTGGACATTTTTGCTTCTGAAGAAATATGGACTGTTCTAGATTTAATCTGCTCAGGTGTGGCTAGATCAATGTCCAGATAGGTGGGAAAAAAAAAGACTTGTGGATTCCTCTTCCAGCATGGGAAATTTCTGCCAGCATTTTTTGCTCCTGATACATGCAGCTTTGGGGAGAGGGAGTTGTTTACCTGCCTTATGTTGTTCCTGTTGCTTGACAGGTGCTATTAATTCATTGGCCTTCATTTCTTGACAGTTTCAGAAAACTGGTTGTGACAATTCATCATTCTACTCTTTGCTGTAAGATTCTGTGTGCATTTAAGGTCTTAATTTCCTGAAAGAACCAGCAGACTGGTTGTAGCCGTGGCTGTCCTGCGTAGTGCCCTTTTAAAACCATGTGGCTATACCAGCAAGAAATACTAATAAACAAAATCCCTGTTTATGCATACAAAGTCACCATGGCCTGCATTTGCTAACTGCACAGTGATAAAAGGGGACTGCTCAACTCTGCATAACACCTGCTATGATGTTGTTAATTGCAAAACAAAATGACAATTGCTGAGATCATTGAAATAATCAAGTTTACAGCAAGTTTAATCCCAGACTACCTAAATCCCTGTTGTCAGTAACACTTCATCATGTGCATAAAACATGTGCTGCCATATCACTGCATATCTATATACCCCTTCAAATAAACTGGAAAATAACCAGAGCATCATTATGGGTAAACCAGCAACCATCATGACATAGACTTAACAGGCGGCCTTGTCTTCATCTGCAAAAAAGTGTTTTGCTATCTCTTCTTTCCCAGGTTGTCAAACTGATATGCATAAAGTTTTGTTTGTTGCTTGCCTGATTACTTCCATGTACTATTAAACGTGACACGACATCAGCTTTCAGAGCCAGCACATTTCAAAGTTAAGCATGAAAACAAATGTTGCTAAACTCGGACATGAAAAACAAAAAAGTATTCCTTTTGCAATTCTTATATTTCAGAAAGTTCCGGCACACTAAAACATAAGATTATTATTTTTTTTTTTACCTGACAGTCTACCTGAACATGAAAAACTGGTTTGGTCAAAACACCTACTTCAAATTTAATAACTATGCAAAGCTGTGCTGCAAAATCAAGAGCCATGTGCCCAGTGAGCATTATCACAGTTCTGCTTGTCTTAATTAGAGACACAAAAAATGTATTCAGTTATATCATGTCCTTTGTGCCATACTGCAATAATATATCCATCACACAATAATAAGCCATTTTTTTTAATAACTGACCTTAATATATTTTTTTTTAGTTAAAAGCACATAAAAGGAGGAAATGTGTAGTAGAAATGTGTTTTCAAATCACATCATTACTTAAAAAGTAATTTTATAACACATTTGACTGGTCAGAGGTGCATGTCCCGTGACACAGGATAAGATGGCACAGTGAGTTTATCAAAGATTGTATTGTGTGCTTATTATTGCTTATAGCTCTGTAACCTCAAACTGAATTTTTTATAAAAACTGCAGTCAGATTACTTGGCCGTGTGTCTGTGCTTCAGATAACAGAAAGGCCAGAAGGCTTCTACTTGTGATAATACAAGTCCCAGGACCAAGCGCTATTACATCTAAGGAAAATAATGTCCAGTGACACCTGAAGTTTTAATGCAGCGACTCTAGTATTACTGAATGTATCTTTTATATAAGGCGATTTGTAAGTAATATTCACTTGTGATTTGCACAGTATTGCTGAAATGTGAGTTTGCTGATTTCTTTAATAACTGTAACTTGTCTTAGATGCAAATTCATTGCTTCTGCAAGGCCAAATGTGTCATCATATATTGCTTTACTAAACATCAACTTCTAGACTGTATCACACATTTGTTAATTTAGATAAAGCTGATCTAAGACAAACTTTTCAAAACATTAAGAATATTTGATGTAAAAAAAATGTTTGTCATTTCTTACAAAAATTATAAATATTCAATTAAAATTAAGTGACATCTTTGTAATAATCAGAAAAATCTTAACTTAATGTAATCACAACCTGTTATAATTGGACAATAAAAGGTCAAAGGTTCAGACTGCAAATTAAGTGGTCTTTCAAATTGACATATTGACAATTCTGAAATGATGCTGCCTTATTTGCAAATAGGATAAAAGAATTTTTGTTGGTTATTACAGAAACCCATATAAGGTAAAATTTAATACTAACATACCTAAACCCTCACTAGTGTATGCATGGTGTAAAAAGATCATATTATGCAGTGATGTCCATCCAAACCCAGATCCCAACTGTGTCTCTTCTCCACCCACTCCCTCTTCTACTGTAACAACGTTTGCTAAAAATTTGAAAATCATATCCTTGAATATTCAAACAATAGTAAAAGTCTCTGAATTTCATTCCTGGATCGCTCATTACTCTGTAAGAATCTTGGCTCAAACCACATATAAAAGACTCGGAAATTCTTCCCCCGGCTATACTATCATTCGCTTTGACAGATTAAATAAAAAGGCGGTAGCGTAGCAATCATGTTTTCTAATCATATCTTTCTCTCTCTCCTATTTCTCTACCTAAATTCCTTTCTGTTGAGATCCTTGTGTCTCACTGTAAATTAAATGAGCATAAAACATGATGTATAATTGCCCTGTATATTCTACCCGGAAATAACATCCCTATTCTGGAAGACATCCTACACCTTTTAGTAGACAATTTATGTATAAGAGAGACAAAGCCTGGAGAAACTGGCAAAAATACGAATGTCATGCTCGCCTTCAGACCTACAAATAACTTTGAAACATGACAAAAAAAACAAGTTACTGCTGATAAATACTATTACTTCAATCCACAGGATAACCAAAAGCACAACCTCCAAAATTTTGGTCCACTTTCAAGCAGATATTACACCCTGGAACTCCTAGTATCCACAGCCCTTGTCCAGACAACTTGCTCATAAAAATTGCTTTGAAATTCAACTCAGTCTTTATAGACTCAATAGCCACCCTCACCCAAAACACCCTACAGAATTTTGCCACCCCTGACAAACTTCAAAGCTCTAACAATGACATTTTCCACTTAAAATCTGTCTCTACTTCCTGTATAAAAAATATTACACGTAAGCCCTGCTCACCCTCTGTAGACCATCTCTCATATAAATATCTAAAGATGGCTGCCTCCTCTACTGCCTACCCAACCACTATCTTGATCAACAGATCCATTCATGAGACAAATGTCCCATCTCTCTAGAAAAATGTTTACATCATTCCTCTTCATAAAAGGGAAAATTCCATTAAAATAACAAGCTTCAGAGCAACTGCAATCTTGCCCCTCTTTCCAAGATCTTAGAAAAATGTATTCATAAACAACGTTCACACTACTTACTCCAAGAAAATCATTTAGCCTCTACCCAACACAACTTTTGCCCAGATCATAGCACAACTGCCCTTGTTGCCTTTTTGGACAATGTGGTTAAAGCATGAGATAAAAACAATTTAGTTTCTTCTCAGTTTTAAGATCTCTCTAAAGCTTTCGCTACAGTCTGACATACCAAACCACTCTCAAAAATGTCTGTTTTAGTCTTTTCCAGTACAACAGTCACTTGTTTCTGTAGCCACCTATCTAACTGACTACAATCAGTTAAATGGCTCTTTACTTACTCATATTTTCTCCCAGTTAAAATAGGTGTCCCACAAGCTCTGTACTTAGCCCTCTCATTTTAACATCTTAATATCCTCTCTTAGTAATACTGAAATTAAAGTTATACCTCACACAAAGTTGCTTGATGTCATTATAGATGATCAACTGAAATTTGTTCTTCATATTCATAAGTGCACAAAAACAACACACCAAAATCTGGGCATGCTCTATAGATCAAAAAGATTCCTTACCAACTCAACAGTTACTCTATACAATACATACCTCCTTCCTTCACTACTATATGCCTCACTCATTTTCACCAGCATTCGGAGCTCCCTAAGATAAAAACTTGAGCTTTGCTATAATAAAGTAGCTGGATTTGCAGCCAGTCGGTCATACAACTCCCACCACTGCTCCACCCTCAGATATTTAAACTGGCTTGAGTTACTTTACTACCTCAAGTTCACTCAACTCCTCCTTGCTCATAAAATGGTATACAAATCCTTGTCCTGCCCAGCAACCAGCACCATTCTTAACCATTACCTCCCTAATCACCCTCTTCGCTCATCTGAGAAACACCTCCTTGAAATCCATAAACTGAAAAAAGTCTGTTGGTCACTGTCTATATTCCTACTCAGTGGCCAAGGTCTGGAGCAGTATCCCTACAGATATTAGAGCAATGCCATGTAGTCACATATTCAATCTCTAAAGAGGTTTCTCCCTAACTCCTGGCTCTCTACCCGTTACTCCTTCCTTTTCTTCCTTTCACTCCCCTCTCTTCCTTCTCTTTCACTTGCTCTTCTTTTTCCCCCTTTTCTTTCCTCTCTTCTCTTATTAACTAAAGCACCAGTTACGTCTCCCATACCTCCCTACTTTAACTCCATTTCCTTGTCTCCCCCAACTGCATCTCTTTCCTTTCTCTTAGTCTTTTGCCCATATTTAAAATGATTAAAATCTTTACCATTGGTTACCACTAGTGATTGTACTTTACGAATTAGCAGTGTTCAATATCCTATGATTGTTGTTCAATACTCACTCTAGGATTTTCTGATCTGACTTTTTTTATCTTGTATGCCGATTCTAGCATTTGTTACTGCACTTCATGTGATAATTTTATGTTGTTCATTAACTGAACTATGTATGTTGGAGCTTTTCTCCCTGGGCCTCCACTGAAAACAAAATTCATGCCGAGTTGGACTTTTCTGGTAAACAAATGTCAAATAAATAAAAATAAATAAATACAATGTCATCTGCTTTTCTTATAATGTCAGTGTGTTACTTCTTAATATTATTATTTCTACATAGTAGTTATTTTTATAACCCAAACAGGCTTCAGAAAAATTTTCCGGACAACAAATGCCAGAGGTGTGATGGCAAAGAGAAAGGGAACTAGAAACATGTTTTTCTAAGAGTGTAACGAGGTGCCAGATTTCAGAAATTCCCTACAGAGAACTCATCGGATAAGTTAGGGAGCAAAATATTGTAGCTAAGGAAATTATTATTTTGACCTGGGATTATATTAGCACATGATCTGAATTGCCTAGTCATAGTAAGTCCTACTAAGCTTAAGGCTATTAGTTGTCAAAAAAGCAATTGCTACAAAATGGAAATTGAATCCTAAAGCACCTGTACATGAAGTACTAAAGAATGTAAAAGAGCTAAAAGAATTGAAAAGATTGCAAATTACACAGAAAAAGTACAGTTGTGTACAATTACCATAAATGTAGATGTTCGAATGTACTCACTGTTGCAGTCATTACAATTGGGTTATCCTGCTGGCAGGCTACCCTCAGTCGACCTGAATTCCAAAGTCTAGGTCTGGCATTGGTTGCTGTCACCTCTTGCCTGACATCAGTGCGCCAGGGGTATAAAAGATGCAGCCGACGCTATTTTCTTCACTTTTTCTTGCCCAAGATGTCAGGTGCCCCCAAAAGGATAGGCTAAAAATATGTCAATAAAACATGCATGCACCAAAGTATATATTTTGCCTTCATCTACAAGCAAATATACCACATAGGTTGTATAGAATAGAGAAGTACAGATAAGTTCCAGCAAAGAAATGGGGGATGGCGGGTGGGTAACCTGGACTGCAACAGTGAATACACTCGAACATCTACATTTATGGTAAGTGTACACAACTGTACTATGTTCTTCATGTTTCACTGTTGCAATCATTACAATTGGGTTGAATCCCAAAGCTAAAGTTGGGAGGCTGGAGCTAAATAGCATTAGGAGCGGCTATTAGACCCTGCAGAACTGCAGTGGCAAAGCCTGCCCTGGATTTAGAGAAGAGTGGTAAGTGATAGTGCTTTGTGAAGGTGTGCACTGAACTCCAAGTAGCAGCCTCTAAAGTGTCTTTGGCTGGTACTCCACTGAGGAAGGCTGCTGCTCTGGTTGAATGTGGCCTAATGCCCTTAGGTACTGGCTTGCCATGTTGTGAATAGCAGAAATGAATGCAGTGGCCTATCTACTTTGAAATAGTCTGCTTTGAGATAGCCTTTCCTTGTGATCTTGCAGCATATGCCACTAGTAATTGCTCTGTCTTTCTGAAAGCTTTGGTTCTGTTCAAATAGAAGCATAGCTGTCTGTGTATGTCCAAAGAATGCAGAATTCTCTCCCCCTTATTATATGGGTTTGGATAAAAGGTAGGCAGATGAATAGTTTGGTTAAGGGCCACACTGGACACCTTAAGCATAAATGTCGGGATTGTCCTCAGAGAAACCCTGTCTGGATAAAAAATGATAAAAGGTTCCACAGCCATGAGTGCCTGTAGCTCTGAGACTCGTCTTGCAGAAGTTATTGCTAGGAGCAGAGCTGTTTTCCAAGATAAAAATTTTATATCAGCTGTAGCGGCTGGCTCAAAAGGAGGCATAATTGAGGTCCCATGCAGGTATTGGTGATCTCCTTGGAGGCCTTACATTTTTGGCAACTCTGAGGTACTGCCTTCATAAAGGATGAGAAAAGACTGGTGGCTCTGTATTGTAATGAGCCGAAATGGCAGAGGCATGAATTTTTATAGATGAAAAGGATAGGCCTTTGTCCAGCATCTCAGTCAAGTATTGCAAAATCTGAGGAATATTTGGTACAGCTGTGTCAATTCCTTGTGCCTGGTTCCAAGCACAGAATCTCTTCCATTTTCCAGCATAGGATTTTCTAGTACTAGGCCTCCTGGCCTCCAAAATGACATCCATCACCGCTTTAGTGAGAGGTGTGTTTTGTATGACTACATTATCCGCCATACTGCTAGATTTAAGGTCTTGAGTTGGCTGTGCAGGATCTGATTGTTCTGCTGTGACAGTAGATGAGGCACTTGAGGTAAGGTCCAGACTGGGCATTGAGACAAGTTCCTTAGGATTGGATACCAGTACTGGCGTGGCCAGTCTGGGGAAATCAGTATCATTTTTGGCTTCTCCTGTCTGACCTTTAGGAGTACCTTGGGGAGGAGAGGCAAAGGAGGAAAGATAGGGCATCCACTTTCCATGCTTGTCTGTGATAAGTCCTTGTGCAGAATTTTTTCAGCTGGCAGTTGTGAGGTGAGGCAAAAAGATCTATGTCCGGGCATCCCCATTTCCTTGTTACCATGCTGAAGACTTGTGGATCCAATTTCCACTCGTGGGGATCCATAAGGTTTTTGCTTAGTTCGTCTGCCAGAGTATTTATCTTTCCTGGCAGGAATTGTGCCTGCAGATGTACTTGGTAAGTCAATGCTGTGTCCCACAAAGTCATTGCTAGTCTGCAAAGGGGGTAAGAATAAGTGCCTCCCTGCTAGTTTATATACCACATGACCGTGGTATTGTCCGTCTTTATCAGTAGTTGTCCCGGATGAAGTAGGTCCTTGAAGGCTGTCAGGACATTTTGAACAGCTAGCATCTCTTTTTGATTGATATGTAGATGCATTTGGTTTGCGGACCATGTGCCTTGAATACATCTTCCTGCCATGTGGGCTCCCCAGGCATAATCCGATGCATCCGTTGTTAAAGTCTGTGTGGCGGGGGTAGAGTGAATGGCTGTCCCTTGTTCTGGTGACAAGCCTTCGCCCACCATCGAAACTCCTGTTGCAGGCAGGGAATGAGAGTAACTATTGTTTCCAGGCTGTGGCAATGTTGAGTTCAAACACTTTTTAGTTACCATTGAAGTTTCCTCATATGCAGTCTTGCATATGGAATTAGTAGAATGCAGGAAGCCATGAAGCCCAAAGCCTGCAGAATTTTTCTTGCAGATAACTGGGCCTTTGTTGCCAACAGTTTGAAATAGGTAGTCAGTTGCCTTTGTTTGTCTGGCATGAGATTAGCCATCTGGGCAGTTGTATTTAAGCTTGCACCCAGGAATATTATCTCTTGAGAGGGTACTAGTTTTGATTTCTGTTCGCTGACTGTGTACCCTAGGCATGGTAGTAATCTCTTTACAAACACCAGATGCTGTAGTAGAATGTCCTTGTTCTCTGCTTGAATGAGGCAGTCATCCAAGTAAGGATATATTTGTATTCCTCTTTGTCTGCATTATGCAATTACTGGTGCCAGGCATTCCTGGGCGCAGTAGATAAGCCAAAGAGCAGTGCACAGAATTGGTAGTGCATTGAGCCAGCTTTGAATCTGAGGTATCTTCTGCTTGTTTGTCTAATTGGGACATGCAGGTATGCCTCTTTTAGATCTAAAGTCACAAGCCAAGTCTTCTTGCCCAACATGGGCAGAAGCCGCTGTAGAGTCAACATTTTGAATTTTGGAATATCCAGATATGTGTTTAGAATAGATAGGTCCAGTATTGGTCTCCAGGCTTTGTCCTTTCTGGGTACCAAGAACAGTCTTGAATAAAATCCTTGTCCCTGCTCTTGCTCTGGTACTTGGTGAATGGCCCTCATGTCCATGAGGGATGAGACTTGTTTTTGTGCCTCTGCCCATTGATGTTTTGGCAGGTCTGGCCAACCGTTTGCCCTTGGCAGGGTATGGAAGTGAAACTTGTAGCCTTGTGACACTATGTTTAAGACCCATTTGTCCTGGGTTATTATGTGCTAATTTTGAGAAAAAAGTGCTAGTGTTCCCCTAAAGGTACTGCCAGAAGATAAGTGCTTGGCGCAGGCAGGGGGAAGTCATTGGGTCTGTTTCCTGTATGGCTGTGATTTGTCTTCTCCAGTTTTGGAGGTAGAAGCACCCCATTGTTTAGTCCTGTATGAACGTTGGGGCTGAGATCTGCCTCTAAGGCACCTATATCTGCCCCTTTGTGGCCTGTCTGACACAGGAAAGAACCAATTCTTTGTAGGCCAGTGTCTGCTAAATCTTGGTGGCTGTACCTGTAAGAAATCCTTGACTGTTTGCATAGATTTAGCTTTGTCCTCCATTTTCTTTAACACCTCTTCTGCTTTAACACCAAACAAAGTATCATGCTGTAATGGAACATCTAATAATTTTGCTTTAACATGACCAGGTAGATTTTGTTCCTTTAACCAAGCATGCCTCCTAATGACAGAACCCGCAACTGCGGCCCTGCAGGAGGCCTCCAGAGAGTCAAAACCACATTGCAAAGTATGCTTTCCAACTTGTTCAGCTGCATGCAATAAATCCTGCATTTCTTTGTTTTCTGTACATTCCGAATTTGTCAACATTTTCTGTTTAAGCAGTGACATAATATATTGCTGATATTTCAGCATATGAAACTGACAATTTAAAGCCCTTATAGCCAAGGTAGCAGAAGTGTAAATCTTTTTTCCCCATCTGTCTAATGTCCTAGAATCCCTGTCAGACGGAGTAGGGTTTTTTTTTGCAGTGAAAGCCTTGACCCCATTGAGACCCTGAGAGATAGTTTCTGGTTCAGCAGCAGGGTTTTTGAAAAGGAATTTATGAGAGTCAGGAACCCTGTAGTACCTGTCCGGCTTAAAAGGAGCTGGAGGTAAGGAGTCAGGGGTCAGACTGGACTCTGAAAATACATCATCTACAATGTCCAACACAGGTGGAATAGCTAGGGGCCTGTGTTGTGGTAGTAAAAGGAAGTCTCTGAGCCTTTTCTTAGATTATGAATAATCTTGGCTCTCCCAGTGGAAATGCTCCATCATGGTATGTAAAGTTTCCCCAAAAGAATAATCCTCAGGAGGAGAGGCTGAAGGGATAGATTCTTCAGCATCAGAATCCTCATAGGGAGGAAGAGAATATTCCTGATCAGAAGAGGAATCAGATGAAATGGAAACCTGATCTGAGGATTCATATTCTGTCTCTTGCCTAGGCTTCTTATCAGGAGGGGGATGGGAACCCCTAATCAAAGTAATTAGGTCTTCGGCCATTTTCAGCATCTGGTTTTTAGGCATGGAGGCCTGTCCATGAGGCTGTTGTACTTGTTTCTTTGTCTTTAAAGGTGCTTTAGTCTTTGCCTTTGAAGCTGAAAGCATTTTAACATATAACTGAGTAGGTCTGAAAACACCCTCAGAAGCCGATGCCTGCTCAGCGGCTCCGGACCCATCTGAGGGAATAGTTTCCGAAGGTCCAATACCTTGAGCTTCCAGCGGCCTGCTCGACTCCACGTGAGTGTCGGTAGCAGGCTGCGAGTCTAAAGTAGCAGTCGTCACGGGCTGCGAAGGCGCCCCACTGAGAACCAGCGAACCGGCGACTGGCTTAGAAGAAGCCTCGTCGTCGGTTTTGGACGTCGGATGCCTGTCCTTTTCTTTGCGTTTCTTGTGAATTCCGGTAGTCGGATGGCTATCCAATGACATAGTTAAATGCAAAATCGTACCGACGCGTAATAGTGTGTTGGTTAAATCTAGCACAAAACCGACAATTAGCAATGTTGTGGCCAGGGCCTAGGCAAGGAATACCGTAGGAATGAAAGTCCTTATGAGGTATTTGCTTCCCACAAGAAATATAATTATTAACTTTTTCTGACATCGGTCTGGAGCAAGAAAAAAGTTTCCCCAATGGGGTACTTAGCTTTTAGTGAAGACATCGGATCTGAAATTCGAACACGAAAATCTCAGGAGTCGGCTAACCATCACTTGCAAACTGCTTTTGCTTTGGGCACCACGCGGCAAGAAAGACTGAAGAAAATGGCGTCGGCTGCATCTTTTATACCCCTGGCGCACTGACGTCAGGGAAGAGGCGACAGCAACCGACGCCGGACCTAGACTTTGTAATTCAGGCCGACTGAGGGTAGCCTGCCAACAGGATAACCCAATTGTAATGACTGCAACAGTGAAACACGAAGAACATCATGGAATTTTCAAAACAACGCATGCAGAATAAGGTTTAGAGGTGGAGTGAGATTTACGGGAAGGCAGGAATTAAACAATTTATGAAATGTTGGGAATGGATGACAATTCTCGTGTATACTGCAAGAAAATAATAAAAATGTCACTGCGGTTAGTTATCTTTTCTACTAACACACATGTTCCTAGATCATTATGTAAACTGTGATTTAATAAAGTTGCAAATACTGTCCATGACTTTGCATCACCGTTTGGTCTGTGTTCTTGTAAAATGTGTAGTCTTCTGGCAAATCAGTGAGGACTGCTGTCTCTAAATAATGACATACATTTGAGTTTCAGACTTGACAGCCTTCACCACAAGCATTAACTCCAGAGCCCTCTCCCTAAGGGCAAGAATGACTGACAGTAGAAAGTGTCCAACTCCACCCTGATAAAGGACTCCCTCTGAGGTGGGATGGGGAGGACCCCTTCCAATTTGTAGTGAGTACTAGAGACTGCATCTACATTAGTGCCGCCTCTAGGCAGTCCCTCAACAGGAGCCACTAGCTGCCACTTATCTGTGTACAGGAACGTGCTCAGGAAAGCCCAAATTGTAGCACTTTGCACTCTAAGTGATACCCATCAAAACAACAACAGAAGTTTTGTGTAGAGATAAAAAGGCATCCATTATATCAGCTGACAACATCCTGACACCTCATAACAGCAAGGCCACGATTCCTCTTAGGGTCATTATCTGGAACTGGTGTTAGGTGAAGTTTCCAAGGCCCAGGATAGGATGGAAACTATCCATCCCTCTGTGACCAGAAAAAATACATCAGTAAAACCTAATCTCTATCCTCTATGCCCAAAAATAGCCTCTATGCCCCTTCTGAATAAGAGATTTTGGGCCTGCCCCAAGAAGTTACGGGGCAACTGCTGCCACTTATATATGTACATGAATATGTGCCCAAGAAAGCCCAAATGTGACCACTTTGTAATGTAAGTGATACCTACCCAAACACCACAGAAATTTCCTGTACAGATAAAAAGGCATACATTATCTACTGACAACATCCTCACACCCCAAAACAGCAAGGTTATAAAATTCCTCCTACTGTGAGTATCTGGAACTAGTGTTGGTGAATCTACTGAGGTACAACATGGGATGAAAATTTTTCATCCCACTGTTACCAGAAAAAAAATGCCCCAAGAAGTCTGAAGAAACTCCTGTGGGGGGTGTCTGAGCTCCATACTGCTGCCAAAGCTGACCACATGTAGAACTCTTGACCTATCGAAAGCTTTCGACATGGTTAACCACCAGCTATTACTCCACACCCTGCAAACCCTACATCTTGACACCTTAGCTCTAAGCTGGTTTAAGGACTACCTTTCTGGCAGGCAACAAGCAGTCCAATGGCAAAATAGCCTATGCCCTTCTCAGTATGGAGAACATCGATGTCTGTGCTGTAACTGAAACCTGGTTCAAGGCTCCTGAGAGCACCCCGGCACTATTAGGTTTTACCTCATATCATGCATTCCGGCCACAAAACCCGGACCACACCACAAAAGGAGGGGGTGTATCCATATTCATAAAGGATACCCACACCTCCAGGTTGGTGGCAACGCACGAAGCTTCGGAAACCACCCAGGTGCAACTAACCATAGGCAAAACTGCTCTACAAATTGTAGCATACTACAGGCCACCCTCTCAAACTCAGGAACCCCACACAGCCTTCCTGAAGACACTGGAGGGTATAAATGTATCTCCAAACACCATCATATTGGGTGACTTCAACTACCCGAATATAGACTGGGAACATTACTCAAGCCCTAACTTTCTAGCCCAACGGTTCCTGGAGTTCATAAATTCAAATGCCATGGAACAGCTAGTCACTGTTCCCACGAGAGGAGAAAATATACTAGATCTCATTGTCACAAACATGGGGACAAAATGCTCCACACTGGAAGTATATCCCTCATTGGTGAGATCTGATCATAAACTAATCTCACTGGAAATCCACATCCTGCCCCACCCCAAACAAAAGACCATAGTGAAGAACTTCTCTAAAGCAAACTTCACACTACTCAAGACTGGTGTGGTATCCTTCAAGGCCCCTGAGCCAGTGGAAACCACAACCCAAGCTGGAAGCCCTTACAAATGCCTTCTATGAACACCTCCAGGACTGCATGGATCAGGCAATCCCAAATAAAACCAAGACTCTTTCCACAAAGGGCAAACGTCCAGTCTGGTGGACCCCAGCCATTAACAAACTTTACAATAAGAGGAGAAAGCTATTACATGATAGAACAAAATCCATAAGAGGAAAGTCACCCTGATCATTATTAGTAAAAAAATATGAGCACTCATAAAATCAACTAAGGCCAATTTTGAGAGAAAAATTGCCATGGATTCAAAGGAAAATCATAAGGCCTTTTTCAGCTATGTTAGGAACCTGGGTGGAAACTCCCAGATATGCTCAGAATTAGTCCAAAATGATACAAAAATCACTGAACCCACAGACATTGCCAACATACTGGCAGACAGGTTCAGTGCAAACTTCACCCCCCTCTCCCCCCCAAAGGAGAGATAACTATCCCAGCCGAGTGTAGCCTCCCGGTCATCTCAAATGCGCAGGTGAAAGCTGCTCTCTCTAAAGCTAAAAACACAGCATCAATGGGACCGGATGGTGTCCCCGGCTGTGTGCTACACGAGCTAAATGAGGAATTAAACCCGCACATAAGGCAGCTGTTTAATCTCAGCCTTACCACAGGATACGTGCCCAAGGAGTGGCGTACGGCAACTGTGGTCCCACTCCACAAAGGCGGCGCCTCTACAGACCCTGGTAATTACCGCCCCATAAGCATAACAAGTCTAGTCTGCAAAGCTATGGAGAGGATCATAATGGAGCTCATAAATAAAGATATAGGGGACTTGCAGACATTGGACCCGACCCAGTTTGGCTTTGTCAAGGGAAGATCATGCCTTTTGAACTTGGTCGACTTCTTCGAAACAGTCACCAAGGCCATTGATGAGGGAAAGGCAGTCCATACAGCCTACCTTGACCTTGAAAAAGCTTTCGACACAATACCCCACTCGGGTATTGTAGAAAAACTTACCAGCTTAAATGTAAACCCATATGTCACAAGATGGGTTGCAAACTGGCTTAAGGACAGAACCCACAGGGTTAGAGTTGCTGGCGCTATGTCAGACTCCAAGCCGGTCACAAGTGGTGTCCCACAGGGCTCGGTCCTTGGCCCCCTATTGTTTGGCATCTACTTCTCAGAAGTACAGGCCAACATGGGAGGACTTTGGCTGACAAAGTTTGCAGGCGACTGCAAACTGGGCCATAGTGGAAAGTGCATCGGACACGGATATCCTTCAGAAGGGACTCACGGAAACAGATAGCTGGTGCCAGAGCCATGGCCTGAAGTTAAACGCCAAAAAATGTATAGTCATACCCTTTGGGAAAAACAAGGTAACCCCAAGCTACCATATAGGTGGCAATCCACTAAGCACAGAAGAGGTTATTAGGGACCTGGGGACCCAGGTTGACAGTGGCCTTTCTTTTGACACTCACGTTGCTAAAGTGGTTAGAAAGACCTTCTACATTGCCCACCAGATCATGAAGGGATTCACATCCAGATCTAGTGAGGTCATTGCTCTCCTGTACTCTTCACTTATCAGACCAATGATCGAGTACAATGCCCCATTCGGGATGTATCTCACCCGACATCTGCAGCAATTGGAGAGACCCCAAAAGTTCCTCACCAAAAGGATAAAGGGACTCCAAAATCTGTCATATGCTGCCAGATTGAAGAAACTCCAGCTCTATTCAGTCGCATACCGTCTGCTCAGAGGTGACATGTGTCTGACATACAAGGCCATGTCCAACCCGGAATTAATGGACATGCTCCACCTCAAAAAATCCAAATCCACCAAAACCACTAGAGCAAGCGACTTAAACCTTAGCACGAATATAAATAGGACGTGCTGGAGGGATAGATTTATCACTCAGAGACTCCCTATGCTGTGGAATAGAATCCCGGTCCATGTGAGGCAGAGCACCTCGCTGACTCTGTTCAAGAGAAATCTAGACCTGTGGATGGGAGATCGTAGGTTTACCCCGGGAATCATCTCTGTGTCACTGCTGGACAGAGGCACAACAAACTAATGGGCACAGTATTTTTTCATATAAGGGGTGGCGTAAGCCACAAAAATTTGGGCTAGGCTTATAAATGCCTTAGGGCAGATAGCCTAGTATAAACCTATGAACCTATATCTCACCTGCTTTCTAACAACACTGGTGTTCCACAGGGCTCCATACTTGGTCCCCTTCTTTTCTCTGTTTTTATAAATGATCTTCACACAGTCATCCCCAGAGCCACCTGCATTCAATATGCAGATGACTCTACCCTGATCTGCTCTGAACTTTCTCTCCAGAATCTCCAAACAGCCACCCAACAATGTTTTGCCAAAGTTGAAAAATGGTTCTCCGACCTGAAACTCATACTAAATCCAACTAAAACCAAGTTACTTCTATTTTTCCCCACGTCCACCACTCCCCTAGCACAAGAACCCCCACCTGCTAATCCTAGGACCTTCTTTGTTGAATCCTTTAATGGCACCATCATTGAGCCTGTCTCCTATACCAAACTATTAGGTGTTACTATCGACCACAAGCTTAAATTTGATATGCACGTTGCCCAAACCTTTAAGTCAGTTAACAAGAAACTAGGCTCAATGTACAGAATTAAGAACTTTCTTACTCCTCATGCAAAATTAACCATTGCTCGTACTCATCTCCTTTCCACCCTACTATATGCCTCTCCGATATTTTCCTTCCTCAATAAACGTGAGCTCAATAACCTCTCTACTACCTATCATCATATTGCCAGATTCATATCAGGTACACCCTATCGTACCCACCATTGCCTCAACCTCAAGAAACTTGGCTGGTTAGAACTGCTCAATCTTCTTAAATTAAACCAACTCACGGAAGCATTCAAAATAATTAATCAACCAGATAAAACCCCCCTCGCTGAGCAAAATCCTGACCCCCTACACCAACTTAAGTAGCCTTCGATCCTCAAACAGTATTCAGGTATTAACCATCAAATCTAATAACTTGGGTGGCGATGCTCTTTATGCTAACTCCATTGGAAAGCAATGAAATTCCCTTCCCATCAACCTAAGGCTCATGACTTCACTCAATCTATTCAAAACTAATCTCAGAGAATTCCTTAAGTCTCACTGGTTATGCCCATGTTCCAACCCAGATTAACTCCTATAGGTCTCACAGCACCTTAGTCTCGTCTTCCTCTCAAGTTTTTATCTAGCATTTCACTACCTCCACATGTATCCATGTCATGTGACCAACTCAACAAATGATTGTCAAACTATCAGCATGTAAATGTAGATGTTTTTTTGTTTTTGTTGTAGAAATTCATGTATAGACACTAGAAAAATACGTGGTTTTATGACTTTTAAAAAATTTTGGATATTTTATTTATTTATATACATAAAACAAGATATTGCACATTTAATTAATAATTATTTATTATTTATTTATTTATTATTATAGGCAACAAGTCATGTATTTATTTAATATTTAATGATTAATTCATTGATTATTTAATGCTTTATTTACATAGTAAAATTAGAAAACAAACGTTATAAATTATATGAAATGTACACATGTAATTTTATAGTTATATATATAGGTATTTATAACAATTATAGTAAATTAATTTAGATGTAGAAACAAATATTTTACAAACTCATATTTAGACAATTTTTTTTAATGTTGAAAATAGGAACATTATTTAAAATAATAGTAGTAATGTAATAATTTTAAACAAAGAACAAAAAATGTAGTACACATCCATAAAATGCTAATATATCAGTGATTAAATTAATGGACCCAATGTTAAAAGATGATAAGCATTATTCACGATCAACCCTTATAAACATTACTGCTTACCCAAGTGTAAGGAGTACAACACAACGTAAAAAAAACAGCTGATTTCATCACAGAAATAGCAGCCTGGTTATGAGTCAACTATATACATAAACACAAACAATTAGGTTAAACGAAGCATTTCACAATAAGGAGGACTAGTTAAAGAATGCAAAATATGTTGCAAAAAATGGCAACATTCAATAATTCTTTAACTTTTTAAAACTTTTTAATAGTTTTAACACAACTTATTTTATGAAGGGAATACAACCTTAAGTATAGGAACACTTAAAAAAGTCTTAATAGAATAATTATACAATTAACTAAGCAACCAAGTAGTATATAAGGATACAGGTTGCATAGTAAAATTATCTTGAAAAAGCCCGGGAGAGCCCGGGCGAAAGCGCTTGACTTATTGGTATTATTTTGCTGTGGTTTACGTTGTTTTCCAGTGAAGAACAGAACTGTATACTTTGTTGGTACTGACTTCATCGAAATTCTTGTGTTTTACTGGCACTACTTTAATAAAATTGGATTGCTAAAGAAACGCTGGTTCCGTTCCTTTTCCTGCTGTGGTTTTTGCTACAAACCTGGAGGTTGTCCTGCATTGTTCTTGTTTGCTTATTAGTTGTTTTCTTGTTTTATTATTATACTAATGTAGTTTCTTCTATCTAATTGTAGTGTGATACTTCTCTTAATTGTGGGAGCTTTTCTCCCCGGGCCTCTACTGAAAAAGGACATGTATCCAGCTAGACTAGCCCGGTCAACAAATGTAAAATAATAAAATAAATAAATAAACTCACCAATCTTTTGGGACAGTTCTTGGAGCTGAAGTAAACTTGCAAAGCTATCCTTCTCCCCCACGAGCAATAACAGGCCAAAGCATGGGGATGCCGGGGGGGAGGTGTTGACTACCCAGGTAACTACCCAGGCACTAAAGGGCAAGCTCAGTGTGGCACCTGAAGACTTTCCCTGCATACTGAAGAGACCTCTTCCTCTTTTTAAGCTGGCAACAGGATCAAGTTCTGAGCTCTTTTTCGAGGAAAGACTTTCTCAGCACATAATCTCGTGCAGGCATACTCCTGAATCTGCAGCCCTAGCTAAAGCTCCAGCACAGGTAAAATTACACACTGCAACTCAGCATGGAAGCAATAGACTGGGCCTTATATAGACCTTCCCTGGTCCAGAGTTTGAAAGGTCGTACAATTTGTGCTGCACCTTACTAAGAAAGTGAGCTTGAAAATGAAAAAGTGGGGTAAAAAGTTAAATGACCTAAGCCCAGTGTACAAGAGGAGGAAACCCTTTTGCCACATCTGTGCAAAACTCTGGACCCCTTGTCCAATGGCATGGAGACAAAATGCATTAGTCTCTAAGACCTATGTTACACCAAAGAAATCATAATGGGATCAACACTGAAATGCTAAGTGAGATGATATGCCCACACAGACAGTGGTTTGTAAAGTACCCTGGGCTGCTGTTTTGGAACCAAGGGGCAGAATAAAGGTACTTATAAACTGTTCTGAAGACATCCCTAATGACCAAAACAAGGTAGGGGAAATATTTATTTATATTTGTTGACCGGGAGTGTCCAACTGGATGTAGGTCCATTTTCAGCAGAGGCCCGGGGAGAAAAGCTCCACAGTTAAAATAAACAGACAGTAGTTACATTGGATTACATAGCGATTAACAATTTACATAGCAATTACTTACAACACATTTACAGATGAAGAACATAGTACATCAGTAGACAACTAGAATCTTTATCTATGAAGTACATAACAGACATTAACAAATGTTACAATAAGAAGTTCCTGCTATATAATAAGTACTAGGCTTATCCTAGGTCTCCCCATAATTCTTTCCCTCAAAAGACCCTAAGGTGATTGTGACTTGTGTCGTACTTCTGATTTGTTTTGTGTGTTTATGTAAACATTTTTGTACATTTATTGCTGACTTGCTGCCTAGCCTTAGGTTGAAAATAGTCACTGATCAGTCCACTTATCTGGTTAACAAGTCGTCAAATACATAACTAAACAAACAAATGACAGAGGGAAACAGGGACAAAAGGCCAGTTTAACCAGCGTGTCAATTGCCTGAGGGGCTCTACAAAGGTGGGATTATCTGGAGGTGATGTAGAAGTGGGAGACAAACCCACCATCACAGTATGCCTCACAGACAGTGGTCTTAAGATTCTACAAGTTGAGAGGGATGCTATTAGAATAAATGTTTTATTTTATGCATTCAAAGCTAAGGCTTCAAAATATGAGCAAGGTTTTAGCAAGGATATTTTTAAAGTACTCCTTTTCATTAGCTGCACATTTTGTGACAAGAGCTGTGCTAGGTTCAAAGACTCGTAGGTGGCTACTAGCCGTTCAGGCCAGGAGATCATTGAAGATCCTTGCCCAGTTTGCTGACTGCTCAGTGCCTGGTTAAATGACTGAAGTACAAGCAGCACCTCATTAACAGCTCATAGTCAAACTTTAATTCCTGGCATTACTCAATGACTGCAACAATTCATGAGTTATGAAGGACAAGGCACCTATAACAGGCAACTGCAGGAGTGTCCTGTAACATCAAAGACAGTTGGGAGGGATGGCAGTCTGTCTGTTGGGGGACGGCTTTGTGACAAAACCAGAAACAATAATAATAATAATAATAGATGACAGTAGGGAGAATATTTAAAGGATAACTTGAACTCATACTTAACAGGGCAACAGGTCTAGCATTACTTCACACTTCACAAACACTAAGAATAAGAAAACTCAAATGTTTGGCATTACTGACTGACTGAAAGGATGACTTACAAGAACGTGTGTGAGTGTGCATGCATGTGGGAGAGGGAATGAGGGAGGATGCCTGTGCCATGATGGATGGGCTGCTAGTGTTAACTATTGCAGGAAAGAGGTGATCTGCACTCATGGTACTTGAGGGTGACTCAGAGACAAGCAAAGTAGCTGATAATTAAGTCTTTCTTCATTGCAGCTAACATGCCCTGAATTACAAATTCCCACATCATGTAAACAGCCCCTTTTTGCTGCAGCTCTTATCACCAGTAGTGGGGTTCTTTCTGAATCCCCAGGTATGCATATTGCAAACCTTTATGAAGGCTACATTTCAGGTTAACTTTTTAAAGCTGTGCCTGACACAGGTTTCAGAAAGAACTCCCTTAATGGTGTAATCCCATGTCCATGACTTAAAATCAACAAGACATCAACTGCAAACTTAATGACCAAGTGCTGAGATACAACTTCTAGAGTGGGAGGACTAGATTAACAGGACTAACCCAGTCAGCAAATAATAAAATTAAAGAAATTAAAGAAATCTACATTAGGCAGAGATCCTCGCTAACCCTCTTCAAGAGAAACCTTGACGAGTGGATGGGAAACAGAAAGTTTACTCCAGGGATCACTTCAATGGCTCTGCTGGACAGAGGCACAGGGAACTAATCTAAGGGGGCTGAAAAAGCCAACACATTCCGGCTAGGCCTATAAAAGCCTTCGGGCAGATAGCTTAGTACCTAGCTATGAACCTATGAATAAATTAAATAAACAAATACACAATGGAATACCTTTAGGCTGTATCTCTGGGAGGGGGCTAGCCAAGGACATACCTTCCGAACTGCAAGATCCTCATTTTGCAGCAGTTCAGGCTTAAACATTCATTTTAAGAGGGTGAGCTCACCATCTGAAGGGATCACTGGCCAAAGATGAGATCACCATCTAAAGGGATCACTGGCCGAAGATGAGATCATCATCTAAAGGGATCATTGGCTGAAGATGAGATCACCATCTAAAGGGATCACTGGCCAAAGATGAGATCACCATCTAAAGGGATCACTGGCCGAAGATGAGATCACCATCTAAAGGGATCACTGGCCGAAGATGAGATCACCATCTAAAGGGATCACTGGCCGAAGATGAGATCACCATCTAAAGGGATCATTGGCTGAAGATGAGATCATCATCTAAAGGGATCACTGGCCGAAGATGAGAACATCATCTAAAGGGATTATTGGTTGAAGATGAGATCACCATCTAAAGGGATTATTGGTTGAAGATTAAATCACCATCTAAAGGAAGTGGGGGCCAGTTAAACAATGCACTTTAATAAAGTTCAGGTCTGAGCCTTACATCTGAATGCCTGACCTTTAACTGATGCTCTGAAATATAACTGCAGCTATTATTAGGGTCATCCTGCTGGTCTTCATGTTAAGAGCTCCCAACTGCTGCCATCTTTCTGAAGTGGGCTGGCAACTTTTACTGCCTTTGACAATGAACAAATGGTTTGAACTTCTGGCACTGATGGCAAATATTAATACCATGCTCTGTAAAAGACAGCACACATGCAATGCTGGTGCAGAAGTTGGTCTGGTTAACTGTGAGATACATAAACATTTATTACCAAACTGGCACGCAAACACAGGACTTCAATAATGACAGCAAGGATCACAGCATGCACTGAATGGGTACACAAGCATCCCTAAGTAGGGGATCTGTTTATGAAAATGCATTCAAATTTGAAATGCTGCAGAAGTTAAATTCAGACATGCACTGACCAAGAAGCATCATCAACATCGGATTTCAAAAGATCACACACTGCTATGTAACTACTTGTAACATACTTCAGGTAACATCAAATTTTACTTTGAATGCACTGCTCATTTTTGCTCAGGTGGGTGTAACTCAATCTACACTTCATCAGAAAGGGATAAAGCAGTCTAAACATTCACTCTGTGTAACCCATCAAAAGGGCAGATACCAGTACCAGACATTATACCGTACATTATGTTTCCCTATTAAATGTTGCACCTGCAATTAACAATCCACAAACAGCTGAATATTCTGCTCCACTTACAAGTGTGTCATATGAAAGTGGGTAACTAACCTTCTCCACCTCCAGTCCTACACCAAGCATAACAACAAATCATGTCACTTCAGCAATACTGCTGTTACTATAAGCAAGGCATTAGTTATGTAAACTGAAAATAGTGATACATACCCCACACAGTAAACATCAGGAGGTTCCGGATCACAACTCAGCCACTGATGAAGACTTTCCTTGGGAGCTTGCCCATTCACATTGTATGTACCTACAAAGAACCTGTAATAGCAGCACAATGTTAAAATGTATGCATCATGTCTTTTTAAAACTTAAAGACTTAGGCTCCTTATTCTGAACTTAACAAAAAATCTGTTACTCTGAATTATCATGGTACTGCTCAAAAAAGTACAGTTGTGTAAGTTACACTTACAATTAAAGTAGATGTTTAAATTCCTTGCTGCTGCAGTAGCCTTTTAACTATATTCAATGTATCCTGCCTAGGATACAGCAACACAAAGCTCTGGTCCCTTCCTGTACCTTGACTCTGACTACTGAGTGGACAGCCCACAGGATGGAACTCAGCAGTGAGAATGAAGAACTCTTGGGGCGTTTTTGCCCATACAGACAGAATAGTGTAGAAATCCTGAACATCTAAAAGATATAAACAGTAACAAATAAAGTACAGATGTGTAAAATCTTACCATAATGGTATATATCCTTGCCTTCAACACTGCAGTATTCCTTATTAATGGGGATTCCCTGCAGTGAAGCCCTCCATCCGGCCAGTTTACAAAACATTTCCGTTGCTTTAAGGTAACGCTGAATGTCACCTGCTTAGTCCTTGCGTAAGGTAGGGCATAAAGGTGACATTCAGGCTTACCATCCTCAAAACAGACTGCCCCAGTACGAACAGCAGTCCAAGGAAAACCAAGGAGACTCTGCACAGCCAGGAAGGTAAAAAGACCAGGGGATGGAGGGAGGGAGTGAATACTGCAGCGGTGAAGGCAAGGACATCTACCGTTATGGTAAGATTTTACACAACTGTACAATGTCCTTACATTCACAGCTGCAGTACTCCTTACTAATGGGAGAGTGCCAAAGGTTCAAGAAGAAACTGGTGAGGAGGAAGCAGCAGAGCCACCAAGAAGACATGAAGAATAGCAGCAGCAAACCAGCTCTGGCTCTGGAGATACCAGCCAACTGGTAATGTTTAGTAAAGGTATGCACAGAAGGCCAGGTAACAGGGCTGCAGCAACACCAGCTCTGGAGATACCACCCAGCTGGTAATGTCTGGTAAAGGTACGCACAGAAGTAAGGTAGCAGGGCAGCAGCAACACCAGCCCTGGAGATACCATCCAACTGGTCATGTTTGGTAAAGGTATGCACAGAAGTCCAGGTAGCAGCTTCAAGAATAGAATTAGCATCTAAGCCTTTGAAAAAAGTACCAGAAGAAGCCAAAGCTCTAGTGGAATGAGCCTTTACAGAAGAAGGAAGGCTCTCGCCATGAAAAGTGTAACAAAAGGAAATAGCCTTTGAAATCCAAGTGGAAATAGTTTGCTTGGAAACAGCCAAACCTAAAGACCTAGGATGAAAGGAAACAAATAACTGGTCATACTTCCTGATAGCTTTCGTTTTATCCAAATAAAATCTGAGCTGTCTATGCACATCTAAGGTATGTAACACTGCCAGATTGCAGAGACGGAAAAAAGGTAGGTAAATTAATAGACTGATTAAGTGACAACTCATTAATCATCTTGGGCATAAAAGAAGATTTAGTACGCAAGGACGCCCTGTCCTCATGAAATATCAAAAAAGGTGAACAAGCCATAAGGGCTTGTAACTCATAGGTTCATAGGTTTATAGGTAAGTACTAGGCTATCGGCCCAAGGGCCTACGTAAGCCTAGCCAGCAAGGTTCCATAGCTTACGCCACCCAAGAAAGATATTTTCCTGTGCCACTGTCCAGCACAGACACAGAAGTGATCCCCGGGGTGTATTTCCTATTTCCCATCCACTCATCAAGGTTTTTCTTGAAGAGTGCTAATGAAGAACTTTGCTTGACATAGATGGGTAGCTTGTTCCAGAGTATAGGAAGTCTCTGGGACAGGAATCTATCCCTCCAGCGTGTCCTGTTTATTGTAGTGATAAGGTTTAGGTCCCTAGAGCATGTAGCTCGGAGGGATTGGGATTTCTTTAGTTGTAGTATGTCCAACAGCTCTGGGTTTGACATAGCTTTATATGTTAAGCAGAGGTCACCTCGGAGTAGGCAATATGCTATAGAGTAAAGCTGGAGTTTTTTGAGTTGGTCAGTGTAGGGCATTTGTTTGAGGCCAGTAATCCTCTTTGTGAGGTACTTCTGTGGCCTTTCCAGCTGCTGCAGATGTCTTGTGAGGTACATTCCAAAAGGGGCGTTGTACTCTATAATGGGTCTAATGAGTGACGAGTACAGGGGGAACAATGACCTCTTTTTTCCTGGATGAGAACCCTTTTATGATAAGGTGTGCCACGTAGAAGGACTTCCTGACTACTGTGGCAATGTGACTATCAAAGGAGAGACTACTGCCCACCTGGGTCCCAAGGTCTCTTATCATGCATTCGGTGTTAAGTAGATTGCTACCTATGTGGTAGTTCATGGGTACAGAGTTTTTACCAAAGGGGATGACACTGCACTGTTTGGCATGGAGTTTGAGGCCATGGCTCTGACACCAGGCATCTGTCTCAGTGAGGCCCTTCTGTAGGATGTCCACATCATTTGGGGACTTGACTATGGCTCCTAGTTTGCAGTCAATTTTTCCAGAACAAAATTAAGATCCCAGGGAGGAGGGACAGGCTTCCTGGGAGGTCTAATATTAAGGACGCCTTTAAGAAACTGCTTAGCCTCAAATCTAGACGCCAATGGGGGAGCTAAAGGCAGACAAGCAGAAAGAGCTGATAAGTGGGCCTTAATGGAAGAAGAGGCAAAACCAGAATTGAGCAACTCACACACATAAGAAAGAACCAAAGGAACATCCACAGAAAGTGGGTACAGGTTGTCACAAGAAAGACACCACATAGAAAACCTCTTTCATTTAGATAAGTAGGATTTCCTAGTAGTAGGCTTCCTGGCCTCCTGCAAGACCTGCAGCACGTCCTCAGAAAAAAATGTTCCACCCTGTGAGGAAACTTGTGATAATTGCCCCTGGCGAGATGCATAAGTAGAGGGAACCAGTGCTGTCGCGGCCAAAAGGGAGTCACCAACAAGCTTTTGGGAGCATCCCATTGAATCCAAAACAGGACTCTCAGAATGAGAGGAAGGGGAGGGAATGCATAAAGAAACATCCCCTTCCAAGAAAATGAGAGGGCATCCACCTTCCAGACCAGAGGACCTGGGACTCTGGCACAAAACAGAGGAAGCTGCTTGTTCAAAGGGGAGGCAAAGATATCTACTTAAGGACTACCCTACTGGTAGACAATGTCCAGAAACACATCCATGTGAAGCATCCATTCGTGGAATTGAGTGAAGGACCTGCTCAGACTGTCTGCCACAACGATCCGATCTGAAGGAAAGTAAACTGGACGTCGCAGTGGTGCAGTGGTAGTGCTGTCACCTCACATCAAGAGGTTCTCCTGTTCGATTCTCGGCTGGGGTGCCTTCTGTGCAGAGTCTGCATGTCCTCCTTGCATTCGTGTGGGTTTCCTCCAGGTGATCTGGTTTCCTCCTACATTAGAAAGACATGTGTCTAGAGCGTTTCTCTCCAGGCCTCCACTGAAAATTGGGTTTGTTCCAAGTTGAACATTCCCAGTTAATAAATGTTAAATAAATGAAAAAAATAACTGCCTGAAGAGTCACATGATATTGGATAGCCAGATATCATACCAGAAAGTGCTAGCCGGCAAAGACGGTAGGATCTCATACCCCTGTTTGTTAATATACCACATGACTGCGGTATTGTCTGTGAATACTTTGAGAGGCCCTGCAGAGAAGAGGGGATGAAAGGTCTGAAGAGCCCCCATCTCTTTGATGTTGATGTGCTCCTTCTGCTGACGAGGCAACCACACTCCCTGAACCTTCAGGGAGTCAAACATTGCTCCCCATTCCACATCTGAAGCATATGTGAACAGATCCTTAGAGGGAAGCAGAGGTTGAAACAGGGGCCCTGGATTCAGAGACAACTGCTGATTCCACTTCAGAAGTTCTACCTTGAGACACAAGAGAAGAGGAACAGGAAAGTCTAGAGGATGCACATGCTGAAGCCACACTGACTTCAGAAACCACTGGAACGTCCTCATGTGGAGTCTGGCCATCATAGGAAGCATTGGAATGGCGGAAGCCATGAATCCCAGAGCTCTCAAACTCAAACTCCCTGGCTGAAATGGAGGCCAGGGGAAGAAGAGTTTGACAGAAAGAAATGAAAGCTAATGCCTTTGGAGGAGGCAGGGATGCCAGCATTGGCACTGTTTGAAACCTGCAACCCAGAAAGACATGATCTTGAGACAAAGTCATGGAAGACTTGTTGAAGTTTATTGTGAACCCCAGGCTCTGAAGAAGCGAAATGGTAACATGAAGATTTTGCTAAAGGACCTCTGGAGAAGATGCCTGAATCAGCAGGTCATCCAAATAAGGAAAGATTTGAATCCCTTGAAGCCTGCAAAAGGCAATCACAGGAACAAGGCATTTGGTGAACACCCTGGGGGCAATAGAAAGGATAAAGGGCAAAGCACAGAACTGAAACTGCCAGGAAGCAACAGAGAAATGCAAAAATCTCCTGAAAAGAGGATGGATCAGAATATGGAGATAAGCATCCTTGAGGTCCAGAGACACCAGAAAGGCCTGAGGGAGCAAGAGAGGAAAAAGGGACTGAAGGGCAACATCCGAAAGGAAAGCACCTTATTGTCTTACTGATTTGTTCAATATTTAAGTTTTCCTCACTCCTCCTTAGTAGATCAGTGGCCATGGATAAGCACTTTCTGACTCTCAAAAATAAATCCAAAGTGCAAAGGAGTGGTCGGATAAAATCAAATACCGAAGTTTAATGTCCAAAAAAAGATAAATTCACAAGGCACACCAAAGAAATAACATTAACGCCTTAAAAGTTTCCCTCAGCAATGCAAAGATGCTACCTATTTGTTTATGGTATTAGAGCAAGTTAAAAGTAACATTAGAGGGGGTCCTTGGGAAGATTTGATTGAGTTCAGAGAGTTATGGTGGCAAGTAACCCTCCAAGCGGACCAACCACCAGGTTTAAACAAATGTATTTCCATTAAACCTTTGTTAAAATTAAGAGCAGCCAAGCTCTAAGATCTTTATAAGCACTTTCACAAAATGACCACTAGAGGGTACTAGTCTATAAGGCAAACTTACAAAATTAGAGTTACAATGATACCTCTACATTAATTTATTATTAAATTGATTGATTTGTGAAGTTTTTTCAATTTTAATGTTTTAATCTAGAGAAAATTATTACAATTATTTATTTATTGGAATAAGGTATAATTTCATATACTGTTGAACATGTTTTTTCTTTTTATGTGAATGGTTTTAGAAACAGAATTCTGCTTACATTTCCCTTTTAAATTTGATTAGTACAATGAGTACGTTAATTGATGTTATTATAAATACAGCTTGTTGTTTGCAATGATTTATCTGATGAAGTCTACATAATATGACGAAAACGCTGAGGGAAACTTTTAAGGCGTTAATGTTATTTCTTTGGTGTGCCTTGTGAATTTATCTTTTTTTGTTACATTAAACTTTGGTATTTGATTTTATCTGACCTCTCCTTTGCACTTTGGATTTATTTTTGGTGTTTTTAGTGCATTTCCACCATTCTGTTTACTTTCTGACTCTCTCTGTGGCCATTCCTTGAGATAGGTATTCTGAAACACTGTAGTAATTGCCTCAGGTACACTGACAACCCACTTATTCTTAAAAAAAGATAGAGTATGTGAGAAGTGTAAATACACTAATGCTGGAGGAGAAATTATATCATGTGACCAAAACTAATCCTATAGAGGCTGCCAGTGACACTTGCACCACACCTACTGCACAGGGTAAAGACCCTACGCATAAAACTACTTGTGTTGAGGCACTTACAGGTAACCTTCCTAAAACACTAAGAACTCCAGCACAGCACAATTAAAAAAAAGAGTCCTTAGCCATCACGTAAACACAATGTTAAAACAACACCCACAGCTACACATAGTAACATTGTATCCAATGCCTCTACTGCTAAGCCTTTAAGGAAAACCAGCACACAGCCAAATTTTTTGGTCATTGGTGATTATATAGTGAGGCACAATGATGTCCCCCTCACCAGACTGAGTAAGGACAGAGTCACGCTTAGTTACCTTTCTGGGGCTAGGATCCGTCAAGTCACACAGGCACTTAGGTCATTAAACCACAGGTACCAGTATGACTCTGTCATAGTCCAGGTAGGGGTTAATGACCTGAGATGTACCTCCCTTGACTATATGAAGTGAGACATGACTGAGTTCACGGATTATGTGTCTCAGGCAGGTATGAACCTAGCACTGAGTAGCATACTACCTTCTCCAAGGATGATTCACTCTGCCAACAGAAAATGACTGATTTTTGACAACTGGCTTAGCTTCTGGTGTCAGTCCATGGGGGTACAATATTTGACGGCTTGGGAGGACATGGTGGACATTCCATGCTGCTTTGCCAAGGATGGTCTGCACTTATCCCCTCTAGGCTTTTTGGATAATGGCAAATACCTTTTCCAGCCCAAAGGGCCTTTTTTAGGCAATGCCAAACTGATAAACCTACTCACGTAACTGAATCTATGAAGGAATATCTGAAGATGGTACTGCTAGAAGTCTTAACAAGAAACTCCATTCCCCGCAAGCCTTCCTCTCTCTGGAGAGCGTAGAGAACTGTGTAGTAATACATACATAGTTTAAAGTTGCTGAGAGTACCCCAGAAATGCAAGATTATATTGCCTTTCATATTACAGATCAGCTACTGCACAGAAAGAAACCTAAGGTGGAGGAGTATCAGTGTATATTACAGCCAATCTCACATCTAGACTAGTTAAAGTGTATGACGCACCATAAACAGGGTGTCATACCACATCCTTGCAATCTTTACATCTCCCGCCATGTCTCAGGAAACCTATACTACCCATCTCAATGTACTGGAGTCACTCACCATGCAACCCAATACGATATTCATGGGGGATCTCAACAACCGTTCTTTAGATTGGGAATCCTACACCACTTCTAATACACAAGCCCAGCAATTCCTAAACTTTGTCAGTACCAACATCCTGGAACAATTGGTACATTCTCCTACCAGGGGTATAAACATCCTTGGCCTTGCACTCACAAGCATGGGGGGGGGGGGGTACTGCTTTGCTCATCAGATCTGACCATAGGGCAATATTACTTGAAATAAAATTGAAATTAGGGGATCCAGCAAAACCAAAAACCTTTAGGAACTATTCTAAGGCTAACCTCTCTCTATTAAGCAACATCTTGCCTGAATTCCAAGCACCCCCACACCCACTAAACACCAAAAATACACTGAGCTATTTACAAAATCTCTGTACAGCCATATTCATAGCTGTACAGAGTGAGTTGTGCCTATTCATACTAAGAATAAGAAATTCAAGAGACAAGCCACCCTGATGCAATCACAATATCAATCAGTTATACAACAAAAGAAAAAATCTTGGCCAAGCGTAGGAGGAGCAAAGCCATGCATATTAAAGCCCCCTGACTAATCTAAACAGGCAGCTCTGAAATGGACACAAATGCTCAAGGTTTATGGCTGACTAAGTCTGCAGATGATTGCATGATGAGGGTTATCATCGACTCCCTTGTGGACACTAGCATTCTTTTAGAAGGTCTATCTCTGACTAACAAATGGTGCCAAAGCCATGGTCTTAAACTCAGTGCTAAGAAATTCACAATTGCACCCTTTGGGAAGTGAACTATCCTGGCTAGCTACCATGTTGATAATACACCCCTGAGAGATGAACCCGTGGTCAGGGATCTGGGTATGCATGTAGACAGTAGCCTTATCTTTGACCACCACGTGGCCACAGTGGTGAGGAAATCCTTTTATGTTGCACAACTTATAAGTGAGGGCATGGCATCTAGGACCATAGAGGTCATTATCCCACTGTACTCTGTTCTTATCAATCCAATCATAGAGTACAATGCTCCCTTTGGTATGTACCTGACCAGGCATATTCAGCAACTACTACAACCTCAAAGTTTCCTTACAAAAAGAGTAAAAGGTATAACAAACTTGCCTTATGCACAGCACCTTAAAGCCCTTTACCTCTACTCAGTCTCCTATAGATTGCTGAGGGGTGATCTATGACTGACTTACAAGGCATCCGCAAACCCCACAATTATGAATCTCCTACATATTCATAATTCAAAGAATACCAGAAATACAAGGTCTAGGAGCATGAATTTTGTCTGTGACTTAAACACAGCATGCTGGAGAGACATACATGTGTGTCCCAGAGACTGCCCCTCCTATGGAACAGGCTTCCCATCCATGTGAAGCTGAGTTGTCTATTACCTAGTGTAAGCACAACCTAGACAAGTACATGGGGAATAGGAAATGTATGTTCCTTATGGACAGAGGTAGCTATGAAGTGCCTGCCACTGCGTGTGCTTGATAGTGAATTATATTTTGTATAGTGTAGTGTGTGCCCTACTATAAATGCAGAAATTACACTACAATCCTACAATTTTGCCTGCTGTCATAAATGTGTGAGCTGTAATTCTGCACATCCAATGGCAGCATGACTATCTTTATACACTTTCCATTAAAAAATCATGTGAGTACTAACAGAGAATAATTTCCCCAGAAGGAATGCAATGTATGCAGACTAATCAAAAACATCCCCTGGAATTGAAACAGTTAGCTCTAATGCCCCCCCAGCCACACACACAAACATACAAAATACACAACACTCACTCATAATACCAGTGCTTCAAATTGCCCAACTACAGCAGTAACCCTGTGCAGGCAATAAACACGTTACATATATATATATATATATATATATATATATATATATATATATATATATATATACACACACACACACACACACACACACACACACATGCACATGCAAAAATTAATATATTTTCTATTAAATTCTTAACACAATCATTATTCAGACATAATTATTATTTAGGCAGTGAAACATATGTTATGCAGACATTGATGTTTCTGCTTCAAGCACAGATTTGTGCAAAAATGCCACCACCAGCAAGCAAAGGCAAAACGCTACACTAAAAAAACACTTCTTAACATTAAGACTTCAGTGTCATAACTGAATGGATCTTCATGTAAATACAGTAAAATAAAAATCTGAATATGTTATCACTAGGCCACAAAAAGAAAATTCTCCCAGCAAATGAGAATAGTCCTGAGACTCGGTGAGTGTATAACAATGATTTCTTTTTCTATTAATGGACCAAGTAACGCCAAAAGAACAAATTATAATTAAACTTTTGGTTTGGCAGCTGCTCGATAGAGACATTTAACTAGAGCATCAGATCCTGGATCAGAATTGATAAAAATGTTGGTAAATACAAGTGGGAATACACAAGTTACCTGTGAGGAAGAGACCCATGGCATTGAGAAAACCTTAAAAAGAAAGTAGTGGGGGAAAAGGTAACCAGCTAACTTAACTAGGTATCCATGTCATATAGAGAAATGGCAGAAAGGTGCATCAATAATACGGTGATGGACAAAAATGCAGCAATTAGTTTGTTAGAAAGTAAAATTGATCAGATGCATGCAGAAATTCTACAATCAAGTGGGACCCTGCTGGAATATACTGCTTCAAACAACAAAATGCCTTAAGAAATGCTGTCAAACCATTCGGACAGTCTGACCATGCTACAGGAGTCAGGAAAACAGTTGAAAGAGGGACTCCTTTAACAAGTTAAACCAAAGGAATTAAATAAAAAAAATGACAAGAGTTGGAGGACAGAACCCTATTGGAAAATTTTTGATTCATGGCAGTGCTGGAGTTAATGAAAGGGCAAGATTGCAAATAATTCATTAAAAGTCTGATAAGTAAATGGACAAGTATCCCACTACAGAAGATTAAAACAAACAGAGCTGAGAGAGTTGATATTACAAAATCCCCAAGCAAGGCAACATCCCCATACAATCATGGTAAAACTCTAAACTTTTCAATTGAAAGAAAATATCATATCTACGCTTTGGAGAAGAAGCCAGATCTTGAAGGTTAAAGAAACAAGACTGTATATTTACAATGATTATTCAGCTAAGAGCAGTACCAAAAGGGACCTTTTTCTTCCTGATATAAAAGCTTGCATGTAGCAAAACCTTAGATTTAAGCTCCTCTCATCTCAGAGTTATTTATCCCTTAGACTTGAAAACATACCTGAATCCACATCAAGCAATTCAAGATATACAGAAAACAGCTGAAGAAGTAAATGAGGTCAAAGAAATGTGTACGAAGAAGGGTTCATAGGTTTATAGATCATAGGTTCATAGATTAGTACTAGGCTAACTGCCCTTGTGGGCCATTTTAAGCCTAGCCAATTATCCCTTCTGAGACTCAAACCCTGCACCTTGTGTTTGTAAGGCAAACACCTTAACCATTAGGCCACCCTCCCAAACAAGGGTAACAACAAAAGACAAGTAAATAAACACCTATAAGAGGGCTCCAGCAAAGCTGGTGCTTCAAAAGAAGATGTAGAGATGTGCAGGAGCTATAAAAAAAGGGTAAGAGACAATGCTGAGTCAAAAAAACGTACACAAATACACATGGACTGATTTTCATAACTCTAGGCAACAGCAGGTCTTGGGACAATCTCTGTAAAGAGCTTACTGTCATCACAAGCATGCTTTAAGAGTGTTAAAAATAAGGGTAATAACTAAATTGAAGTTTCTTTCATTAATCATTTTAAATTGTTTCATAAGATTCAAAAATGTTATATTCCACAACAAGCAAGTCTGACAACAGACAAAGAATGTAAAGAAAGAAGATACAAGGGGAAAATGTGATTTTAAGAATGGTGTGGAGCTAGGTGAGGGAGTAGCTGGATAAATGAAAAAAATAATAGGTGGACACTGGGGAATCCTGAATGATATCATACTTAAGGAGCAGCAGAGATGCAGGAAATGACATATGGATGACACTGAAGGATTTGTTGCCTATCTGCAAAACAAATATCAGAAATACCCATTCTGAGGACCTAAACCTTGTCTACAAAATAAACAAGATATGTTGGATGGACAGGTATGGGTCTCAAAGATCACCCCCTTCTCTGGAAAAGGTCTGCCATCCATGTGAAGCAAAGCTCATCCCCAAACATATTCCAACATAACTTGTACCAATGGACGGGAAATTGCAAATTTAGCCCTTGTTTGGCACCTATGCCCCCAATGAGCAGGTGCAGCCATTTGTATTCTTGATTTATAGAAGCTTATATCATGACTTGCAGCACTCCTTGTGACAAGCTTGGCTAGGCTTAAAATGGTTCTTGGACTGACAGCATAGTAACAATCTCTGAACCTGTGAACCTGATAGGGCCCTGGTTATTGCCTAGCCATCGTGTACATTTTTTCCACTTGACAACAAATGATTTCCTAGCAACAGACATTTCTGTCTCTTCAGTACCTGCTTCATGTCCTCATAAAAGAGGTGACCAAAAGGAATCAAAACTGAATCATCCAGGCAGTTAAGTCAGTTGAAGTCATCAAACTACCTATCTTCTGTGAACTGGTCTAGTCTGTGAGGAACACTATGGTAACTGTCCTTGGCCAATTAAATAGGAAGGGACAACAAATGATGCCTGGCCAAATGGGAGTCACTGCACTGACTTTTGAAGAGCCCTTTTGAATCTTCAGAATTACACTGTGTATCAATAGAAAGAGTGAGAAAGAGTGGAAATGTATAAAGGAAGATGCCCGACCACAAGAATGAAAATGCATCTGTTTTCAGGTTTGCCTGCAAACAGTCCTGGAGTAGAACGTTCAGTTATCTGTTTTGTAGAGAGGCAAACAGATCTATTTGAGGTATTCCCTGCAACTGGATTAACTCTTGGAACCCCCCTCGTCCATCCTGGTCCTGCTCAGCTTGTCTGCCATTATATTTTGCTCTGACAGAATATAAGATGACTGGGAGGTTAAGGAATGCTGTAGAGCTACCTCATATGCTATCACAGCCAGTCTGCATACAGGATATAACCCAGGTCCAGGGACCATAGATAATGAAGAGATTTGAAGGCATGGATCTCAGCCAGTGTCTCTGACAATGATGTGCTTTCATTTGGCTGAAGAATTATACAGGCCTTACACCTTTACCCCATAGAAATTGCTCCCTAAGCAAAACCTGAGCCGTCTGTAGTTAGAGATTGACTGGGGATCTGTGTAGTTCCTTATTTTTTTTTTTTTTATTTACAAAGCCCAAAATTGGAATCTGAATTTCTAGATGATGACGTTGTTGGGGCCTTGTGGTTTTTTACAAAGCATTGAATTTTTCTCATATATAACTTGACAACTGGAATCAAACTAATGTTAAAAAAGGAACTGATTCTTTTGGCTCTTTAAAGGATATGATATATGCTTTGGGTAAACATTACATTATTATTAAAGGCCTTAAGATTGACAATGCCCATTTGACTAAATGTATTTCTTTAGGTATTGAACCTATGGGTTTGCATTATTTTAATGTTCCTATGGAAATAATTTTAGATGAACAATCTATTTCAGATTTTAATGCACTGTTTTAACACTTTTGGCGTTGAGTTTATGAAATTGTTGATTAAGAAAAACGATGAAAGGTTGTGTAAACTTTTGGTGGAGGTGGAGAAGCTGAATAATACTATTGTTAACAATTTACTGTTCCCTCAGTGGGAAAAGTTGTACGAGAAGCAGTATAGGACTGCTAATAGTAAGGCACAGGTCATTTTTGACAAGGAAAATAAAAAAATGATGAGGGATCAGGAACAGTATAAAAAGTACAGTTGTGTACCTACCATAAATGTAGAAGTTCGAGTGTATTCACTTTTGCAGTCATTACTCTTGGGTTATCCTGCTGGCAGGCTACCCGCAGTCGGCCAGAATTCCAAAGTCTAAGTCCGGCGTTGGTTGCTGTCGCCTCTTCCCTGACGTCAGTGCGCCAGGGGTATAAAAGATGCAGCCGACGCCATTTTCTTCAGTTTTTCTTGCCCCAGATGTCAGGTGCCCCCAAATTGGTAGGCTGAAAAATATGCCACTAAAAAGCATGCACAAAAATAACATTTTTTTCATCTTCAAGCAAATACACCAAAAAGGTTGTATAGGATAGAGAAGTGCAGATAAGTCCCAGCAAAGAAGAGGGGGATGGTGGGTGGGTAACCTGGACTGCAACAGTGAATACACTCGAACATCTACATTTATGGTAGGTACACAACTGTACTATGTTCATCGTGTTTCACTGTTGCAGTCATTACTCTTGGGTTGAATCCCAAAGCTGAGGTAGGGTGGCTGGGCTAAATAGGATTAGGAGAAGCTATGAGGCCCTGCAGAACTGCAGTGGCAAAGCCTGCTCTGGACTTAGCGTAAAGAGGTAAGTGGTAGTGCTTTGTGAAGGTATGCACTGAACTTCAAGTTGCAGCCTCTAAGATATCTTTGGTTGGTACTCCTCTGAGGAAGGCTGCTGAAGTGGCTGCTGCTCTGGTGGAATGAGGCCTAATGCCCTTAGGCACTGATTTGCCATGTTGAAAATAGCAGAAACAGATGCAATGGCCTATCCATTTAGAAACAGCCTGTTTTGAGATAGCCTTTCCTTGTGATCCTGCAGCATATGAAACTAAAAGTTGCTCAGTCTTTCTGAAAGCTTTAGTTCTGTCCAAGTAGAAATGTAACTGCCTGTGTATGTCCAAAGAATGCAGAATTTTCTCACCCTTGTTCTGTGGATTAGGATAAAAGGTTGGCAAGTGAATGGTTTGGTTAAGGGCCACATTAGACACCACCTTAAGCACAAATGTAGGGTTTGTCCTCAGAGAAACCCTGTCTGGATGAAAAATGATGACAGGTTCCACAGACATGAGTGCTTGCAACTCCGAGATTCGCCTTGCAGAGGTTATTGCTAGGAGCAGAGCTGTTTTTCAGGATAAGAATTTTATATCTGCTGTTGATGCTGGCTCGAAAGGAGGCAGTGTGAGTTTTTCCAAAACATAATTGAGGTCCCAGGCCGGAATTGGTGCTCTCCTTGGAGGTCTAATGTTTTTGGCCCCTACTGCCTTATTAAAGGATGAGAAAAGATAGGTGGTTCCGTATTGTAATGGGCTGAAATGGCAGAGGCATGAATCTTAATTGATGAGAAGGAATGGCCTTTGTTCAGCATCTCAGTTAGGTATTGTAAAACATGAGGGATATTTGGTACACACATGTCAATGCCTTGTTCCTGGTTCCAAGCACAGAATCTCTTCCATTTTTCTGCATAAGATTTTCTGGGGACTGGGCCTCCTGGCCTCCAAGATAACATCCATAACAGCTTTTGAAAGAGGAGTGTTCTGAATGGCTACATTATCCGCCATGCTGCCAGATTTAAGGTCCTGAGTTGGCTGTGCAGGATCTGATTGTTATGTTGGGTCAGCAAGTGAGGAAGTTTGAGGCAATACCCCATGCTGGACCTTGAGACAAGCTCTTTAGGATTGGTACCAGTGCTGGCGTGGCCAGTCTGGTGCAATCAGTATCATTTTTGGCTTCTCTTGTCTGACCTTTAGGAGTACCCTGGGAAGGAGAGGCAGTGGGGGAAAAGCATATACTGTTAGTTTTTTTCCAGCTGAAGGATAGGGCATCCTCTTTCCATGCTTGCTTGTGATAAATCCTTGTGCAAAATCTCTGCAACTGGCAGTTGTGAGGGGAGGCAAATAGATCTATGTCTGGGCATCCCCATTTCCTTATTATCATGCTGAAGACTTGTGGATCCAGTTTCCATTCGTGGGGATCAATGAGGTTTCTGCTTAGTTCGTCTGCCAGAGTATTTGTTTTTCCTGGCAGGAATTGTGCTTGCAGGTGAATTTGAAAAGCCAATGCTGTGTCCCATAAGGTCATTGCTTGTCTGCAGAGGGGGTAGGAATGTGTACCTCCCTGCTTGTTTATGTACCACATGACCGTAGTGTTGTCTGTCTTTATCAGTAACTGTCCTGGATGAAGCAGGTCCTTGAAAGCTGTCAGGGCATTTTGAACAGCTAGCATCTCTTTTTGATTGATGTGAAGATGCATCTGGTTTGCAGGCCATGTGCACTGAATACATTTACCTGCCATATGACCCCCCCCCCCCCCGGTATAATCTGAAGCATCCATTGTCAGTGTCTGTCTGGCTGTGGGTAAACTGAATGGCAGATCCTTGTTGTGGTGACAGGCTTCTGCCCACCATCGAAACTCCTGTTGCAGGCAGGGAATGAGTGCAATTACTGTCTCCAGGCTGTGGCAATGCTGAGTCCAAACACTTTTTAGGTACCATTGTAGTTTCCTCATATGCAGTCTGGCATATGGAATTAGTAGAATGCAAGATGCCATGAAACCCAAGGCCTGCATGATTTTCCTTGCAGATAAGTGGGTTTTTGTTGCCAATTTCTTGAAGTAAGTAGTCAGATGCTTTTGTTTGTCTGGCATGAGATAAGCCATCTGGGCAGTTGTATTTAAGTTTGCACCCAGGAATATTATCTCTTGAGAGGGCACTAGTTTTGATTTCTTTTCATTTACTGTGTACCCTAGGCCAATTAGTAATCTTTTTACAAATGCCAGATGCTTCAGAAGAATGTCTTTGTTCTCTGCTTGAATTAGGCAGTCATCCAAGCAGGGATATATTTCAATTCCTTTTTGTCTGCAAAACGCAATTACTGGTGCCAGGCATTTTGTGAAGACCCTGGGCGCAATAGATAAGCCAAAGGGCAGTGCAGAGAATTGGTAATGAATTGAACCAGCTATGAATCTGAGGTATCTTCTGCAAGATTGTCTGATTGGGGCATGCAGGTATGCCTCTTTTAGGTCCAAAGTTACGAGTGAAGCCTTTTTGCCCAGCATGGGCAGTAGCTGCTGTAGGGTCAACATCTTGAATTTTGGAACTTCCAGAAACGTATTTAAAATTGACAGGTCCAGTATTGTTCTCCAGGTTTTGTCCTTTCTGGGTACTAGAAAAAGTCTGGAGTAAAATCCTTGCCCCTGCTCTTGTAGTGGTACTTGCTGAATGGCCCTCATGTCCATGAGGGCTGTAATTTGTTTTTGTGCCTCTGCCCATTGATTGTGTGGCAGGTCTGGCATACCTTTTGACCTTGGCAGGGTGTGAAAATGGAACCTGTAGCCTTGGGACACTATGCTCAGGACCCATTTGTTTTGGGTAACATTTGCCAATTTGATGAAAAAAAGTGCTAGTTTCCCCCTAATGGGGCTGCCAAAAGAAAAGTGCTTGGATCTGGTAGAGGAAAGTCATTGGGACTGTTTCCTGTAAGGTTGTGATTTGTCTTCTCCGCTTTTGGAGGTAGGAGCACCCCATTGTTTAGGCCTGTATGAGCCTTGGGGCTGAGATCTGCCTCTAGGATGCCTGTATCTGCCTCTTTGTGGTCTGTCTGACACTGGAAATGACCAATTTTTAGAGGGTCATTTCCTGCTAAACCTGAGTGGCTGCACCTATAAGAAATCCTTGACTGTCTGCATGGATTTTGCTTTATCCTCCATTTTTTTCAACACCTCTTCTGCTTTAGTACCAAACAAAGTATCATGCTGTAATGGTGCATCTAATAATTTTGCTTTAACATGATCAGGCAGATTCTGTTCCTTTAACCAAGCATGCCTTCTAATAACAGAACCTGTAACAGCGGCCCTGCAAGAGGCCTCCAATGAATCATAACCACATTGCAAAGTATGCTTTCCCACTTGTTCAGCTGCATGCAATAAATCCTGCAATTCCTTGTTCTCTGAACTTTCAGTATTTGTCAACAATTTCTGTTTAAGCAGTGACATTAAATATTGCTGATATTTAAGCATATGAAACTGACAATTTAAAGCCCTTACAGCCAGGGTAGCAGAAGTATAAACTTTTTTCCCCCATCTGTCTAGAGCACTAGAATCCCTATCAGAGGGGACAGGGTTTTTTGCAGTGGAAGCTTTAACTCCTTTGGGACCCTGAGATATAGTTTTTGGGTCAGCAGCTGGGTTTTTATATAGGAATTTATGAGAATCCGGGACCCTGTAGTACCTGTCTGGCTTAGCAGGTGCAAGGGGTAAAGAGTCAGGGGACAGGCCGGACTCTGAAAATAAATCATCTACAATATCCAGGACAGGTGGAATAGCAAGGGGTCTGTGCTGAGGAAGTAGCAGAAAGTCTCTGAGCCTTTTCTTAGATTCAGAATAATCTTGGCTCTCCCAGTGAAAATGCTCCCTTATGGTATGTAGGGTTTCTCCAAAAGAATAATCCTCAGGAGGAGAGGCGGAAGGAATGGATTCTTCAGCATCAGAATCCTCATAGGGAAGCATGGAGTAATCCTGTTCGGAAGAGGAATCAGAGGAAATAGAAACCTGATCAGAGGAATCATACATACTCTGTCTCTTGCCTAGGCCTCTTATCAGGAGGGGGATGGGAACCACTGATCAAACTAATTAGGTCTTCTGCTATTTTGAGCATCTGTTTTTTAGGCATGGAAGTCTGAGAAGGAGAATGCTGTACTTGTTTCTTTGTCTTTAGAGCTGCTTTAGTCTTTGTCTTTGAAGCTGAAGATGGCTTAATATATAGTTGTGTAGGTCTGAAGACACCCTCAGAAGCCGATGCCTGCTCAGCGGCTCCAGACCCATCTGAGGAAATGATTTCCGAGTGTCCAATACCTTGAGTTTCCAGAGGCCCAGTCGGCTCCACGTGGGAGTCGGAAGTGGCCTGTGGCTCTGAGGTAGTGGGTGCAAGGGGCTGCGAAAGCGCCTCACTGAGAACCGGCGAATGGCCTGGCTTCATCGTCGGTTTTGGACCTCGGATGCCTATCTTTTTCCTTGTCCTTGCGTTTTTTGTAAACTCCGGTTGTCGGCTGGTCTGACAGCATTATATAATTAAATCTTCGGCCAAAGTAATGAAATGCAAAATCGAACCGACGCTTGATAGTGCGTTGGTTAAATCTAGCACAAAACCAACAGCTAGCAACATTGTGATCAGGGCCTAGGCAAGGAATACAGTAAGAGTGAAAATCCTTATGAGGTATTTGCTTCCCACAAGAAATACAATTGTTAACTTTTTCTGACATCGGTCTGGAGCAAGAAAAAAGTTTCCCCAACGGGGTACTTAGCTTTAATGAAGACTTTGGTTCTGAAATTTGAATTTGAAAATCTCAGGGGTCGGCCGACCGGCACTTGCGAACTGCTTTTGCTTCAGGCACCGCGCGGCAAGAAAGACTGGAGAAAATGGCGTTGGCTCCATCTTTTATACCCCTGGCGCACTGACATCAGGGAAGAGGCGACAGCAACCGACGCCAGACCTAGACTTTGGAATTCTGGCCGACTGCAGGTAGCCTGCCAGCAGGGTAACCCAAGAGTAATGACTGCAACAGTGAAACACAATGAACCTCTAACAAAGCATATACTTGGAATATTAGAGATCGAGGTCATAATTGTGCTAATTATGGGGACAGTAATGAACAGGGATTTGAAAGTGATAGACATTTAAATTTTCAGGGGGGCAAACAAGTGGAGAAAGGATTGGAAGTGGAAGGGTCCATCCCAAGAATAGAATCAGTCGTATCATGCGAATTGTCATTATTAGACAGTGAAGACCAAGACGATATTGTACAGTTAGTTAATTCAAGTTTAGATGTAAACAAGAAAGATGATGACATTGTACATATTTACACCGACTTTAAGATATATAATTATACAGGCATTGACTTAAAACTTGAACATTTTACATTATTTTCTAAAGGGATGAAATACATCCCTAGTGTTAAGTTCAATGTTGTCGACATTATTACTGAAATTAAATTATTTTGTAGATGGCTCAATCTGGCTTTACATTTCAAAGATGGTACTACTACCTTCATTGACGATCGCCTTAAAAAGAAAGGTATTTTCATACCACCCACCCACCCTAATGTAGCTAGTTTTGAGAAGCTAGCAACTCAGGACATTTATAAAATATATAATAATATCAGACATTGTAAGGTGCAGGACAATCTCATCCTTGGAGAAAGAGATGTCTTGGCTGAATTAATTAACAATAAAGATATTTGGGTAATGAAACCCGACAAAGGTGGAGGGGTGGTCTTATATTACACAACTGACTATATGAAAGAAATTTATAAAATTTTACATGAGTCAGGGAATTATGAACAAGTGTCGATTAATGAAATCAATATTGGACACAAACGCATTGATCTTAGTATAGAAGAATATTTATTACATAATCGGATAACTGTATACACACACACACATATATATATATATATATATATATATATATATATATATATACATTTTTAAAAATCGAATATCCCACATTAGCTACTATTGTGGGCATCCCAAAGATTCATAAATGTATTCAATTTCCGCCATTTCATCCAATAGTATCAGGTAATCAATCAAAACATATCCTGTAGGTGTAGTTATAGACCGATGGTTGAAACCCATATACCAGGATCTACCTCATTTGATTAAAGACTCGTGGGCATTTCTGGCCAACCTGACCCCCAATATATGGAAAAGCAATTTAATATTTATTACTATCGACGTTGTTGATTTGTTTTCTTGTATCCCTAAAGACCAGGGGTTGGAGGGCTTTTGTAATAGTTTGAGGAAGTTTTCCAAACTGGAATAGGATAAGATATGTCTCATTTTGGATATGATGACATTAGTGTTAGATCACAATTACATTTATTACGAAGGAGAGAATTTTGGACAAACCAGGGGGGTAGCTATGGGGGCATCTTGTGTCCCCATATTTGCCAACCTGGTTATGCTACAATGGGAAACTACTAAATTGTTCACGAGTAGTTATTATACGTTTCTAGTTCACTATTCTAGGTTTTTGGATGACATCTTTATTTTATGGGATGGCCCTGAAGATAGTATCCAACCTTTTATTGAGTATATTAACAACTCTAGTCCTTTTTTAAAGTTTACTTACGTTTTCAGTCATGAAGGTATCGCTTATTTGGATACTTATATATATCATTCTAGACAAGGTTTTCAGTCTAAAATTTATAGGAAACAAACCTTCTCTAATAGTTATTTATAATATACCAGCAATCATCCGAGACAAATGCTGAGAAATCTTTACAAGGGGCAGTGTATTCGGGCTGCCCGAATGAGCTCAAGTTATATTATGGTAGATGAGATTTATTATATTAGGTCATTGTTTATAAGCAGAGGTTACCCTATGTCTACATTGAATGATGTTACGCATTATGTCACCCGAGAATGGGGTAAAAAGTATCCACCTTTATTAGGTGCAGGGACTAGTATTAACAATGGACAACATGTTGGGTTGTCTACATGCCATAGCAGAGTATGTGTTCTTCAATATTCCCCCTATGTTAATTATATTAAAAAAATTGTTAAACAGAATTGGAATATTTTGGTTGCCGACCAAGGAGTAATGAATATAGTAGGTGATCGTCCCAATTTTGTTCATAAAATGAGGTCTAACCTTAAAAAAAACTTAGAATCTGGATCGAAACATAGGAATGATATGGTGTTGAGGAAACATACCATTAAATGTGGATGTTGCAACCAATGTTCCCATATCTGGGAGACACAAGGGATGAAACTTGAGAATATCAATAAGTCCTATGTACACTTTAGACAAGGAAATTGTAATAGGAAGTTTATTATTTATCTTGCTAAATGTATGTTATGTCCCGCATACTATATAGGCAAGAGTGAGCATTTTTTAAAAAGAGGATATATGACCATCTATACAGTATTAGGACTAAGTATGGCAATAACGCTTTATTTAGACACACTGATCGATGTGGGGACGCTCATAGCTTTAAATTTGCTATTATTGATCAAGTTTCGAATGGCCCCCGGGTTGGTAATACTAAGGCATCTTTAGGTAAAAGGGAAACCTATTGGCAGATACTAACTGATGCGGTTAGAGAGCCTGGACTTAATGATTTTATATCCATTAAGCCTTTACTGCAGCTTGGTTGAGTTTGTAGATCATAAAATTCACCTCCATGTATACTTTTATATAATATACTTTTATATAATACACTTTTATTTAACATATTACATATCACTGGTTAAGATAAATTTACATATTTATATAATTATAAATTAATCTATTTAAATATTTAATTTATTCATATCCTTGTTTAAATAGTTGTGATGCATTTATTAACTGTATTTCTTACAGTATTATATGTTATATTCAGCTTCTCACCAGTTTGTAGAAGTTTTATTGATTGATTTTTAGAATGTATTTTTTAGAATGCATTTTTAGTATGATCTTACAGGATGCATAATAATTAGCTTATGAATTTATATAATTCAATATATGAACAGTTTATAGTTACATACAATGATGACTGTGCATATTTTATTTGTATAAGCAATACTGATGTCATAAGTATATGTTATTTTACATATTTTTTTCAGCAAATGTCACTTTAAATTTGGAACGAAGGTTATTATTTTGGCGCCTAAATGTTTTTAAATATCAGGCAGTTGTATGTTAAAGTATTCTGATGAAGTCCACTATCATGTGGATGAAGGCGCTAAACAAGGATGTGTTGCACCATTTTGATTCAATAAATTAAGATTTTTTACCACTCCGGTCCGAGCTTTGGCTTTACCATAGGAAATGGTACATCTTGCCTTCCTGCTCCAGCAGTTTTGTGTGTTTTCTTACGTTGTTGTTGTTGGTTGCTTGCTGGTTTTGTGTATTACAATCATCAGTAATATTATAGGTTGTATGGGGGAGGCATAACTTTGTGAAGCTGACCAATAGTAGCAGTGGTATCTTACGCAGGATGTGACCATACAGTCGACAGGCTACTGCAGTAGTGACAATGATTAACATAATACTTTATTCAAAAAGAGTAATGAGAAGTAAATACACAGATTTATTTACTTTATTTATTTATCTACTTATTGACAGCTGGTGACCAGGAAAGTCTGACTGGGTTAGGAACCAATTTTCAGCAGAGGACCAGGAGAAAAGCTCCAAAGAACAATACAAGCATAAAAAACATAGAACAAATAGTTGTAACTCAATGTTACACTGGTTACTGTTACAAATACATAGGTTTATAGATTAGTACTAGGCTAACTGCCCTTGCGAGCCATTTTAAGCCTAGCCAATTATCCGCTGTGAGATTCAAACCTTGTACCCTGTGTTTGTAAGGCAAACACCTTAATCATTAGGCCACCTTATCAGAGATTTCAGTAGATGGCTTCCTCTCCCTTGATCATCCTATAGTGGCCATAATCAGGAAGTCCTTCTATATACATATTATAATTAATCAGCATAATCATCTTTTTTCTAAAACCAAAGAAGTTATTGTTCTGCTGTGCTATGCCCTGGTTAGACCAATTATAGAATATAATGCATCTTTTTTGCATGCATCTCACTAGACAAAAACTAAAAAAAAAAAAAAAAAAAGGAAAATGCAGAGGTTCTTAAAAAAACTTCTCAGGACTCAGAAATCTTTGTTATCAGTAAAGCCTGAAGCCATTCACCCTGAACTCAGTGTCATATAGACTCTTCAGATTAGTGGTATTTACAATTTAACACTGCATGCATACATGTCTAGAATAAAGAGAACATTTGCGGCAGAAAATTGTAGTAGTTCAGTCTAGAAATCTAAACTTGCGATGAGTATTACTAGCAGTGCAGACTTAGTTCATACATAAGACATAGAATTATATTTTGAGGGTACAAAGCTAGAGGTTACAAAAAGACATTAAGATACAGGGGGAAAAAGGATGGCATAGAGTTAGTAGTATCAGTCAGAGGTGATTGAAATAGACGTAGGAAGGATATTCGATTGATAGAGTTAGGTAGGTTGGTGTGATAATTGTCCTGAGAGTTATAAGTGAAAAAGGAGAAATGTCAGAAGGAGCAGGTATAGAAGAAAAAGAAATAAGATAACAAGTGGTGCTAAAAGTACTTCAGGAGAAAATAGAAGGAGGAATTAGAGAGAGATTAGAGATAAATAAGAACTATAAAGGAGGAATTAGAGAGAAATATGGAGTACAACAAAAAACAAGAAGGGGAAGATAGGAAAAGGTGAAGGTGAGATATAGGCAAACAGAGGAGGGAGAGATGAAGTCAAAGGGGACAGACTAGGTATGGTAGTATTAAATTACAGATCAAGGGCATAAGTGAGAGTTGAAAAAGTGATTTTTTTTTTAGCATAATTGTGTAAGTTATTTGAGAGATTTGACAGATATTCTAAGGCCACTGCATAATCTTTCTCTGGGAAGGCCATAACAGTCAATCCCAGTGTAAATCTGTGGCTACCCATCCAGTCATCTAGGTAATATTTAAAGGAAGACAGTGAGCAGCACCGTTTAACATGCAGGGAAAGTTTATTTCAGAGGTTTGAGAGGCACTGGGTTAAAAACCTATCCCTCAACACACTTTATCTGTTGCTGAAGATTTAGGTCCCTGGTTCTAATACTGGTGGAGATATTGGACTTCGTGAGATAGACGAGGTGCAGAGCTACTGGTTGTCTAATAGTGCAGAAAGTAAGACAGACATCATCACTCAAAAATCTATTAAAAAAAAAAAAAGATCACTAGTGGTTCTCTGGTAAATTTATCTCACATCCAGGATCGCTGTGCACATGTAAATTTCAAGCTACAGGATACACAAGTACATGAACACGATCAGAAACGCAAGAAGAATAGCTGACCCAACGTGAGAACAGCAGGCTCTCTTCACTTGTTTGTTACAAAAATACAGCAATTAATTAAAATGCAGCATTCAGGAACTGCTAAAAGCAAGCAAAAAGTTCAAAGGTCACTACTAAGCTTTAGAATAATAAAAATAAAAAATTCAACCACACTTAGACTTAACTTGAATTTATTCACTTCTGATAAGAGCATTCATCCAGTACCTGGACCTCATTAGATCATCCTGTCAAAAACAGCTTTATCCATGGAAAATATATACTTACACAAACAAAAAGTCATAAATCAAACCTGAAAAATAGACATAAACATGAGTCAGAAGTATGGAGTGTCTGTGATAGGCTAACCACATAGAATACTTAAAACTAATTAAAATACAACATTAAAAGAAACTTGGGTACCATCCTACAGGTCTAGGTATCTCGAAAACTTTGGTGAGAAAAACTAATCTTTGTGAATAGGGCAAACTTACATAGCTATTTAGAATGTCCAACAGAGCAGGGAACTGAAGTATGAACACAGAGCTAAAGCACGCACTTAAAACACAAAATAATACATAACCATGTCCTCAGAAAATGTAAATCAGTGACCCCCACCCCAGCCAAGAAGACAGGTAGATAATGTCCTCAGAAACTAAAAACAGAAACCTAAAAAAATAAATAAAATAAAGAAGGAAATACCCAAATTTCTATTTTTGTTTTATTTATATTTATTTACCGACATAATGCACTGATCAATATTGACCAAATTCGGGTTCAGCCATGGTAAAACACAAAACATTTCATAAACAAAAAATATAGAAATTTAAGCAATAGCAGAGTAGTTCAGACTAATTACATATAAAAGAAATATATATGCACATTCTAGTGAGCAAGCACAGTAGAATGTACAGTCAAGCAGAGTGTTTTTGTTGTCTTTCGGCTTTTCCTGGTTAGGGGTCGCCACAGCGGACTTCTGGTCCGCTAATGATTGGCAGTAAATTTTCATGAACGCCAAGGTGCCAGCTCGACGTTCAACCTTCAACGAAGGCACGCCCATTTACGCATGTCTTTCGAATGCCCACCCAACCGCGGGGAGGACATGCAGACTCCACACAGAAGGCACTTCCCGCACGCCAGCCGAGAATCGAACGGGAGAACCTCTTGCTGTGAGGCAACAACGCTACCGCTGCACCACCGCGGATGTCCGTAATGTACAATATATAGATTTGTTTCTAAAGTGGGTGAATCTTCAGTAAATCTTGATAAAGGAGAATAGACTTGGAAAGGAGCTAGGGATAGTGCGTTAGGTGATGCACCTTGTGTTGAAACAGGAGCATTTGGCTTCGATATAGTGCTTTTTGCATTCTGAATTTGGAATAAGTGTTGATTTCGTTTAGGCTGATGGGGAAAGCTCACTGAAGAGTAGATACCTGAAGGAAAAGCCATGTGTAGTGCTATAGATTTGGTTCTAGGAGTAAGCAGAGTTGTTGTGACTTGCCCGTAGTGTCTCAGGTTATATGAGGAGATTTTTTTTCATTAAGTTTAACTGCAAGGGAAGTAAATGTTTGGAGCTGGAGTAGTGTGTAGAGTTGGGATCCTAACAGCAGATTAAATCTTTGTTTTACGAGTAGCCATTTGGCTTTTTCTAGAGTGACACAGTGTCTCACAGACAGTTGAGTTTGTAATGAATCAGCAGATGCTGTTACAAATAGTCGGGAGTGTGGCGATGTTATTCTTGGAAGCAGAAAAAAAAGATTGGAAGCCTATATTCAAATTAATGAACAGCTTCTGACCCAAGAAACATCATAAATAAACAGAAAAATAATAATACCAATAAAAATATTAAATAAAAATAAACAGTAAAAATCATACAGAAAAACTATACCATTTCTAGAACACTAGTCAGAGTACATATGAAAATCAAAGCTCCAGCACACAACCATGATGAAACTGGTGCTAAATATAATACTCATAAATAAAAAATAATAATAATAAAAATGCAAATAAAGATAAAGGAAGCAATGAAAATAAAAAAAAAGATAAGAAGTAAACAAATGAAAGTGACTAACAGCATAATCTTTCCTTTGTTGACCAGGTTAATCTCACTAGGCTAGTAGCCTTTTCTAAGGAGATCTGAGGTGGCATTTATATTATCAGGGGAAATTTGGGCAGGGCATAGGGGAACTTAGTCTTTTCAAAAAGTGCCATGAGATCATTTACATCCACTTCAGCTACCACCAACTCAAGCAGATAGTACCTCGGTTTAATGTCTTATCCAAAGATAATGTATATATATATATATATATATAGGTTCATAGGTTGGTACTAGGCTATTGGCCCTAGGGCCTATACAAGCCTAGCCATAACAATTCCCTGGCTATTTCTTCTCACACTATTTACTTCCCTGAACCCCTGTCTAGCAGGGTGACTGACTTGATCCCCAGGGTGAATTTCCTTTCTCCCATCCAATCGTCAAGGTTCCTTTTGAAGAGGGCCAAAGAGGTGCTCTGCTTGACATGTATGGGCAGTCTATTCCAGAGAAAGAGTCAGGAACCTATCCCTCCAGCATGTTTTGTTTATTGTGATGACAAGGTTTAGATCCCTGCAGTGTGTGGCTCTGAGGGATTGGGATTTCTTTAAGTGTAGCATGTCCAATAGCTCTGGGTTTGACATGGCCTTGTATGTTAAGCAGAGATCACCTCCGAGTAGACGATATGTGACACAGTATAGTTGGAGTTTTTTAAGGTGGTCAGTGTAGGGCATCTGCTTTAGGCCTGTGATTCTTTTAGTGAGGTATTTCTGCAGCCTTTCCAGTATTTGCAGATGTCTTGTGAGGTAAATACCAAACAGGGCATTTTATTCTATAATGGGTCTAATGAAGGATGAGTACAGTGGGACAATGACCTCCTTTTTTCTGGATGAAAAGCCCTTAGTGATGAGGTGTGCCACATAGAAGGAATTCCTGACTGTTGTGGCAATGTGGTTATCGAAGGTGAGACCACTGTCCACCTTTGTCCCTAAGTCTCTTATCACACTTTCGGTGTTTAGTGTACTGCTACCTATATGGTAATTCACAGGTACATGTTTTTTCCCAAAGGGGATAACTATACATTTCTTGGCATTGAGCTTGAGCCCATGGCTCTAGCACCAAGCATCTGTTTCTGTAAGGCTCTTTTCTACAGTATCCACATCATTTGGGGATTCAATAATGGCTCCCAGTTTGCAGTCATCTGCGAACTTTGTTAGCCAGAGTCTCTTAGTGTTGGCCTGTACTTCAGAGAAGTATATGCCAAACAAGAGCGGTCCCAGGACTGAACCCTAAGGTACTCCACTTGTCACTTGTCTGGAGCTGGATTCAACTACTTTTACAGTGTGGGTTCTGTCAGTAAGCCAGTTGGCAACACATCGAGTGACGCAGGGATTAATGCCCAGCTTAGTAAGTCTATCAATGATTCTAAAGTGGGGGGTGGTGTCAAAGGCCTTGGCGAGGTCCAGATAGGCTGTGTGGACCGTCTTACCCTCGCCCACAGCTCTGGAGACTGATTCGAAGAAGTCAATCAGGTTCATGAGACATGATCGGCCCTTCACGAACCCAAACTGGGTGAGGTCCAGTGTTTGAAGGTTGCCAATCTTTGTTTATAAGTTCCATGATAATACGTTCCATGGCCTTGCAGGTCAGGCTTGTCAGACTGATGGGGCAGTAGTTCCCGGGATCCAAGGTGGATCCCCCCTTGTGGAGTGGGATAACTGAAGCTGTGCGCCACTCATTGGGCACGAAGCCTGAGGTGAGGCTAGGATTAAACATGACACTTAGGTGAGGTGCCAGTTCATTTTGTAGTTCATGTAATACACAGTCCGGTATGTCATCTGGTCCCATGGATGCTGTATTCTTAGCTTTGGAGAGTGCATTTTTTACCTGTGTGCCCATTATTACCGGAATTTGGCAATCTTCCGGTATTGCGATGGGCCATTTAGGGGGTGAGAGGAGGGTGAAGTTGGTACTGAATTGATCTGCCAGGATATTGGCAATATCCTTGGGATCAGTATATTTAATGCCATTCTGTTGTAGCTCAGAGCAGATCTGAGCATTGCCATTTAGATTCTTGACATAGTTATAGAATGCCTTGTGGCTGTCTTTGGCAATTTTATTTTCATAACTAGCTTTGGAGGATTTTATGAGGTATCTCAGCTTCTTACTGAAGCTGGTAAGGGAGTCTTTTGCATCCTGGGATTTTCCTCTTTTCTGCAACAGTTTCTTCCTTTTGTTATAAAGTTACATATATATAGTACCAAATTACATATATATATAGTGTGTGTGTGTGTGTGTGTGTGCATTTATATATATAAAACATGTACACACATTTATATAGATATATATATATATATATATATATATATATATATATATATATGTGTGTGTATGTGTGTGCGTGTGTATTCGCATGTACACACACACACACACACACACACACATATATATATTTACTTATAAATAATATAGAACTAAACTAAAAACTAAAAACAAGAATAAAGTCCACTTAAATGTAAGTCGGTGTAACTAATGCATGTAAACAAACAATCAAATAAGGGAGCAGAAAAGGACAATAGGGCAAAATAACCATAAACTGTCCAAGCCAGTAGTGACAAAGTCCCAAACAGCATTTTTCAAAGGACAATGAAACATTAGTAAACATTTTGTGATCCAGTTTCTTAGGTAAAGAACATTCTTGATAGAAAAAGCAGTATTTCGACCAGATGAGATGCAAGCATTCAGATCAATTTGTCACTCTGGCCCCTTTTTTCAGAATGGAACTGCAATTCTCATCTAAAGGGCCTTAATGTCCAAAATGTGAAACAAAAAAACAAGTGTATCCTGGGAACTCAATATTATGCTTTGCAAGAGAATCAACCAGCTCAGAAATACTTTTTCCTGCATAAAAAGCAGAACATTTAGAGCACTGTGCTCTGTATACAGCCTTCTCGGTATTAAATTTGGCAAAAACAAAGTGCCCACAAATTACCACATAGGTGGTAATCCATTAAGTACAGAAGAAGTAATTAGGGACCTGGGGACCCAAGTTGATAGCAATCTCTCATTTGACAACCACGTGGCCAAAGTTCATAGGTTCATAGGCTGGTACTAGGCTATCAGCCCTAGGGCCTATACAAGCCTAGCCATAACAATTCCCTGGCTATTTCTTCCCACATTATTTACTTTCCTGGAGCCCTGTCTAGCAGCAGGACTGGCGTGATCCCTGGGGTGAATTTCTTTCTCCCATCCAATCGTCAAGGTTCCTCTTGAAGAGGTCCAAAGAGGCACTCTGCTTGACATGTATGGGCAATCTATTCCAGAGTCTGGGGAGTCTCTGGGTCAGGAACCTATCCCTCCAGCATGTTTTGTTTATTGTGATGACAAGGTTTAGATCCCTGGGCGTGTAGCTCTGAGGGATTGGGATTTCTATAAGTGTAGCATGTCCAACAGCTCTGGGTTTGACATGGCCTTGTATGTTAAGCAGAGATGCCTCTGAGTAGGCGATATGCGACAGAGTATAGCTGGAGTTTTTAAGGTGGTCAGCGTAGGGCATCTGCTTTAGGCCTGTGATTCTTTTAGTGAGGTATTTCTGAGGCCTTTCCAGTTGTTGCAGATGTCTTGAGAGGTACATACCAAATGGGGGCGTTGTATTCTATAATGGGTCTAATGAGGGATGAGTACAGTGGGACAATGACCTCCTTTTTTCTGGATGAAAAGCCCTTCGTGATGAGGTGTGCCACATAGAAGGATTTCCTGACTGTTGTGGCGATGTGGTTATCGAAGGTGAGACCACTGTCCACCTGTGTCCCTAAGTCTCTTATCACACTTTCTGTGTTTAGTGTACTGCCACCTATATGGTAATTCATGGATACATGTTTTTTCCCCAAAGGGATAACAATACATTTCTTGGCATTGAGCTTGAGCCCATGGCTCTGGCACCAAGCATCTATTTCTGTAAGGCCCTTTTGTAGAGTATCCACATCATTTGGGGATTCAATAATGGCTCCCAGTTTGCAGTCATCTGCAAACTTTGTTAGCCAGAGTCCCTTAGTGTTGACCTGTACTTCAGAGAAGTAGATGCCAAACAAGAGCGGCCCCAGGACTGAACCCTGAGGTACTCCACTTGTCACTTGTCTGGAGCTGGATTTGGAGTCGGCTACTTTTACAGTGTGGGTTCTATAAGTAAGCCATTTAGCAACCCATTGGGTGACATAGGGATTAATGCCCAACTTACTAAGTTTATCTGTGATTCCAGAGTGGGGGATGGTGTCAAAGGCCTTGGCAAGGTCTAGATAGGCTGTGTGGACCACCTTACCCTTGTCCATGGCTCTGGAGACTGATTCAAAGAAGTCAATCAGGTTCAGGAGACAAGATCGGCCCTTCACAAACCCAAACTGGGCGGGGTCCAGTGTTTGAAGGTTGCCAATGTCTTTGTTTATAAGTACCATGATAATACGCTCCATGGCCTTGCAGATAAGGCTTGTCAGACTGATGGGGCGGTAGTTTCCGGGATCCAAGGTGGATCCCCTTGTGGATTGGGATAACTGTGGCTCTGCCACTCAGTGGGCCGCGAAACCTGAGGTGAGGCTATGATTGAACATGACACTTAGGTGAGGTGCCAGTTCATATTGTAGTTCATGTAGTACACAGCCCGGGATGTCATCTGATCCCATGGATGCTGTATTCTTGGCTTTAGAGAGTGCGTTTTGTACCTGTGTGGCCGTTCTTACTGGAATTTGGCAATCTTCCGGTATTGAGATGGGCCATTTAGGGCCTGACACCGGGGTGAAGTTGGCACTGAATCGATCTGCTAGGATATTGGCAATATCCTTCGGATCAGTATATTTAATGCCATTCTGTTTTAGCTCAGAGCAGATCCGAGCATTGCCATTTAGATTCTTGACATAGTTATAGAATGCTTTGTGGTTGTCTTTGGAATCTTTGGCAATTTTATTTTCGTAACTAGCTTTGGAGGATTTTATGAGGCATCTCAGTTTCTTACTGAGGCTAGTAAGGGAGTTTTTGCATCCTGGGATTTTCCTCTTTTCTGCAAAAGTTTCTTCCTTTTGTTGTAAAGTTTGTTTATGGCAGGGGACCACCAGATTGGCTTCCTTTTTTTGGATGAGAGCATTTTGGTTCTATTTGGGATGGCACGATTCATGCATGAGTGGATGTGCTCATACAGTGCCTTAGTGTAGGATTCAGCAGTTGAACTTTCAGTTCCCGTCTGCATGGGTGTCATGAAGTTTGTCACTTCTGATTTGAGTAGCATGAAGTTGGCTTTGGAGAAGTTTTTTATGGTGGTTTCTTTACTGGGGGGTGGTTAGAAAAACATTTTATATAGCGCACCTAATCATGAAGGGATTCACATCTAGATCAGGGGAGGTCATCGTGCCTCTTTACTCATCAGTCATCAGGCCCATAATTGAGTACAATGCCCCTTTTGGGATGTACCTTACCAGACACCTGCAGCAACTGGAAAGACCCCAAAAGTACCTCACCAAGAGGATCAAAGGGCTCAAACAGATGCCATATGCTGCCTGGTTAAAGAAACTCCAGCTCTACTCAGTGGCATACCGCCTGTTCAGAGGCGATCTGTGCCTGACGTATAAAGCCATGTCCAACCCAGAATTAATGGACATGCTGCACCTCAGAAAATCCAAATCCCATCGAGCTGGCGCTCGAGAGACTTGAACCTCAGCACTGAAATAAATAGGATATGCTGGAGGGACAGATTCATAACCAGAGGCTCCCTTCACTCTGGAATAAAATCCCAGTCCAGGTTAGGCAGGAGTCCCTCATTGACTCTCTTCAAGAGGAATCTTGATGAGTGGATGGGAGATAGGTTTACCCCGGGTATCACTTCTGTGTCACTGTTAGACAGAGGCACAGTATACTAACCTCGAAAAAGGGCATAGCAAAATAAATTTAAAATGGGTGGCGAAAGCCAAACACATTCTGGCTAGGCTTATAAATGCCCTAGGGCAGATAGCCTAGTATGAACCTATGAACCTATGAACAATTCCCAGACACTTTGTTACATTTCTTCCCCAGGTAGAGCAAATTAAAAAAAATGTCTGCAGCTCATGAAGGCAGGCCACATTTATAAATACCAAGACTATGACTACTATCTTTAACTGTTTCTTTTAAATAATCTCTAATGCTTTTGCCTTTTTTTTTTTTTTAAATAGGGGGTCGGGTTGAGAATCTTACTCTCCAGTCTGTTACTAGGCAGGATAGATCAGCTAACACTAACAACTTTTTTTGATCTCATGGGCATCTTTGCTGAAAGTTAGAGTAATTTTTCTGTTTTAGTTTTTCTTTCGTTTGGTCATACAGGAAAATATCATCCCTTACTGCGTGTTCATACAGGAAAATATCATCCCTTACTGTGATGTCCTTAACTGGGTCCAGAATGCATCTAATGGTAGCATTTTCATATCTCCTCACAAGAGAGTCTCTGTGGAGGTCATGTAGGTTCTCAAGAAAATTACCCATTTATATAGACAACTGAAATACCCTCATTCCCATGATTTAATTATATTCCTTTTGGGCACTTGTACATGAAAAAGTAAGTTAACACGGGTACAACTGCAATACAAGTCATGATGAAGTTCTTGTGACTGAAGATGCTTATACACAGTGAGGTCCAGAAAAATGACCCTGTGAAAATCATAATGGGTGGTACATTTCAAAAATGAAGTTGATTTGTCCAATGTGAACAATAAACTGCTTTGAGCAGCTTTGGGCATGCACTTCCCATGTGATAAAAACATAATAACAGCACCTAATGAAGCACCAGATATCTGAGCTGTGCACTGTTTCACTCTCATTTAGCCAAAGCAATGTTAGCAAGACTACAGTCGTAGCAATTCCACATTTGCTTGAAAATGTTACCATTAAAATCAAAAAATGGTTATTACTCAGCACCAGATGAAATAAGTCTGAAATAAGGGTGATCACACCTGGAAGGGCAATGGCTTCCCTGGCCATGGTGTTTCTCACAGCCTGAATGTAGCAATCATGTGGCAGCTCTATTAAGAGAACTTCTACATCAATAGTCACCAAAAGTGAATCCAGAAAGACAGGAACCAATTTAATTTTCCTGCAAAAATCAACGGTGTCCAGAATGAAAGAAACACCTCTACTAGCCAAAGGCTTTAGGTGATATTCCAGGAAAATAGCCCCTGGTTTTGTTATATCAATTTGTCTGCACAGTGGGTCATGAATATTTTATGAGGCTTGGGAATACCAAAAAAAAAAAAATTTGTCAACTTAGGGTGAGTAACTGCTAAAACATTGTGCAGTCTTCCATTAACAAGGTCATCCTCATAAAGCAGTTGCAATGTGTTATGAATACTTTTATATGCAGCAACAGTCTCCAAGTCACTTTATGATAAAAATCTATGCTTCTTAGCATGTCTTCAATCTTTAGGTTGTATTTCACTGTGTTAGTAAACAAAAGTTATGTACTCACCATAATGACAAATGCATGTTTGTCTGTCTCCATCTGGTTCATCCCGTGGGACTTTGGATCCGACACCAGCCAATTAGAACATCTTTAGCCAGTTTGGCTCTGCCTCCCTCACCCATCATCTCCACTCCTTCCATCAACTCCCCAGATGAAGTTTGCTCCAGGAGAGAAAAACATAATGATGAAACATATAAATCTGGAAGTATACCTCCCACACATTGGGATATGACAACCAAGGGGAATGCAAACTCCAAAAGGTGGAATAAATTACTTCTAGTGTCAGGTCAACACAGGAGAAAGGACTTGCTATATGAGCAATAAGGTACAGGGCAGGAGGGCAACAAGTTTAATCCAGATGGAGACAGACAACACAGATCTAGCATTACGGTGAGCACACAACTTTCATATCCGATGTTGTATGCTCCATCTGGATTCAACCTGTGGGACAGAGCCCCACCCAGGAGGAACTAAGGAAGAATACTCTACAACACAGTGGAGCCAAAGGACACCCTGGACCTAAAGTGGATGTCCAGCTTATAATGCAATACAAAACTGTGGTGACCCAGCCAAGTAGCAGCAGCACAAATATCATCTATAGGTACACTTGAAAGGAAAGCTGTAAAAGTAGATAACAGTCTTTGTTGAATGACCCTTAGGCTTGAGAAGGAACGTCTTGCCTTTCAAAGGATATGCAAACAAAATACAATCTGATAGCCACCGCTTGGATAAAGTTACTTTAGACAAAGGAGAGCCCAACCTGGATTTTAAAAAGGAGGCAAACAAATGACTTGTTTTCCATATGGTCAAGACAGACTCTTAATTGCCTATGTACATCCAAACACTGCAAAAGATATTCATCTTTGTTGGAAGAATTGGGAAAAAAAACACAAGATGATGAATGGAACTGTTAAGGTTATTCTCAGATGCTACCTTAGGCAGAAAGGATGGGTTGATGCACACAGAAACCCTGTCTTTAGAGAACACCAAACAAGAGGGTGAAGACTCAAGCACTTGCAAATCTGAAACCCTTTTTGCGGCGGTAACAGCCACCAAAAACAAAGTTTCCCAAGACAAAAGCTTCACATCTAAAGTAGCTGAAGGTTCAAATGGAGGGCCAGCTAAAACCTGTATAACAAAGGGTCGATCCCAAGGAGGGACTGGATCCTGTAGTGGGGGACGAAATAGAAAAATACCTTTATGAAATGCCTTGGAGATCTTGAGAGAAGCCAAAAGCAAACTATCCCTGCCAATGTGAAAGTTAGAAATGACTGGTAACTGCACTTTGACAGTAGAAAAACTAGAACCTGAATGAAACAACTCAGCTAGAAAATCTAAAACACATTTCAAAGGGGCACAAAAATGTTTGAGTCTCTGAGCCTCCTCCCACAAAGCAAACCATCTCCACTTACTGGTATATACTCTTCTAGTGGATTCCTTCTGAGAACATGACAATATACGAACAAAGACCTTCAAAAGCTTGGGATATCTGGCCATCAAGGGAACTGGAGGAACTATGTGGTCAACTTGAGGGACTGAAGATTGGGGGAGGATTCAGACCTGCTGGATGAGAAATGAGATTGGAAATGTGATCCAGTACCCAAGGGGTATATTTCAGAAAAGGCCAAAGGAAGGGAAACCACACCTGATGAGGCCAGAAGGGAACAATCACTGCAGCTCTGCAGCAGGCTGCTTTCTTCAGAAACTTTATCATAAAATAAACTGGGGGCTAACAGTAAAGAAGTCCTGGGGACAAACAAGCACCACAGCATCCCCTAGTGACTGATTCAGAGGGGGAACAATGGCATAATAGCAGCTGCACAGGGTGACAGATGGGGAGGCAAATGGGTCACAACACTGAGTACCCCAACGCTGAAAAACCTGAGCTACCAATGTCAGATTTAGGGACCCCTCATGAGGCAATGAAATGCTCCCGTTGAGGCTGTTGGCCAGAATGCTGGACTTCTGGATAAGCATTGCCAACAAAAAACAATGAGAGGAAGACACCCATTTCCATACTCTCATGGACTCCCAACAAAGAGGGTAGGAATGTGTTCCTCCATTTGTTGAGATAGCAGACAACCAACATATTGTCAAATCAGCATCTCAATCACACTCCTGGCAAACGTGTCCTGAAAAGCCTGCAATGCAAGTAGGATCACGCTCATCTCCAGAACAGAGGTGTGAATGTGTGCCTGTGAGGAAGACCAGGAACCTTTAACTGTCCTACCTTTGAAATGGTCCTCACCTTACCGCAGGAGGGAGGCGTCCGTGGTGACCGTTGTTGAAGATAAATGAATTACAAATGGTCGCCCTTTGTTTAGCAAGGGAGACTGTAACCACCAGCGAATTTGCTTGTGATGCACTTTTGTTAACCATATACAGGAATCCAAAGGATGAGTCAGGAAGGACCACTTAATAGCCACACTCCATTGTAGGACCCTCATATCATACCTGGCTAAAGGAAAGTACAGTTGTGTACACTTACCATAAATGTAGATGTTCGAGTGTATTCACTGTTGCAGTCATTACATTTGGGTTATCTGCTTGCAGTAGCCCTCAGTCGGCCTGATTAACAAAGTCTTGGGCCCTGTGTCGGTTGCTGTCCCTTCTTCCATGACGTCAGGTCGTCAGGGGTATAAAACATGCAGCCGACGCCATTACATCAGTTTTTCTTGCCCCAGATGTCAGGTGCCCCCCTAATGGGAAGCAATTAAATCTATAAATACAAGGATATACCTCCAACAAAAAAGCAAATGCACCAAAAAGCTTTTAGAGCACAGTAAGTGAGAGTAGAGGTATAGCCAAAAGAAGAAAGGGGGCTGGAGGGAGGGTAACCAGGACTGCAACAGTGAATACACTCGAACATCTACATTTATGGTAAGTGTACACAACTGTACTATGTTCTTCATGTTTCACTGTTGCAGTCATTACATTTGGGTAGATTCCCAAAGCTAAGGTTGGGAGGAGGAAATTAAATAGAATTAGGACCAGCTATAAGGCCCTGCAAGACTGCAGTGGCAAAACCAGCTCTGGATTTAGAGAAAATTGGCAAATGATAATGCATGGTGAAAGTATGTAAAGAACTCCAGGTAGCAGCTTCTAGGATGTCCCTAGTAGGGACGTCCCAGAGAAAGGCTGCAGAGGTAGATGCAGCCCTGGTTGAATGGGGTCTGATGCCCTGTGGGATAGATTTTCCATGGTGCTTATAGCAGAAATGAATGCAGTGGCCTATCCATTTTGAAATGGTTTGTTTTGAAATAGCTTTCCCCTCTGTCCCTGCAGCAAATGCCACCAGCAGTTGTTCAGATTTCCTTTGAGGTTTAGTCCTGTCCAAGTAGAATCTAAGCTGTCTGTGCACATCTAAAGAGTGCAGTATCCATTCCCCTTTATTCTGTGGGTTAGGAAAGAAGGTAGGCAAATGAATGGACTGGATACCACCTTGGGCATGAAGGAGGGATTGGTTCTGAGGAACACCATGTCCGCATGAAAGATGATGAAAGGTTCCACTGCCATAAGGTCCTGTAATTCAGCTACCCTTCTTGCAGATGTGATTGCTAAAAGGAAAGCTGTTTTCCAGAAAAGAAATTTTAAATCTGCAGTAGCAGCTGGCTCGAAAGGCATAAGAGTGAGTTTCTTCAAGACAAAGTTAAGACCCCAGGCTGGAGTTGGAGCTCTCCTGGGTGGCCTTAAATTTTTGGCCCCTCTGAGGAACTGCTTGAGCAGTGGGTGAGAGAAGAGGGGTGGCTCTGTGCTATAATGAGCTGAAATGGCTGAGGCATGAATTTTGATGGAGGAAAAAGAGAAGCCCTTATGAAGCATCTCAGTCAAGTATTGTAGAATCTGAGGTAAATTGGGCAGTGCTGCATTCATTCCTTGAAATTGGTTCCAGGCACCGAGTCTTTTCCATTTTGCAACATAAGATTTTCCAGTACTAGGCCTCCTTGCCTCTAAAATGATATCCATCACTGATTTACTGAAGGATGGTACAGGAGAGATTAGGTAACTAGCCAGGCTGCTAGGTTCAGGGTTTGCAGCTGAGGGTGCAGAATCTGGTTCTCCTGCGGAGACAACAGAGAAGGAGTGTGAGGCAGGTGCCATGGAGCCAAGCATGACACACTGCGCAAGAGTGGGTACCAGTGTTGGCGAGGTCAGTCTGGTGCAATTAGAATCATCCTTGGCTTGTCCTGTTTGATCTTTAGTAGTACCTTGCAGAGCAGAGGAAGAGGAGGAAAGACAAACTGATAGTTTTTTGCAGCTGAAGGATAGAACATCCACTTTTCAAGATAGCTTGTGGGGAATCCTTGTGCAAAATTTGTCCAGTTGATGGTTCTGGGGGGAGGCAAACAGGTGTATATCTGGGCTCCCCCATTTGCTTGTCAACATGTTGAAAATCCTTGGTTCCAGTTTCCACTCGTGTGGGTTCATGAGGTTTCTGCTTAGTCCGTCTGCTAGTGTATATAGTTTTCCTGGCAGGAATTGAGCTTGTAGATTCACTTGGAAGCTCAAGGCTGTGTTCCACAATGCCATGGCTAGTCTGCAGAGGAGGTAAGAATGTGTACCCCCTGCTTGTTTATGTACCACATGACAGTGCTGTTGTCCATCTTTACCATTAGTTGTCCTGGAAGAATGTGGTCCTTGAAGGCTGTCAGAGCATTCTGTACAGCTAACATTTCCTTTTGATTTATGTGTAGGTGCATTTGACATGGGTTCCATTTGCCCTGAATGCACCTCCCTGCCAGGTGAGCCCCCCATGCATAGTCTGATGCATCGGTTAAAATTTGGGTGGCAGGGGGTAATGTGAATGGTAGTCCCCTGTTTTGGTGGCAGGCCTCTGCCCACCAAAGGAACTCTAGGTGTAGGCAAGATATGATAGGAATCCTTGCTTCTAGATCCTGTGAATGTTGACATCATAGGCTTTTGAGATACCATTGTAGTTTCCTCATATGTAGCCTTGCATATGGAATTAGAAGAATGCAGGAGGCCATGAACTCCAAGGCTTCCAGTATTTGCCATGTAGACAGCTGGGTTTTTATGGCCACTTGTTTGAAGTAAGTTGTCAAATGAATCCATTTCTCTGGCGTGAGGAAAGCCATCTGGGAAGTTGTATTCAAGCTTGCTCCCAGGAATATAATTTGTTGACAGGGTACCAGGTGGGATTTATTTTCATTTATGGTGAACCCCAGACAAGTCAATACCTTTTGAACAAAGGCCAGATGATTCAAAAGAATGTCCTTGCTTTCTGCCTGAATTAGACAATCGTCCAGGTATGGGTATATTTGAATATTTCTTTGCCTGCAAAATGCAATGACTGGAGCTAGGCACTTTGTGAATACCCTGGGCACAGCAGATAAGCCAAATGGCAGTGCAGAGAACTGATGGTGCATATAGCCTGCTTTGAAGTGTAGGTATCTTCCGCAGGACTCCCTGATAGGGATGTGCAGGTATGCTTCTTTTAAGTCTAGTGTTGCCAACCATGCATCCTTGCCTAGCATAGGAAGCAGCTGGTGAAAAGTCAGCATGTTGAATTTTGGAATCACCAGAAAGATGTTTAGAATAAAAAGGTCCAGGATAGGACGCCATGTATTGCCTTTTCTGGGTACCAGGAAAAGTCTTGAATAGAAACCTTGTCCCTTTTCCTTTTCTGGTACCAACTGAATAGCCCCCATGCTTAAGAGAGAGAGAGAGCACTTGATTTTGGGCCTCTGCCCACTGATTTGGGGGTAGATCTGGCCACCCGCTTGGTGTTGGTAAGGTGTGGAAGTGAAATCTGTATCCTTGGGACACTATATTTAAAACCCATTTGTCCTGGGTAATGAGTTCCCAGTTTTGGGCCTGCAGACCAATCTTTTCGCCTAAAGGAGCATTCAGTTGGGAAATGCTTGGAAGTTTTAAAAGCAAGTCATTGAGACAGTTTTCCATAGGGGGGAGTCTTACTACTCCCTGATTTGGGTACGGAAACCCCCCACTGCTTAGTTCTGTGTGTCCCCTGGGACTGAAACCTGGGGTTTCTGCTGTGTCTGGTTTTGGCTTGAGAAGACCTGGAAGGGGCTGGAAAGGACCAATTCTTAGAGGGCCAGTGCCTACTAAATCTAAGAGGCTGAACTTGTAAGAAGTCTTTAACAGTTTGCTAAGCCTCTTTTTTGAATCAGAAAAATCCTGGCTTTCCCGGTGGAAATGCTCCCTTAGAGTATGTAAGGTTTCACCAAAAGAAAAATCCTCTGGAGGGGAAGCAGAGGGAATACAGTCCTCTGCATCAGAATCCTCTTAAGTAGATAAGGGCATATCCAGATCATCAGAAAAATCAGAATTCTGTTCAGAAGATTCATAAACAAATTCAGTCCGAGGTCTCTTAGAAGAGGGGGGGGGGGTTGGCTTCTCCTGATTAGAGTTATAAGATCTTCAGCCATTCTTATCATTTGTTTTTTAGGCATAGAAGCCTGAGCATGCGGCCTGGGTGTCAGTTTTTTAGGCATGGTTCGAGATTTAGGCCTAAATGAGAATGAGGCGTCAGTTTATTATGCAAGTCCGTAGGCCTGAATACACCCTCAGAAGCCAGTGGCTGCACAGCGGCTCTAGACCCATCCAAGGTAGAGACATCCGCAGGTTCCATAGTTGAAGGATCTTGCGGCATACCGGACTCCGAATGGGTCTCAGCAGAGGCCTGTGAATCAGAAGTAGCGGGTATCAGGGGCTGCGAAAGCGCTTCACTGAGTACCGGTGAACTGGCGACTAGCTTAGGAGAAACGTTGTCTTCAGTTTTGGACCTTGGCAGCCTGTCTCTGTCTTTATCTTTGCGTTTTTTAGAAATCCCGGTAGTCGGATGGCTAACCGATGACATTTCTGGATAATTAAACCGAGAACCGAAATATTTAGAGGCAAAAATATACCGACTACGGACAGTGCGCTGATTAAAGCACAAAACCGACAGCAAGGTATGTCATGGTCAGGGCCTAAGCAAGGAATACAGTACGAATTAAAATCTTTATGAGGTATTTGCTTTCCACAAGTAATGCAATTATTAACTTTTACTGACATCGGTAAGGAGCAACAGAAAGTTTCCCCAACGGGGTACTTAGTTTTAGTTGAAGACTTCGGTTCTGAAACTCGAAAATGAAAATTTCAGGAGTCGGCCAACCGGCACTTGTGAACTGCTTCTCCTTCGGGCAACGCACAGCAAGAAAGACTGATGTAATGGCATTGGCTGCATGTTTTATACCCCTGACAACCTGATGTCATGGAAGAAGGGACCACAACCGAAGCAGGACCCAAGACTTTGTTAATCAGGCTGACTGAGGGCTACTGCAACAGTATAACATGAAAAACATCCAGCATTACCAGTGCTGCCATACGGCCCAGAAGCTTTATAAGTGTGTGTGCCAGTGGTTTCAGGAGTTGCAAACATAGACAGGGGCTCAGCCTGAAGGCTGAAAACACTGGAGCTCTGGAACCTGGCAATTTGGTGGATCATGCCTAATGGTACCCTATGAAGTCTAGAACTTGTACAGGCTGGAGGATTTTGGATAGTTGACTGCAATGCCAAAGGTGTCACACAGCTGGAGTAAGGAGTTCCTGGCTGAGATCAACAATGCCTTTATGGGGCAGTGAAGATCCAATTATCCAGGTAGCGGAAGACCTGAATTCCCTGCAGCCAGAGCCAGGCTGTGACCACTACAATGCATTTGGTAAACACTGGGGGCTGTGGTGAGACCAAGCGGCAGGGCCCTGAACTGGTAATGATGGGCCCCCAGCCAGAAGCAGGGAAGACTGGTCTATCTCATCCTTGAGGTCTATCGAGCACATCCAGGTGTCCTTCCTCAGAAGAGGTAAGATGAATTGCACCATGACCATCTGGAACCTGGTCTTTTTGATGAACTGGTTCAAGTCACTTAAATCCAAAATTGGTTTGAGGTCCTTTGTCGTCTTTGGAACTAAAAAGAAGCTAGAATAGACCCTGGATCCTATCTGGTCTGGTGGGACCTCTGAATGATTCGATTTAAGAAAAGCTTTTGAATCTTTGCCACTGCGTAAAGTCTCTGATGGGGTGGAACATATGGGAGACATTTTGGGTGACAGTTTGGAATCTCTAAAAAGGGAATGCAATAACCTCTGGATACGACTCACAGCACCCAGACATCTGAGGTGATGGTCTCCTAAGCCTTTCGGTGGAGAGCTAGATGACCCCGACTACCTCCAGAGAAGAGCAGCCGGGCAACCCTTCATGATCACTGACAGGCCACACTGGAAAAGGCCCTGCAAAAGCTGTGATTCTGCAGACCCCATCTGCCCTGTGGGCAGCATTCGTTATGATTCACCCCAGCCCTCAGGAGGAACCCTCCAGAGGGCTGTCCTGGGAAGAGAACTGTGACTTCCTGAAGAAGACATACTTACCCCCATTTTGATTCCTAGAAAAGTTCCACTGGGGGTATAAAAGTGTACTCCTATGTTGAACAGAGTCTTCCTATCTTACTCACTCCTCTACAGTGTTTCCTTAACCTTTGGCCCAGACAAGGATGACCCATCAAAAGGAGCAATGACGAAGGATGCTTTAAAACAGTTCACAAAGTTACACAAATGCATCCAGGAATGGCATCACATTGCAATCCTGGAGCCTGATGCTTGATATGCCCCATCAGCCACATAACAGATGGAAACCAGGGTGGACAATCAAGTATCCAGCTTTTTCTGAGGATACAGAAATTGCTATGTCTTGAGGGTACTTGACAGTTCGACACTCAGTCCCCCTGAAGTCTTGTCAAGTGAGATAAGTAGTTAAATGCTCTCAATGCAAAGGTGGATGATGCATAGGAACACTACCCTAATCAGTCCAGCACATGAGACTCCCTGTTTTTTTTGGGGGGTGAAATGAGGGGCTGCTCTCAGAAATCTCAATTCTAACTTCTCTGGAGAGGGGACTTCAGTGCTCCATCCTCCACCCTGGTGAATAGCTCCAAGAAATCACTGAAAAGGGCATCATCATGTGGGGACTTAAGGGAACCTTCTTCTTTCTTAAGGTCAGTATCCTCAATGAGGTCAGTATCATCCTCTCTACAATGCTGAAAGCTGAGGCAGAGGTGAGCCTCATGGATCCGAGGGTTTAGGAACCCAAGGGTATCAAACACAGGGCTGAACCTGAGGGAGCCATGTCTAATCCCGATGATGAGATCAGAGCTGAGTGGGCCAAAGCTGAAGCCCCAAGATGCATTGAGAATTCTGAAGCAGAAGCCATCGACCCCGACCCAGAAATTCCAGGTTCGACACTACAGCTCTGAGCTGCTGATGTCCCCGAACAAGTCAGGGTCGAGGCTATCAAGCCATTGGATCTAACCTGGAGGGTGGAAACTCAGTCATCTGAGACCTTAGATCCGAAGAGGACAAGGGAGAAAGCCAGACAGATGGAGCCAAGGGTACCAGTGCCGAACCCAGAACTGAGGATATAAGGCCTAATTGCATCTGTGCCTGCAAAAAGGACATCATGAGCTGCTCCACATCAGTAGTTTTGATGCTGCCCACCAACCTCAATGAATGGCTGGAAGAAGTCACTGAGAGCATGACTTGGAGGGTCTATGAAAACAGAATCCTGCATGCCAGATTAAACCTTGAACCGGGGCAGAGACGGGGAAGATTTTGGTTACTGAAGAGGTGACGTGCTGGAGGAAAAGGAGAACCCACCTTACCTAAAGGTGCCACTTTGACCAGGAAGGGGCTTGGAATGCTTGAAGCCAGAGAAGCGATCTTGCTGGATTTGGGTGCCAAAGGCGATTGCCTCCAAGGTGTTGGGGCAGATGACTGTGCCGGGGGAGCTGAAAGCCGGAAGGACCTTCGAATCTAGTGAACCTGGGGGAGCAGGTCTAGTGATAGAGGCCAACAAAGACAACTTTCACATCCTTTTGCCAGGTTTAGTCTCACTGATGAGACTTCTTGGACCCAGTCTTGGGAGACAGGAGAGAAGCCACTCTAGGGCCAGAAAAAGAAGAAGAAGGAGCAAAGGAGCTAGAAAGTAGAAGCCCTTTCAGAACTAACTTAGCCCTACACTCATTGATGACTCAGGAGTCAAAGCTCTCACAAATGGAACATACCGAATCTAGATGCCCCATACCTAAACACTAGACACATTTCAAGTGTGCTTCCTGGGAAGGCAACTTGTGCCTGCAGGAAAAACACTTTTGAAAACCTTTGACTATCTATAACAGTACCTAAACCACAGCACAACAACAACTACATGACACAACGCCTAATGACAGATGGGTAAAATAGCAGGAAGGGAAAAGAGATGACACACTACACTACACTAACTAACTAACTAATTCTACAAGTGAACAAAAAGAAACAACAAGAATGACTCACCAACGGTAAGGGAACAGAGAATCTCACCAAAAATACTGTGCTAACTCTTCCAAATGGAAAAAGCAGACTGGAGCCAAATGCCAAGCTGCAGACATGAACAGCAGCAAACTAGATCTGAGGAGCTGATGGAGGAGCAGGAAATTTTGGGTAAGGAAGGTGGAGCCAAACGGGTTAAAGATGTTCGAATTGGCCGGTTTCAGATCTGAAATTCCACAGGCTGAATCCAGACAGAGCAGACATCTTATCAAAAATTTCCTCTCCCTTGCCAGCTTTCATAAACTGACATGATTTATCCATTCTCATATCCCCTGACTGCTTTAATTCCATTTTTGCTCACAATGTAAAATCTCATGTGACATGGCATGCTCATAACTCCCCTAAGATCTGCCATTTTCTGGTAGCTGGGGGACATCAGGAGAAGAAAACGGCAGTCTTTGCAAATGAGGCTCTATTTTATATGGAACAGAATTTTGGAATACTCCTTGGAATATTAAAGGCATTTCAGGTTTTGGTGGACTATGAAAGAAATAACAAAAATGAAGCCACAGTAGCAATCTTTGCTCTTACACATGAGGTGGTACAGCAATAACTGTACTTAAGGGGTCACTATAAAACGAAGCACCAAGGGGTATGGATAAGAAGGAAGCTCAGGGGTCACTATAAAACGAAGCACCAAGGGGTATGGATAAGAAGGAAGCTCAGGGGTCACTATAAAACGAAGCACCAAGGGGTACGGATAAGAAGGAAGCTCAGAAAGCAGCAAGAGAACCCTAGGAAGACACTAACATAAAATACTTGGGACTGTAACAAAAGGGAAAATGATACATTTGGACTTGGATAATAAAATATTGGCCATAAAAATGGTAATTTACTACACTGGACAAGACTTCTATCAACCACAACTGACAATTTAGGATTTGATACAGAAAGTATTAAGACATTTTATTTGGGCAGGTAAAAGACTTAGGCTGAGTTGGGATAAATTAATTCTACCTGTACAAAGTGTGGTTTGGGACATCCAAATCTGCAAAGCTGTTACAGGACCACACAACTATGGATGGAGTACTTCACGCTACTGGAACAGTATAAGGCTAAAATGAGTTGAGTCTAGGACAGAAGCTGCTGTTAAAGGGAAATTATTAGGGCATGTAAAACACTGCATGATAACTATACCATTCAGAGAGAAGAGAAAAGATTGGGAAGAGAGAGACTAGAAAGGCAGTAACAGACAAAGGAATAATGGGAAAACACCTGTACGGCTCCTCAGTATGCAAAAAAGTTCAGAAGGTGTAAGACTTTTGCTTAGGTTCATAGGAGTATACTAAGTAAACGACCATCAGGACCCATATGAGCCTAGCTGTGCAACCCAAACATGACCCGCAAATTAGATGTATATAGGTGTAATTTATTGACTGCCTCTATCCATCAGAAGTGTTTGCTAGGGTATTTCCATATCCCAAGCACACTTCAGAGAACTTTTCCTCGGGTAGATAGAAATGCTGGAGGTGTGATGAAAAAGAGAGAGATAACCAGGTAGATGTTTTTTGGGCATGCAATGAGTTGGCAGATTTTAAAAATTCCCTTCAGTGTACTCCATCAAAAATGTTGAGGGAGCAAATGGCTGCATCTTAAGAAAGGATTCTTTAGAGCTGGGACATAGAATCTGAATTACCTCTACGTAGTAAGGCCTTATTAAAATAAATTCCACTGGCTGCCAAAAAAAACAATTGTTACAAAATGGAAATCAAAAGATAAACCAACTGTAATTGAAACACTGAATATTTCAAAAGAGATAAAGGAACTGCACTTGGAATCTTTATAGAATCTATGAATCTAGAGGACAGGGACAGGAGGTGATTAGGGCATGGTACATAAGCCAAGATTCTGGGTTCATCTGAAAGAGGATGGGTGAATATTATAATCATGTAGCAAAAGAAAGGTTTAGTTTGCTTGGAGCAAGTTTGGTAATACATCAGTGATTGGTGTCAAAAATGGAAAGTATGGACAGGTAAAGGTGTGTGTGTGTTTCTGGAGAGGGATGTCAGTCCCAGAATTATTAAAAATTCTGACTGAGGCTAGAACTCTACAGGTACTAAAGACAAGAATAATTAGTAGATTTTATAAAGTGCTCCACAATAACTATAATAACCAAGAGACAAGATGAAAGGAGGATACGCAACATTCAAGGGAATAATGGCACTTATTTCAAGATATGCTGAAATGTCAAGAGATGATTCTGAATCTTTGCATGGAAATGCCTACGCAGAAACCTTTATACACCAGATAAAGTACACAAGATGTTTATTCAGGCAGACTTGAAGGTGTAAGAGATGTAGGTTGGACAAGAGAGGGGACTGAACTTACATTCTGGGCTTCTCCAAAATTAATACACTTCAAAAGGGACTTGCTGGAAATGTTGAAAAATCTAGTACCTTCAAATTAACTCAGATATATAATAAATTTGGAGGACTGACTTGGATCAACCTAGGCACTATAAAACACTAGTAGTAAGACTAATAATATTAGTGGCCATAAAACAAGAAAAATAATTAAAAATGCAAAAAGAAAATGGAAGTCAGTGTTGAAAATTTCTCAGAAATCATGAATAATATGAAAGAAATGGAATATAAGGCAATGGCATAGAGAAGTTCATACCAAATTCCTCTATATTTACCATTTTTTTATGAAAATAATAAGGTGCCATGAATTCCCAACTGGCCCGTTTAAATCCTGATTTCATTTTTATTTTTATTTTCATTTTTATGTGCATGCTGATGTCATCACGCATCGCCAGTGTATCCCGTGGATCCATCAATGTGCAGGAGCGTGCATGATGACGTCAGTGTTGCAAGACAGCACCTGTGAGGTGCAAGCATAAGCATTCAGTTAGTATTTTGCAGATAGGAAAGTTAAAGTGAAAAAACAATGTTATGGCTATGAATCCATGACTTGAGCCAGCCATCCAAAGAAAAAGACATGGTCTGTACAGACATCGGAGACTACTGTCTGAAACTGCTGTAGCATTCGCACTGTGCACGGCGCACACACTTATTTTCTTGGTTTTATTTACTAGAGTGAGTTTGCTTTTTGTTCCCTTCCAGTCAGCTGGGATTCTGCTGGATCGGGAAGGGAGAGCTGACAGCTGCAGGTGGCAAAGCAGATTAAGAGCAGCAGCAGAACTTCTGCAGATCGAATCAGTAAGGACCAAACAGTAAGTAGCAGCTTCCAACTATCACTCTCAGTGCATAATCACATGCCCACAGGATGAGCAAGCCCACAGGATGAGCAAATTTACTTCCTCCTCGAGGTAAAACTAGAGAATTCAGTTCTTAACTGGGAATCTGGAAAGTAGAAACAGAAACAGAAAAAATTAAGTCAGTGCAACACAGTGCAATGTCAAGGAGGGAGTAATCAAACTGTAACTAAATCAGACAGGGTCACAACTCCAGAAATAATTAGGGACACTGGGACAAACAGGGTCAGGGACACTTTTAAAATATTAGCTAAATATTAACTTTATAATATTGACTGACAAAATAAGCTCCTATGAAATAATGTGCATTATCTGAAGTCCATAACACTAATTATTGTCATTATATATCTGTATCTATTTACCTACATGTATACCTCATGTAATTCACTATCAAACCTTTTCTGCAAAAGCCACCAGTTTTAGGAGGGAATCAGGATTAAGGGGAAGAACCCAGAAAGAGGTAATATGAGTCAAAATCATAGACAGACAGAGGTACGAGAATGAGCCAAGCATCAGCAACTACTACATTTATTTATAAAAATCTAATCATGCATATTGGTATTTATGGAAGCACAAGAGAGAAGGTGATTTCAGATTAGGAATAAGACTTATTTCGTGCATTGATTAGAATGGCACATGATGCCCTGCATACTAACAACAACAGCGGCTTGTTATAACTGATAATTATGACAGACTTCATTATTTTCCTATTATAATTAATAGTAGGTACAGTTCTTTTATACATGACATTACATTTACTGATGTGTTATTTGACTGAATTTATATAAGGATGCAGATAAGAGGATGTCAGAGTGTACGTATCAGAAGTGTGGTGATAGGGAAGAAAGTTGAATGCAAAGTGTTTTACATGCCTGTTGCCTGCTACTTCTGTTAAGATTTTTTGTTAATGCTGTTAAGGGACTTTAACTGGTTCATAGGTGTGTATTAGGCTAACGGCCCTGGGGCCTTTACAAGCCTAGCCATAGGATTACCCTGGCATCGTGCCACCAGACCTTAGTTTCTGAGTAGAGCCACTGGAGTTATCCCCGGGTGAATTTTCTATTTCCCATCCACTCATAAAGATTTCTCTTGAAGAGGGTCAGTGAGGTGCTCTTGCTTGGTGGTAGACATGTATGGGAAGTCTATTCCATAGCATGGGCAGTCTATGGGTTATGAACCTGTCCCTCCAGTACATTCTGTTGATTGTGGTAATGAGGTTGAGGTCTCTGGAGCATGTGGTGCGGAGGGATTGGGATTTCTTTAGATGTGTCATTTCTAACAGAGCTGGGTCAGACATGGCTTTGTAAGTTAAGCAGAGATTGCCTCTAAGTAGGTGATATGAGACAGAGAATAGTTGGAGTTTTTTCAGTCTGTCCATATAGGACAAGTGTTTAAGGCCTAGGATCCTCTTTGTGAGGTAGTTTTGCGGCCTCTCCAGTTGTTGGTGTCCAGTGAGGTACATGCCAAATGGGGCATTGTACTCGATGATTGGCCTAATGAGGGAATGACCTCTTTCTTCCTGGATGCAAAACCCTTAGTAATGAGATGTGCCACACAGAAGGACTTTCTGACCACAGTGGTAATGTGGTGATCAAAAGAGAGGTTGCTGTCAACCTGTGTTCCAAGACCTCTTATAATGCCTTCTGTGTTCAGTGGACTACCATCAACGTGGTAATTCATGGGAACCGGGTTTTTCCCAAAGGGGATGACGAAACATTTTTTGGCACTGAGCTGGTAAAAAATGATTTGTATTTAGTTTTACACCAGTTTAGTAGTTAAAATTAGTTTCATTGGTATTTATTTCAATTGCATACCAGTTTGGTACTTGTGACAATTTATTTGATTTATTTTCTTATGAAAAAGTTGTAGTTTAACTTTATACAAGTCTAGTCATTCATTTCACTTTATTTTTATTAAAGAAAAATGTTCTTTTAGTTTTATACAAGTTAAACTGTTACTATAAACAAAACACTATTGTTATGGTTATATTTTGTGTTATTTTGTACGTTTTTCAACTTGTATTTGAATGTCAGTATCCCACAATTCCACTGGAGTAGGCAGAGTTACAGTATTATGCATGTGAACTTTGTTAATTAGCATCCAGTTTTTTGGCCAGATAAACCAACTTTTCATGGGCCTCTGCCCAGATTTTTGATATCTCCAGGTTGAGAAGTATGGAGAAATGGCACACTGCGTACACTAACAAATGATATTTATGCTCATAAAGGATAAAGAATAAACCTAGAAATAAAATAATGTAGCAGGCTGACAGTGTTGAGGAGGCAATATACACTTGAAAGTTATCATGCACTCAGTGTTCTAACTTAATAGAAAAGTAATATATCTTAATGAAGCTGACATTAATTAAGTCATAATCCTTGGTATTAGACTGAGTACAGCTGTTTGGTTTATATAAAAGCAAGAGATGTCATGAGTGTTTTTAAAAAAATCTGACCAGCCACTGAGGAAAAATATGACAGCATATCATGCACAGAGACAGCACGGATTAATAGATGTTACTGTTAAGTTTTAATAAAGTTCTGATTCTTGGAAAAAATGGTTATGCAGGTAGTACTACTTTTTCTATACCACTCTTCCTGACACATTTCTTGTGACATCATGAACATCGAATGCCAGCAGAAAGTGTTCTGTATCAGTGATACACATCTTCCCATAATCTGCCCTCCCCCCACTGCTACCTTGCACAGCCATAAACAGTAGCAGCAACTGCAAACATCATTTATTAACAGAATACAGGAATTGTACAAATACTATAAACACTGTCTGCATACTTATGTGAAGAAAAATTAAATGATTATGCCCGCTCTGTCAAGTAATGAGGAATTATCAATGCCATCAGAACACTCCACTTACTTGAAATTTTTGATGTAAGTATATGAATCTTCTCTAATGAGCAGCTGTGACTTGATCATGTTATCTCTTAGCCCAAACTTCTGCATTGATAAGATCTGTGCCTTGTTTGCAGACATCACATTAGCATTCCGCACCTTACCATCAACTGCATCACCTTTTGGAGCACCTTTCCTTTGTGGGGAAAAAAAAGACAAAGAAACTGTTAGTTTTTGTGCCAACAATGCATGTTGCTTTTGGCAGGACTGTAAAACAATGTCCCAGAAAATGCATTGCCAATTTCACTGGGATAGTTTCAAAGATCAGTAATATCCTTAACTAGGTGCCACAAGACATTGTATAATCTACAAACATTCCTGAATATAAGCAAAGGTTACAAAAGTAAACAATTTCTGATTTCTAAGGCTGGTACAAGAAGCACATTAACCTGCCAGTCACAATGACTTGGGTTATTCAAATCTGCCACCAGTAGTTAGCCTGATGGCATTTGTCTGCAATGTATCCAGGTATTAGCTATGGTTTGGATGCAAGAAGGTCAGGCTGGGAAAGGGATAACATGGGGACAAACTGTTAACTTTTTTTAAGGGAAGAGTGTGGTCCTTCAAACCTCTGGTGTATAGACTGGAAATAACTGTAGCTGATTTGGGTACTGCAACACAAAGGGCAGCATTGTTTTACTACAAGTGGCTGAGTCTCAAGTACTCAAAACACAGTCTCAAAGCTAGGGACTTGAATGGTTTGTAGCTTGTGTGGGCTGCTGCTTGTGCTCAAACTCAAATGAGTTCAGGCAAACAGCTACTGCACCTTACCTGAGCACATTTCCGGAGTTGAAACGAGGCACGTGCAGCAGCTGTGGGAGGGAGTGTAAGTGTAGATTAGTGCACGGATGGAGACAGGATTAAGGGTTAGTGAGCAGGAGGGGAGTTTTAGGGTTAGGAGAGTGATCACAGGGATTTAGGGAGCATGAGGGGTGTTTTAGGCTTAGATGTGGAAAGAGTGGTTTAGAATTAGGGAGTGAGAAGGAGGTTTTAGGGTTAGGAAGTGGGAAAAGAGTTTTATGCTTAGGGAGCAGAAAGGGAATTTCAGGTTTAGGGATTGAAGACTGGGGTTAGCTAATGAATGGGAGTTTTGGATTAAAGTTAAGGCTCTGTTAGGGCTATAGAGTATTATACTGTTGGGGATTGGAAGGACTAAGTAGTTATGGGAGATGGGGCTAGTGGGAGATCTAACATTTGCTTTTTCAAGCAAAGGTGTTGCAAGCTTCTCACACATGAGCACTTGTATTAGACTCGGGCAGGACAAGTCACTTTGTGGAAGAGGGATCATGTAGGAATGCAAATACAGTAACAAGTGTTTAGACTGCAGGTGGACCACTGCATATCGCAAGCTCCAAGGTGAATGTGGAACAACAGGTACAACTCCTCTTCTTGCTGAAATATGACAGCTCTAAGTTCAGGCTGTACAACTTTCATCTTACAGAGTGAACACTTTGTGAAAATTCATTACATTTTTAATGAAAGTACTCTACTCTAACCAAACCGCAGGAAAATGGACAAAAATCTCACTGAGGCAAGTAATAAGTGAAGCAGACTTACAAATAATGCCTGCATAACATGGAGATGAGTACCAAAATCATGGTGTAATAAGTAAAAAAAACTCTTTAATGACACCATAAAATGCTTCATCCTAAGATTAAATTTAATTTTTTTCTTTTTTCTACAGAATTTACTTTGTACAATTTTCAAACATACCTTTGGGAAGAAAAAAAAAAAAACAAATGACAGTAATTCATTTAACTTATAAAGACTGCAAAGTCAAATCTTGGTTACAATAAGTTGTCTGTTAAAGAAATAGGACCTACATTGCTAAAGAAAACTGTATTTATTGTACAGACATGTTTACAATTTTATTTACCTTCAACAGGTAGGGTCACGTAACAAAACTAGTCTAAGCCTGATGTCTACCTGAGTTTCCTTGGGCTTCATCTGTAATGTACTTTTTCTCTAGAGTATATCTCAAAGTAGTGAGATACAGGTCTCAATCACATCAACCTGGGCAGCTTTCCACTATTTAGTGACATGCATTTGTACTGCTGTTAACAAATGTCAATATGATACACAGAAACTGTTGCTTATATGTAAATAGTTAAAAAATTGTGTGTGTGTCTTTTGGCTTTTCCCAGTTAGAGGTCGCCACAGCGGAACTCCGGTCCGCTAATGATTGGCAGTTGATACGCACAACCTTCAACGAAGGTACGCCCATTCATGCATGTCTCCACGCAGAAGAAGTTCTAGCTGAGAGTCGAACTGGTCAGCGTCTTACTGTGAGGCGACAATGCTACCGCAACACCACCACCGCGGATGTAAATAGTATTAAATAGTTAAAAAATAAAATAAAAAAATCAAGACTTTAAGTTGATGCTTATACAAAAGGACAAGGAACGGTCTAATAGTAAAAAATATTCAAAGAAAAAGATCTATACTGCAGGTTACTGATGTTTTTAGAAAAGAACAAGAGTTCAGCACCAAAGGACTTCCATGATGGCTGTAGGCTGAGCAACAGCTTAATTTCAGCTATACCAGTGTGAAAACAAAAACTCGGGAATGAAAACAGAAACTCGGGAAAATTTCAGCAACTGGCTAGTAAGTGCACAACAGCCTGGGATGCCAGTAAAAAAGAAATTCAGAGAACCTGAAAGAAAATCAGTCACAAAAGGTGAGGAGAAAACACTGGTTAGGAAGAGTCATGCAGCTGTTCATCAAAAAGCAGCTCAAGCTCCAGCTTTGGTGCAAGACATGACTTCCAGTAACCGAGAGGAATAAATGAGTTCACTGTACTCACAGCTGATTACAATGAAATGAAACACTGAATGAGAATATCAACTCAAATAACAAAAGGCTGGAAAAATGGAAGAAGTTTTAAATAGACAATCAGATGAGCTGACAACTGCAAAAGTCAGAGGTTGAAATCAAGATAAGGCTGGCTGAGTATGAGACTACTCAAGAAGAGAGGATTCAAAAAAGTGTGGAATTAGAGGGCACAGCATGTGGGGAAAACCTGAGATTTTCTGCTATAGCAGAGAAACTGTAAGGAACATATACTATTAATTTTATGAAAGCACAAATAAGCAACTGTACAAGTATTCCACAGCAGGAGTTTGTAACTGAAAGGACACATCATGTGTTTGCTTCACACCTGACCATGAGAAAATAACCCACACCTTTAATAGTAATGATGAAATCCTACCAGCAGAAAGAATAGATTATGACATAACTGAGGCAGAATGACAAAGTATAAAAGTGGGAGACAGTACAGTGTGGAAAATTATTACCTACTGTACACCAGGCAGAAGAGGAATACATTTATTCCAGCAATCAGGAAATGTTGAGAAGTAGGTGTGAGATTCCAGCTATTTTCAGAAAGGGTCAAAATCATTTTTTTTTTTTATGCAGAACATGCTAAGGAGGAAATACAAATGTTTGCCCAAGAAAAAGTGAACTAACAGAATGGGATTCTGTTTCTTATTCTTCTAATAAACCCCACAGACAGACCATGCAAGTAAAACCTTTTTTTTTCAAATTTCCAAAGGAAGATGCTTGAGAAACAGAAAAAAAAGTATAACAGTTGATTAGAAGAACCAGAAGTACATTGGAAATGAACCAGACACTGGATTTGGGAGATGGAGATTAATAGGAAGAAAACCATTAACTTGAAAACTGATGTATACATGTGGGAGGGATCACAAAGCATTAATTGCATTTGTGAAAATAACAAGCAACAAGGAAACCCTGGCAATTAACAGCCCAGTGCAGAAAAGGAAAATATATCAAGATAAATTACCAAGGCTGATATATGGCTGTGTATATAATTCCACACAACATCTGGTATAAAAAAGTCCACTTTAATCAGCATAAAAAATATGATTAGCGTTTTCACAACAAAAGCTGCTTCATCAGATCACACACACTAAAAGCCACAGTCATTTTATATACCTATATTTTATATAGTTATCAACTATCAACCATGTAAGTAAGCAACCAACTAATTAACTGAAATAAAGACATACTGCAATACTAATAAAAACATACATCATTATGCAGTAATAAATAAAAATGAAGACTAAAAATCAAAACTGGTTTAATAGGGACATGATTATTCACCCTGTCTAGTATCTTCATGCACAACACTGACACCATGAACGTAAACTCATGTCCAGTTCCAGTTGTACTGTGCCAGGAGAGGATTAACATATAGCGCTATAGCTAATACACATGAATACAACTGAAACTAGATATAAGTTTACGTTCATGGTGTTTGATGTTGTGCATGAAGATATCAGACAGGGTGATATAGTGAACAAGACAGAACAAAGGGAGCTGGCCTGGATACTTAAGCTTGGAGGACATCTCAGTCCAGGTCTGGATGATCATGTCCCCATGAAACCAGTTTTGAAGGGACGCAAATTAAAGAAATGATGGCAAGTGAAATGAGAATGTAGACAGCTTGTGTTTTTATGGCTGCTGCATTTAGTAATTATTTCCCTTTATGTCACCCTATGGTTGACTTAGCAAAATATTTCATTGTATTATTTGATGTTTTTAGCTACAATCACATTTTGATCTTCATTTTTAGTCTTCATTTTTATTTATTACTGCATAATTATGTATGTTTTTATTAGTATTGCAGTATGTCTTTAAGTACTTCAGTTAATTAGTTGGTTGCTTAGTTACACAAATGTACTTGTTATTATTGGTTGATAGTTATATAAAATAACTTTGTGGCTTTTAGTGTGTGTGATTTGTTGAAGCAACTTGCATTGTGAAAGCGCTAATCATATTTTTTATGCTGATTAAAGTGGACTTTTTTATACCAGAAGGCATGTGGAAATATATACACAGCCGTGTATCAGCCTTGGTGATTTATCTTGATACATTTGTGAAAATGAAGAAACAAGAAAAGCTGGAAATATTGGACAATTTTCTGACTTTGTTAAATTTATATGGGACTCCAAAACAAATGCCCTACTTCTTGTCATTAACATTTGGAAGAACATTTAGGAGAGGTGAAGAGGAATGAAAGAGTTAACTGCAAGTACAACAATACATTTATGAGGGGAAGAGGAAGGAAAGAGTTAACTGTCAGTAAAACAAAATGTTGTTCTTAACGTTATTTTAAAATGCATGACATATACTGCATGACACAAAGTAAAGCTTTTTCAGTTATTTTTGTATGTAACAGGGATACTAAAATAAACAGGTGCCCCTATGTTTTCCTTCTTTCCTTTTTCTTGTTAGGCACTGCAATTTAAAAAGAGAAGAAAGCCTGGACAAACAATATTACATAAGAAAAATCAATATGCTTTTTTCTTACTTTTGCATATGGAAATGACTGGATTAAGGTCCTTAGCTTGATCTAATACAAAGTTTTAATGGGAAGCAAATAAATAAAAGAACACTGAATATAATGAACAGTTTTGCTTCAGCAAATAAATGTTTACAATTAAATATTGTAGTTTATCTGGTTCTCATATCTCAGTGGAGACAATCTGATAAAAAACAGAATACCTCTTTCTTTCAACGGCTGGGATATAACATTTTCTGAAAGCATTCAAGTTGTTTTCTACATCTGGGAGAGGAATAAAGATAAGACAAAAACAGATCATGCATATTAGAAGGGTTCAAAGTCACTATTTGAAGATGTAGTTTTGTGTGTTAGTATTAACAGGTTCTGTGGGACTCTGGGGAGTGTGTCTTTTTTGTCTGAGGGTTTTCACTAAAACAAAAAGTCTTGTAAGATGTGACATAGGTTCAAATGTATATAACATAAAAGATCAACCTGCCAAACATTAGTGTATGCATGCTACACAAAAGCTGAAACTAGAAACTAAAAAAAAAAGCTGTTTTACATAACAGGTGGGAATATTAACTTCTTTTCACAATGACAGCACTTTCCATATTATCTTGAAATGTGAATGGTTTTACACACCTATATATATATATATATATATATATATATATATATATATATATATACACACACACATATATGTATGTGTGTGTATGTTCATCGGTTCACAGGTGTGTACTAGGCTAATGGCCCCGAAGCCTAGCCCATAGAATACCCTGGCAATGTGCCACCCGACCTTAGTTCCTACTGCCTCTGTTGAGTAGAGCTCACTGGAGTGATCCCCGGGGTGAATTTTCCATTTCCCATCCACTCATCAAGATTTCTCTTGAAAAGGGCCAATGAGGTGCTCTGCTTGACATGCAAAGGAAGTCTGTTCCATAGCATGGGGAGTCTCTGGGTTATGAACCTGTCCATCCAGTATGTTCTATTGATTGTGGTAATGAGGTTGAGGTCTCTGGAGTATGTGGTCTGGAGCGATTGTGATGTCTTAAGATGTAGCATTTCTAACAGCTGGGTCAGACATGGCTTTGTAAGTCAAGCAGAGATAGCCTCTAAGTAGGCGATATGAGAGAGAATAGTTGGAGTTTTTTGATTCTGTCCATATAGGACAAGTGTTTAAGGCCTAGGATACTCTTTGTGAGGTACTTGTGAGGCCTCTCCAGTTGTTGTAGGTGTCTAGTGAGGTACATGCCAAATGGGGCACTGTACTTGATCACTGGCCTAATGAGGGAAGAATAGAGGGAAACAATGACCTCTTTCTTCCTGGATGCAAAACCCTTAGTAATGAGATGTGCCACATAGAAGGACTCTCTGATCACAATGGCAATGTGGTGGTCAAAAGAGAGGGTGTTCAGTGGACTACCATCAATGTGGTAATTCAAGGGAACTGGGTTTTTCCCAAGGGGGATGATGAGACATTTTTTGGCACTGAGCTTAAGGCCATGGTTCTGACACCAGTTGTTGATCTCAGTGAGGCCTTACTGTAGGATGTCAAGATCACTTGGGGAAGTTAATAATAGCAATTGTCTGTGAACTTTGTCAGCCAGAGTCCCTTTGTGTTGGCCTGGACTTTAGAGAAGTAGATACCAAATAGGAGAGGGCCCAGACCAAACTCTGTGGGACTCCACTTGTGACTGGTCAGCAGTCTGACTTGGAGTCACCTACTTTCACACTGTGGGTTCTATCTGTGAGCCAGTTTGCAACCCACCTAGTGATATAGGGGATGATGCCCAGCTTAGTGAGGTTTTCTATGATTCCTGAGTGGGGAATGGTATCAAAGGCCTTGGCCAGATCAAGGTAGGCTGTATAAACCACCTTGCCTTCATCCACAGCTCTGGTGACTGACTCAAAGAAGTCAACCAAGTTGAGCAGGCATGATCTACCCTTCACAAAACCAAACTGTGTAAGATCCAGAGTTTGGAGATTCCCTATATCCTTGTTTATTAGGTCCATGATGATGCGTTCCATAGCCTTGCATATCAGACTTGTCAGGCTAATGGGGCGATAGTTCCCAGGATCTGTAGTCGCTCCTCCTTTGTGGAGAGGGATGACTGTAGCAGTGCGCCAGAAATAGTAGTGAACTATTCATGCCTGGAAATAACTCAACATGTGAATTTGATAAAGAAAGGACTTTACGATGGTTATCCGGCAAAATATCTCAGATGAAGGAAAAGGGAAGTACTTATATTAATTGAGTGTAAAGCTCCAATAATGTTAGAAGAGGGGAAAATATAATAATGGTAAATTTGTAGTAATAAGGGGCTACTGGCAAGAGAACAGGATTACTCTGGCATGTATTTATATTCCACCTAAAACTGCTACAATGGAGCTTAAGAAAATTCTGGGAGAAATAATCAGCTTTTAGCAGAGAATATTGCTTATAGGTGGGGACTGGAATTTGATTTGCAACAGTGAGGATGTATCTTGGGGGCCTAAAAGGGAAATATAACAAAAGAGGGTAGATTTTTTAAGAAATTTATGAAAATATTTGGTATGGAAAATGTGAACTCAGTAGTAGGACTTTGGAGAGAATTTACATATTATTCCCCAAGGTACAAAAGCCAGGCTAGGCTAGGCAAATTATATTTCACAGGAACATGTGCATTTAATTGAAAGTTTTGATATGCATCCAATAACTATTTCAGATCAAGTGCTAACAATAATTAAAATAAAAATGCAAGGTTATGAAATAAAAATGAGACACAGGTGCTTCCCCACCTATCTGTTAAAGAGAAAGGCATTTAATGAATGGGTAATGTAAATTATTCAGGAGTTATTAGGGAAGACAGAGATTTCTTCTGAAAATATAGCTAGGTAGTGGGATAAAATTAAAGTGGAGTTTACAGGGTGAAAACAACAATAAAAAAGAGACATGATTAAGACGCAACAAGAATTATTTAGAGGGTTAAATTATTGCTGAATAGGGGAATCTCACATAACAAAAAGAGATGCAATTCCTAAGTGCTAAAGAGAAAATTTGATAACTCCACAGCACAAATTTTAGAACAATGTCTCAGGCAGCAGAAAGTAGAAAGGGTTGTTGCAAAGCTTAGGGAGACTATAACAAGGAAAATAACCAGAGATCTTGTAGAGGTATTAGAAATATTTCCGAAATTTTATGAACATTTGTATAAACCAGAGACATGCGGAAATCAAGAAAAAGTATAAATGGAAATATTTATGGTAGAATTAAATATGCTAAAGTTAGTGGTAGATGAGGCTCAATTACAAACAGGGCAGCAGGAGATGTAATAAAAATGGTGGTAACCAATCTACAAGAAAGTCCCCAGGAACAGAAGGTATTCCTGTGGAAGTTTGAAAGCTAGGAGAGGAAAGTGATAAATATCTGGTTTTACGGTACTTTAAAAGCAGGAGCAGCACCAACATCTGGAAAGAAAGCAGTGGTGGCTGTACTACCTAAAGATGGTAAAGACCCATCAGATCCAGCTACATATAGGCCCATTTTGATACTAAACCATGACTATGAAGTGTTTATGTCTATAATGGCTAAAAGAATGACAAAGATGGTTTGTGGAATGGGGGCAAACATTTGGCAACATTAATAGATCAATGATGATGCAGACCAAAGTAGAATGTATGAAAATACCACTGTTGTTGGTGGGTCTCGATGGAGAAACCATTCAAAAGAGTAAGCGAGGATTTTATGAGAAGGGCAATGGAAGCATTTGCATTCCCTGACAAAATTATAAGATTGATTAGGAGGATATATGAGGGATCAGAGTCGAAAATTAAACTGTGAGGGGGTTTCTTTCTGATAAGTTCTGTTTCAGCAGAGGAACTAGGAAGTGGCGTCCTCTTTTCATTTTGTTATTTGCACTATACTTAGAACCACTTGCAAAGAAATTCAAGGACTTAATTGGTATGACAGTGAAGAAATGCTGGCTTTATTTGCAGATGGTATTATTTTACACAGGATACGCAAGAAGTTCAGTTGTGAATGCTCTGCCATTTCACAGTGAACTGATCGAAGGAAGGACACTGAGGAAACTCGGAGCTATAATATATAACATTAAGTATCCTGTTTTTTGTTTATTTTGTTCTTTATTTCTTTGTTATTTATAGCACTTTGTGTACTGTGTATTTTTCTAGCTAGTTTCACTGTGTGTGAGGTATTAACTGGAAATTGTCCACCTTTATTAAGCATCTGTTGGGTTGTTTGTTTCTGATAACTGGTTACAGTAAACTCTTTTTTTTCTAGAGGCTCCTTTAGCTGTTTAAAACTTTCATTTAACGGCTCACTGCTGCTTTTCAGCTGTGAAACATTTCTGCAGTTTGTTCTAAGTAGAGGGGATATTTGTAGCATTTCCATATTCAGGCTTGTATTTGGGCCTAGTGTTTGTGGATGCTGTGTGTGTCTGAGCACATATTCAGAGACATTGGTTTGGCCAATGCCATCAGGCATTTCTGTGAGAGAGAATTGTTTGAGGTCATTGGCTGACTGAGGTCACCTGGACTACAGCTTAGACTAAGCACCTCATTGGTTCTTTTGAGATTTCTTTCTTAAAAGCTGTCTCAGGTTTCAACTTTCTGTTACCTAAGAAGTTCAGTTGTGAATGCTCTGCCATTTCACAGTGAACTGATCGAAGGAAGGACACTGAGGAAACTCGGAGCTATAATATATAACATTAAGTATCCTGTTTTTTGTTTATTTTGTTCTTTATTTCTTTGTTATTTATAGCACTTTGTGTACTGTGTATTTTTCTAGCTAGTTTCACTGTGTGTGAGGTATTAACTGGAAATTGTCCACCTTTATTAAGAATCTGTTGGGTTGTTTGTTTCTGATAAATGGTTACAGTAAACTCTTTTTTTCTAGAGGCTCTAGCTGTTTAAAACTTTCATTTAAAGGTTCACTGCTGCTTTTCAGCTGTGAAACATTTCTGCAGTTTGTTCTAAGTAGAGGGGATATTTGTAGCATTTCCATATTCGGGCTTCAATTTGGGCCTAGTGTTTGTGGAGGCTGTGTGTGTCTGAGCACATATTCAGAGACATTGGTTTGGCCAAAGCCATCAGGCATTTCTGTGAGACAGAATTGTTTGAGGTCATTGGCTGACTGAGGTCACCTGGACTACAGCTTAGACTAAGCACCTCATTGGTTCTTTTGAGATTTCTTTCTTAAAAGCTGTCTCAGGTTTCAACTTTCTGTTACCTAAGAAGTTCAGTTGTGAATGCTCTGCCATTTCACAGTGAACTGATCAAAGGAAGGACACTGAGGAAACTCGGAGCTATAATATATAACATTAAGTATCCTGTTTTTTGTTTATTTTGTTCTTTATTTCTTTGTTATTTATAGCATAGTTGGTGGCTTTGCAGATGCCCGCCCCTAGTGTAAATTTGATCTGGGACCCTCCTCCCAGTCTAGTGTCATTACCTCATTCTACCCAGTACAGGGAGAACATTTGAGAAGGCCAATCAGCTTAGTTTCGGCTACTCCTTTCTCTCTTTCCTTTCTCTTTTTCCACTAAAAAAAAAATGTATCTGCTTTTACTGTATTTGTGTTTTTTCCTACTTTATTTTGCTTTTGCGTCATCTTAAAAGTACTCAATTGTATTTATTACTGCTTGGTATAACTTATTCTAAGCCTTTTAGTTTAAGCAATTGGGCTTTAGACCAGTTGTTTTACATTAGGAAGGTTTGTGGGCTGCACTGTGGTGGCAGGACAGGTAGCTTACATCCTTCTAAGTTGGGAACTGCTGATTGAGGGCTCGGAGTCTGTTATTCTAAAAGTGTATTAGTTCTGGTTTAAGCACCAGGGCTTCAGGCCAGTTATTTTACATTAAGAAGGTTCATGGTCTGCACTCTTGTGGGAGAAGAGGCTGGACTCTGCCCTTCTGAGCTGGGAATTTCTGGTTAAAGGCTTATAGTGCCTGCATATTTGAACTATTTCTTACTGTAATTGGTACAGCTTGTTTGCTGTAGCATAGACTAGATCCAGGCCTGCTGAATCTAGTTTTGTCTGTATGCTTATTTCCCTGAAAAGCTAATTCCACCTAAAACGTGGCTTTTCAGCGCTTCTGTGGATCCCTAGTGATATCTGCATTGCTTACTGTACTTTTTTCCTTGTTTCACTTAAAAGAAAGTTACTGTTTGTCATTTTTGCATTTAAGTTACCTGGCACTTGCTCACTAAAGCAATTATATAAGTCAGCACTAAAAAATTAAAAGCTCTACACCCTCACAAACTCCCCCTGGAGTACCTTGCTCCCCATTGGCCATTTTTTTCAATTATAAAGAAATTCCCAATACTATTCTAACATGTCCAAAGGTCAGTTGTCAATCTCCTCTCCAGTCCAGCAGGTGAATCTGGGAATCTTCAGGCAATGTTACAACTGCCTCATGTACACAGACAACCCTCTCCTCCTCCCAACAAATTCCAACACATGTGAGAGATGCAACCATATAGCCAAACTGGAGGCTAAGCTCTCTCAACTCAGTACTGGCGTAACCAGTCAGGAGGAGAAGGAAACCACACTCACTACAATTCCAGTCTCACATAGACCTACCACGACAGCAAACCAAACACATAAACACACAAAAACATACTTGGAGGCTCTAAATAAAAATCTGCCTAAGCAGCAGGGGCCTCCAAAGCAGACACCCAAGCAACCGCTACCCCAAAACAAAACACGTGCAACACATAGCTCACAAAGCCAGTGTGCCGAACAGTCACAGCCCTTAAGGCTAAACAACACACCTGATACACTTGTAATAGGTGACTCTATCATCAGGCACACTGACGTCCCACTCACCAGGCTGAACAAGGAGAAGGTCACAGTGAGCTGCCTGTCGGGCGCTAGGATCTGCCACATAACACAAGCACTCAGGTCACTCCAAGGCAAGTACAAATATGACTCAGTCATTGTCCATGCTGGTGTGAATGACCTGAGACGTACCTCCCTGGACTACATGAAAAGAGACATAGAAGAGCTCTCTGAGCATGTAGCCCAGGCCGGTATGACCCTGACCTTGAGTAGCATCTTACCCTCACCAAGAATGATGCCACAGTATGAAGACAAGATTATCAATTTCAACAATTGGCTTAAGTATTGGTGTCATTCAAAGGGGATCCAATGCCTGTCAGCCTGGGATGACATGCTCGACAAGCCATGATGCTTCGCTAGGGACGGCTTGCACCTGTCACCCCTGGGCTTTCGGATATTGGCAAAGGCTCTTGCTACCCCCATAGTGCCTTTTTTAGGCAAGGCTCAAAAGACAAACCCACCTCCATAGTTATCACAAGGGATAAGAAACTAAGAGTAATGCTACTCAACGCCAGAAGTCTAAACCTCAAGATGCACGCACTCGAAACTCTCCTTAGCATGGAGAACATCGATATCTGTACAGTAACAGAAACCTGGTTCAAGGCTCTCGAGAGCACCCCAGCACTACCAGGCTATACCTCATACCATGCTTTTCGGCCCCAAAACTTGGACCGAACCACAAAAGGAGGGGGAGTATCAATATTCGTCAAAGATACCCACACCTCCAGGTTGGTGGCACAGCACGAAGCAGCAGAGACTATCCATGTGCAACTAACAGTGGGTAAAACTGCCTTTTAGTTTATAGCCTGCTACAGACCACCCTCCCAAACCCAGGAACCCCACTCGGCCTTCCTGAGAACACTGGAAAATATGAAGGTCTCTCCAAACACCATTATATTGGGTGACTTCAACTACCCAACCATAGACTGGGAGCATTACTCTAGATCCAACACCCTAGCCCAAAGGTTCCTAGAATTTATAAACTCAAATGTTATGGAACAACTTGTTACCACTCCCACAAGAGGGGAAAACATACTGGACCTGATCATCACCAACATGGGGACTCTATGCTCCAGACCAGAAGTGTATCCCTCACTGGTAAGATCAGACCATAAACTAATCTCAATGGATATTCATATCCTGACCCCACCCCATGCCCAGAAAACCACAGTGAAAAACTTCTCTAAAGCAAATTTCACACTCCTCAAAACCAAGGTGGAATCCTTCAAAGCCCCCGGGCCTGTGGATAATACGGCCCAGACCGCAAAATCCTTTATAAACGCATTCTATGAACACCTTCAGGAATGCATGGATCATGCAATCCCAAATAAAACAAAGACCCAATCCTCCAAAGGCAGATGTCCTGTCTGGTGGACCCCAGCCATAAACAAACTATACAATAGAAGGAGGAAGCTACTACATGATAGAGCAAAATCCCAAAAAGGGAAGGCATCTCTGATCAGTATTAGCAAAAAACTACGGGCACTCATAAAATAGGCCAGCTTCGAGAGAAAAACTGCACAGGACACTAAGGATAATCACAAGGCTTTCTTTAGTTATGTTAGGAACCTGGGTGGGAATTCCCAGATATGCTCAGAATTAGTCCAAAATGACAAAAAATACACCGAACCCACAGACATTGCCAACATCCTAGCTGACAGGTTCAGCGCATACTTCTCCCCCCCCTCCCCACCAAAAGGGATAATATCTATCCCAGCAGAGTGCTGCCCCCCTGACATCTCAGATGCTCAGGTAAGAGCTGCCCTCTCCAAAGCAAGAAACACAGCATCAATGGGACCAGATGGTGTCCCGGGCTGCGTCCTACATGAACTCCAAGAAGAGCTAAACCCAAACCTAAAACTACTGTTCAATCTCAGCCTTACTACAGGATATGTACCCAAAGAGTGGCGTACAGCAACAGTGGTCCCTCTCCTCAAAGGTGGTGCCTCAATGGATCCTGGAAACTATCGCCCCATAAGTCTCACTAGCTTGGTCTGCAAAGCTATGGAAAGGATCATCATGGACCTTATAAATAAAGATATTGGGGACCTGCAGACACTGGATCCTACCCAGTTTGGCTTTGTTAAGGGCAGATCCTGCCTCTTGAACCTGGTCGATTTCTTTGAAACAGTCACCAAGGCCATTGACAAGGGGAAGGTGGTCCACACAGCCTACCTGGACCTCACAAAAGCCTTTGATACAATACCCCACTCGGGCATTATAGATAAGCTCACCAGCTTAAATATAAACCCCTATGTCACTAGATGGGTTGCAAACTGGCTCAAGGAGAGAACCCACATGGTTAGAATAGCTGGAGCCATGTCAGACTCCAAACCAGTTACAAGTGGCGTCCCACAAGGCTCAGTCCTGGGACCTCTCTTGTTCGGTATATATTTCTCGGAGGCACAGGCCAACATGGAAGGACTGTGACCAAGTTCGCAGATGACTGCAAACTGGGCGCCATAATAGACTCTCCAGCCGACACAAGCATCTTCCAAAAGGGCCTCAGAGAAACAGACAACTGGTGCCAGAGCCATGGCCTCAAGCTAAACGCCAAAAAGTGTATAGTCATCCCCTTTGGCAAAAACAAAGTGCCTACAAATTACCACATAGGTGGTAATCCATTAAGTACAGAAGAAGTAATTAGGGACCTGGGGACCCAAGTTGATAGCAATCTCTCATTTGACAACCACGTGGCCAAAGTGGTTAGAAAAACATTTTATATAGACCACCTAATCATGAAGGGATTCACATCTAGATCAGGGGAGGTCATCGTGCCTCTTTACTCATCCCTCATCAGGCCCATAATTGAGTACAATGCCCCTTTTGGGATGTACCTTACCAGACACCTGCAGCAACTGGAAAGACCCCAAAAGTACCTCACCAAGAGGATCAAGGGGCTCAAACAGATGCTGTATGCTGCCCGGTTAAAGAAACTCCAGCTCTACTCAGTGGCATACCGCCTGCTCAGAGGCGATCTGTGCCTGACGTATAAAGCCATGTCCAACCCGGAATTAATGGACATGCTGCACCTCAGAAAATCCAAATCCCATCGAGCTACTTGCTCGAGGGACTTGAATCTCAGCACTGAAATAAATAGGACATGCTGGAGGGACAGATTCATAACCCAGAGGCTCCCTTCACTCTGGAATAAAATCCCAGTCCAGGTTAGGCAGAGTTCCTCATTGACTCTCTTCAAGAGGAATCTTGATGAGTGGATGGGAGATCGTAGGTTTACCCCGGGTATCACTTCTGTGTCACTGTTAGACAGAGGCACAGTATACTAACCTTGAAAAAGGGCATAGCAAAATTAATTTAATATGGGAGGCGAAAGCCATACACACTCTGGCTAGGCTTATAAATGCCCTAGGGCAGATAGCCTAGTATGAACCTATGAACCTATAAAACCAGAAAAGGATATTTCGGTATTGTGGAATATTCTGATACAGTCTCATATCTTTTTGGGACACAAAATTAGCGAAGATAAAACAAAGGAAATAACTATACAGTATGTATCTGCACACTAATTACTTCAGCAATACCCATATTTCTGGGGACATGATAAAATGAATTATTTAGGAGTATGGATTAAAAATGATTCTGTTATGGCAGCTAAGGAATCGTGGGTCGTGACTTAATAAAAGATAATACAAAAAGAGAGAAGTTGGAACCTCCGTTTTATGGAAATGGATAGCAAGATACAAGCAGTGAAAGTGTTTTTCTTCTAGTTAGTTTTATATACTGTTTAGGCATATTTTCATCAACCAGAGAAGTTGTGAACAGCAATTAATAGAAATGAAGGATTTTATCTGGGAGAGGAAGAAGGCAAGAGTCAAGTGGGATAAATTGATCCCTCCAACAGAATAAGGCAGTTTGGGATTACCTGATTTGAAGGGGTACTTTGGAGCTACACCGTTACTCATATACATAGTACAAGCAGAAAGCTATAATTCAAAGTGGACGGGGATTTTTATTTATTTATTTTTTTATTTATTTAACATTTGTTGACCGGGAAAGTCCGACTAGGTTCCACAGATCCTGTTTTCAGCGGAGGCCCGAGGAGAAATGCTCCAGAAGCATGCTTTTTTAGAATGTGGAAACCGGAGTACCCGGAGGAAACTCACACGAACGCAGGGAGAACATGCAAACTCCACACAGAAGGCACCCCAGCCGATAATCAAACCAGAGAACCTCTTGCTGTGAGGCGACAGCATGATGAAACATGGGGCAAGATCAAGAAACAAGCCAAGACTTGGATTATGGATGCAGAACCTTAAGGAGAATGACATTAACTTGGATTGCTTCTAAAACCATCTGGATCTACAAAGCTGATACAAAAATATTTTTTGCACTTGCTCTGCTTCACTGATACTTAACACTTCTGTGCTGCATTTATAGAGTTTGTTGAATTTATCACTGCTTTTCAGCCTGTATTTGTTAAAGAGACACCTATTCAAGTCATTGGTATCTACAGGACCCCCTCCATGAATCAGGACACCCAGTCTGCCTATTTGGATCTACTTGAGTCTATCAAGACACATCCCAATACTATGGTTTGGGGTGAATTTAACTACCCATCCACTGACTGGGTAAATTACTTGTGTGCAAACTGACTTGCCCAGAGGTTCCTCAACTTCATTAACTCCAGTGACCTAGACCAGCTGGATGACATCCCCACAATGGGTGCCAACATCCTGGATCTGGTGCTTAATGATATGGAGGACCACTTAACACCCTTTACTGTGAGGTCTTCTCTGGTGAGATATGACCACAAGTCGGTCTCAATTGAAGTAACTATCACACCTGACTACCCTTAGCAGCACCTAAACTAAAAAACTTCTCCAAACCAGATTATAACCTCTTACGAAATGGTTTAAATAGCTTCACTGCATCTCTACCCTCAGATGGAACTGGCTACTATGCCGAATTCTACACAAAGAATTTATACAAACACCTATGTAACTGCATTGAGTTGGCCATACCCAAAAGGACCAAAAAAAGCTCCTCAAGGAAGAGCAAACCTGCCTGGTGGACAACTGCCATTAACAGGCTTTACAATAAGAGGAAGAAATTGCTGTCTAAGAGTAAGTGGGAGCGAGCCCTAAACCGGAAACATTCCCTCCTCAGCTTAACCAAGCAAATAAGACTTCTTGTAAGGTCCTCCAAAGCTAACAATAAATCTAAATTAGCTTTTTAAATTAAGGACAACCATCATCTCTACAGTGGTACGAAGGGCATTCTATACTACTCATCTCATAAGTAAGGGCACTGCCTCCAGAAAAAAGAAGTTGTAACTTCTCTGTACTCTTCACCTAACAGGCCAATACTGGAGTACAATGCCTCTTTTGGTATGTACCTTTCCAAGCACTTGCAGAAAATGGAGAGACCACAAAGGTTCCTCACAACGAAAATTCAATGTCTTCAGAATGTGTCCTATGAGGATCGTCTGAAATCACTGTCACTTTATTCTGTTTCATACAGATTACTAACAGGCGATCTCTGCCTTGCATACAAGGCAATCTTTGATCCTGCTTTATTGGAAATGCTCCATATTCATAAGTCAATTGGTACACAGGTTACTCGCTCTAAAGGCCTTAGCCTGGTATGTGACATTAATAGAACCTGCTAGAGGGACAGATTTGTCTCCCAGAGGTTACCACACCTATGGAACAGACTCCCACTTCACGTCAAGCAGAGGACCTCACTGGCCCTCTTCAAATGCAATCTGGACGACTGGATGGATAATCGTAAATTCACCCCGGGGCTTCCACCTGTGTCCCTCTTGGACAGGGTTGAAAGGTGCTGATCATGGAAATAATTGTAAAACTTGGCTAGGCTTGAAAGGGCCCTAGGTTCATTAGCCTAGTAACCTCCTATGATCTCTTTGTTACTGTACTGCTCTTAGGTTGTTTTAACAGTATTCTGATATTTCCTAACCCCCTCTGATACGGCAAAAGCTGTTCTGAGTTTGACAAAGTTGAGTCTGCCAAAATATTACTAAGTTTTGTGTGATGTGAACATTTCTTAGGGTTGGTTAGTGAACTTATTTCCAAGGGCTCCTGATATTGAGGGAATTCTAACTTCTGATATAAAGAACCGTTACTGCACCTGAGCTCAAAACCAGTTTGTTTTACATTATCAGGGTTCTTTTGCACTCTGGCGGGAGCAGAGAACTAAATTCAACCCATCTAAGGTGGAAACTGATGGTTAATAACTTATTGTGTTTTTAATTGATTGGCCTGAAGGTTTGGGTCAAATTAGATAATCGAACTTTTGAAAGTTTGACTGTCATATGTTCAACACCATATGATCGAACTTTTAAAAGTTCGAATATCTAATAAAAAAAAATAAACTACACAAAATACCTACCTGAACATTTTAAGCAGGGGGGGCAAGCCCTCCTGCACCTCCCACACCGCCGCTCTTTAAATATACCAACTCAAGATCGCACTACAGTGCAAAAAAGGGATATCTTCCCATTCTGTGCTGTACAGAGATCTTTGTTAAAACGTTCAAACATTCAAAAATTCGATCATACGGTGTCAACCATATGACACTCGAAATTTTGAATGTTCGAACATTCAATATAGACCCGAGGGTTTAACTTTATAAAAGTCTTTCATCCTGCTGGTATAAAAGAATTACATTTTTGTGAGACTATGCTCATTTATTCACAGCCTCACATTTGCTCATTGTTGCGCACCATCTAATGTGGTTTAGCAGTGCGCTGTATAGATGCAAATGCATGGGAACATTATTTTTCCCTAGAGACCTTCCAGGAGAACCCCTCACGTTTCTCTGCAGAGTAAAGGGCAACTTAGTTGTGCTCTAAGCTGTGTTTTCACACTTATCATCTACAACCTACTATACACCCACTGTTTTTGCTGCTCCAAGTCAAACTAGCCGACTAGTTATCCCAAAGTCCTAAGTCCAGCTAGCCCACTTCCTTTCCAAACACCACATTCAGAAAAATCCTGCCAAAATGGACGTGCAGTTTCCCATCATTTCTCCTGCCAGCTTGACTGATATGGGCATCTTGAGGTACTGCAGCAATTGCTTCATGTATACTGACAACCATTTACTCCTAAAGCAAACACCCTATGTGAGAGATGCAAATACACTGTGGACCTGGAGCCAATTCTCTCACATAAAAACACGCTACACATCAAACAGGTTGTCAGCACACACACACACCACCACTCATGCAAACCTCACCTTTCACACAAAATAAGGTCACGACACACAAACCCACATTCACGGAGGTACTCACTAAAAGCCTACCAAAAGAACAAAGTCCTCCAATATGCACACTACCCACACTCATCACTATACAAAAAGAAACCACTACACATATCAAAACACACATTCATGTCTCAATAAATAAGCCCCTAAGGCAAAACACATCAAATGTTTTAGTCATAGGCGACTCCATAGTGAGACACACAGATGTCCCCCTCACCAGACTGGATAAGGACAAGGTCATGGTCAGCTCTCAATCTGATATCAGGATCCGACGAACCACACAGGCACTCAAGTCACTCAACAAGTACCCTTATGATTCTGTCATAGTCCATGTTGAACTGAATGACTTCAGACATACCTCTCTGCACTACATAAAGAGAGACATGACAGAATTATCTGACTACATGTCTCAGACAGGTATGTCCCTAACCCTAAGCCGTATCCTACTCTCACCCAAGATGATGGCACTATATAAACAAAAAGTGACGAACTTTTGGTGTCAGTCCAGGGGATCCAGTATTTGTCAGCCTGGGAGGATATGGAAGATATACCTTGCTGCTTTGCTAGAGATGGTCTTCACCTCTCCCCCCTAGGCTTTCGAATACTGGCAAAGGTCCTTGCCTCCCCCATACTGCCTTTTTTAGGCAATGTCAAAACAACAAATTTTCCAATGAAACAAAATCTAATAAAGACAAACTCAGCGTCATGCTGCTTAATGTTAGGAGTTTAAACAAGAAACTGCACTCCCAGGAAGCATTCCTCTCCTTGGAGGATGCTGTCTGTGCAGTTACCAAGACATGGTTCAAGGCCACTACCAGCACCCCAGCCATGCAAGGCTACAATGACTTCCACATGTTCACACCTCAAACTGAGTGTGAAGGAAAGTACAGTTGTGTACCTACCATAAATGTAGATGTTCGAGTGTATTCACTGTTGCAGTCATTACACTTGGGTTATCCTGCTGGCAGGCTACCCGCAGTCGGCCTGAATTCCAAAGTCCTGTTCCGGCGTCGGTTGCTGTCGCCTCTTCCCTGACGTCAGTGCACCAGGGGTATACAAGATACAGCCGATGCCATTTTCTTCAGTTTTTCTTGCCCCAGATGTCAAGTGCTCCCAAAAGGGTAGGCTAAAAAATTTGCAAATAAAAAAGCATGCACAAACATAAACATTAGCTTCCTCTGCAAGCAAATACACCACATAGGTTGTATAGAATAGCGATTTTCATACTGTTATACAGCGTTGTGAGATTATCGCTTTGGTGAACCCATGTAGCTATACAGTGACAGGTTTTGCTGATTTGTTTAAAGCTGTTTGGTAACGGCGTTTATGTTTTAGTTTTTTATTATTTTCACACTGTTTTAATACTGGTCCTTTAAGCAGGACTAGGAGGGAACGTTAATGTGTTAACAATTATTTAATTATTGTTTAATTTGTTGGTTTGAGTGCCAAAAGTTTCTGTATATAAGCATTCCTGTATTAATGTTTTATTACACCTGAAGAAGCGTAGTATAGCTACGTGAAAGCGCTTGTGTTCCTGTTTCCAATAAAGAAGATTTTATACTGAGTGAGAACTTTCGTGTGGTGACTCCAGTGGATTTTGTGTTACTTAGTTCCTCAAGTTTTTCCAAGGGGGTCTTTGTTTTCCTGCTACAGTTCTTGGATTTTTTTCCTCTGTTACTGTGCTGCCTGCAGGTTTGACACATGGAGCATAATGATATTGAGTTGGATTTTCATCCAGAGACGAGGACAACTGTTTTACTGGCTTGGGATTCCCTCAGGCACTGCACCGAGAATCCTTTATTGACTCTGGAACTGACAAACCAAGTAAATGTTCCACCAACAACTCCCAATGGTGAGAATGTCATTGAGTTTAATAGACTTTTTAAAATACTGCAAGATGATTTATACCAGCTACAAAGACTAGCATGGCAAAGGCTGCATTTAGAGGCATGTATACATTTTAAAATAGTGCCTAGAGGCATGCGTATTTTTTGTATGCCCTCCTATGGGGACAGTCATCCCTTGCTATTGATAAAATGGCAGGATCTCAACATACAACTGGGCTTCAGCTATATTAATCTGTTATTAGAGTACTTTTCTCCTTTAGAAGTTGAGCTAAGAAATAAGATAGATCTACAATTCAAAGTCATCACTGAACGTTTTAAGACTGAGTACTTTACTAACAGACTAGATTCTCTTTGGGCTCAGGTACATTCATTTAGTGAAAGACTCAAGATTATTAAGCATAAAAAACTCATAAGGGATGCTAATGATTTTGCCCATGGTCAAGTCTTTCTATGGCCCAGAACTGATAATGCAAGAACACAGAGTATACCTAATGATGGATCTCAAAGTAATGTCTCTAGTTTTCCACTGGCTTCAACTGTTATTTCCAGCACTGAAGCCACCTCGGCCCACTCTGCTCCATCTACGGTTTACAAAATGGCTAATAGAGCATCAGTGTCCAACAATCTTGCTTCTATTCTTGTCAATGACATCAGTTTGGACAGTGGTACACCCCCACCCAATCAACAGGCAGCTAAAGCATTTTTACTAGCAGGTGCTAAACCGAAGGATACATCTTCTGCTAGTAATTGTTTTTTACCTTTACCAGTCAAGCAACAGTCAGGATGGAGAGGCCGGTCGAACAGCAGAGGACCGAGGAAACGAAAGGGTTCCGAAGAGAAGTATACAAATACAAGGAAACAAAGAAACTGAACTCTTTAGTATGTAATATATCTGATCATGTTTTGTCTGAATCAGATCTTTCTCTGTTAGAGAAAGGTCTTAATTTTATCCCCTCACAAGTTAGTTTTTTGAGTGATGTCTTAATAGATTTGAGGTTATTTTGTCGCAATGTTTCACTGAAGATTTTGTTTAAAAACAACAGTGCTTTAGATACCAAAACTCTAAAGAATTTTTTCAGAGTTAAAAGCAGTTTTACCCCGCTTATGCCACACAATGTGGAGAGTTTTCTGAAAATGTGTGAGAAGGATTTTTATGAATGGTTTGGATCCAAAAAGAAAAGGTGTTGTTTTTTTAATGTCAGTAAAGATGAACAGAAGTCTATTCAGTCCCTGAAGAGTAATAGCCATATTATTGTTAAGCCAGCCGACAAGGGTGGGGCAGTGGTTATTATGAATTCCCTAGAGTATTCTAACACTATGAACAGTATGTTATCAGATGACAAGGTTTATGAAATAATTACTAGAGAAAAGGTCAATAAAATTGTTAAAATGTTGCATAATAATCTTTATGACCTTTTGATGTGTGGTCAGATAAGCTGTGAGTTATATGAGTACTTCTTAATAGAATTCCCTACCATCCCCATAATCAAAGGTCTACCTAAAATACACAAAGGTATTAAACCAGTACCAATGAGACCCATAGTCTCTGGTGAACGTTGGATAACTTCCACTATTTCATCTTTTGTGGAAGGGCTGTTACGACCTTTGGTGGATGACATTCCTGTCATCCTGAAAGATTCATATCAACTTATTGAGTTTTTCAAAGGTTTTGAGTTAGACAAGAGGGGAACAGCTCTGTTATTAGTTACTATGGATGTCAAGAATCTTTTCACTAGTATCCCCAATGATTTGGGGCTCCAGGCCATCAGAGAGATCCTTGTTACTAACTCAGGATATAGTGGTAATAGACACATTCTGATCAATTGCCTTCTTGAAATGATACTTGACAACAATGTTTTTCTATTTCAGGACCAGCTATATTTGCAAAAATGGGGGGTTGCCATGGGCACCCCCTGTGCGAATAGTTACGCTAACCTTGTAGTCCATCATTGGGAGCTTAACTGTCTGTTTAAACATACAGATTATAACAAAATAAGAATGTACAAGAGGTTTGTTGACAACGTCCTTTTTGTATGGGAGGGCACAGAAGCAGAATGTCTGAATTTCATCACAGAATTAGAAACCACTACTACATTTTTAAGGTTTACAGCTGAAATATCTCCATATCAGGCACACTTTTTGGATCTAAAGTTAGAATTGAATGGCAATAGGATTGTCACCTCATTATACAGAAAACCTACCTGGAGGAATACACTTTTACGCTTTGAAAGCATGCACCCCAGGTTTACCTTTACAGGTGTAGTTTTAAGTCAAATGTATAGAATATGCAGAATATGCAGTGATAGGAATACTTTATATTCGGAACTTAGTAACTTGGAATGTTTGTTTAAAGATAGGGGTTATCCCCCTAAGCTAATAAATGAATGTAAGCAGGAGGTTATTTTGAAAGTGTTGGACAGGACAGGTGAAATTGATTTGGTCGGGAATATTTCTTCCTTCCATACAATGAAAAATGATAAGTTCACTGATAAATTGAGTTACGTCACTAAATACACCAGTGATGTTGTTAATCTCAATAAAATCATCAGTAGAAATTGGAATGTTTTGATCATGGATCCGTTTACTAGGACAATTGTGGGTGATTATCCTAGGTTCAGTTATAAGACCTGTCACAACCTGAAACAAACCTTATGCTTAGAACAGACTTTTTCACTAAATAACAGTCTTAGTGATCTTCAGGGAACTTTCCCATGTGGACACTGCCATATGTGTCCGTTCATATCTAAAAATGTCTGTTTTTTACATCCTGATGGATTTTTTACTTTTACACCTAGATTTCGTAGTGATTGTAACGGTATAAACTTAATCTATTTAGCAACGTGTGACTTCTGTGAAGTCTTTTATGTAGGTCTCACGAAGAGGAGACTTCGTGATAGGGCTTATAACCATTGCTACGACATTAAGAAAGGACATGAAAGTAATGCCCTAGCCAAACATATAGTAGAATATAGTACACATAGGTTTAGCTTTATGGTTCTGGAGCTAGTGGCCATTAACAAGAGGGAAGGAGATAATATGAACCAGTTGGCTGTCAGGGAACTCAAATGGATACTTACATTGAAAGCGCATATACATCCTGGCATTAATCAGTTTGTATCTGTCAAACCTGTTCTTAATAACAGAAAGTTGTAATGCTGTTATATATTTTATGACATCTGGCCTGAGGTTTTTTTATGTTTTCTTTTATGTTTTCAGCCTTTTTGTTTCTCCCCCCATGTGGGTTGAGAATAGATGGTTTAGACTTAAAGTTTCACAACAAATTATTTGTTTCATGTTAGACTTAGTATATTCCTTAACACATTTGTTTGTGTTCTAGAAGATCTGGTGTCAGTCTTTCACCAGATATGTGTGTTTTTCCCTGAACACACACCATGGGTATACTTTTTTCCTTCTTTATTTACATCTTCTAATTTATTAGTATTTTAGTTCTAATTTAAGTTTTTGATATAATGTGTTCCATGATTTTGTTGCATTTGTTGGTCGTTTCCCAGGCCACATTTATATTTTAACTGCTGGTTCCACCTCTCTACTTCCTATGTCACTATCACAGTTAGATCCAGTTTTCTGTCTGACCCTTTGCTTGTCCTTCTTACAATCATTTTGGACGTATAGATCATGTGTCCTTTGTGGACCATGATGTTGCAAGTAGTTATATACTACCACACATAGTACTCCTTTACATTTAGTTTTTATAGAGGCGTAAATTGCCCGACTCAGACTGATAACTCCTTTTTGATCAAAGATTCCTTGGTCCTACATGCATTCAACCCAGTTATTATATGCACTACATGGGAGATTCAGTACATGAGGTTTTAGTATTGTTTCATGTATGGTAAAAAATATTTTTATATATATATTTTATGTATTTTTTATATGTTTTATACTCTTTTGTAGTATATCAGTTGATTTCTTTTTAATGGCGATAGTACATATGCGGCATATTAGTTAATAATGTGCGCATATCGCTTGGACAGTGATAAGCTTAGGCAGATACTTCTGTACTCCAGCAGGGCTCATTGGTTTTTTGACAGGGTTTGTCACATGAGCGCATGTCCGTAGAGGCGGAGCGTTCCTTTTCTAAAAAATAGTTGTTGCTCCCAGTTTACCTTTTCATGTTCTATCCTGATGTTGTAACTGAGATGTTGGGTCTACTCAGCATCAGCGCAGACACTGAAGTCTGGATATACATGGAACCTGATGGTATTATGCCATAGAGAGCCGCTTTTGTGAATAAATCGCCAGTCATGTGTTTTACCATCTCCCGGGTTTGTAAACAGTATAGGTGAGCAAGCTACGTTTTACATTTGGACTGTTGTCCGTTTCACTGCACCATCTACATTTGCTGGATTAATTTTGATCGCAGGATAGTTTTATGCAGAGTACATTTGCATTTTTGCAAGTTGTTTTAGGGACTATCTGTGACTAAACAGCGATTTTAGAACAAGATGGAAATCAAGTTTTAGAAACACTTCTAAACCGGAAAATGACTTGTTTATATTTATGTTCATGTTACATTTTATATTGATTGCGATTTTCATACTGTTATACAGCATTGTGAGATTATCGCTTTGGTGAACCCATGTAGCTATACAGTGACAGGTTTTGCTGATTTGTTTAAAGCTGTTTGGTAACGGCGTTTATGTTTTAGTTTTTTATTATTTTCACACTGTTTTAATACTGGTCCTTTAAGCAGGACTAGGAGGGAACGTTAATGTGTTAACAATTATTTAATTATTGTTTAATTTGTTGGTTTGAGTGCCAAAAGTTTCTGTATATAAGCATTCCTGTATTAATGTTTTATTACACCTGAAGAAGCGTAATATAGCTACGTGAAAGCGCTTGTGTTCCTGTTTCCAATAAAGAAGATTTTATACTGAGTGAGAACTTTCGTGTGGTGACTCCAGTGGATTTTGTGTTACTTAGAATAGAGAAGTACAGATAAGTCCCAGCAATGAAAGGGGGATGGTGGGAGGGTAACCTGGACTGCAACAGTGAATACACTCGAACATCTACATTTATGGTAGGTACACAATTGTACTATGTTCATCGTGTTTCACTGTTGTAGTCATTACACTTGGGTTGAATCCCAAAGCTGAGGTTGGGCGACTGGGTCTAAATAGGATTAGGAGTGGCTATGAGGCCCTGCAGGACTGCAGTGGCAAAGCCTGCTCTGGATTTAGAGTAAAGAGGTAAGTGATAGTGCTTGGTAAAAGTGTGCACTGAACTCCAAGTTGCAGCCTCCAAAATTTCCTTGGTTGGTACTCCTCTGAGAAAGGCTGCTGATGTGGCTGCTGCCCTGGTAGAATGTGGCCTAATATTCTTAGGCACTGATTTGCCATGCTGTGCATAGCAGAAACAAATGCAGTGTCCTATCCATTTTGAAATAGCCTGCTTTGAAATAGCCTTTCCTTGTGATCCTGCAGCGTATGCCACAAAAAGTTGCTCAGTTTTGTCCAAGTAGAAGCGTAGCTGCCTGTGTATGTCCAAAGAGTGCAGAAGTCTCTCCCCATTATTCTGGGGATTTGGATAAAAGGTTGGTAAATTAATGGTTTGGTTAAGAGCCACACTGGATATTACCTTTGGCATAAATGTTGGGTTTGTCCTTAGAGAAACCCTGTCCGGATGAAAAATGATGAAAGGTTCCACTGCCATTAATGCCTGTAACTCTGAGACTCTTCTTGCTGAGGTTATTGCTAGGAGCAGAGCAGTTTTCCATGATAAGAATTTTATCTCAGCTGTATTGGCTGGCTCAAAAGGAGGCAGTGTGAGCTTTTCCAAGACAAAGTTGAGGTCCCATGTTAGTATAGGTGCTCTCCTTGGGGGTCTTATGTTTTTTGCCCCTCTGAGATACTGCCTTAGTAGTGGATGAGAGAAAATAGGAGGTTCCATATTGTAATGAGCTGAAATGGCAGAGGCATGGATCTTAATTGATGAGAAGGATAGGCCTTTGTCCAGCATCTCAGTCAGGTATTGTAAAATCTGAGGAATATTAGGGACAAGCGTTTCAAGTCCTTGTGCCTGGTTCCAAGCACAGAATCTCTTCCATTTTTCTGCATAAGATTTCCTGGTGCTGGGCCTCCTGGCTTCTAAAATGACATCCATAACTGCTTTAGAGAGAGGTGAGTTCTGAGTGACTATATTATTCACCAAGCAGCCAGATTTAAGGTTCTGAGTTGGCTGTGCAGAATCTGATTGTTCTGTTGTGTCAGCAGATAAGGAATTTGAGGTAAAGTCCAGACTGGTCCTTGAGACAAGCTCTTTAAGATTGGGTACCACTGCTGGCATGGCCAGTCTGGGGCAATCAGAATCATTTTTGGCTTCTCTTGTCTGACTTTTAGGAGTACCTTGGGGAGTAGAGGTAGTGGTGGATAGGCGTAAACTGTTAGGTTTTTCCAGCTGAATGATAGAGCATCCACCTTCCATGCTTGTGAGTGATAAGTCCTTGTGCAGAATCTCTGTAGTTGGCAGTTGTGAGGGGAGGCAAATAGATCTATGTCTGGGCATCCCCATTTCTTTGTTATCATGCTGAAGACTTGTGGATCTAGTTTCCACTCGTGAGGGTCCATGAGGTTTCTGCTTAGGTCATCTGCCAGGGTATTTTTCTTTCCTGGCAGGAATTGTGCCTGCAGATGTACTTGATAGGCCAGTGCTGTGTTCCACAAAGTCATGGCTTGCCTGCAGAGGGGGTAGGAATGTGAGCCCCCTTGTTTGTTTATGTACTACATGACTGTAGTATTCTCCATCTTTAGTAATAGTTTTCCTGGATGTAGCAGATCCTTGAAGGCTGTCAGGGCATTCTGTACAGCTAGCATCTCTTTTTGATTGATATGAAGATGCATTTGGTCTGTGGGCCACGTGCCCTGTATGCATTTTTCCGCCATGTGTCCTCCCCAGGCATAATCCGATGCATCTGTTGTTAGTGTCTGCCTGGCTGTGGGTAGACTGAAAGGCTGTCCCTTGTTGTGGTGACAGGCCAGTGCCAACCATCGAAACTCCTGTTGCAGGCAGGGAATGAGACTAATTATTGTTTCCAGGCTGTGGCAATGTTGAGTCCAAACACTTTTTAGATACCATTGTAGCTTCCTCATATGCACTCTTGCATATGGAATTAGCAGGATGCAGGATGCCATGATGCCATGAAGCCCAAAGCCTGCAGAATTTTTCTTGCAGGTAGCTGGGTCTTTGTTGCCATCATTTGAAAATAATGAATCAGTTGCCTTTGTTTGTCTGGCGTGAGATAAGCCATCTGGGCAGTGGTATTTAAGCTTGCACCCAGGAATATTATCTCTTGAGAAGGCACTAGTTTTGATTTCTTTTCATTTACTGTGTACCCTAGGCAAATTAGTAATCTTTTTACAAATGCCAGATGCTTTAGCAGAATGTCCTTGCTGTCTGCCTGAATAAGGCAGTCGTCCAAGTAGGGATATATTTGAATTCCTTTTTGTCTGCAAAATGCAATTACTGGTGCCAGGCATTTTGTGACGACCCTGGGCGCAGTAGATAAGCCAAAGGGCAGTGCAGAGAATTGATAATGTATTGAGCCAGCTATGAATCTGAGGTATCTTCTGCAAGACTGTCTGATTGGGACATGCGGGTATGCCTCTTTGAGGTCCAAAGTAACTAGCCAAGCCTTCTTGCCCAGCATGGGTAGAAGTTGGTGTAGTGTCAACATTTTGAATTTTGGAACGTCCAGGAAAGTATTTAGAGTAGACAGGTCCAGTATTGGTCTCCAAGCTTTGTCCTTTCTGGGTACCAAGAAAAGTCTTGAGTAAAATCCTTGTCCTTGCTCTTGCTGTGGTACTTTCTGAATAGCCCTCATGTCCACGAGAGCAGAAATTTGTCTTTGTGCCTCTGCCCATTGATTGTGTGGCAGGTCTGGCATACCTTTTGGCCTTGGAAGGGTGTGAAAGTGGAACCTGTAACCCTGGGAAACAATATTTAGTACCCATTTGTCTTGGGTAATTTTGTGAGAAAAGTGCAAGTTTTCCCCCTAAGGGTGCCTGCAAGAGGTAAGTGCTTGGCATTGGTAGAGGGAAGTCATTGGGACTGCTTCTTATAGGGTTGTGATTTGTCTTCTCCGCCTTTGGGGGCAGAAGCACCCCATTGCTTAGGTCTGTATGTGCCTTGTGGCTGAGATCTGTCTCTTGGGCGTCTGCATCTGCCTCTTTGTGGCCTGTCTGACACTGGAAAGGACCAATTTTTTGAAGGCCAGTTCCTGCTAAATCTGGGTGGCTGAACCTGTAAGAAAACCTTTACTGTCTGCATTGATTTTGCTTTATTCTCCATTTTCTTTAACACCTCTTCTGCCTCAACTCCAAACAAAGTATCATGCTGTAATGGAGCATCCAACAATTTTGCTTTAACATGATCAGGTAAACTTTGTTCCTTTAACCAAGCATGTCTTCGAATGACAGAACCTGTAACTGCAGCTCTGCAAGAGGCCTCTAATGAATCAAAACCACATTGCAAAGTATGCTTTCCCACTTGTTCAGCTGCATGCAACAAATCCTGCATTTCTTTATTTTCAGTACATTCTGAGCTTGTAAGCATTTTCTGTTTGAGCAAAGACATCAGATATTGTTGGTATTTAAGCATGTGAAACTGACAGTTTAAAACCCTTACAGCTAAAGTAGCAGAGGTGTAGACTTTTTTCTCCCATCTGTCCAGTGCTCTTGAATCCCTATCAGAGGGAACAGGATTTTTTGCAGTGGAAGCCTTGACCCCTTTGGGACCCTGTGAAATTGTTTCTGGGCCAGCAGCAGAGTTTTTATAAAGGAATTTATGTGAATCTGGGACCCTGTAGTACTTATCAGGCTTAACTGGTGTAGGGGGTAAAGAATCAGGAGATAAACTGGATTCAGAAAAAACATCATCAACAATATCTAGTACAGGGGGAATAGCAAGGGGCCTGTGCTGAGGCAATAAAAGAAAATCTCCGAGTCTTTTCTTGGATTCAGAATAATCTTGGCTCTCCCAATGGAAATGCTCCCTCATGGTGTGCAGGGTTTCCCCAAAAGAATAATCCTCAGGAGGAGAGGCTGAAGGGATAGATTCTTCAGCATCAGAATATCCCTGTTCTGTAGAGGAATCAGAGGAAATAGAAACCTGGTCAGAGGAATCATAGTCAGTATCTTGCCTAGGCCTTTTATCAGGAGGGGGATGGGAACCCCTGATCAGAGTAATTAGGTCCTCGGCCATTTTAAGCATCTGTTTCTTTGGCATGGATGACTGTCCATGTGAATGCTGAACTTGTTTCTTTGCCTTTATAGGTGTTTTGGACTTTGTCTTGGCTGCTGAAGTAGTCCTGATAGTAAGCTGTGTAGGTCTGAAAATACCCTCAGAAGCCGATGCCTGCCCAACGGCTCCTGACCCATCTGAGGGGATAGTTTCTGTAGGCCCAATACCTTGAGTTTCCAGAGGCCTAGGTGTCTCCACATGGGAGTCGGAAGCGGCCTGTGGCTCTGAGGTAGCGGGTGTCAGGGGCTGTGAAAGCGCCTCACTGAGAACCGGCGAACCGGTGACTGGCCTAGAAGAGGCTTTGTTCTCGGTTTTGGACCTTGGATGCCTGTCCTTTTCTTTGTCCTTGTGTTTTTTATGAATTCCGGTCATCGGTTGTTCCAACGGCATTATACAGTTAAACCTTCGGCCAAAGAAATGTAAAGGAAAATCAAACCGACGCTTAATAGTGCATTGGTTGCATCTAGCGCAAAACTGACAACTAGCAATGCTGTGGTCGGGGCCTAGGCAAGGAATACAGTAAGAGTGAAAATCCTTATGAGATATTTGCTTCCCACAAGAAATACAATTGTTAACTTTTACTGACATTGGTCCGGAGCAAGAAAGAGTTTCCCCAACGGGGTACTTAGCTTTATTGAAGACTTCGGTTCTGAAATTCAATTTCGAAAATCTCAGGAGTCGGCCGATCGGCACTTGCAAACTGCTTTTGCTTCGGGCACCGCGCAGCAAGAAAGACTGAAGAAAATGGTGTCGGCTGCATCTTATATACCCCTGGCGCACTGACGTCAGGGAAGAGGCAACAGCATCCGACAATGGACCAGGACTTTGGAATTCAGGCCGACTGCGGGTAGCCTGCTAGCAGGATAACCCAAGTGTAATGACTGCAGCAGTGAAACACGATGAACATCTAAAGGTGGAGTTGTATCCATCTTCATTAAAACCAAATACACTTCAAGACTGGTCAAACAGCATGGCTCTCTGAAACTATTCCATGTTCAATTAACTACTGGGAAAGTACCATGCCGCATCATTGTTAGTTATAGATCCCCCACCATGAACCAGTATAAACACACTGCCTACCTCATTTACTGGAAGCCTTCACCATACAGCCCAACACCTTAGATTTCAACTATCCTTCCATAGACCAGGGGACATACATGAACTCACCAAGAGGGTCCTGGACTTTGTTAACACAAATGTTTTGGAACAGATAGTCTGCACCCCCACTAGGGGGTTCTAATGTTCTGGTCATAGTACTCACCAACATGGGGAGTCACTGTACTTCCCCATTCTTGATGTCCTCACTCATTCTGCCATACAACAAATCAGTCTCGTTTGATGTAACTACTGGAAATGACACCCTCACAGGAACAAAAATTATAAAAAAACTTCACCAAAGCTAACTACAGCCTACTAAGCGATGGTATAAAATGCTTCATTCTACATGCAATCCGCAGACATCAATGATCACTATGCAGAAGTGTATGCAAATGCCCTGTACAAACACTAGTGACTGCATAAACTCTGCTGTACCCGACCGGATCAAAACTAGGTCTTCCTATAAAAACAACCCACTGTGATGGATTTCAAGTATAAACAGATTATATAACAAGAGGAATAAAATGTTGTCCAAAAGCAAGAGGGATATCACTCTGCAGAAGAGAAGTTCCCTCCTAAGCCTAAACAAGAAAATCAGAAATCTTGTAAAGTCTTCTAAAGTAAATTATGAAACTAAAATTACATCCCTAGCCATGGATAATCATAAGGCATTCTTTAACTACATCCAAATTCTAAAAAGGAATGCTTAACCATGGGCCGAACTGGTTGTATATGGGATTACTCATACTACACTGGAAGATATCGCCAACCTGCTAGGTGACAGATTCAACACAAACTTCAACCCCCTATCCCCACCTACCATATCCCACAGCACACCTAACACCAGCCCTCTGCCTAGTATTTACAGACAACAGATCATCTCTACACTCACTATGGCCAAAAACATGGTCTCAATGGGATCAGATCCCAAGCTGTTTACTAAACAATCTAAAACAAGACCTAGCAGACCCATTTGGCATTCTCTTTAATCATAGCTTGAGAACTGGGTATGTTCCTGCAGAATGCAGACCAGCAACAGTAATCCCCCTGCACAAAAGGAAGGGGGGCATCAACTGACCTTGGAAAATACAGTCCCATAAGTCTAACCAGCCTTACCTGCAAGGCCATGGAAAGAATATCATGGACATTATCAACAAGGACATAGACAACTTCAAAACACTGGACCCAACCACTTAGGCTTCATTAAGGTTAGCACATACTTATTAAACCTGGCAGACTTCTTTGAGAATGTCATCAAAGCCCTGGATGACAGTAAGACAGTACACAGAGCCTATCTCAACCTTGCAAAGGCTTCTGCCACAATTTCCAACTCTGGCATTGTTGAGAAACTCTCCCAGCTAGGGATTAACCCTTATATTCCTAGATGGGTAGCCAAGTGGCTCACTTACAGAACACACTCTGTCAAAATTGGTGACTCAACCTCCCCCAGCAGATCCGTCACCAGTGGAGTACCACAGGGGTCTGTGCTGGGCCTCTTACGATTTGGCATCTACTTCTCAGAAGTCCAGGTCAAGGTAGATGGCCCCTGTCTCACCAAGTTTGCTGATGACTGCAAACTGGGAGCAATCAGTGAGTACCCCAACGATGTCAACATATTACAACAAGGGCTAACACAAACAAGTGATTGGTGCCAATGCTATAGTCTAAAACTTAATGCAAAAACTGCATTATTTATTCCCTTTGGCAAAATGGAATTCCCTATAAATTACGATATTGACAACACCCCTTGAGTTCCAACCCATTATGGTACGAGACTTGGGAACACAGGTTGATAGCAATCTGAACTTTCACCACCAAGTTTCCACAGTGGTAAGTGCACCTCATAAGTAACGACATAACGTCCAGGTCAAAGGATATTATAACTCCACTGTACTCAACGCTCATCAGACCACTAATAGAGTATAATGCATCTTTTTGCATGTACCTTACCAGATACCTGCAGCAGCTGGAGAGACTTCAAGGATTTCTCACTAAGAAAATACAGGGACTTCAAAGCATGGCCTACACAGATGGGCTGAAAGCCCTGTCACTTTACTCTGTATCTTATACGCTGCTGTGTGATGACTTGTGCCTGACCTACTAAGCAGTCTCTGACCTTGCCCTAATGGAAATGCTGCACATCTGCAAGTCAAATGACATGAGTCAGTTGCTCTAGAGATCTCAACCTAGCTTGTGACGTTAACAGAACATGCTGGAAAGACAAATACATCTCAATGAGATGACGTGTCTCTGGAATAGACTTCCGATTCACGTAAAACAGAGCTCCTCACTGACTCTATTCAAATGCAATCTAGATAATTGGATGCGAGACCGGAAATTCATCCTAGGGTGGCACCCAAGTCCCTCATGGACAGGGGTAGCTGATGTTGATCACAGACAAACTGTGTTCATAAATTTGTTCTGCGAACTACCCAAAAAGAAAAAAATGGTGATATTTGGGATTAGCAAGGCTAGGCTTGTAAAGGCTCAAGGGCTGCTAGTGTAGTAACCTGCTATGAACCTATAACCATAAAGAATATTATATTCATAAAGCAGCAGAAAGTATTCTAAGAATTAAGCCAACACTGGAATAGAGAAAAATATTCTGCCAATAGGGATGATTGAAATCAGGAGTGCAGAAAATAGGCAAAAAGGGGCTGGAGAAAACTGCCAAAGTAACCAAGGTATTAGGAGCAAATAATTAGGGATAGGTAATAGAATGGAAAGAGGCCAAGAATTAATTTGGACTGCAAGCAAGAGATTGCCTTCCCTATCAAGGATTGACATCACACTAGAGAAAGAAATAGGGGGATCCTAAACAGAAGATCACCACTGGTAGAGTTTTTAGTAGAACCAAGAACAGAAGCTGCTGTTAAAAGGGGATGATCAGTAGGGCATATGAAAAAAAAAAGTTATGCACTTACCATAACATTCCATCTGTGCTGTCCATTTTTATTCTTTCTCAACTAATGGGTTTGAATTTGATGCTTGAATCCAACTTGGCTGTTTCTACCAGATCATCGGATCCAAGAACTCTCGAGCTCCTCCCTTTGCCAATAATACCCAGCTTATCCTAGCATACCTCAGATGGAGTTTGCTGCCCCTAGATATAAATGGACAGTCCATTACAAAAATTAACAAAGGCAGAAAGGAAAAACGAACTTGGAATCTCAAACAAGGAACAAGGGTTCCTGTACAATGTTTAGATCTTTCCAGAAGCAAAGGAAGGGGCAGATGGGCGGGAAGTTGAGGAAGAATGAAAATGAACAACACAGATGGAACATTATGGCGAGCACATAACTTTTTTATCTGATGTTGTCCTTTTCATTCATTGCTGAACTAATGGGATGGATTCCCCAGCCACTGAAACCTTGGGAGGCTCTCATGTAAGGCTATTCTAGAGTACTGCAAAGCCAAAGCCACTCTTTCCTGAAAATCAAATCTAATTTGTAATGAGCAATAAAGGTGAGATAATTAGTCCAAGTTTCAGCTACATGTCGTGTAAGTAATCCCTTGACCAAAAGGCTAGAAAACCTGCCACAGACCTTATGGAATGAGCTCTAGGAGGCTTGGGAAAAAGATAAACCTTTTTTAGCATAAACAACGGAAACACATTCAGTTAGCCATTTGGCCAATGTAACTTTGGATACTGGTTTTCCCAATCTGTTAGGAGAAAAGGAAACACATAATTGGTCAACTTTCCTGAAGTTTTTGGTTCTGTGAAGATAAAAGCGAAGTTGCCTATGCACATCCAAAAGGTGAAGCATCTACCTTACTTGAAAAGTTAGGAAAGAAAAATGGCAGTTAATGACCTGGTTTATGTTGGACTCAGAAGCTACCTTAGGCAAGAAAGATGGATTTGTTTGCAAGGACAACCTGTCTTTGTGAAAAAACAGATAAGCAGGTTTAGAAAATTTGGATACTCATCTAACTGATGTGATAGTGACCAGAAAAACTGTTTTCCAAGACAAAAATTTAAGTTCTGTTTTGGCTGAAGGTTCAAAGGGAGCTTGTGTCAAGGACTGAAGCATGACAGTTAAATCCCTAGGAGGAGCAGGATCCTTCAACAGGGAGTCTAAGTAAAAAGGCTTCTTTGAGAAAGGCTTAACATTCTTTGGAAGAGGCTAAGGTAGAATTACTTTTGCCCAGGTGGAAGTTAGAAATGGCAGTCAATTGAACTTTAATAGCTAAAAAAACTAGCCCCTTCATTGAAAATAGGAGCTAAAAATTTAAGTATAGATGCCATCGGTGCTGAAAAACCATTTACTTTTGTAAATCCTTCTAGTAGAAGTTTTTTGAGAGGACAGCAATATATGAAAGACTGGAAAGGAGAGCCTTGGCTGTCTAGAATTAAAAAATATAACTGACTAAATCTGAGACAAAACTGAAAAACAGGCTATATGAAACTCCAAAACTCGAGTAGTAGGAGCCACATAAGAAACTGAATGGTGGCAAATGAGAACTAAGGTATATTATATCTAGGTATCAATCAGAGGAGGTTAGAAAGGGTTGGGAAGAGATAGTGGATAAGCAACTCACAAAGAAACAACTGGGAATATATGTAAGGCTCCCAAATATGCAACAAAGTAGAGAAGATTTAAGATCTTTGCTTGGAAGTGTTTGCATTGGTATTTTTATATGCCAAGCAGACTCTAAAGAAATTCTCCTCAGGTAGATTGCAATTAGATTAGAAATTAGTATATTAGAGGGTCAGCTCAGGTTGGACGGTATGGAGACAAAGCCAGAGAGACATGTCTGCATTGGTTTGGACATGTGCTGAAGAGGGATGCTGGGCATACTAGGAGAAGGATGCTAAGGATGGAGTTGAAAGGTAAGAAGAAAAGAGGAAAGCCTAAGATAAGGTTTATGGATGTGGTAAGGGAGGACATGGTTGGTGTAACAGAGCAAGATGCAGAGGACAGGAAGAAATGGAAACAGATGATCCGCTGGGTGACTCCTAACAGGAGCTGCTAAACAAAAAGAAGACTGCAAATGTTGGAGGTGTGATGCAGAAGAAAGAGGTAACTGGCAACATATTTTTCGGAGTGTAATAAGTTGGCAGACTTTAAAAATTCCCTGCACACTACTCTATCAGAAGTACTGTGTGAGAAAATTGGTGTAATTAAAGAAATGATTTGTTTGAGCTGTGATACAGAAATGAAATTGCGTAGACATATTATGACCTTGATGAATTTAACAAAACACCAAAGAATAAACTCAAACTGATTATAAAAATAAACAAATCCACAGGTCACTCTACAAGCACTTAAATTTAAAACCCAAGTGCTTGCGGAGTGACTTGTAGATTTTTTATTTATTTATGTTAATCAGTTTGAGTTTATTCTTTGGTGTTTTGTGATAGCTGACAATCCAGACATTATTTCAGGGATGCTTTGAAACCCAGTTACTCAGAAACAACTAGTTTTTGCAGATTTGCTGTATGAAAGGGAACAGAAAGTGACAGCCAATGATCCATGGTTAATAACCGATAATACTGATTTACCAGACAAGTTTGAATGCTTGGAGAGACTGACGATTAAAGAAGTATCTTTATTTTATGACAACAAATTGTTGGAGAAATATCTTAGTTTAAATATTATGTCTAGGGGTCTTCAAGTGGATTGGCTTCCTGCTACAGACTTTGGGGAAGAAGAAATAGATCTGCTGGAGGAGTAGAAATGGTTCTCATTACAGTGTACATTAGATTGGTTACATATTTTGGTTAACAGAAATTTAAGGTCACATGATAAAATTAAGCAGGAAATAGTGAATTTACAAGCGCAATTTCAGGTTGAGTAGCACAATTTTCTTTACAGAGAAAAAATGTTGAAGATCAAAATAAAAATGAATAAAATTAAGACAGGTTTTACAGCGAAAGAAAAACAAACTCCCATTAGCCTGACGAGCCTGGTCTGCAAGGCTATGGAGCGTATCATCATGGAACTTACAGACATCGGTAATCTCCAAACTCTGGACCCTACCCAGTTTGGATTTGTAAAAGTCAGATCATGTCTCCTAAACTTGATAGACTTCTTTTAAGTGGTCACCAAAGCTGTAGATGAGGGTAAGGTGGTACACACAGCCTATCTAGATCTCAGCAAGGTTTTCGACACCATCCCCCACTCTGGAATTATAGACAAACTCACTAAACTAGGTATAAATCCCTATGTCACAAGATGGGTTGCCAACTGGCTCACTGACCGAACCCACACTGTGGAAGTAGCAGACTCTAAATCCAACTTCAGACCAGTGACAAGTGGAGTACCACAGGGTTCAGTCCTAGGTCCTCTCCTGTTTGGCATCTACTTCTCTGAAGTACAGGCTAACACAGAAGGTCTTTGGCTAACAAAGTTCGCAGATGACTGCAAACTAGGAGGCATAGTCAAATCTCCTAACGATGTGGACATCCTACAAAAGGGCCTCACTGATACAGATGCCTGGTGTCAAAGCGATGGCCTCAAGCTCAATGCCAAAAAGTGCATTGTCATCCCTTTTGGCAAAAACTCTGTACCCATGAACTACCACATAGGTGGTAGTCTACTTAACACTGAAAGTGTGATGAGAGACCTTGGGACACAGGTGGACAGTAGTCTCTCCTTTGATAATCACATCGCCACAGTAGTCTGGAAATCCTTCTACATGGCACACCATCACAAAAGGTTTCTCATTCAGGAAAAAAGAGGTAATTGTTCCCCTCTACTCATCACTCATTAGACCCATTATAGAGTACAACAACCCTTTTGGTATGTACCTCACAAGACATCTACAACAACTGGAAAGGCCATAAAAATACCTCACAAAGAGGATAACCGGCCTCAAACAGATGCCCTATGCAGACTGTCTCAAAAAACTCCAGCTTTACTCTATTGCATATCGCCTACTCAGAGGCGATTTCTGCCTAACATACAAAGCTATGTCAAACCCAGAGCTGTTGGACATGCTCCACGTAAAGAAATCCCAATCCCTCTGAGGTACACACTCTAAGGACCTAAACCTTATCACCATAATAAACAGAACATGCTGGAGGGATAGATTCCTATCTCAGAGACTTCCCATACTCTGGAACAAACCTCCTATCTATATCAAACAAAGCTCCTCATTAACACTCTTCAAGAAAATTCTTGATGACTGGATGGGGGATAGGAAATTTACCCTGGGGATCACTTCTGTGGCTCTGCTTGACAGTGCCACAGGAAAATAATTTTCTTGGGTGGCAAAAGCCAGGGTACCGTTTGGCTAAGCTTATATAGGCCCTAGGGCCAATAGCCTAGTACCTACCTATGAACCTATAAACTATCTAGAGACTTAAGGAATTATGAGAACAGGCTTATTTTCTCTTGGCAGCATAAACCAAAACATGGAAGATCTAAGGTGAAATCATCTGAAAGTAGTGATGCAGTGAGACGGGATTCTTCGGTTTCCTCATCGGATACCAATTTGAGCAAGAAAAACATGTTGTTCAATGACTTCAGTCCATTAATAACCAATGTATATCAGGACAATCAGATTTGGAACATATTGACAGTTTTAATCAACCAAATGGTCGAGGGAGATAGCTGAAAGGAAGAGGTTGAGCATCGAGAACTTAAGGAATGTGAATAATGAGTTGAACATTATTAATCAATCTGATTTACTTATTAGTTTAGCAGTGAGGACTGTTTTATTGAAATGTATTAAATTTGTACCTACAAAAAATACAATATCAAATTTGTTAATTAATGTAAAAAAAGTTTGTAGGAAACTGCATTTAAAGATATATTATGGTAATAATGAGAAACAAATTGATTGAAGTGAGTATTCGTTGCTGAACATGCCTATTTATGATAATGAAGTTTTTGAATTTGATGCATATAGTGAAATGTCGAATGAATGTGATTTTTTTATGTGTTGCATATGGGTTATGGAAGTTGTCTGTTCCTCTCCTTTCTAGTGTTACTACTTTTATGCAACCACATTTTTTTCTGACATTGTTCAACTTGAAAATGTAATATCCAAAAAGTAAAGTATGAGTTTGGAAAGTATTTATAGTCAAAAATGTTTACAATTTGACTTGAAGATGAGTGGTTGGCCTTGCAAAAACCTAGATGAGGTAAGAATGTGTTTTTAAAGAAGTGGATATAGGGGTTAACTAGGTAATTTTGGGTAAAAATAAATATTTGAAAAAGGATACTGATTTGTTGGAAAAGCAAGAGGAATATGTTAAATTAATAAATAACCCACTTACAATCTTTAATGAGGGTTTACTGGAAATTTTAGGGAGGGAGGAAGGCTAGGTTTTCTTGAAATGAATGCTGTGAGAAAAGTTTATGTTAAAAAAACAATGAATTTAAGAGATCCCCCTGGTATACCCATTATCTCACATACTGGGTCATACTTGTAGAATGTAGGTATATTTTTAGATTTCCATTTGAAAAAGGATTTAAGTCGAGTGCCTTCCCATACTAATAATACTCAAGATTTCTTGGCTGGATTAAAGGAATTAATATGGCAGAAAAATTATTATTGGGTCACAGTGGATGTCAAATTATATACAAATATACAGCACAGATGGGGATTAGCTGCAGTTGAAAATGTTATCAGTGTAGGACCTCACATGTGTTAGTATTATTGTTAGAATTCTGACAGCTATTTTTGGTTTGAAGCCAATATTTACTTACAAGTTATGGGAACAGCTATGGCAGCATTTTTGCCCCCACATATGCAAAACTGCATATGGTATAATTTGAATGGAAGTTTATATAGCCTACCCATTTTTTTCCTTAACATGTAGTGTTACTTAAGAGATATGTAGATGATTTGATTTTTGTCTGTAAGGGAAGTGAGTTATTTTTTAAAATTTTTTCAAGGTTTTGAATGAAAATTCCCATGGACTAAAATTTACATGTGAGTTAAACAGTCAATTAATTATTTAGATGTTACACTGTATGTGGATTGTAATACTAACATCATGTATAAGCCATATAGGAAAGAAACAAACAGTGGTGAATAAATTTTCGGATGCATCTAGCAAGCATCCTCCCCTTTTAATTCATTCTTTACTCTATGGAGAATTGAGAAGAATTTTTAATAATATATCAGATAAAACTTTGAGAGAAAATGAGTCAATCAAGGTTGAAAATAGACTTGGCAATTGGGGGTATAGAGGAGACCAAATCAGTACGGCTAAAAAAAACTTTTAGAGGGAAAACAAATAGTAAGATCTCATAACAGAGTTATAGGGAAACTAATGATGTTATGAAAGGGAGTAAAGATAAATTATTTTTGTATCTAAATGTACTAAATTCATCACTGTTTTAGATGGTATTATTAGGGATTATTGTTACATACTTTGTAATGATGAAGTTGTAAGTAGATGTTTCCTATATGTGTGACCTTTCCTTACAGAAGGCACAGTAACCTAAAGGGAATTTTAAGCTATGGGATTAGTAAACTATTTCAGAATTATGATCAAAGGGGTATGTTTGCTTGTGGACATTCTAAATTAAGTCCTAAAGTTAAAAATCAATGAGAACATAATTAATAGGAAAAAGTTTATTTCTAATGGCAAGTTTAGCTGTGAGTCCATGGGGGTGGTATACATTACTGGGTGTGGATGTCAATATTCTGCTTGGTATGTGGGTCAAACTAAATGCAAAATTAAAGTTCAAATTTTGGAACAGTTATACATTAGGAATAAAAATATGAAAAGTCCGGTGGCAGAATATTTTGTAAAAAAACATCAGGGGCTAGTATTTGGGTTTTTCTTTAGTTTACTGCCACAACCTTTTGTACCTACAGGAAATAACTTTTTAAACAAATTAAGGAAATTAAGACATGAAAATGATTTTGAATTATTTATGTAGCTAATATTTTTATATAAAAATATATTTATATTACGTAATAATTATTAAATATTTAAGTCATTATTTGTTTATGTGGTCAACTGACTTTTTCCTTTATAAAATCAAGCAAGAACTGTTAAAATGTCATATCCTGAGAAGGTGAATAGCTAAAGTGCCAGATGTGGTAATAAAATTTAAGTGCTAGTGGAGCAGCCTGTGTGTGTGTTTTTTTTTTTTTTTTTGGTAATCTTGCTAAGTTTAATTCTAGTGGCTGCCACAAAAAGCAATTATTAGAAAAGGGAAATTAAAGTCTAAACTAACTGAACTAACTGTAACCACAAATGTAAAAGAAACCACTAACATCCAGAAATTCCCATGCATTGTATGGATACTTCAGCCAGCAACTTTAGGGTAACTAAATAAATCAAACTTTAATAATAATTTCATTCTGAGGAGCATTTTCTCTGAATACATTAGGGCTTCGTCAAAAACACATTCATCATTCACCTTCCTGCTTATACACATTTTCTCATCATCCTTTCTGTTGTGCGTCAACTCAAACATAAAAAAAATATAAATCAATGCATCATTTTTTAAATCTATTATAAAAGCATTTTATTCTAAACTATTTGCAAGGAATATATATATATATATATATATATATATATAGATAAACAACTGTCAGTAAACAAACTGGTTTGGGATCATATAGTGAAAACAAAAATTCATCATGAGTTAGTGTGTTTTATGAAACTACCTCATGTTATGTTCTAAGCACTTTTTATCACTAACGGTTTGGTATTAAAATAAATGACACCACTAAAAATGTATAAATAAATAAATAAATAGACAGTCAACTTCACTTGATCACTCCATTTTCCAAATGTATAAATAGGTAAAAGCATAAAAGTATAAATATGTACTTACTAAGAGTACTTCATCTCTTAAAAACATTCTATTTCATATATATATATATATATATATATATATATATACATATATATATATATATATATATATATATATATATACACATATATATATATATATACACACACACACATATATATATATATAGATCTATATAATATATATATATATATAGATATATATATATATATATATATATATATATATATATATATATATATATATATATATATTATATATATATATATATATATATATATATATATATAAACACAACAAAAAACTAGGGCACTTATGAAAGTTTAGTTTTACTAGGTAGTAAAAATTGTAAAAAAAATACTAGGTCATTAGAAGAAGTTAAAAAAAAAAGATTAGTTATTATTTTTCAAAAAAAAAAAAAAAAAGAAAGAGATGTAAAGCAGGAGGATGTAAGGAATTAATGTAGTAATAATACAAGAGGAAAGAGGAGAAAAACAGTCAAGTAAAGAAGAGAAGGTAGGAGATGGTAGAGAGGGTGGTGGAGAGAGAGGAGGGGAGTCAGAGCATTAGAGGAACAACAACAACAGACAAAGACAAAAGAGTAAGTAAGTATTATCAAAAATCAATAAAGTGGTTTGAGTAGGAGGGGAGGGAGGGGTTAGTCAGGAGTCCTGCAGGAACAAAGCCAGTGGTTTTGGAAGTACTGCTTGATTTTTTGTTTGAAAAAAAAAACATATACAGATATATATATATATATATGTATACATATTTCTTATAACCTAGCTACCCTTAATTTTAATACAGGAGCTAGTGATATGTAATAGTTCAGTTCTGTGGGTTTAGCGGTATCCAAGATTAGCTGCCAGTATAGCTCCGTGTATTATATATTTGTCTTTCATTAACATCCTCTAGGGTCTTGGCCACTTCTTTTACTACAAAAAACTTGAAATCTCCTTATACATTCCTTTTTGTGTCTGTATAAAGCATTTGTTTCATTTCCTTTAGTAATGTCATACATATATTCATATATTCCTTTTCTAAATGCCTCTCTGTTTTTCCCACATAAAAAGAGGGACATTCTTTACAACATGCAACATGCAATATATAAAACTCCTTTACTAATGCAGTTATAATGTTGTTAAACATATATAATTTTATTTCTAGCTGTAATATTAACATGGTCTGTGTTTGCCATATACTCACATTGTGAATAAAAATCCACATTTAAAAGTACCTACCAATGTGTGTCATTATTAAATCTGGTTTCCTTTTACTTTCCAGAATATCCTTCAGATTTCACACTCTTATAAATAAATGTTCTAGGACTAAATTAGAGGATGTAACTGGTTAATGTGACATTCCTAAAAACATTTCCACTTCTTCAAAATAATTTTCTTAATGTTATTTGCATCTGTGTTATAATTCAATATATATGCTTCTTTAAAACTGCTATTTTAAGCTTTGCTGTTTTTATTTTCATTTTCCTCATCCTATTCATAGGTTCATAGATTAGTACTAAGCTAACTGCCCTAGCGAGCCATTTTAAGCCTAGCCAATTATCCCTTGTGAGAATCAAACCCTACACCTTGTGTTTGTAAGGCAAACACCTTAACCATTAGGCCACCCTCCCAACTCTTCATTCATCTTTTCCCATCCATAGGACTGGGGGAAATTTAGTGCTCATCCCATTCTTGACCTCTTCTAAAATGTCAGTTACTAAATGCATCAGGTATAACGTTTTTCATGAACATACTTTTTACATTCTCATATTCCTTTATAAAATTATCATATTCTAAAACCATCTGAGCCACCCTAGTATACTGTCTTCTAATTATACTTTTTTTTCAGTGCATTGGGTGGCCATTCATATAAAACAAATATGAATATGAGAAAGTATCCTTTCTATGGGTCTACTATAAATAACTGAAAATCCATATGTTCAGATCTCACATTACTGTGACCATTTAAATGAAACTGCAGATGAACGAAAATTTAAAAGAACGTAACTTGCATGAAAAACGTCCACCTACTGTGTATGATAATTGTACACAGCTCGCCTACATCACTCCCACCGCCCAACAGCCTGGGAGCAGAAATTATGCTGACTTATGGTTTTGCTGCACCCCTTCATCTCCCCCCCAATTCCTGCAAATTAAATATACCAAAGTGAATACTAACACAGCAATTCAAACAACTAGTTAGAAACACAAACCTATATAATGACTACAATACAGAGAACAACAGCAAGAACAGTGAAAAATCAATATCATTTTATAATGGTAAAGTGCAAAAAATCCAATAAGTAATTTGAAACTACAGCAGCAGTGCTCTTGAAAAACTTTTTGATTTACAGTAATTAGTTTTACTAGGATAGCACTTGTTAAATGGGTTGGAGACAGTGGCATTGGCAAAAAGGCAGGAGTCAGAGCTTGACGTGGCAGAGTTGAAGATATTAAAATTTGCACTGATGGTGACGAGGATGGACAGGATTAGGAATAAGTATATTAGAGGGTCAGCCCAGGTTGGAAGGTTTGGAGACAAAGCCGGAGAGGCAAGATTACGTTGGTTTGGACATGTGCTGTGGAGGAATGCAGAGTATATTGGGGAAAAGATGCTAAAGATTAAGCTGCCAGGTAACAGGAAAAGAGGAAGGCCTAAGATAAGGTTTATGGATGTGTTGAGAGAGGACATGCAGGTGGTTGGTGTGACAGAGCAAGATGCAGGGGACAGGAAGAAATGGAAACAGTTGATCCGCTGTGGCGACCCCTAATGGGAGCAGCCAAAAGAAGAAGTTTTACTAGGATAGTACTATATAGTCAACACTCTGGAAACATTGGCATTGATGCCAAGCACTTATGATGTCTATAGAAATTATATATTTTGCGTCTGTCATAATGTTGTTGCCAGTGGGCGATGTCATGGGTTTTGCCAAATAGACTTCTGGGGGGGGGGCGGGGGGGTGGAATAGCAATTTAAGGATTTTGTGGCTCTTCACTCAGAGTATTGTAATGTGTCCTAGAATTTCATCAATAAAGCCCCCCTAATAGCTTCTGCCCAGGAGTTAATCTTTCAGCTGGCTCAAAATGTGAGGCTCAAGTACATAACTGTTTTACTTTAGAGATATGACCTCATAAAGTCCAAAATTGTAGATAAAAGTGGTTATCAAATACATGAGATGTGACAATTTTCCAATACTCTTTGTGTTTTTTCCTTTGGACATTATGTACACCATTCAGCAGATGTGCAATGGACAGTTCGAGTAGCTTGTTTAATTGAAACCTATCAATGCATCTGTGTGAGACATTGCATTTATGACCAAAAATTTAAAGTAAAGGGCATTTATAAAACATGCAGGTTTTATATTGATGCAATAATGGGCTCATTTCAGCATCTGTTGCAAAAGGAACTTGTATTTGGAAATACTCTGAGATACCTAATAGTAAGACATACGTGAGATAATAATCTCCATAATACATTTTTCAAAAAGGATGTGATGATATTACGGGGGGGGGGGGCTTTTAATTAAGAGCTGTACTACAGGTTATCAGTTATATTATTAAGTGCAAGGTCATAATTACAATGTTTGGTAGAAGGAATTTTTTAATACAAAAAAGTGATGTGAGAGTCTGGATTATACTCTCCTGCTTAAAGTTTGATCACCATGTTATTCGGGTACAAATCAGTACTATTCAAGCATGGTATTTTTGCTTTGTTCTGAATTTGAATGAAAATAAACTTTAGTGCTCAAATGTTGATCGACACACTTATTTCAGGTATATGTGTACTGCCTTGGCATTAAGTGAATTTCTCTAACTTACTTAATGTGGTTGAACCCATTCTTAGGGTCTATATGGTATATGAAAGCAATATGCTATTGACAAAAGAGGGACTGACTGCCTAGTTAAGACAAAAGTATTAGTCTTTGTGGTTAGTATTTCTTAACCAAGAATGCTAGGTTAACTGGTGTGTGGAAGCCTAACTATGGCCTACCTGATCAGAGGTTGATTACCAGCTCAGGTATCTGCTGGAGCTGGTGTAAAGATGATGTGTACACCTAGCTGGAAGAGGGGGTGGTACACAGCAGCCGTCCAAGACCACAATGTCTTACAGGAAGGGCAGAATTGCAAAGATAGTCCAAGACAAGTGTTCGGCCAACAAACCACATAAGCAAGTGTCCTGACTGCACAGACCATTTACATTTTTAGCAGCTTGTCTTCAGATGTTGTAAAATCATCAGACTGAGTTGAAATACAATAAGATAGTTTATCTGACACTGTTTTCTTCTGATGGGTATAACTTATTAGAAATAATTTACCACCTTCCAGAATTTATTTATGATAGCACTAAGTTAAGGAATCAGACATAGCTTTGTTTCTTCTTGTTCTATTAATATATTTCAGTGAGTTGCTTTTTTTCCTTGTATTGAACACCAGTTTGAACCTTTGTACCTTTTCGAGTACTTTCTACAAGTTATCTTACATTAAGATTATTTTACCTACTTACTACTTAGTCAGTTAATTCCAGTATGTAACAGAGAACCTTTTAAGAGACAATCCATGGTTGTACAGTCACATTCTGCAGTTGTAGATATTCAGTATCTTAACCAGCCTGTGTCATATAGGAAGATTAATTTCAGATGGTTCCGAAGTACCAGTTTCGTAGACACTGCTTTTCTGTTTGTTATAGGTATGTGCATACAGTTAACATTTTGCGCAAGCATATTTAATGTTCCATTTTTCCTTGTATTTTTAATGCACAACTGAACTCCCTAAAAAGTAACTAGCATATTTGCCATTTTGTTTTCAAAATATTGTCCTCCAGTTCAGATGAGACTTGGTTCTACTGTTAGCTGAATATCCTTTGCCTACAAGTTCAACAAAATTCTACATTTTTCAATACTAAACTCCAAAAATGTAACACAAATGGGCAAGATATCTGCTGCATGATCAAACTTAAAATATAAGTGTAAAACACAGTGAAAAGGAGTACAATAATGTAGTCAGTGACTGCAGAATTTAAATAATTAGAAATCAATGAACAAATAAAGCTTTTAAATTTCACTAGGTAGTATGTACATGTTGATTTCCCTGCAGGACAGATGTTTTGAGAGACAAAATGAGAGATGCACCTCATATGTGACATTTGAACACATTTGTTCTAATATTCCCCTTTAATTTTCACAGCACTACGCCCTGTTTGAATGCACACTAAATCATGTTTTGGTCCCGTTCTTTAAAATGAGCAGATGGTTAGACAAAGTTTGTAGCAATATTTTTTCTGCTATTTCTTTTCAACACCTTTACTGAAAAATCACTTAAGACATAGGCAAACGTACATTTTCAATACTAACATGTTCCTAGTTACAAACATTAAACATCACATATATTCTTTTGTATAATTATCGGTACCCCAACATTAAATAAAAAGATCAGTTCCTGGCTTCCTTTAATCCTCCCTCTTCCTCCAAAACAATCTGCTGGGATTGTTCCCATAATTTTAGTGGCGCAGTGGTGCAGCAGTTAGTGGTGTCACCTCACAGCAAGTTCTCCAGTTCTATTCTCAGCTGGGGACCCTTCTGTGCAGAGTCTGCACGTTCGCATGGGTTTCCTCCCACATCCTATACGTCTGGTGCATTTTTCCCCAGTCTTCTGCTGAAAATGGGCTCTGTACAAGCTGAACTTTCCCAGTAAACAAATGTTAAATATATAAATAAATAAAATTTTCCATTTTTATGTAATCTCCTGCTACCCTTTTCTAAAGATCCCACTTCCAGTTCTTTTACCTCTGTTAAAGTATTCAAAACTTCAAATACAGTTGGTTTACACTGATTTCCATTTTCTAGTAACTACTGTTTTGGCAGCTACCAGATTTAAACTTAACAAGGCCTTACTGTGTTTAGGCAATTCAGATCCTTAGTTACACCCATTTGCTCCCCCAGTATGAACTCTGTAAGGAAAGACTACCAACTCATTACACCCCCGAATGCAAATGTTGCCATTGCTCTTCTCATAAAATTCCAGTTTACATGCTTAAATGCTTTGTTTACATCACGATGCATTAACAACAGTGGTCTTCATTGTTCAAGAACTGTTGTGAAATATTTGCCTCCCCTCCACAAAACCACAATGATCTATATCTTTCAATACTGGCAACACCTTTGCCAATCGTTTAGCTATTATAGACACAAATACTTTATAATTATGGTTTAAAATAGAAATGGGCCAATATGAACCTGGGTCTGATGGGTCTTCACCATTTTTAGATATTATAGCCACTACAACTTCCTTCCAGGATCCTGTTGCTTCTCCTCTTTTTAAAACACTGTTAAACAAAACCTTCTAGAACTTTATCACTTTCGTCCCTCCTAGCTTCCATACTTCCACAGATATACCATCTATTCCTGGAAACTCTCCTTGAGATTAATTATACATCACCATTTTTATCTCACCCCCTCCCATCTTAACTACTGATAGTCGAGCCTCATCTACCACTAACCTTGGCAAAATTAAGTTTTCCATAAATATTCCCATTTCTGCTCTTTCTTGATTTCCATATTTCCCTGCTTTATAGAGATTTTCATAAATTTCCCAAAATATCTAACAGCTCTACAGGGCCTTTGTTTATTTTTCTTGTTATATATAGGCTCCCTAAGTTTGGCAACAACCCCTTCTACTGTCTGCTGTCCAAATCATGTTGCTAAAAGTATTTTTACTCTGGAGTTATTACCAAAGTAGTTACTTAACTGCAATCTTTCTAAAATCATGCATATTATCCAGATACTCCCTTATTTTCTCTTTAGCACTATGCAGTTGAGCCTCTTTTTTTCAGTGAGATTCCCCTTATTCTGCAATATTTTAACCTTTGTCAGCCCCTCAGATTACTTTTGTTGCTTCATAACCATATCTCTTTATCTTTCATTTTTAACCTTCTTTTAAATTCCACTTTCATTTTATCTCACTCACTAACTATAACTTAGAAAATAATGCTATATTCCCTAATAACTCCTGCATAATTTACATTACCCATTCCTTAAATTTCTCTCTTTTTGAGTGGTAGGTGGGGAAGCACCAGTGTCTCATTTTTTCTTCATTAACCTGCATTTTTATCTTAGTTGTTATTGGTGCAAGAGCTGAAATAGTTATTGGATGTGTGTCAACTAAATGCATATGTTCCTGTGAAATATAATTTCTGTAATCTAGCCCATTCCAACCTTTAACGTTTTCTCACACCCTCTCCTAAGTCCTACTTCTATTCTCCTCCTCTTGACTGTCACAATTACTCATACCTTTTATAGGTCTGTTTCAACCTAATCTTATACTTTCTCCTGCTGTGCCCTATTCATATAATTAAACCAGGGCATCCACATATGCATATGTTTTTGTTTCCTCTTCTTCTTCACTCCAGATCACCATTATCTGCAATTTCTCCAGCAAATGTTTTAATTTCCCTCTTCCTGGCTACTCTTCCTTCCTTCTTCCAATTTTTGGTTATCACCTTCTCTCTGCCACTGTTATTAGTAAAAACAACTGGTCGGTATGCCATGGCAAGTTGTTCTGTCATTACTGTTAATCACATTTTCTCCCCAAACAGCCCTTTCAGAATTTGGTCTAATTTCTTTTCATAAACATCAAGCTGAAGACACATCAAAAATATATGCAACAAGTGCATCTGTTTCTTTGATCTGATGATCAAAGCCTGCACGGGAAACATCTTTGCTAGTTTGAAGAAAAACAAATGGTATTATACTTGAGAGAAGAAAGTACAGTTTTGTACCTACCATAAATGTAGATGTTCGAGTGTTCACACTGCTGCAGTCATCACACTTGGGTTATCCTGCCGTAAGGCGGTCCCGCAGTCGGCCAGAGTTCCAAAGTCTTGGTTCGGCGTCGGTTGCTGTAGCTTCTTCCCTGACGTCAGTGCGCCAGGGGTAAATAAGATGCATCCGACGCCATTTTCTTCAATTTTTCTTGCCTCAGATGTCAGGTGCCCCCAAGTGGGTAGGCAATACATATTGCTAATCAAAAATATACATATAAAATAAAAACAATACCTTCAGTTACCAGCAAATACACCCCAAAGGTTGTATAGGACAGAAGAGTATAGATAAGTCCAGCTAGTTCAGAGGGGATGGAGGGAGGGTAACCTGGACTGCAGCAGTGTGAACACTCGAACATCTACATTTATGGTAGGTACAAAACTGTACTATGCTGCAGTCATCACACTTGGGTTGAATCCCAAAGCTAAGTTTGGGTGGCTGGTCTATAAAGAGTTAGGAGTGGTTACGAGGCCCTGCAGAACTGCAGTGGCAAATCCTGCTCTGGGTTTAGAGTAAAGAGGCAGGTGGTAATGCTTGGTGAAGGTGTGCACTGAACTCCAAGTTGCAGCCTCCAAAATTTCCTTGGTAGGTACTCCTCTGAGAAAGGCTGCTGAAGTGGCTGTTGCCCTGGTGGAATGAGGCCTAATGTTATTAGGGACTGATTTTCCATGCTGTGTGTAGCAGTACCGAATACAGTGTCCTATCCATTTGGATATAGTCTGCTTTGAGATAGCCTTGCCTTGTGATCCTGCAGCATATGCTACAAACAGTTGATCAGTTTTCCTGAAAGCTTATTTTTGTCCAAGTAGAAGCATAGCTGCCTGTGTATGTCCAAAGAATGCAGAAGTTTCTCCCCTTTATTTTGGGGGTTTGGATAAAAAGTAGGCAAATGGATGGTTTGGTTAAGAGCCACACTAGATACCACCTTTGGCATGAAGGTAGGGTTTGTCCTTAAAGATACCCTATCCTGATGAAAAATTATAAAAGGTTCCACTGTCATTAATGCCTGTAGCTCTGAGACTCTTCATGCTGAAGTTACTGCCAGGAGCAGAGCTGTTTTCCATGATAAAAATTTTAGATCGGCTGTATTGGCTGGCTCAAAAGGTGGTAGGGTCAGTTTTTCCAAAATGAAATTGAGGTCCCAAGTTGGTGTTGGTGCTCTCCGGGGTGGTCTTATGTTTTTAGCTACTCTGAGGTACGGCTTTAGCAAGGGATGAGAGAATAAAGGAGGATCCATGTTGTAATGTGCAGAAATGGCAGAGGCATGAATCTTAATTGATGAAAAGGATAGGCCTCTGTCCAGCATCTCAGTTAAGTATTGTAAAATCTGAGGAATGTTTGGAACAAGAGTGTCAAGGCTGTGAGCTTGGTTCCAGGCACAGAATCTCTTCCATTTTTCTGAGTAAGCTTTCCTGGTGCTAGGCCTCCTGGCCTACAAAATGATATCCATAACAGCTTTAGAGAGAGGTGTTGCCTGTTTGACTAAAGTATCTGCCATGCAGCCAGGTTTAGGGTTTTGAGCTGATCGTGCAGGATCTGATTGTTTTGTTGAGTCAGAAGGTGTGGAATTTGGGGCAAAATCAATGGTGGGCCCTGAGCCAAGTTCCTTAAGATAGGGTACCAATGCTGGCGTGGCCAGTCTGCAGCAATCAGGATCATCTGTGGTTTTTCTTGTCTGGCTTTTAGGAGTACCTTTGAAAGGAGAGGCAGTGGTGGGAAGGCATAGACTTTTAGGTTTTTCCAGCTGAACAGAAGTGCATCCACTTTCCATGCTTGTTTGTGATAAGTCCTTGTGCAGAATATTTGTAGTTGGCAATTCAGAGGGGAGGCAAAAAGATCTATGTCTGGGCATCCCCATTTTTGTGTTATCATGCTGAAGATTTGTGGGTTCAATTTCCATTCGTGAGGGTCCATGATATTTCTGCTTAGGTCGTCTGCCAGAGTATTTTTCTTTCCTGGCAGGAATTGTGCTTGCAGGTGAACTTGGTACGTTAGAGCTGTGTTCCACAAGGTCATGGCTTGCCTGCATATGGGGTAAGAGTGAGTGCCCCCTTGTTTGTTTATGTACCACATTACTGTGGTGTTGTCTGTCTTTAGTAATAGTTGTCCTGGGTGTAGAAGGTCCTTGAAAGCTGTTAGGGCATTTTGAACAGCCAACATCTCTTTTTGATTGATGTGAAGATGAATCTTGTCTGTGGTCCACTTGCCCTAAATGCATGTTCCTGCCATGTGTGCTCCCCAGGCATAATCCGAAGCATCTGTTATTAGAGTTTGCCTGGCTGTGGGTTGGGTAAAAGGCTGACCCTTGTTTAGATGACATGCCTGTGCCCACAATCGAAACTTCTGTTGTAGGTAGGGAATTATTGGAATTACTGCTTCTAGACTGTGAGAATGTTGAGTCCAAACACTTTTTAGGTACCATTGTAATTTCCTCATATGCAGTCTGGCATATGGTATTAGTAGTATGCAGGATGCCATGAATCCCAGGGCCTGCAGAATTTTTCTTGCAGGGAGATGGGACGTTTTTGCCAGTAGTGGAAAATATTGAGTTAGTTGCACTTGTTTGTCTGGCGTGAGGTAAGCCATCTGGAACGTTGTATTTAAGCTGGCACCCAAGAATGTAATCTGTTGTGAGGGCACTAGTTTTGACTTCTTTTCGTTTACTGTGTACCCTAGAGAAATTAGCAACCTTTTCACAAACGCCAGATGCTGTAGAAGAATGTCCTTTGTCTCTACTTGAATGAGGCAGTCGTCCAGGTATGGATATATTTGAATTCCTTTTTGTCTGCAAAATGCAATTACTGGTGCCAGGCACTTTGTGAAGACCCTGGGCGCAGTAGATAAGCCAAAGGGCAGTGCAGAGAATTGGTAGTGCATTGTACCAGCTTTGAATCGGAGGTATCTTCTGCAATTTTGTCTGATACGGACATGCAGGTATGCCTCTTTGAGGTCCAGAGTAACAAGCCAAGCCTTTTTGCCCAGCATGGATAGAAGTTGCTGTAATGTCAACATTTTGAATTTTAGAATATCCAGGTAAGTATTCAGAATTGAAAGGTCCAGTATAGGCCTCCAGGCTTTGTCCTTTCTGGGGACCAGGAAGAGTCTTGAGTAAAATCCTTGTCCTTGTTCCTGTTGTGGTACTTTTTGTATAGCTCTCATGTCCATGTGGGCTGAAATTTGTTTTTGTGCCTCTGCCCATTGATTTTGTGGCAGGTCTGGCATTCCTTTTAGCTTTGGTAAAGTATGGAAGTGGAATCTGTAGCCTTGAGACATAATATTAAGGACCCATTTGTCTTGGGTGATTGTTTGCCAGTTTTGAGAAAAAAGTGCTAGTTTTCCCCTTAAGGGGGCTTCCAGAAGGGACGCAAGGGAAAGTCATTGTGACTGTTTCCTGTAAGGTTGAGACTTGTCCTCACCTCCTTTTGGGGTTGAGGTGCCCCACTGTCATTGTCTGTTTGAGCCTTGGGGTTGAGATCTGCCTCTTGAGCATCTGTATCTGCCTCTCTGTGGCCTGTCTGACACTGGAAAGGCCCAATTTTTTGTTGGCCAATTTCTGCTAAACTGAGGTGGCTGTACCTGTAAGAAATCCTTGACTGTTTGCATAGATTTAGCTTTATCCTCCATTTTCTTTAACACCTCTTCTGCCTTAACACCAAACAAGGTATCACATTGTAAAGGAGCATCCAATAACTTTGCCTTAACAGGTTCAGGTAAACTCTGTTCTTTTAACCAAGCATGTCTTCGAATAACAGAACCTGTAACTGCGGCTCTACAAGAGGCCTCTAAAGAATCAAAACCACATTGCAGAGTATGTTTTCCCACCTGTTCAACTGCATGCAATAAATCCTGCATTTCTTTACAATCAGGAGCTTCTGAGCTAGCAAGCATTTTCTGTTTTAACTGAGCCATTAAATATTGTTGGTACTTAAGCATGTGAAACTGGCAATTTAAAGCTCTTACTGCTAAAGTTGCAGACGTGTATACTTTCTTCCCCATCTATCCAAAGCTCTGGAATCTCTGTCAGAGGGTACTGGATTTTTTGCAATGGAAGCCTTAACCCCTTTTGGACCCTGGGAAATAGTTTCTGGATCAGCAGAAGGGTTTTTGTATAGAAACTTGTGAGAGTCACGGACTATATAATACCTATCCGGCTTGGCTGGTGCAGGGGGCAAAGAGTCAGGAGATGAGCTGGATTCAGAGAACACATCATCCAGAATGTCTAGTACAGGCAGAATAGCCAGGGGCCTGTGCTGAGGCAATAAGAGGAAATCCCTGAGCCTTTTCTTGGATTCTGAGTATCCCTGACTTTCCCAATGGAAATGTTCCCTCATGGTATGTAAAGTTTCCCCAAAAGAGTAATCCTCAGGAGGAGAGGCTGAAGGGATAGATTCCTCAGCATCAGAGTCCTCATAGGGGGGTAAAGAGTATCCCTGGTCTGAAGAGGAATCAGAGGAAATGGAAACCTGATCAGAGGAGTCATAGTCTGTATCCTGCCTAGGCCTTTTCTCAGGAGGGGGATGGGAACCCCTGATTAGAGTAATGAGGTCTTCAGCCATTTTAAGCATCTGTTTCTTAGGCATGGAGGACTGTCCAGGAGAATGCTGTACTTGTTTCTTTGTCTTTAATGGTACCTTTGTCTTGGCTGTTGATTTAATGGTAAGTTGTGAAGGTCTGAATACACCCTCAGAAGCCGGTGCCTGCTCAGCAGCTCCGGACCCATCTGAGGGATTAGTTTCCGTAGGCCCAATACCTTGAGTTTCCAGAGGCCTAGTTGTCTCCACGTTGGAGTCGGAGGTGGCCTGTGGCTCTGAGGTAGCGGGTGTCAGGGGCTGCAAAGCACCTCACTGAGAACCGGTGACTGGCCTAGAAGAGGTTTCGTCATCGGTTTTGGACCTCGGATGCCTGTCTTTATCCTTGTCTTTGCGTTTTTTTGGAATTGCGGTTGTTGGTTGATCCGACGGCATAGTATAATTGAACCTTCGGCGAAAGTAGTGCAAAGCAAAATCAAAACGTCTTTTTATAGTGCGTTTGTTAAATCTAGCACAACACTGACAACTAGTGACGTCGTGATCAGGGCCTAGGCATGGAATACAGTAAGAGTGGAAGTCCTTATGAGGTATTTGCTTCCCACAAGAAATACAATTATTAACTTTTTCTGACATCGGTCTGAGGCAAGAAAAAAGTTTCCCCAACGGAGTACTTAGCTTTATTGACGACTTCGGATCTGAAATTCAACTTCGAAAATCTCAGGAGTCGGCCGACCGGCACTTGCGAACTGCTTCTGCTTCGGGCAACGCGCGGCAGGAAAGACTGAAGAAAATGGCTCGGATGCATCTTATATACCCTGGCGCACTGACGTCAGGGAACAAGCGACAGCAACCGACGCCGGACCAAGACTTTGGAACTCTGGCCAACTGCGAGACTGCCCGACGGCAGGATAACTCAAGTGTGATGACTGCAGCAGTGTAACACGATGAACATCACATAATTCACAAGCAATGACACTCCAAATAAGGAATCACCAGACCCGGAAAAATGGTTTAGTGTTTTCATCTAACTTTAGTCAAAAGGATTCTTAGACTTCCTCTTCTGAAGTAGTGTTTTGGTTAAACACAAACAACAGTATCAAATTATTTTTTAAGCCTGGTGATTCTTTATTTGGACTATTTTTTTCTAATTTAACATGACTGCAGAAATATTTATGTAAACTGTGCTATACAAATATTCTAAATCTAATAATCCGTTTATGAAAACACACACTCTTCTTCACAACTCCTCATAGCACTAAACATTAAACCCAGGGCTCCTTTTCACCCTCACTTAGCTTACTCATTTTCTCAGAAGAGGCAAATTTATCCCAGCAATACTTGCAACACTCTATAACCTTGCTTTATTGGTCTTCTGCACAAAATAAGACTTTCTCTTACATATGTAATCCATCTTACTAAAGTGACCCTTCCCCTCCCTAACTTCTACGCCCATTCTATTTGCATCTTACTTCAAAATCGACTAACTCCTCTCTATCATCTTGACTTAATTCCCATTGTTGTCTAACTTCTTTCATCCATTCATATCCTCATCTTTTATCAACTGGTACTAATACTTTAATCCGATGCCCTTCCTACTCCATCTGCAAAAAATATTCTGATTTATATCTATGGGTTTACCCCTCATCAGAATTAAAACTTGCAACCACTTCCTTCTCTCTCTCTCTAGTTTAACTACAATTACCAATACAAATTCTCCTCATCTTTGCAACTCTTCCTCCCACACAACAAAACGTACCCAGTGCCTTTCTGGATACTTTTCCATAGCACATCGTATTCATGAATCAAACACCAACAGCACATCGTATTCATGAATCAAACACTAACAGTAAATAAGTTGCATTACTGTTATATATTCCACTACAAGCAGCATTCCACACTCACACCAGCTGTTGCTAGAGTCAATGTTTTCTAAGCCACTCAAGGCATCCCCCTGCAAAGACAAACACATAATTCACCACATCATCTTCATTTGCACTCTTATGTAGTTGAGTGACAAAAATCTACAGCAACTAAGTGTACAATAAACATTTGCAGGCTAAAACATTTTGATCTATAGCAATAGAGATGAGTTTCCAATGTACAAAAGGAAAAAATCCAAATTTTTCCACCACATAATCCAGTAAGGCCTTCCCCAGAATCCTTTAAATATATCCCTAAATATTTAATTCCACTATGCTGCAACAAAAAAAAAGGCACACTGAATTTACATTTAGATAGCTTACTGTACCCTACTGATATATTAGGAAGAATCAGTTAGGGAATGCAATACATTAACAGCAAACAATGATATTTTCAGATGTTGCAAAATCCACAAGCAAACTTAAAGGAATTTTTACTTGGGTAGATAGCATATGTTGGAGGTGATGAAGAAGAAAAAGATAACTGGGAACATTTGTTTTCGGAATGTAATGAGTTGTCAGATTTTAGAATGTCCCTACGGAGTACTCTGTCAGAAACACTGGGTCAGCAAATGGCTGTAGCTAAGGAAATTATTTTTTGAGCTGGGACACAGGATCTGAATTGCATAGAAATAGTAAGGCCTTAAGTTGAATTCTGTTCGCTGCCAAAAAGCAATTATGGAAAAGTGGAAATCAAAGTTCAAACCAATTGTATTTGAAGTACTGAATATTATAAAAGAATTAAAAGAACTGTAAGAGGGATCTTTAGAAAAGGGAAGGAGCAAATTACATAGAAATAAATGGAAATTGTGGGAACAATGCATGCAGAATAGTGATGTAGGCACATGGAAAAATGATAACACGTTTTTCTTTTCTGTTACTGAATGCTTGCCTCTGTCTTAAGTGATAATTTAATAAAGGTGTTTTAAAAATATAATCACTATCCTATTAAACAATTTCACCCAGTAGGCAACTACTACCTCTCCTCGCAGCTTCCAAAGTTCTATCAGGATCGCATCCAAATCCGGGTACTTATTGCAGGCCATATGTTGCAACACTTCGCAAACATATCCATGAGAGAATGACAACATTAATTTCTCCCTGCTTTCAAGATCTACCCAATGTTATGTAATTCGGTCCAAGAACCCATCACCATCATCAGCTACTTTACGTCCTCTTTCAATCTACTTGTATAGACAGCCTGATAATATTCCCTAAATCTTTTCGATATTTTGTCAGATGTTCTAGTCATCATTCCTCTTGGATTTCTTATCCTATACACAACTTATTGTTGTCTCAATCTACAAGTTAATACTTTTACTGATTTGTGTAAAAATCTCACTGTGTGTGTGTGTGTGTGTGTGTGTGTGTGTGTGTGTGTGTGTGTGTGTGTGTGATATATATATATATATATATATATAAATAAATAGGTTCATAGGTGTTTACTAGGCTAATGACCACAAGGGCCTTTTTAAGCCTAGCCATCCATCCATCCCAGCTCTCTGACAAGTTCTGCTACCCTTGGTAAGTGTAAGCATGGGACTGGAAGACACACCACTTACAGGTTACCTATGTCCATTAGAGACATAGGTGTCATATTTATATATAAAATGCTTTACTGCAGTTGCATACAACTAATTTCCTGTCTGCACCCTCCAACAGTTAGTTCTTACACCCTCTCCAGTCCCCTTAATGTGGTGGGGTTGCGATACTCTACGCTAGCAGTCTTACAATCTCTCCCATTACACATCCTACCCCATCTTTCTCCCCAGCAGAAACACTGGTAGTTAACCTTAAACCAAACAACTACACTACAATTACAATAGTAGCCACCTACATCCCACCGAGGGAAATGCTCCACTACTGGAAAATATTCTTTCCTATCCCTCCTTAAACATCCCAAATTAAACAATCCTCCTTTGTGACATTAACATCAACTGGCTAACCCTACATAACCCATGATCACCACATAATATTAACTTATATGGATTTACTCAGCTAATTACTACACCTACACACACTCTAACAATACCCACACTACCAATACCCTCGTTGATTGGATACTTGTCTCAACCCCTTCCAAATATCACCATCCTGAAACTCTTCCTGATTCCCTGAGTGACCACTCACCCATAAAGGTGCTAAGGTACACAAACCATCTCCCTAAACCACACATATATATCACGAGAAACAATCTCTCCAATTTTAACCCTGAAACCTTAAACACTCTCTTATCTAGAGTATGCTGGGACTTCCTTACTCTGCTCCCCCTAGATGAAGCAGTCATTACTTTTAACACTACTCTTCTAGATATCATAAACTCTCTAGCTCCACCTCATAAAATTAGGAAAAAAGCTAAAATAGCTCCTTGACTAACTAAAAGCACTAAAACTCTCATGAAGTCTAGAGATAAGTCCTGGAAAAAATGGCTACATACAAAAGACCTTAATGACCTACACAGATATAAAGAACAAAGAAATCTGGCCAAAAGACTGATCAACAAAGACAAAAAAGAATTCTACTTTAACCCCCCTACAACACTAAAATCTGACCCAAAAAAATTCTGGAATGCTATAAATCACATACTCCACCCTGGAAACCCTACCTCACCCAACCCTACCCCAGAAAAAATACCTGTAGAAACTGTCAATACCTTCAATGCATACTTTGTTGAATCTATATTCAAACTCTTTAACTCAAACAGCTATACTAAAACTTACCCCATAAACCCAGATCACTCCTCAACAACTACCCCTCCCAAAATCTTCTCCCTCAAGCCCATCTCCACAACATGCATTTGAATCCTACTCTCTAAACTAAAACCATTCTCAGTATCCACTGATAACATCCCATCTTTCTTTCTTCAGATTGCTGCCCACTCTCTAGCCTTTCCTGTCTCTATAATCATCAACTGCTCAATCTCTGAATCCAAAGTGCCATCCATCTGGAAACAGTTCTCCCTACCTATCCACAAAGGAGCTAACCCCAGTGAAATCTCCAACTTTAGACCCATTGCCATCCTCTCTCCTCTGTCAAAGGTGCTGGAAAAATGCATACATAACCAAATTATGGATCACCTCACCCAAGAAAACCTTCTTACTCCTACACAACATGGTTTTAGACCAAAACACAGCACCTATACTGCACTTCTATCCTTTCTAAATATTATTTCCACGGCCAGAGATGACCAAAAAACTTATCTCCTGTCTCCTTCTTGATCTCTCAAAAGCCTTTGATACTGTCTCTCACTCTCCACTACTACATAAACTGTCTAAACTTAACTTCTCCCCCACAACAGTGGCATGGTTTGAAAGTTACCTTAAAGACAGGTGCCAGTCTGTAAAATGGGACTCTGCTTTGTCTATTCCCCTTTCAATTCATATGGGTGTACCTCAAGGATCCATTCTAGGGCCATTACTCTTCAACATCTTCACAAACCTGCTGAATACCTCTTGCCCTCACTCCTCTATTATACAATAAGCCGATGACTCTACAGTCATAACAATAGCAAACTCCCACTCTGAACTCTTAACAGCTACCCAGTCTTTCTTTAACTCAGTAGAAACATGGATCTCAAACCACCAACTCATCCTTAACCCTAAAAAAACAAAACTACTGCTCTTCCACCCTAAAACAGCCAATTATATAAAAACTTCTTTTACTATCCCAGTCACTAAACAAGACTCCAGTTGCAGTTGAACCTAGCTCAAAACTCCTTGGCATCACATTAGACGATCAACTAAAATTCGACCTCCATATTAATAATTGTATCAGGAAAACGCACCTTAAACTAGGTCTACTTTACACAAATAACAAATTTCTTACTCAGAAAGCTAGAACAGCCCTCACTCATGCCTGTCTTCTTCCCTGCTTAACACACTGTTCACAAATCCTTGCTAACCTAAACTCCTCTGTGCTTTCAAGACTTGAGACTACATACCACAAAGTAGCTAGATTTGCAACCCAACAACCATATTGATCACATCACTGTCTCTCTCTTAGATATCTAAACTGGCTAGAACTGCCCCACCTCCTCCTTCTCTCCCAGCTCCAAACCATAGACTTAATTCTTTACCAGCCATTATTCTATCCAGCCTTACACTCTATCATCTCCCATTATGCTCCTGCAAGAAACCTCTGAAGCTCTTCCCTTGACCTCTTAAAAATCTATAAGCCAAACTTATACAGTTACCATCGCTCTATTGAATGGAATAAACCTCCCATCGAAATTTGAACATGCATCCTAAACAATTTAAACAAACTCTAAAAGAAATGGATCTGCCAATGCTCTGACCCACCTTGAAAATTTCTACTCCCACCTCTCTAATCTAGGCATTTCCTCTTCACTTTACTTGTACTATATCCTGTTTAGATAAATTGCAAAAATCTTTTCTCCTATGTTAACTTTTTTATACTTACTACTTCTTGTATAATATTGCTCTTGCTGTAATGTTGCTGCTCATGCTAATGCCAATTGCATAACATTTGTTCATTGATTATTTACTACATGTTTGATTGATTACTATATGTATTTACTGGAGCTTTTCTCCCCAGGCCTCTGCTGAAAAAGGACTTCGGCTCAGTCAGACATTCCCGGTCAACAAATGTAAAATAAATAAAAAAAAAAAAAAATTCTTTAATTCTTCATTTGCTACCCAAAATGTCTGTGTATCCTTCTCCTATCCTTGATTCATATTTCTGATAGCTTACAACTTCACAGACAGCTTAAAATTCTCCCACTGACTCACTCATCTTAGTAATGGTTCCCATCTAATCCATAAATTCCTCGTTTATCCATTCAACAAAACCTGATGTTTACAACTTACAAGATGGAGAGTGTCCATGCTTATCCACATTCACAGACAATTCAACTTGCAAGGACACCTGAAGATGCACATGGTCAGAAATGGTCGACCTTGGCACTCCTTAACCATATACGCAAATTCTGAATTTATCAATACTTTATCAACTCTTGACCAAGCACGATGATTAAGAAAGATATATGTAAAATGATGAGGAAAGTACAGTTGTGTACACTTACCATAAATGTAGATGTTCGAGTGTATTCACTGTTGCAGTCATTACATTTGGGTAATCTGCTGGCAGGTTGCCCAAAGTCTTGGGTCCTGCATCGGTTGCTGTCCCTTCTTCCATGACATCGGGTCGTCAGGGGTATAAAACATGTAGTCGATGCCATTACATCAGTTTTTCTTGCCCCAGATGTCAGGTGCCCCCCAAATGGGGAGCAAATAAAATTAAAAACACAAAAATATACCTCCAACCAAAAGCAAATACACCAAAAGGGCTTTTAAGCATAGTAAAAGAAAGTAGAGGTATAGCCAGAGAAAAAATAGGGGGCTGGAGGGAGGGTAACCAGGACTGCAACAGTGAATACACTCGAACGTCTATATTTATGGTAAGTGTACACAACTGTACTATGTTCTTCATGTTTCACTGTTGCAGTCATTACATTTGGGTAGATTCCCAAAGCTATGGTTGGGAGGAGGAAATTATACAGCATTAGAACCAGCTATAAGGCCCTGCAAGACTGCAGTGGCAAAGCCAGCTCTGGATTTAGAGGAAAAGTGGTAAATGGTAATATTTGGTGAAAGTATGAACTGAGCTCCAGGTAGCAGTTTCTAGAATATCCCTGGTATGAACACCTCTGAGAAAGGCTGCTGAAGTAGATGCAGCCCTGGTGGAATGGGATCTGATCCCCTGGGGGATAGTTTTTCCATGGTGCTTATAGCAGAAACGAATACAATGGCTTATCCATTTGGAAATGGTTTGCTTTGAAACAGCCTTTCCCTCTGCCCATGTAGCAACTGCTATCAGCAGTTGTTCAGATTTTCTGTTAGATTTAGTCCGACTAAATCTAAGTTGTCTGTGTACATCCAATGAATGCAGAATCTGCTCCCCCTTGTTCTGTGGATTGAGAAAGAAAGTTGGCAAATGAATGGTCTGATTAAGAGCCACACTGGATACCACCTTGGGCATGAAGGATGGGTTGGTCCTGAGAGATACCCTGTCCGCATGAAAAATGATGAAAGGCTCCACTGCCATAAGAGCCTGTAATTTGGAAATTCTTCTAGCTGAGGTGACTACTAAAAGGAAAGCTGTTTTCCAGGAGAGAAATTTTAAGTCTACTGTAGCAGCTGGCTTGAATAGAGGGAGACTGAGTTTCTCCAATACAAAATAAGGTCCCAGGCAGGGGTTGGAGCTCTCCTGGGTGGTCTCAAGTTTTTGGCCCCTCTGAGATACTGCTTTAGCAGAGGATGAGAGAAGAGGGGAGGCTCTGTGTTGTAATGAGCTGAAATGGCTGAGGCATGGATTTTTATGGAAGAAAAGGACAGGCCCTTGTGAAGCATCTCGGTTAAGTATTGCAAAATATGAGGAATGTTGGGCACTGCTGTGCTTATCGCTTGAGATAGATTCCAGGCACAGAATCTTTTCCATTTGTCAGCATAAGGATTTCTAGTACTAGGTCTTCTCGCCTCCAAAATGACATCCATCACAGATTTGCTTTGGGATGCTAAGGGTGAATTTAGGTGAATAGCCACGCTGCAAGATTCAAAGTTTGGAGCTCAGGGTGCAGAGTTTGGTTGTTCTGCTGAGACAGTAAGGAAGGTGTCTGAGGCAGGTGCCACGGTGCAATGTGTGACACACTGCGCAGGAGTGGGTACCACAGTTGGCGAGGCCAGTCTGGAAAAATCAAAATCCTTTTTGGTTTGTCCTGTTTGACTTTTAGTAGAACTTTGGAAAGCAGAGGCAGAAGGGGAAAGGCATAGACTGATAGGTTTTTACAGCTGAAGGACAGAGCATCCACTTTCCAGGCTTTTTTGTGAAGAGTTCTTGTGCAAAATTTGTCCAACTGATAGTGCTGTGGTGAGGCAAAAAGATCTATGTCTGGGCTCCCCCATTTGCGTGTCAACATGTTGAAAATCCCTGGCTCCAGTTTCCATTTGTGTGGGTCCATGAGATTTCTGCTTAGTTCGTCTGCCAGATTATTCAGCTTTCCTGGCAGGAATTGAGCTTTTAGTTGTACTTGATAGGTCAAGGCCGTGTTCCACAATGTCATGGCTGGTCTGCAGAGGGGGTAGGAGTGTGTACCCCCCTGCTTGTTTATGTACCACATAACCATGGTGCTGTCCATCTTTATCAGTAATTGTCCTGGATGAAGGTAGTCCTTGAAGGCTGTCAGTGCATTCTGTACAGCTAGCATTTCTTTTTGATTTATATGAAGGTGCATTTGATTTGGGCTCCATTTTCCCTGAATGCACTTCCCTGCCAGATGAGCACCCCATGCATAGTCTGATGCATCTGTAGTTAGGGTTTGGGTGGCAGGGGGTGGTGTGAATGGCAGTTCGTTGTTCTGGTGGCAGGCCTCTGCCCACCACAGGAACTCCAGGCGCAGGCAAGGTATGATAGGTTGTTTCCAGGCTGTAACAATGTTGACTCCATAGACTTTTTAAGTACCACTGAAGTTTCCTCATATGCAGTCTTGCATATGGAATTAGAAGAATGCAGGAGGCCATGAACCCCAAGGCTTGCAGTATTTGCCTTGCAGAAAGCACATTTTTTGTGGCCACCTGTTTGAAGTAAGTCACCAAATGAATTTGCTTTTCTGGCGTAAGGAAAGCCATCTGGGCAGTTGTATTCAAGCTTGCACCCAGGAATGTAATTTTCTGAGAGGGTACCAGTTGTGATTTCTTTTCGTTTATAGTGTACCCTAGACAAGTTAGAACCCTTTTTACAAACGCCAGATGTTTTAGAAGAATGTCCTTGTTTTCTGCCTGAATTAGACAGTCGTCCAGGTATGGATATATTTGAATATTTCTTTGCCTGCAAAATGCAATTACTGGAGCCAGGCACTTTGTAAAGACTCTGGGTGCAGTAGATAAGCCAAAAGGCAGTGCAGAGAACTGGTAATGCAAGCAGCCTGCTTTGAAGTGGAGGTATCTTCTGCAAGATTCCCTGATTGGGATATGCAGGTAAGCCTCTTTTAAATCCAGAGTTGCCAACCAGGCATCTTTGCCTAGCATAGGAAGTAACTGGTGAAGAGTCAGCATCTCGAATTTTGGAATGTCCAGAAAGGTGTTTAGAGTAGATAAGTCCAGAATTGGACGCCATGATTTGTCTTTTCTGGGTACCAGGAAAAGTTGAATAGAAACCTTGTCCATTTTCTTCTTCTGGTACTAGTTAATTAGCCCCCATGCTCATGAGGGAAATTACTTGTTTCTGGGCCTCTGCCCACTGATTTAGGGGCAGGGCTGGCCATCCATTTGGAGTTGGCAATGTGTGGAAATGAAATCTGTATCCCTGGGATACTATATTTAAAACCCATTTGTCCTGGGTTATAAGTTGCCAGTTTTTTGCATGAAGAGCCAGCCCCCCCCCCCCCAAAGGGGTGGCTAAAAGGTAAGTGTTTGGTAAGTGTAGAGGGATGTCATTGAGACTGCTTACCATAGGGAGGTGTCTTGGTGTTTCCAGACTTGGAAGAGGAGGCACCCCATTGCTTTGTTCTGAAAGTCCCTTGCGACTGAAACCTGGTGCCTTTGGAATGTCTGGGTTTGACTTGAGTGGCTCTCGAAGGAACTGGAAAGGACCAGTTCATAGTAGGCCAGTGCCTACTAAACTTGGAGGTTGCACTTGTAAGAAATCTTTCACAGTTTGCATAGATTTAACTTTATCTTCCATCTTTTTTAGAACTTCCTCAGCCTTATTACCAAAGAGACGGTCCTGTTGTAAAGGAGCATCCAACAATTTTGCTTTAACATGATCAGGCAGAGATTGCTCTTTGAGCCAAGCATGCCTCCTTAGCACAGACCCAGTTACAGCAGCCCTGCAAGAGGCCTCCAAACAATCAAAACCACATTGCAAAGTATGTTCTCCAACTTGTTCAGCTGAATGCAATAGATCCTGTAAATCTTTATTTTCCACACAGTCAGAAATCAACATAATTTTCTGTTTAAACAGTCCCATGATATGCTGCTGATATTTTAGCATATGGAATTGACAGTTTAAAGCCCTGTAGTATCTGTCTGGCTTACAAGGAGCTGGAGGCAGAGAATCAGGAGTCATACTAGATTCTGAAAACACATCATCAACAATGTCTAGAACAGGAGGTATAGCCAAAGGCCTATGCTGAGGAAGAAGAAAATCCCTAAGCCTCTTTTCAGATTCAGAAAAATCCTGACTTTCCCACTGGAAATGTTCCCTTAAGGTATGTAAAGTTTCCCCAAAAGAAAAATCCTCAGGGGGAGAAGCAGAAGGAATGGAATCCTCTGCATCAGAGTCCTCATAAGTAGGTACAGACAATTCCTGTTCATTAGAAGAGTCAGAAGAAATAGAATCCTGTTCAGAAGATTCATAGTCTATGTCTTGCCTAGGCCTCTTAGAAGGGGGTAGTTGGCTACCCCTGATTGGAGTAATTAAATCTTCAGCCATTTTGATCATTTGTTTTTAGGCATAGGGGCCTGCACATGTGGCATCGTTTTTTTAGACATAGTCCGAGATTTTGGCCTTAATATTTAAGATGGCGTCGGTTTAATATACAAATCTGTAGGCCTGAATACACCCTCAGAAGCCGGTGCCTGCACAGTGGCTCCAGACCCATCTAAGGTAGAGACATCTGCGGATTCCACAACTGAAGCATCTCGCAGCATACCAGACTCTGAATGGGTCTCAGTAGAGGCCTACGGATATCAGGGGCTGCGAAAGCACCTCACTGAGTACCGGTGAACTGGCGACTGGCTTAGGAGAAGCGTCGTAGGCAGTTTTGGACCTCAACGGCCTGTCTCTGTCTTTTTCTTTGTGTTTTTTTAAGTACTCCAGTAGTCGGATTGCTAACCAATGTAATTTCTGGATAATTAAAGCGTGAGCCAAAATATTTAGAAGCAAAAATGTACCAACGACGGACAGTGCGTTGATTAAATAAAGCACAGAACCGACAGCAAGGTATGTCGTGGTCAGGGCCTAGGCAAGGAATACAGTACAAATCAGGTATTTGCTTCCCACAAGTAATACAATTCTTAACTTTTACTGACATCGGTAAGGAGCAAGAAAAAGTTTCCCCAACGGGGTACTTGGTTTTTTAGTTGAAGGCTTCGGATCTGAAACTCGAAAACGAAAATTTCAGGAGTCGGCCGACCGGCACTTGCGAACTGCTTCTGCTCTGGGCACCGCGTGGCAAGAAAGACTATGTAATGGCGTCGGCTGCATGTTTTATACCCCTGACAACCTGATGTCATGGAAGAAGGGACAGCAACCGACGCAGGACCCAAGACTTTGTTAATCAGGCCGACTGAGGGCAACCTGCCAGCAGATTACCCAAATGTAATGACTGCAACAGTGAAACACGAAAAACATCTTTGTGGTCAGATTTCGGAGAATTTATATCCACTCATTCCCATCAGCCTACAATATCTTAAAAACACCTCTTTACCCAAGACATCACATTAGTTGTCCTCAATATCATACGGGCTGTTCTACACTCATTTATTAATCTTTTCTCACATATACTTATTCATGCTTACCATGCTATAAAATCAATTCATATCTTCATTATGTAAATAAAATATAATGTAATTTCCTTTTGAGTTGTACCAAATTTTTCCTGTGTTTTTTTTTTTTTTTACCTTTATGGCCTGAGCCATAAAGACCTGCAGAGGGCATTTGGAGCAATCCAGTAACCTGAATAACGAATATAAATAAAATAAAATAAAAATAAATATTCCAAACATTCATCAACAGTGTCAGTCCCTAAAGAAAGCCACTAACGGAGATTGCATACTTAACATATTCCAGTCAAACTGAGGCAGACCATATAGGACTCCCATTGTAATTCTCTGCCTGTAAAATATTCCTTTAATTAACACAGACAAACCCCACTGGTCTGATATAGTTTAGTCTATATGTCATCCACTGGTTGATGAGAACAAATCCACTTGTCACTCCCTGCTCTTTTGATATGAAAATGCCACCCTTACCTTAAACCCTGGCTTCCCAATTTCTCAAGCTCTTGCTCATTCATACGAGTTCCTTGTAAGCTCAATACATTTGACTGACAAACGTCATTCTATCCCTCTTTACGGGATTCATCCTCACGTTTACATTCCATGACACTAACTTCATTGCTCTTATTATTCCATAGTTTCTCACTCAGTTACTCCCCTTTCTCCATGCAGAATCCACTTATACAAAGCCTCTCCCATTCTTCCTACCCATAATCCTTTAAATACATTCTTCTGAGCATCTCTTTCCATACATAGACAGTATGGAACCACAGCCTGAGGCACATTATTTCACACAGACAGGCTTAACATTTCACAGAACAAAGACAAATGTCTCCTTCCATAACAAACTATATACATTACTCCATAACTAACTCAATTTATATCCTTAGGAGGACCTCTGGGCCCCTAATTCAGTGCTGTATGATCGTCTTGTCGTACATTATAAACTGGTGCAAGGTTTGATCCACACACACACACACACACACACACGCAGTCAAACAACGAGTTCCAGGTAGGCAGCATTTACAAATTACCATAACAAATCACCTTTATCACAATACATTCAAGCAGCAAAGGAAAGACAGAGGAAGAAAACAAAAAAATATACTCACACAGAACAGATCTTACATATATGTTTTTCAAAATAATTTTAGCAATAAAATATCAAGGTATCCCCCAAAACGATCTCCATTTCAAGAACATATTGCTAAAGACTCTTTTTAACTGAAGCTGCAGACAAAATCAATGCCCACTGACGCTGGTACCTGTCTAACTTTGTCTATATCCTCACAAATGGTTCATGCTGACCAAGGATATCTTGCTCTTGTTCCACAGAAGCAAAAAGGAGGAAAGAGCTTTCAATTGTATCCATTTGTTAACTAGATAAAAATAATGGACAAACAGCCACTTTTCAGGGTGACCCTGGAACACTGGCTGATTATGTGGCTGCTCAGTCACACTGCAGGAAAATGGAGGTAGGAGGGTCAAACTCTTTACCCTTGTCTACAGGAAAAAGCTCATTAACAGGTCAGAGCCTTAATCCTCAACTCTCACTGCCAGTTACTACAACAGGATACATTTTGGTCTTTTAAGTAGTGCCATATACTTCTGCTAACATTGTTTCTCAATTCTCATAAAATACAGCCAGACACCCATTGAGTAAATCATTCAACCGCCATTACTATACTGCCACTGCTGTAATGCTACCTATTTCCAAAAATTTACTAAATTCTCAACCTAAAAGTCAAAAACAAACAGAAAACACCTTCCTCAGCCAAATTTCATCCTGATCCTTTGCGACATGTCCTACCTTTGAGTACTTTTAATTAACTCAATTCCGTTGTCTGCTTTCAATTCAGCCTTTGTTTTGTTGACCAACAATCACGGCCCAATGCTCGTTTATCAGGCTACTCTATTCTGTTAGCAGTGCTGATTGTTTAAACAGTGGAAAGGATATTACTGAGGTCTGATGCTTTACTGCAGGAAGTTACAACTCATCCCCTGAAATTTTTTCCAAATGAGGCAGTTCAGTCCCTGTCCCCCTTCCTTTTCTACTCTTCTGATCATCACTTTGCAACACTCCTACAGTTTCTTCATGCTCAATAAATGTTCTGACACCAGAAGGAAAAAATCTTCATGTTAGCATGGTATAATAGACGGAAACAAAGCTCTCTCTGTTTACACTGTCCACATGACAGGAATAAAATAGACCATTTTCCACTGAGAAGCCACTGAATAATGATATTCTTGTGACAACAGGTATAAGCCCCACTTGACCATCTAAAATATCAATTCAGGAATGATACAAAAGAATCTATTTTACTGGATAAAAAAGTTTCTACCAAAATCTCCTACAAAAACACCATAACAATCCTCAAAAGTTCTGGGCAGGCTTAAATCAACTACTTCGTACAGGTCATTCCACCACCCCAACCCCGGCTAACTACACCCATAGTTCCCCAGAGACCATAGCTAGCTCCTTTAATAACTTTTTCACTGAAACAATCCAATCCCTAGCAAATCCACTATCCCCCTCTAACTTAAACCACACGCCTAATCTACCCAATAATCACCCCAAATTTAGCTTCCAACAAATATCTACTAGTTTTATTAAAACACTTCTAAAAACCTAAAACCTACCACCCTCGCTGCTGACCTCCTCCTTGCAGAGTACCTACAAATAGCTGCAGATGCCATTGCATATCCCATATCTATCCTCATCAACAGAACCTTATCCGAAAACGCTATCCTCTCCCTCTGGAAAATATCTCATGTCACTCCAACTCCATAAAGGTGGCAGCTCCTCAGACATATCCAACTATAGACCCATTGCATTCTTTCCCCACTAGCCAAAATAACAGAGAAAAGTGTACACAAGCAAATAATGCAATACCTTTCACAGAATAACTTACTATCCGACTCCCAGCATGGTTTCAGGCCATACCACAACACCACCTCAGCCTTCCTTTCCTTTCTACTGCCATAAACCAAAACAGGAATGACAATAGGTTAACTTCCACCCTCTTTCTTGACCTATCAAAAGCCTTTGACATGGCCAACCATGAACTTCTCATTCTTTCACTAAAATCTATTTCCCTCAACAAGTCCATTATCCAGTGGTTCCAGTCCTACCTGACTGGTAGACAACAGGCAGTACTATGGCAGGGCAAACGCTCCAGCCAGCTATCTCTCGCACTTGGTGTCCCTCAAGGTCCATACTAGGTCCACTACTCTTCTCTATTTTTATCAACAACCTTCACACTGCTATCCCTAAAGCTACCTGCATTCAATATGCAGATGATTCCACTCTGATCTGCTCAGCCACCTCCCCATCTGAACTGCAAACCTTAACCCAAAATACATTTAACACTATCAAGAACTGGCTCACCAACCAACTCCTACTTCTGAACCCCAATAAAACTAAACTTCTACTCTTCTCCCCCACAAGTGGATACACCACACTTTCATTCTCTGTCGCATCTAATAATGGTACCACTATTTCCCCAGATCATCACACCAAACTGCTAGGGGTTATCATAGACAATAATCTCAAATTTGACCTATACGTCAACAAAACCATACAGGCCATCAATAAGAAGCTTGGATCACTGTATAGAAACAAGACATTTTTAACCCCACTGGCTAGGACTGCAATCGCCCGATCACACCTACTCTCTATTTTTTATATGCCTCGTCTGTACTCTCAAACTTCAACAAATACGAACTAGGTAAGCTGTCCCATAGCTACAATCATATTGCCAGATTCGCCACTGGCTCCACCTATAGAACCTACCACAGCCAGAACCTTAAAGAACTAGAGTGGCTAGAACTGCCCAGCTTAATTCAGTTCAATCAACTCATAATAGCACACAAAATGTTGTACCACCCTGAAGATACCCCCCTCACTTAAAAATATTATTAAGCCATATAGCAACCTGAGATCCCTATGGCCAGCCGATAAACTACTGGTTCAAACCCACAAAGCTAATAATTCTGCTGGTGAATCCCTGTTTGCCAACTTCGTTGGCAAAACCTGGAATTCGTTGCCAAACTATACAACCCTACAATCTTCCAAAAGTCTCTTCAAAAAAAAACCTCAAACAGTATCTCAAAGTGAATTGGCTATGCCCATGTACCAACCCTGTTTAAATTATAAACTGAAAGCATATTCTGTAATTATCATAACTTGTAAGTACGTCACCAAGCTCTGCTTCCAATCTGATGTCTCTTACTTTTAATTGTGTCTGTCTATGAGAATTGTGAGTCCCTACTAGCGAACACTACTAAGCCATTGTATATAATCACTTTGTTTTTATAATTGTTTGCTAACTTCTGTGTAATGTATGTAAGTTTGTCTATGTGGAGCTTTTCTCCCCGGGCCTCCGCTGAAAATGGACATGTATCCAGTTGGACTATCCCGGTAAACAAATGTAAAATAAATAAAATAAAATAAGTGTAGGAATGCTATACACACGGTCCTGGGTCTAAATATAGCATATTCCATATAATTTGCAGACTAATGACTGGTGCTAAAGTCATGGTTTTAAACTTAATGCAAAAAAATGCATCATCATCCCCTTTGGGAAGGGTGCTGTTACTGCAAACTACCACATCAACAGCAATTCCCTAAGCACACAGGTTGACAGAATCTCGATCACCATGTTTCCAAAGTGGTAAGAAGGGCATTTTATATTGCTAATCTCATAAGAAGGGCATTGGCTCTAAAAAAAAAAATGAGGTTATAACCTCCCTGTACTCTTCCCTCTTCAGGCCAATAATAGAGTACAACACTCCCTTTGGTATGTTCCTTTCCAAACACATGCAGCAGTTGGAGAGACCACAAAGGTTCCTTACAAAGAAAATTCAGGGTCTTCAAGATGTGTCTTACGTGGACAGACTGAAATAATCGTCACTTAATTCTGACCTCTGTCTTGCATATGGAGGAATCTCTGACCCAGCTTTAATGGAAATGCTGCACATTCACAAGTCAAATGGCATATGAGTCACTCGTTCAAAGGACCTTAACCTGATGTGTGATATCTACAGAACTTGCTGGAGAGAGACATTTGTCTCACAGAGGCTGCCCCACCTTTGGAACAAGCTTCCTATTCATGTTAAACAAAGCCCCTTGTTGGCCCTATTTAAGCGTAATTTAGACGACTGGATGGGTAACCGTAAATTCACCCCAGGGGATCCACCTGTGTCCCTCTTGCACAGGGGAAATAGGTGCTGATTTTAGTGTCTGCTTGAACCAGACAACCTTGGGAGCATTGGTTGAACTTGGCTAGGTTTGTAAGGGCCCTGGGGCCATCAGCCTAGTAACCTCCTATGATCCTATTCAGTAAACACTAACTTCTCCAGCTGTTAATGTTTTCACTGGTTGACACAGTTTAGTCCAAAACTTTTCTTTTAACTGAAAACGTTTCACACCTACATTTAGTTTGTCTAGGTCCTTGTGTTGTTTGCCATCTGACAGGAAGTGCCAGTCTGGGGACCCACTCTAGTTTAACTTCATCAGGGGCCACAACTCAGTCAATTTATCCAGCAGCTTCTGTACAAAATCTGAATTATGAAATAAATATTCTTCTGTCTAGCAAAATTCTCTTGCTCAGTAACCTGGTGTTTCATAATATTCACTCTGGAATCAGCTGTACATATGCTCCACGTTTTTCATCCACAAACAGCTGCAAGTTATCAAAGTGTGTGAGCACACCTTCTTCCACTTCTGCCAGTCGTTGTCTCTATCCTTTCATACAGTTTGGTGCGGACATCTTTTCACCTCCTGAAAAAATATTTTCAGTTACACTTTACTCTTCTCAGCCAATATATTTTCCACAAGAGTGGGCCATATATCCCACCAGGCAAACCATAATACTCGTTACAAATGTAATTTTAGACACATTAAAGATCTCTCTGCATAAACATAATTAGCCCAGTGATACTTAACTTATATTTTTATTTCCAATATTCTAATTGTTTACCTATATTGAGAATTGAATTTATAATCACCAAATTACTCAGAAGTCTAATTTCTGCTTCACTTCTTGTATGGTGACATACTGTAAGTTAAATTATAAATTCTTTTATATCTTGAAACGTTCATTTCCTAACGCATGGATGGCCAACCATTTACATTTACGTGTTAATAGCTCTGTATCGTACACACATACTGGCAAGCATCCCTACAGGGTCTTCCTTGTAAATGAAATTATTTTAAGTAGCCTACTCAACTAAAAAAAAAATAGACAGCAAGTTGAAATTTACATTTCCATGCTGTTTAGGAGCAGTCAATTTAGAATAAAAGATTCTAATAGACTTGAGGAACAGACAAATTCAGCCACTGAAGAGGTTATGGTTTTAAATACTTAACACAAGATTTGATGGCAAGTAGACATATACATTTTGGGGAATAATTTCATTTTAATTACTACTACTTTTGACAGAAATAAACTGACAAAAGGTGCAGTTTTCTTGGCTATTTCTACAGTTGGCTATCACTTCTTTATATTAGTTTGATACATTAAATACTACTTTGATGGACTTTTATATTTAGGCATTTTAACTTGTTTTTTTTTTCCTGCAGATTATTTGGATTTACGACAAGGCAGTCTTCTCTTAATGGAAATAAAATTGATTTATACAAGTTTCATTTGTTCAACATTTTGGAAAAAGACTGGATTGTTTTTAACATTTGTGGTACAGCTTATTGTGGACAAGTTTAATACATACAAACATCATCAGGAAAACTGGTTGATGTAATTTTGAAGTTAATACACTTTGGGAAATAGTATGTTTAATGTATCAGATACAACAATAAAGGTTTGGTGTGTATATTAAATAAATATGATAATAGTGGGCATTATTTTCTTGTTCCACTCATAACACCAACCTGTATGGAAATCCATCCAGTCACCAGGATATGTGTAGTTGGATCGCTATACAAAGAATTAATAGAATTTAAGAATGTTTCAGGAACAGGATATGTGTAGTTGGATCCAGAGAATTAACAGAATTTAAGAATGTTTCAGGAACAGGATATGTGTAGTTGGATCCAGAGAATTAACAGAATTTAGGAATGTTTCAGGAACAGGATATGTGTAGTTGGATCGCTATACGGAGAATTAAAAGAATTTAAGAATGTTTCAGGAACAGGATATGTGTAGTTGGATCCAGAGAATTAACAGAATTTAGGAATGTTTCAGGAACAGGATATGTGTAGTTGGATCGCTATACGGAGAATTAAAAGAATTTAAGAATGTTTCAGGAACAGGATATGTGTAGTTGGATCCAGAGAATTAACAGAACTTAAGAATGTTTCAGGAACAGGATATGTGTAGTTGGATCCAGAGAATTAACAGAATTTAAGAATGTTTCAGGAACAGGATATGTGTAGTTGGATTGCTATACGGAGAATTAAAAGAATTTAAGAATGTTTCAGGAACAGGATATGTGTAGTTGGATCGCTATACGGAGAATTAAAAGAATTTAAGAATGTTTCAGGAACAGGATATGTGTAGTTGGATCGCTATAGGGAGAATTAACAGAATTTAAGAATGTTTCAGAAACCCAGAATCAGTCATAACTAAGAACAAGAAGCTTATACTTATTATCAAATGCTTTAGAAGTGTCTGTTGTTAGTGCAAATATATTACATATTTATATAGTCTTTTAAGAATTTGTAAGGTTTCGGATGTAATGGTTTACTCACTTGTTTGCCTAAATCTAGAATTAAAGGCGATATAGAGATAATGGCATTCAAACAATTTGCTAGTTTTGTGGCACCTATTTTTTACATCAAAACTCATGAAGGCAATTGGTCTATAATTTACAATGTCTGTTTTATCTGTTTTAGCTTTTAGAAATGACATGGTTTTAGATCTGCTTATAAATATATGAAAAAAATCTATTTAGTCTATTATAAAACAGGATTGCAATAAATATTTTATAATACTGGATTTTTTTCTAAATGCAGAAGTAAATCCATCTAGCCCAAGGGGCTTTATTTTTTAACTGGTGTATTTCTTTTTCGAGGTATAGGGTATTAAAGTGTTTTGTTAAAGAATTTCTATGCTCTTGACCTTTCAAAAGGAAAATTAGTTTAAATATTGATTCATGTCTGTTTTACTAGTATTGTTAGAGCAGCCATTCTATAAATGTTTGAGCTATTTAAAATGTAATAATTCTTCATTTGAACTCATTAGTTTATTAACTGTTTTAATCCCTGAAGCATTTACTAATGAATGTTGAATGTTTATTATTCTTGCCAGTAGCCACATTTTTGTTTTATACCATGAAATCTGCCTGGTATAAATTATACTTAATTTTCTACCATTTTATTATGCCTTTCTATATCTGTGTCTTGATGTGATAATCTGCAGTCTAGCTTACCACTTTTATTTAATATTTTTCTTTTTGATTATTTCATTTCTTGAAATCTGAAGGTTTATGAGAAGACCTCTTCCAATTTTAACATGGTCCACTGAATACATTTTAATATTATCTATGTTTTGACCAATGCTGTGGGGTACACGTATAAAGCCATAACTATGGTACGGGTGACTTTGGTGCAAGTAGCGGCCTGGATATCTAAAGCAAAGGCAAGAAAAGTGGGAGTATCCATCACGAGGGAGGGTATTCATCTAGGCATTCCCTGTGGGAAGGCATGGTCCATAGAGGGGGAGCAACCCTTGGATATAACAGATGAACATAGGGGAGGGAGATAATAAAACTTCAGTCAAAAATAAAAAAAAAATCTGTGGAAGCAGTCAAAAGCATGACCACCAAAATGCCATTAGGTTCCATGCTACCCTCAGGTTTTTGAAAGAAGACAGTCTAGGGGCAGTAGAAGTGGCGGGCAGACCCAGCAATGGAATGGGGCATTAAGGGTAGGAAGAAAGAATGGAGCAGAAGGGGAACAAAAATGTTATACAAGCTTTTACAGATCTCTTCTAAGGAACTATCAATACTTTTTCTTGTGCTATTTCTAGTATTTTAGAGTTTACAGTCCAATTGCATTTAATTTTCATATTTTTAGACACATGGGTTAAGTCTAAATGCAATTGAATTTTAGAATAACATCAAAAGTAGCATGATTCTCTTATAATGTCTTCCAATGCCATTGTCAGTTTACTGGAAATTAACAATCTACACACTAGTCAAGTTTTATGATATTCTGAATAAGATGTTAAGTTTTTTGCCAATTGCTAAATAAATCTGGTAGGGTCAGAGTGCATACCCTGCTTGTAGTTCTAGAACTGCAAATGATGCAGTTGTACAGTACTGTGTGGATCTACTGGATCTATCTCTAAATGGGCCAATAATGGTGCTCCAATCCCCACCTATTATCAAATAGTATATTTTGAGTTTCTGTATCAAGTCGAAAATAGACAAGATTAATTTAGCTTGACTAGAACATTGAGCTTACAACTTTGACAGCATCAGTGGTTTACCTAAATTACTGCTTTTGCAATTAATATAAACAAAATCTACCTTTAGAGTCTGTGTATGAATCAAACAATGTGTCCTTGATTATTTAATATAGTTACTCCTAATTTACTTATAAAGGTATGTATAACCACTTTTTATTTGCATACAGGCATTACTCAGATGTGATATGCATTTCTTGAATAATTTGGGTTTTGGATTTATAAATATTGCGGTGGTGGTGCTGCGGCAGCAATGTCACCTCACAGTATAACGTTGTCCTGTTCAATTCTCAGCTAGAGCGTCTTCTGTGTGGAGACATGCGTGAATGAGCATACCTTCGTTGAAGGTTGTGTGTCAGAGCTGGCAACTCGGCACATAAAAATCTACTGCCAATCATTAGAGGACCGGAGTTCCACTGTGGCGACCCCTAACCAGGAAAAGCCGAAAGACACAACAACAACAACATTTATAAAACAAACAAAACTTAAGTTTTCTTTTACTGGCTACTTAGATTCTATGAATCAATTATCTATGCCAGCTGTTACACAATGTTGTTTTTGGCATTTAGCTTGAGGCCATGGCTCTGGCACCAGTTGTCTGTTTCTATGAGGCCCTTTTGGAGGATGCTTGTGTCGGCTGGAGAGTTGATTATGGTGCCCAGTTTGCAGTTATCTGCGAACTTGGTCAGCCACAGTCCTTCCATGTTGGCCTGTACCTCTGAGAAATATATACCGAACAAGAGAGGTCCCAGGACTGAGCCTTGTGGGACGCCACTTGTAACTGGTTTGGAGTCTGACATGGCTCCAGCAATTCTAACCATGTGGGCTCTGTCCTTGAGCCAGTTTGCAACCCATCTAGTGACATAGGGGTTTACATTTAAGCTGGTGAGCTTATCTATAATGCCCGAGTGGGGTATTGTATCGAAGGTTTTTGCGAGGTCCAGGTAGGCTGTGTGGACCACCTTCCCCCTGTCAATGGCCTTGGTGACATTTCAAAGAAATCGACCAGGTTTAAGAGGCAGGATCTGTCCTTAAAGCCGAACTGGGTAGTATCCAGTGTCTGTAGGTCCCCAATATCTTTATTTATGAGGTCCATGATGATCCTTTCCATAGCTTTGCAGACCAAGCTAGTCAGGCTTATGGGGCGATAGTTTCCAGGATCCATTGAGACACCACCTTTGTGGAGAGGGACCACTGTTGCTGTACACCACTCTTTGGGTACATATATTGTAGTAAGGCTGAGATTTAACAGTTGTTTTATGTTTGGGTTTAGCTCTTCTTGGAGTTCATGTAGGATGCAGCCCGGGACACCGTCTGGTCCCATTGATGCTGTGTTTTTTTGCTTTGGAGAGGGCGGCTCTTACCTGACCATCTGAAATGTCAGGGGGGCAGCACTCTGCTGTGATAGATATTTGCCCTTTTGGTGGGGGGGGGGGGTTTCGCTGAACCTGTCAGCTAGAATGCTGGCAATGTCTGTGGGTTTGGTGTATTTTTTGTCATTTTGGACTAATTGTGAGCATATCTAGGAATTACCACCCAGGTTCCTAACATAACTAAAGAAAGCCTTATGATTATCCTTAGTGTCCTGTGCAATTTTTCTCTCGAAGCTGGCCTTAGACGATTTTATGAGTGCCCGTAGTTTTTTGCTAATACTGATAAGAGATGCCTTCCCTTTTTGGGATTTTGCTCTATCATGTAGTAGCTTCCTCCTTCTATTGTATAGTTTGCTTATGGCTGGGGTCCACCAGACAGGACGTCTGCCTTTGGAGAATTGGGTCTTGGTTTTATTTGGGATTGCATGATCCATGCATTCCTGAAGGTGTTCATAGAATGCGTTTATAAAGGATTCTGCGGTCTGGGCCGTATTTTCCACAGGCCCGGGGGCTTTGAAGGATTCCACCTCGGTTTTGAGGAGTGTGAAATTTGCTTTAGAGAAGTTTTTCACTGTGGTTTTCTGGGCAGGGGGTGGGGTCGGGATGTGAATATCCAGTGAGATTACTTTATTGTCTGATCTTACCAGTGAGGGATACACTGCTGGTCTGGAGCATAAAGTCCCCATGTTGGTGATGATCAGGTCCAGTATGTTTTCCCCTCTTGTGGGAGAGGTAACAAGTTGTTCCATAGCATTTGAGTTTATAAATTCTAGGAACCTTTGGGCTAGGGTGTTGGAGCTAGAGTAATGCTCCCAGTCTATGTTTGGGTAGTTGAAGTCGCCCAATATAATGGTGTCTGGAGAGACCTTCATATTTTCCAGTGTTCTCAGGAAGGCCAAGTGGGATTCCTGGGTTTGGGAGGGTGGTCTGTAGCAGGCTATAAACTGGAAGGCAGTTTTAACCACTGTTAGTTGCACATGGATAGTCTCTGATGCTCCGTGCTGTGCCACCAACATGGAGGTGTGGGTATCTTTGACGAATACTGATACTTCCCCCTCCTTTTGTGGTTCGGTCCAAGTTTTGGGGCCGAAAAGCATGGTATGAGGTATAACCTAATAGTGCTGGGGTGCTCTCGGGAGCCTTGAACCAGGTTTCTGTTACTGCACAGATATCGATGTTCTCCATGCTAAGGAGAGTTTGGAGTGCGTGCATCTTGAGGTTTAGACTTCTGGCGTTGAGTAGCATTACTCTTAGTTTCTTATCCCTTGTGATACCTATGGAGGTGGGTTTGTCTTTTGAGCCTTGCCTAAAAAAGACACTATGGGGTTAGCAAGAGCCTTTGCCAATATCCGAAAGCCCAGGGATGACAGGTGCAAGCCGTCCCTAGCGAAGCATCGTGGCTTGTCGAACATGTCATCCCAGGCTGACAGGCATTGGATCCCCTTTGAATGACACCAATACTTAAGCCAATTGTTGAAATTGATCATCTTGTCTTCATATTGTGGCATCAATCTTGGTGTGGGTAAGATGCTACTCAAGGTCAGGGTCATACCGGCCTGGGCTACATGCTCAGAGAGCTCCTCTATGTCTCTTTTCATGTAGTCCAGGGTGGTACGTCACATTCACACCAGCATGGACAATGACTGAGTCATATTTGTACTTGCCTTGGAGTGACCTGAGTGCTTGTGTTATGTGGCGGATCCTAGCGCCCGACAGGCAGGTCACTGTGACCTTCTCCTTGTTCAGCCTGGTGAGCGAGACATCAGTGTGCCTGACAATAGAGTCACCTATTACAAGTGTATCAGGTGTGTTGTTTAGCCTTAAGGGCTGTGACTGTTCGACACACTGGCTTTGTGAGCTATGTGCTGCACGTGTTTTGTTTTGGGGTAGCGGTTGCTTGGGTGTCTGCTTTGGAGGTCTCTGCTGCTTAGGCAGATTTTTATTTAGAGCCTCCGAGTATGTTTTTGTGTATTTATGTGTTTGGTTTGCTGTCATGGTAGGTCTATGTGAGACTGGAATTGTAGTGAGTGTGGTTTCCTTCTCCTCCTGACTGGTTACGCCAGTACTGAGTTGAGAGAGCTTAGCCTCCAGTTTGGCTATATGGTTGCATCTCTCACATGTGTTGGAATTTGTTGGGAGGAGGAGAAGGTTGTCTGTGTACATGAGACAGTTGTAACATTGCCTCAAGATTCCCAGATTCACCAGCTGGACTGGAGAGGAGATTGACAACTGACCTTTGGACATGCTAGAATAGTACTGGGAATTCCTTTATAATTGAAAAAAGGGCCAGTGGGGAACAAGGTACTCAAGGGGAGTTTGTGAGGGTGTAGTGCTTTTAATTTTTTAGTGCTGACTTATATAATTGCTTTAGTGAGCAAGTGCCAGGTAACTTAAATGCAATGTGTTACAGGTAACTTAAATGCAAAAACAACAAACAGTAACTTTCTTTCAAGTGAAACAAGGAAATAAGTACAGTAAGCAATGCAGATATCACTAGGGATCCACAGAAGCACTGAAAAGCCACGTTTTAGGTGGAATTAGCTTTTCAGGGAAATAACAAGCAAACAAACAACAAGCATACAAACAAAGCTAGATTCGGCAGGCCTGGATCTAGTCTATGCTACAGCAAACAAGGTGTACCAATTTCAGTAAGAAACAGTTCAAATATGCAGGCACTATAAGCCTTTAACCAGAAATTCCCAGCTCAGAAGGGCAGAGTCCAGCCTCTCATCCCACAAGAGTGCAGACCACGAACCTTCTTAATGTAAAATAACTGGCCTGAAGCCAAAGTGCTTAAACCAGAACTAATACACTTTTAGAATAACAGACACTGAGCCCTCAATCAGCAGTTCCCAACTTAGAAGGATGTAAGCTACCTGTCCTGCCACCACAGTGCAGGTCACAAACCTTCCTAATGTAAAACAACTGGTCTGAAGGCCAAGTGCTTTAATCCAAAAGACTTAGAATGATAGCTACACTTTAATCAAGTTACTACCAAGCAGTAATAAATACAATTGAATACTTTAAAGAATGCCTGGATTAGTGCTCAAGTTATACAAACAAAGCTAGATTCAGCAGGCCTGGATCTAGTCTATGCTACAGCAAACAAGGTGTACCAATTTCAGTAAGAAGCAGTTCAAATATGCAGGCACTATAAGCCTTTAACCAGAAATTCCCAGCTCAGAAGGGAAGAGTCCAGCCTCTCCTCCCACAAGAGTGCAGACCACGAACCCTCTTAATGTAAAATAACTGGCCTGAAGCCCAAGTGCTTAAACCAGAATTAATACACTTTTAGAATAACAGACCCTGATCCCTCAATCAGCAGTTCCCAACTTAGAAGGATGTAATCTACCTGTTCTGCCACTACAGTGCAGATCACAAACCTTCTTAATGTAAAACAACTGGTCTGAAGCCCAAGTGCTTAAACTAAAAGGCTTAGAATGACTTACACCAAGCAGTAATAAATACAATTGAGTACTTTTAAGATGACGCAAAAGCAAAATAAAGTAGGAAGAAACACAAATACAGTAAAAGCAGATAAAATCTTTTTTTTTTTTTTTTATTTGTGGAAAGAGAGAAAGGAAAGAGCGAAAGGAGTAGCAGAAACTAAGCTGATTGGCCTTCTCAAATGTTCTCCCTGTACTGGGTAGAATGAGGAAATGACACTAGACTGGGAGGAGGGTCCCAGATCAAATTTGCTCTTGGGGCGGGCAACTGCAAAGCCACCAACTATAAAACCACTATACCAACATGGAGGAAGGATGGGAAACAAACTGCAGAAATGTTTCTCACAGCTGTAAAGCAGCAGTGAGCCTTTAAATGAAAGTTTTAAACAGCTAAAGGAGCCTCTAGAAAAAAAAGAATTTAACTGCAACAAGTTATCAGAAACAAACAACCCAACAGATGCTTAATAAAAGTGGACAATTTCCAGTTAATACCTCACACACAGTGAAACTAGCTAGAAAAATACACAGTACACAAAGTACTATAAATAACAAAGAAATAAAGAACAAAATAAACAAAAAACAGGATACTTAATGTTATATATTATAGCTCCGAGTTTGACATGACTGACAGACCTCGATGCTTTGGCAGAGATGGCCTGCATCTTTCACCCCTGGGTTTCCAGATACTGGGCAAGGCTCTTGCCAACCCTACAGTGCCTTTTATAGGCAGTGTTCCAATGACCAAATTACCACCGTAACAGCTGCAAACAAATGCAATCTGAGAGTCATGCTGCTCAACGCTAGAAGTCTAATTCTCAAAATGCACTCACTCAAAGCATTCTTTACGCTGGAGAACATCGACATTTGTGGTCTAACAGAGACCTGGTTCAAGGCAGCAGAAAGCACCCCTGCACTACCAGGCTATAACGAATTCCACACCTTTCGGCCCCAGAGCTTGGACCGAAGCTCCAAAGGTGGTGGCGTTTCCATATTCATAAAGGATGCGCACACCTCCAGACTGGTTGTCCAACATAACACATCAGAGATACTTCAGATGCAGCTAACATTGGGTAAGACAGCGATTCATGTTGTAGCCTGCTACAGGTCTCCAACCATGTCCCAAGACTTGCAATCCATGTTCCTAAGCACCCTGGAGAATATTAGGGTCCAACCTAATATTCTCATACTGGCTGACTTGAACTACCTGTCCATTAACTTGGAAAGCTACTCATGTACCAATGCACTTGCTCAACATTTCCTGGAATTCATTCATTCCAATGCCCTGGACCACCTTGCTCTTACCCCCACTAGAGGCAGCAATATCCTTGACCTGGTCATTACTAACATGGGCGACCATTGTTTTACACCAATAGTCCACTCCTCCCTGGTTAGATCCGACCACAAACTAATCACCTTGGAAATCCACATCCCTCCCACCCCACCCCCACAAAGGTAACCACCATGAAAAACTTCTCCAAAGCTAACTTTGGGCTCCTAAAAACAGAGGTGGCTAACTTCACGGCACCCATGCAAATGGAGAATACTTGCATGACCGCCAAATCATACACCAGTGCACTGTACGAACACGTACACAAATGCATGGATCTCACCATACCCAACAGAACCAAGACGTTCTCTTTCAAAAAAAGAAAGCTAATCTGGTGGTCCCCTGTCATAAACAAACTCTACAACAGAAGGAGGAAACTCCCTCATCAGCCTCAACAAAAAGTTGAGATCCCTCATCAAATCCTCTAAAGCTAGCTATGAAAACAGAATTGAAGCAGATAGTAAAGACAACCACAAGGCCTTCTATAGTTATGTAAAGAATCTCCACGGCAATACCCAGATTTGCTCTGAGCTACTGCACAATGGTACCTCTTATACCGAGCCAACAGATATTGCTAATATACTGACCAACAGATTCAGTGCCAACTTTACCCCCCCCAAGGACCAATCACCATACCAGTAGATTGCCATGCACCCAGTATTACTGCTACACAGGTTAAAACAGCACTGTCCAAGGCCAAGAATGCAGCTTCTATGGTACCCGAATATATCCCTGGCTGTGTTCTACATGAACTACCGAGTGAACTGGCACCTCACCTGTGTGCCCTGTTCAATAACAGTCTCACCCCAGGCTTTGTTCTTACTGAATGGCACACTGCTACAGTCATCCCTCTCCACAAAGAAGGAGTGTCTACAGACCCTGGAATCTATCGCCCCATTAGCCTGATGAGTCTGATATGCAAAGCTTTGGAACACATCATCATGGACCTAATAAACAAGGATACAAGGACTCTCCAAACTCTGGATCCCACACAGTTTGGTTTTGTGAAGGGTAGATCATGCCTGCTCAACCTGGTCGACTTCTTTGAGTCAGTCACCAGAGCTGTGGATGAGCCTACCTTGAGCTGGCCAAGGCCTTTGATACCATTCCCCATTCCAGAAATCATAGAAAAACTCACTAACCTAGGCATCAACCCCTATTTCACTAAGTGGGTTGCAAACTGGCTCACAGATAGAACCCACAGTGTGAATGTTCCTGACTCCAAGTCAGACTGCCAACCAGTCACGGGTGCAGTCCCACAGGGTTCGGTCCTGGGTCCTCTCCTGTTTTGTATCTACTTCTTTGAAGTCCAGGCTAACACAAAGGGACTCTGGCTGACAAAGTTCACAGACGACTGCAAGTTGGGAGCTATTATTAACTCCCCAAGTGATGTTCATATCCTACAGAAAGGCCTCAGTGAGACCAACAACTGGTGTCAGAACCATGGTCTTTAGCTCAATGTCACAAAATGTGTTGTCATCCCCTTTGGGAAAAAACCCAATTCACATGAATTACCACATTGATGGTAATCCACTGAACACAGAAGGTGTTATAAGAGATCTGGGAACACAGATTGACAGCAATCTCGCTTTTGACCACCACATTGCCACTGTGGTCAGAAAGTCCTTCTATGTGACACATGTCATTATTAAGGGCTTTGCATTCAGGAAGAAAGAGGTCACTGTCTCCCTCTGCTCTTCCCTCATTAGGCCAATCGTCGAGTAAAATGACCCATTTGGCATGTACCTCACTAGACACCTGCAACAACTGGAGAGGTTGTAAAAGTACCTCACATAAAGGCTCCTAGGCCTTAAACACTTGTCCTATATGGACAAACTCAAAAAACTCCAACTATTCTTTGTCTCATATCGCCTGCTTAAAGGTGATCTCTGCTTGACATACAAAGCCATGTCTGATCCAGCTCTATTAGAAATGCTACATCTAATGAAATCCCAATCCCTCCACACCACACTCTCCAGAGACTTCAACCTCATTACCACAATCAACAGAACATGCTGAAGGGACAGGTTCATAACTCAAAGACTGCCCATGCTATGGAACAGACTTCCCAAACATGTTAAACAGAGCACCTCACTAGCCCTCTTCAAGAGAAATCTTGATGAGTGGATGGGAAATAGAAAATTCACCCCAGGGATTACACCAGTGGCTCTACTCGACATAGACACTGGGAATGAAGGTCAGGTGGCATGATGCCAGGGTAATCCTAGGGGCTAGGCTTGTAAAGGCTCCAGGGCCATTAGCCTAGTACACACCTATGAACTTATGATAGATAGATAGATAGATAGATAGATAGATAGATAGATAGATAGATAGATAGATAGATAGACTGATTTTATTTATTTAAGTTTGATGACCGGGGAAGTCCACTGGGCCAAGAAGAGCCTGTTTTCAGTGGAGGCCCAGGGTGAAAAGCTCCACAATAATTGCAAGTTACATTTCACATGTTATAAAAGGACATAGTTCATACAGTTAATTTCAACATTTACAGATGAGCTCCATGATATTTGAAATTGGCTTGTCAAAATGTTACAAAAATGAAAAGACATAATTCAATACAGAAATTTCAACATTTACATAAAGTGAATATTTTTGTTATAAACTCAATTGTAGGTTTAACATTTCAAAATATATTGCTACCAGCCATTAATAGGTTAGGAAAATTTTATGCATGGAGAGGGTAATAGTATAATTGAGATTGGAGAGTATAGTACAATAGATATTAGTGAGAAAATTAGTTTTTGGTAGGGGAGGGATTGTTTTGGGTGGGGATAAAGTAATAGTAGAGCTATTTGGATGTGTCAGTGCAAGGTGGAATGGGGGCGTTAAGTTGGAGCATGGCAAGGGCATTCCCATTTGGAAGAAAGATGGAAGAGCAGCTGAGATTTGAAATTTGTATGGTTAGGTAGGTTGCGTAGGTGTGCGGGGAGAGAGTTCCACTGTTTAGTTAAGGAGTGGGATAGCATTAGATGGCCAGGAGGTTGTGCAGGTTTGCGGACCTGAAGGAGATTTTGGTTTTTGGATCTGAGTGAGCAGTTGGAAATGTAAGGTTTTATGGAAGTAGTGAGAGCTGGGCAGTTGGCAGGTTTAAAGACGAGCTTGTGGGCAATGGTGAGTTGTAGGTAACTGAGGTAGTTAGGTAGTTCAAGCCAGCTGAGGGTGAGGAGGGAGTGGCAGTGGTGGGATGAGTTTTTTGAATTGGTTGCAAATTTGGAGCTCTTGTGATAGTAGGATTCAAGTTTGGACTGAAGGCCAAGATGGAGATTGGTGAAGAGGGGCACCATACATAAGGGAGGGGAGTAGGAAGGTGGATGCAAGAGTATGAAGTGTAGAAAGTGGTTGTGCCTGTAGAGGAGACCTAACTTTTGGTGGGTTTTCTTGACTGTGGAGCCATTGTGGGTGTCAAATTTTAGTTCATCAATAATGATGCCAAGAAGCTTGGTGTTGGGAACGATTTCAAGGAGGGTGTTGTTTTGGCTCTGTATGGTGAATGTGGATTTGTCAATGGAGTTTTTGGTAGGGGAAAAAAACATTAGTTTGGTTTTATTTGCATTTAGTGCCAGATGGTTAGACTGCATCTAGGTTTCTGTTTGGGGGAAGGCTTGTTGGGTTTTTGCTAGGAGCTCGGAAGGGGAGAAGGCTGAGCAAATGATTTTTGAGTTATCTGCATATTGGATGATAGATGAGTCTAGGACGGATTGGTGAAAGTTGTTAATGAATATGTTGAAGAGAAGAGAGCCAAGAACAGAACCTTGTGGGACACCTGTGAGTGTGGGGAAGGAAGGGGAGAGGTTGAAGTTTTCCATTGGACAGCTTGTTGACGGATGGACAAGTAGCTGGAAAACCAGGCGATGGTGGTGGGAGAGAGGTGTAGGGTGGAGAGTTAGGATATAAGTAGGGTATGTGAGATAGTGTCAGAGGCCTTTGACAGATCTAGGAATAGTGTCGATACGAACTTGCCTGAGTTGCGTTCGAGGTTTATGGTTTCAAGAAAGGAAAGAAGGGCAGTCATGGTGCTGTGGCCAGGGTGGAAGCCGTGTTGGGTAGGGGCGAGGAGATTGTTTAGTATTAGGTGTGTCATGAATTGTGCTTGTATTGTTTTCTCTAGTATTTTAGAAAGAGGGGAAAGGATGGCAATAGGCCTGAAGTTGGTGGTATCAGTATTTCTGCATCTTTGTGGTGGGGGATGATGTAAGCATGGCACCAGATAGAAGGGACGTATGATTCTTGTATGGATCTATTTAAAAGAATAGAGATGGGATAGGCAGTGCTGTCTGCAGATTGTTTAAGGATGGTGAATGGAAGGTTGTCGGGTGCATTGCAACAGGGTTTGAGTTTCAGGAGAAGTCTTTTTATAGTGCTTGTGAGGATGGGCTTCAGGCAGAAGGATGTGGAGGAAGGTTGATGATCGGGGTGGTGGATGGGGCAAGAGGGGGTGGAGGAGGGGGGTGGGAAGGAGGCTGATAGTTTAGCTAAGCAGTCTATGAAGAATGAGTTGAACAGGCTGGCTATTTCAAGATTGGAGAGGTTGGGGTCTGGGCAGGGGTATTCTTTGTTGCCAGGATGCAGCATGGATGAGATGGAGTCCCAGAATTTGTTGGGATTTTTTGAGTGCAAGGACTGGAATTTGGAGTAGTGGGCTTTGCGGTCTTTAATTATTAGCTTTTTTGCAAAGTTTCATAGTTGCTTATACTCTAGGAGGGTGTTAGGGTTTTTATGTTTTTGATATTGTTTCCATTTTTTGTCCCTTTGGTGCAAGGCTAGTTTAGTATCTCTTTTGATAATTATGGGCAGGGATTGGTTTTGGTGTGTTTGGTTCGAGGGGGGGCTTACTATACACCTTCTGGGAGGAGCAGCAGTTGCCAAACAGAAAACAATCCGCGAGAAGGTTAGCAACTACAGAAATAGGGCAGCCTATCATTTTGGTTTGAATGTTGCCTTTCTGTTTGTTTTTATTATTTATGCACCAATGGGGAGCTGCAGTTCACTGAGAAGTAAGAAAATAATGTAGTTATGCCAAGGGTTTTAAAAAGGAACATGCAGTAAGTGCACACTACTGAGGGATCCCCGCGGGACAGACAGAAACAGAGTGTAGTCAGGCAGAGGTTTTTAGTATTTAAAGATGGCGCCGCAGCTCAGAGGAGGAATAAGTAAACTCTCAAGAGGAAGAGGGAGGGAATAGACAGGTTTGACAGGGCTGGGAAACTTACACTAGAATTATGTTAGGAGAACAAGAAAAGTGTGTGTGTGTGTGTGTGTGTGTGGGGGGGCTATGGACCAGGACTTGGAGAAAGCTGTGAGAAGAGAAAAACAATCAATCAGCTAACCCAGGTTAGTACCTAAAGGTGTCTGTTTATCTGTGTGAATTCAAAAGCAGATTTAGTAGACCATCAAACTGTGTGCATTGGTTACAATAAACGGGAGAATAAAATATAAGAATATAAAAGAAATGTAATATACTAGATAAATAAAATATAACAATATAAAATAAATGCAAAGCTTTGGAAAAATGTATATATTTGTTAATGTAAATGGGAGGAAAAAGTGGGGGGGGGGTCCAGTAGTGTGCACAGCAGAAGAATCAGTAGCAGTATCACAGAGAGAAGATTATAATAGACCTACACTGTTCATAAAAGTAGAACTTGCAGTGGCTTTTACTGGTTTGTACGGGGTTCCGCTGTCCGTGTTCTTGTATGCAGGCAGTTGTTTTAGGTTTTTTTTTTTTTTTTTTGGACCTTTGAATGTGTTTAAGATAGATAGATAGAGAGATAGATATGGGTGTCATACAGCTGTTTGAACATTCACTTGTTCAAACAGTAAGAAGACTGGCAAAAGTAATTGAATATAAAAACACATCAAACTGCTGGTCTTCTTATGTGCAAGACTGCAGCCAGTACAGTGGAGACTGTTTATTTGCCTTTTCTTCACATTAGTGAGTGCACTCTTGGAGTTGGCATATATAAGTTGCAAAGGGAGAGGCAAAACAATAGCTTTTAAAAAGGTTTTTGTTTCCGATATTTTATTAAATATGTTCAATTATGTGAATTTCAAACACATACGATTGACTACTTTGTACTCTTTTTTTTTTTTTTTTTTTTTTGTTTTGAAGAGTCAATACAGAGTCATGTTATGTGTGTATTACATAATATGCACACACACACACACATATATATATATATATATATATATGTATATTTCCATGCATTTACACACACGCACACACACCAACATACTTTGTTTTACAGGACTGAATGAAAGGAAAGCAATAATGTAGCACACCCAGCCCCTATACAATATAACATCTGGTTTCAGTAAACCACAATTAAAAATATGGCAAAAAGCTTACTCACTGAAATTGCACTCTTTAGAGTGCAGGATAACCTAAAATAAATGCTATTGTTTGTGTGGTGTTTGCATGTTCTCCCTGTGTCTGTGCACATTTCTCTTCATACTCCAGTTTCTTCCCCAAAATAAGCCAGCTGATCAGCTACTCTAAAAATGTCAGGGTATTACATTTATTTGTTGCCCAGGTCATGGATAAAAAGGGTCTGCAATGGACCAGTTTACTTTATGTTTAACAAACAAAACGAATAAAGTCAGCAGGAGGTTTACTTAGAAAGCTATATTTTCTATGAAGCACTCACCAATTGTCTTGCCAGAAGTAAAATATTTCCTTTGTTTTTCAGGTTATATGATGCCTGTCTACAGTACCACTGCGAATTGTGCAGATTGTAAACAGGCCTGAGATGTCACTCTGCGTGGTGTCTTATATGCCTGGTTCCTAGATCGGTAATGAGGTGATTTTACCTGTTTGGGTTCACCTCCCCCAACACCATTGGGTGGACAGGTAATTTTCAACCTTCTCTATCCTCATACACCTTGTCAGCACTCATGAGAATGCAGGTAATGCAACGTTTTTTTCCACATACTCCACCCAACATGTTTATCTAAAAGCTAAGCTCTATAAATCAGTGTGACTAATTATATTATGAGGCAATGCTAAAGTTGTCGACTGTTATATATTTAGTTTAGGTGAATGAGTTACTCCAACTAATCATTTCCCATTATAGTTCTAACTATATAAACATCACACATGTTAGTGTATTTACTTAGTGTGTGCATAATATGATACAGCATTATAAAAGTGTGGAATCATGTAAGGAATGATGAGCAAAACAGAATGGACAGTTTACAGATATGCACACTATGTCCTACTTATACAGACTGCATGAAGTGCAAGTTGTTTTCCAGATATCGTTTGGCAGTTCTTCAAAATACATTCCTAAGCAAAATGCTACTTGCTGGAAATGCCGAACCAACACATAGTGTAGAGAATAAATCCATAGCTAGGACCAAATATGCTTCTTCCTTATGAGAACTGTAAAGCTTTCATCATTGACGTTTATAAACAAGTGAAACAATGTATCAAACTAAGAAGTGTCACAGATAAAAGCATAAGTTAAAAAGTAACAGAAACAGGATAATGCTGCATTACGGTTGGGAATGGGGACAAAGGAGATGCAGGAAATATGAGACAACACGGAGAACAAACAAAGCAAAGCCACTGACAGGCACAGGCTGGTAGGGAGATCAAGGTATATAATATATGTCAGCAGAACAGGTATAAAAACAGAGAGGGCCTAAAATAAGAAAAAGCAAGATTGTCATATACACAAAGGACTGACAAAAGGGACAGAAAAAAGTCCTTGAGCTCTGCTGTGCAACACGCATATGACAAGTATCACAAGACATGATCCCCAGGCAAACAATCAAAACTAAACTTCTTGGGACAAGAGTACAACATATTGTTTGCTCCAGGAAATGTAAATACTTGCTTCTCTTTTGTCTGAACTTGCATTTCTGTTATATTTGCCATGTAGACTGGCTGTGGCTGAAAGGGGTCACTGACCAGTCCCTCTACCGGTTAAAAGACCATAAATACTGCTACTGAAGAAGGCAAAGAATAGCATTCCTCTATTTTTGGACTTACTTTATCTTGTTCAGGCTTGAAGTTGTGGGGTTAAACCTTACACTAGCAAATGATGGGCACAGGATGGGAAATAGCCGCAGACAGGATGACGTATATGCACACACACATCCCAAACACCAATGGGCAATTCAGTGTTGCTAAGCAATCTAGCAACAAATCTTTGGAAAATGTCTGAAGAAATTAGAGACCAACTGGAAACCTAGGCATACACAGGAAGAACAATGCTATTCAGAAGGCACTTGTTTTAAAACTGAGCCATGGAGTCATCCAAGCACTAAGGCAGCAATGGTTAGCACCACCCCGCCATGACAGGAGTTGAGGGAAACAGCTGAAGGTTAGAGCACATCTCCACTGTAGCCCATACATCTGAATTGCTCCCAAAATTCTTCAACATCTTTATATAAATGAGAAATACAATCACCATTTAATGAAATAGACACAACACAGTTACCACTGAGTGAATGGTATTGCCAGAAACCTAGGTTTAATTAGAGGCCAGGGAAATGGAGTCCTGGTTTGTGGGGGAGAAAGAGAAATCTGAACAACCTGCATCTATACTTGAAGGGGATAGGAGTTTTGTACCACCCAGTAACATCAGTGACAGCCAAGAGTGTCACCATTGATGGAAAATACTGATGCAAATTAAATCAACAATTGTCCAACAGTCATTATGAATACATATGTCCTGCCCATAATTATACTGCATGGTGAGTACACAGCTCAGCAAGCTCCTGCATGGTGCCCTGCAGAGTTCTACAGCAGCAGACAGACAAAAGAGAGACTTTGGAGTGAATAAGTATAACTTTTCTGCATTTTCTTGCTGCCTTTAGCTTATTCCGCCTAAAACGCCGATTTTCTAGAGTTTCTGTGATTTAAAAAGCTTGTTTTATCTACATATTGTACTTATTTTACTGCCTGCACTTTAACAAAGTCGTTTTTGTGTTTAAATTATCTGTTTAACTGTTGTAGGCTACACACTCAAGTGTGATAGTCATTTCTGTGCATTTAAATTGTTTTTTTTATGGATCTGCTTTATTTTCTGAAAAAAAAATAAAAAACAAAAAAACAAAAAAAAATACTTGTTTTCCCACCTTTCTAAGCTAGTTTAGTCCAGTATCAGGTTAGTGCTGAATTCAGGGCTGTGTTACAAGTTTCTGTGTTTGCCCATACCTTACTTGGATAGAAGGAAGTTTCTCTGTTCACTGTGAGAGAGGGAGCTTTGAGCAGCCTATCTGTCCCTGGAGGAGTGGTTTCAGCCTAGAAATTAGTAGTTTACTGGCCATTTTGGGCTAATTTCTCTCTCTTTCATTTCCCTGCTATAAAACCCGCATTTGCGCGGTTTTGCGTGCCGGTTAGCTAGGGTATAACTATTCTCGGCTCCACAAAGTCTACTCTTCAATTTTTTCCCTTGGAACTAGACAAACTTCAACTTAAGCACTCAAATCATTCACTTCTCATCCCTGCACTTGCCCAAAACTCATAGCAAGGACTAATAAACCTTAGCACTAGACGCCCCTATACTTTAGAGAAGGACAAGGCTCTCTATTTGACCTTACCAGCCAATCAGTAAAACAGTTCACTGTACCTATCCAGGCATGTCCAAAGGGCAGTTTCAGGTGTACTCTCCAGTCCAACTGGTGAATCTGGGCATTTTGAGGCAATGTCACAATTGCCTCATGTACACAGACAACCCTCTCCTCCTTCCATCAAACACTAATACATACGAGAAATGCAATTATACAGCCAAACTGGAGGCTAAGCTCTCTAAACCCAAGACTGGACCAGGCAGTCAAGAGGAGAAGGGAATTACTTGCATCACACCACCAGTCTCACATAGACCTATGAAACCAGCACTGGCAAAAAAACACACATAAATACACAAAAACTTACTCGGAGGCTCTAAATAAAACTCTGCAAAAGCAACAGAGGCCTCCAAAGCAGACATCCAAGCAACCTCCACCCACCAACACAAAACATGAAACACATACTTCACAAAACCAGTGTGCCATATAATCACAGCCCTTAAGGCAAAATAACATACCCAACACACTAGTAATAGGTGACTCTATACTCAGGCACACTGACGTCCCACTCACTAGGCTGAACAAGGAGAAGGTTACTTTTAGTTGCCTGTCAGGTGCCAGGATCCGCCACATAACACAAGCACTCAGGTCACTCCAGAACAAGTACAAATATGAATCTGTCATTGTCCATGTTGGTGTGAATGACCTGAGCCGTACCTCCCTGGACTTCAAGAAAAGAGACATGCAGGAGCTCTCTGATCATGTAGCCCAGGCTGGTATGACCCTGACCCTGAGTAGCATCCTGCCCTCACCAAGAATGATATCACAGTATAGAGAAAAAATTATCAATTTCAACAATTGGCTAAACTTCTGGTATCATTCAAAGGGGATCCAGTGACTGTCAGCCCAGGATGACATGCTCGACAAGCCACGCTGCTTTGCTAGAGATGGCTTGCACCTGTCACCCTTAGGCTTTCGAATACTGGCCAAGGCTCTTGCCACCCCTATAGTGCCTTTTTTAGGCAAGGCTCAAAAGACAAACCCACCACTGTAAATAGCACAAGTAACAAAAAACTGAGGGTAATGCTGCTCAGTGCCAGAAGTCTAAATCTCAAAATGCACCCACTCGAAGCACTCCTCAGTATGGAGAAAATTGATATATGTGCAGTAACAGAAACCTGGTTTAAGGCTCCAGAGAGCACCCCAGCACTACCAGGCTACAACTCATATCATACATTTCAGCCACAAAACCCGGGCCGAAATACAAAAGGCGGGGGAGTATCCATATTCATTAAGGATACCCACACCTCCAGGTTAGTGGCACAGCACGATGCTTCAGAGATCATCCACGTGCAACTAACAATGGACAAAACTGCTATTCAAATTATAGCTTGCTACAGATCACCCACCATGTCCCAGGACCCCCACTCCGCATTCCTGGAAGCACTGGGAAACATAAAGGTCCTACCAAACACCCTGATATTGGGTGATTTCAATTATCTAAACATTAACTGGGAGAACTACTCAAGTACGAACTCCTTGGCCCAACATTTCCTAGAATTTATAAACTCAAATGCCCTCGATCAACTGGTTAACACCCCCACCAGAGGTGACAACATATTAGACCTGGTCATCACAAACATGGGCGACCAGTGTTCCACACTGGAGGTCAACCCCTCGCTGGTTAGATCTGACCATAAGCTAATCACTCTGGATATCCACATTCTGCCACCACCCCCGGTCAAAGAAACCACCGTGATAAACTTTTCAAAAGTAAACTTCACATTACTTAAGACTGAGGTGGGAAGTTTCAAAGCCCCCATGCTAAAGGATAACACTGTCCAAGCTGCAAAATCCTTTACTAATGCACTCTATGGGCACCTACAAGAATGCATGGATCGTGCTATCCCAAACAAAACCAAGACTCACTCCTCCAAGAAGAGGAAACCAGTCTGGTGGACCCCTGCCATAAACAAGCTATACAACAGAAGGAGGAAACTAGTACAGAAAAGAGTAAAATCCCAAGAAGGGAAGACATCCCTGATCAGTATCAGCAAGAAACTACGTTCCCTCATAAAATCATGCAAGACTAGCTTCGAAAGAAAAACTGCCATGGACTCCAAAGATAACCACAAGGCATTCTTCAGCTATGTCAAGAATCTAAGTGTCAATTCTCAGATCTGCTCAGAGTTGGTGCAGAATGGCACAAAATATACTGAACGGACTGATATAGCCAACATCCTGGCAGACAGGCTCAGTGCAAACTTCACCCCCTTCTCACCCCCAAAAGGGCCCATAACTATACCAGAAGAATGTAGTGCCCCTGAAATCACAGACACTGACATTAAAACAGCCCTCTCCAAAGCCAAAAACACAGCATCAATGGGACCGGACGGTGTCCCAGGCTGCATCCTACTCGAAGAACTAACCCTCACCTAAACACACTGTTTAAACTCAGCCTCTCCACAGGCTACATGCCCAGAGAGTGGCACACAGCAACGATTATTCCACTCCACAAAGGTGGAGCCACAATGGACCCTGGGAACTATCGTCCTATAAGCCTGACTAGCTTGGTCTGCAAAGCTATGGAGCGCATCATCATGGATCTCATTAACAGAGACAATGGAAACCTCCAAACACTGGACCCTACCCAGTTTGGCTTTAAGTGCAGATCATGCCTCCTAAACCTGGTGGAGTTCTTTGAGACAGTTACCAAGGCAACAGACGAGGGAAAGGTGGTCCACACAGCCTACCTAGACCTCACAAAGGCCTTTGACACCATTCCCCACTCAGGTATTATAGACAAGCTCACCAGAATGAACATAAACCTCTAAGTCACGAGATGGGTTGCCAACTGGCTCACAGACAGAACCCACATGGTAAGAGTTGCAGGAGCTAGTTCTGACTCTAAACTGGTTACAAGTGGTGTCCCCAGGGCTCAGTCCTAGGACTCCTCCTGTTCGGCATATACTTCTCAGAGGTACAGGCAAGCACAGGAGGACTATGGCTCACCAAGTTCGCAGACGACTGCAAACTAGGGGCTATAATTGACTCTCCAGCTGACACAGACATCCTCCAAAAGGGTCTCACTGAGACAGATACCTGGTGTCAAAACCATGGTCTCAAGCTAAATGCCAAAAAGTGCATAGTCATCCCCTTTGGAAAAAACAAAGTACCCACAAACTACCACATAGGTGGTAGCCCCCTAAATACGGAAGACATAATAAGAGATCTGGGGACCCAAGTAGATAGTAACCTCTCCTTTGATAATCACATTGCCAAACTGATTAGAAAATCCTTCTATGTGGCCCACCTAATCACAAAAGCGTTTTCATCCAGATCGAAAAAGGTCATTGTGCCCCTCTACACATCACTCATCAGACCCATCATAGAGTACAATGCCCCATTTGGGATGTACCTTACAAGACACCTGCAACAACTGGAAAGACCACAGAAGTTCCTCACCAAGAGGATCACTGGCCTCAAGCAGATGCCCTTTGCAGTCAACTGAAGAAACTCCAGCTGTACTCTGTTGCATACCGCCTACTCAGAGGTGATCTCTGCCTGACATACAAGGCCATGTCCAACCCAGAATTGATGGGCATGCTCCACCTAAAGAAAACCATATCCCCTCGAGCCACACACTCCAGGGATCTAAACCTCACCACAACAATAAATAGGACATGCTGGAGGGATAGATTCCTGTCCCAGAGGCTTCCCATGCTCTGAAACAAGATTCCAATCTACATTAGGCAGAGCTCCTCACTAACCCTCTTCAAGAGAAACCTTGACAAATGGATGGGAAACAGAAAGTTTACCCTGGGGATCACTTCAATGGCTCTGCTGGACAGAGGCACAGGGAACTAATCTAAGGGGGTGGCGAAAGCCAACAGATTCCAGCTAGGCTTATAAATGCCTTCAGGCAAATTGCCTAGTACCTACCTATGAACTTATGAACCTATATCAACAATCATGGAGAGCACCGGACTTTTCTAGTTTTTCTCTGTGGCTGTCAGAATGTTATGGCTGTAGCAGAATTTGAAAGTGACACATCATTCTGACAGCATCAGGAAATTTGATATGTGGTTGTTACCTGGCTTTAGTCAACCTGCATTGGATTTGTAAGGAGTAGTGGCATTTGTCAACTAGGGCGGCCACGGTGGTGCAGTGGTTAGCATTATCGCCTCACAGCAAGAGGTTCTCCGGTTCGATCCTCGGCTGGGGTGCCTTCTGTGCGGAGTCTGCATGTCCTCCCTGTGGTCGTGTGGGTTTCCTCCGGGTGCTCCGATTTCCTCCCACATCCCAAAGACATGCTGCAGGTGGACTGGATACTCTAAATTGGCCCTAGGTGTGAGTGCATGTGTGTGTGTGCCTTCTGTGGAAGGTTGGGCGCCAGGCTGGCAACTCGACACTGTAAAACTCCACTGCCAATCATGAGCGGACAGGTGATCCGCTGTGGTGACCCCTAACCGGGAAAAAGCCGAAAGAAGAAGAAGAAGTGGTATTTGTTAACTGTTTTGTTTTTTCAGAATTTGATTCATTAAGCATTGAATACTGTAAGAAATAAAAAAACTGGAAATGGGGTTGTTAGAAAAGGGTAGGAGCAAGTTATATAGAAAACATGGAAAGTGTGGGAACGATACATGCAGAATAATGTTTTGGTGGAGGAGTGAGGTTTAAGGGAAGGCAGGAATCGAGCAATTTATGTACTCTAGATTGATGATAAGCAAAAAAAATCATGTATGATGTATAATGTTTATAACTGGAAAATGAATGTTTCCCTGTGTCTTAAGTGATAATTCAGTACAGTATTAATTTAAACATAAGAATCTACCTAGTAATCTGTCTAGCTGTCTGGTCATCTACCCTGCTGTCTGCAAAACTACATCAGACCATTAAAGTAGAAAAAAAGTTACCATCATTACCAAGCATTAGAAAATTCTTACGTTCATGTAATCATCCGTCTTGTTATTCTGGAGGTGCACTTACACAATGTTCTCCATAACCATCATGAAATCATGAGCAGTGTAAAATAAAAAAAGCCTCTGCCACTCAATGTGGTGGTTGTAAAGCTCCCAGTGCCAAACTCTTACCACCCCCACAAAAAATGACAAGGCGGGGAGAAAGTATCTTTGTAGGAAAAAGCAATGGAGTGGGAACCCTCTAGCAAGAAATCAGCAGGATGGACATGCAAGATAAATAAATACATACATACATAAATAAACAAATAAATAAATATGAAAGCAAATGATAAAACCAACACTTTATTCAGTTTTCAGACATCACTTTACAAATATGTATATAGACATACTGTGACATATTAACAACAGAAACTTTCTAAAAAAATTCTGTCTTGTGAGGCAAACTCTGCACTTTATTTACAGAGTAAATAAAGTTATTCTGTAGGTGGTTTAGAGTCTCTAAATTATCCACAGGTGTGTGTTATGGAAGAAAGGCCTTGCCACCTACTTCTACTCCCAGCTAGTAAACTCTGAGGAATGTGGCAGCAGCTGTTCATTGGGTGATGACAGGAGTCAGATATAAATTGACATCATTAGATAGATGACAATATTCTGAACATCCATGTCCTCAGTTGCTTTATTTTTCATATTTAGAGTTATGATACACTACTGTCAAGCAGCATGTGAAACTGCCACAACATGCTCAAGGAAAGTACATGTCTATGGCTCAAACTTACTCAACATGGCATAGTTGTCTATCACTTGTAATATATTCTGGTACTGGCAGACGATGGTCCATGGGATCAGCCAACCTATTAAACCAACAAACAAAACCCACTTCTGAATCTTTTGGCCTAACTAATGAAACCAGAATGGAAGCAGCCATTCAACATCCAATGAGCCTGGTTCAGTGAATGGTAATGAACACAGGAAAAGTTTGGTTCCAAATTTCAACTCTGCAGCTGGCAGGAAGGATAGGATCTGGGGTTTTAATGGTAACAGCACATCACTTATAATACAATTTCATGTTTTAGTAGTCCCAGACTGCACAATGAATCCACAAAAATCCCCAGTGATGCTGAATGCAACAGACAAATAACATCACAAGACCCTGAAAAACATAAACAAATCCACTGCTAATTGTGCCTTGGTCTATAACCTTAAGAATACCATGATGAGATAAGTCAAGTATGGTCAGAGAATATTGTAGTTTCCAGAGCTGTGGAGTTTCACATACACATACTACATTGGTACTGAGAATATTCTAGTTCCCAGAGTGGAGTTTCACATACACATACTACACATGTTCTGAGAATATTCTATTTTCCAGAACTGTGGAGTTTTACATACAGTTACTACACTGGTTCTGAGAATATTCTGGTTCCCAGAGATGTGGAGTTTCACATACACATATTACACTGGTTCTGAGAATATTCTAGTTCCCAGAGTGGAGTTTCACATACACATACTACACATGTCCTGAGAATATTCTATTTTCCAGAACTGTGGAGTTTCACATACAGTTACTACACTGGTTCTGAGAATATTCTGGTTCCCAGAGATGTGGAGGTTTCACATACACATATTACACTGGTTCTGAGAATATTCTAGTTCCCAGAGCTGTGGAGTTTGACATATACATACTACAATTTGTCTAAGTTAGCAGTGTGCAGCTTAAGCACATGTAAGCAAACTCTATGGGGTTGCTTTAATAAGGCCATCAAACCTGGTATTGAGCAATATGTGACAACAGATGTGTTCATGTGGGGCAGTGTGAGGCCTAAGCACCTGTGAACTGAACATAATTTTCCAAGGCTTAGTCTGGATGACTAAGTGAAAGAATCACATGCATAAAGAAAATAATCTGATTGGAAAGTAAATGTTACCCCTTAGTCACCCATCTTAACTCAAGAAAAACAGAGCAATTTGTTCAGCTGAAGGCTTTTACGCATCCTTAGAAAGCTGGTCCTAAAACTAAGCCTGTTGTTATGCACAGGCGAAACTAGGCAGATGCCTAGGTGCCATTAAATTGGGAGCCTTTCTTTTTTTACTACCAAAAGTAAAAATGCTGTTATTACAGCATCGCTCTTCAAGGCGCCCTAACATCTGAGCTTTTAGCTCAGTCCAACCCACAATCTACACAACAAGTAGGTTTATAGGCAAGTACTAGGCCAGCTGCTCTTGAGGGTCATTGTAAGCATTGCCAAATTCCTTTTTGCTGCTTGAATTAACCTATCACATTTGGTGTTCGATTGGCCTTACCCATCCCATGGTCAATAATTATGTATTACCCTTAGTGCTAATAACTAGGATCATGCCATACATAATTTGAGGGGACCTATGCATCAGACAAAGCATTTAGGAGCTGCATCTGTCCATTGGTAGTACTGGGGGTCAGAACTGCTGTAAATTATCTGTTTCCCATCTGTAGATTCATGTTGCACTTGAATATGGACAGGGAAGAACTTTGTTTTATGTGGATGGAGAGTCTGTTTCACAGCACAATCAGGATTTGTTGAATACATTGTGGGTGGGACTGAGCTGAAAGTTGGACTGAACACCATGGTCACACTGAGAAAACCAGTAGAAAAAGATGGTCTAAGAGGAAAGTTGATTTTCTTTCTTTCATTCTTTTTTTAATTTTCCTGGGAGACAACCAGATACTTTGGACAGTAGATGGCTCAGCATACCTGTTTTACCTTTTTTTTGCATTGCTCCTCTTAAATGTTTTGATTTTCTGTTAAATTACTAAAGAAATAGTAATGCCAGACATTAGAGTTTGCAACTTTATATTCTTCTAAAACATGGGTTGATGCAAAATTTGTCGTGGTACTAATACATTAGATTCTTTAAAATTGTCACAGATTTTAGGTCTTTCCTCTGTCATTATTTTTGGCTTTGTCTATGCTACTCAGCAGTTTGACTAACATATGTTTGCATGAAATAAGCTGTAAACAATGCAGCTGCAGATTTAAGTTGCAAGAAAGTCCACCCCTCCATTTGTTCCTGTTGTTAATTTTTCTTAACAGTTAAATACCAAATCTATTACTTAAATAACAAGTTGCCACAAAATAGAAGCGGCACCTCTGAATGTTGTTGTTGTGTGTGTGTGTGTGTGTGTGTTTGGGCCAAAAAGTGAAAAGGTCACGCAGACAACTAAATTAGTAAAAACTACAAGAAAAACCTAACCAATATATTGTTTTCACTGTGTGGTACCTTAAACCGCCTGTAATAGAGGCCCATGGGATATATGCAAATAAGATACCTTAAAACACCTGTAATAGAGGTCCATGGAATATATGCAAATGAGATACCTTAATTGGACAGCTTGAAGAAGCTACAGCTAATTGAGCACAGATGTATGGTTTCATTTTTTTAATCATTTTTCAACAGGAAATAAATAAATGTAACCTCGCACAATGGAAAAGGCAAAGAAAGTGGTAAACAAAAATCATTGAAGTTCTTAATTAACCAGAGTACAGAATTGCATAAAATAATTCAGATGGTAATAAACTACAAACAGTGACCAGCCTATGAAAGGCTCTGGTGTTGGATTCCTTTGAGTGATCAAAGCACATTTTATACACCTCGGGCAAACAACACTCCCCATAAGTGAGAAGTAGTCAAGAACATTGAGAAGTAAACTCCATACCGACAACTGTTATTGGTGGTGTTGACCTTTTAAATCACATGATGGGTTAAGGGTATACTGGAAGTATGTTTTCCCTGGCATTGGAAGCAGCCTATAAAAACTAAATGCTCCCCCTTCTCTTACACCAGGCATTGACGGTGTTAGCATTTTGGTGGCCCCCAGTGTCACATTTGGAGGCCCTCCTAGACACTTCCGTCTAAGTATCACCCTGTCATTGCTACCCCCCCCAAAGCAGCCTTTTTGTTCATGCTGCAAACTTTTAGGAGTAGTATGTACAGACTAACTTGTAGCTACAGTGCTGTTACAGTATAATAGGCCTATGTTCCACACTATGTTTACCCATCTAACAGAGGGATGTTCACAGTTACTGGCATTTTAGTTACAACAGTGATACATAACAGCAACTCTATGTATAGGTCTGGACTTAGTTGAAATGCTGTCTATATGCCCTAAAGTACATTTTAATTTTTTTTTTCTTTTTACATAATCTTTTTATCCAATGATGGCTTGAACAAAAATTATGATTAAAGAAAGAAATTCCATGTTGTTCAGCTTAAATTTCTTTGCATCCTTTCAGCATACCTGTCCTGACCAAGACAACACGGCAATAACTATTTAGGTTGCTCAAGAAGCCATATGATTATAGCTGTTCTGGGATGCATTTTAGAGCATTTTCCAAACCTTTTAATCCAATAGTGTCCTAAACAAAAAACACGCGTAAGAAACGAATTTCAGGCTTTTTTTTTCTTTCAAGGAAGACATAAGTTGTGCCCAAGGCTTAACATTCAAAGATGACAAAATAGCAACAAACTAACGAGCCATTTATTCTCTGGATACCTAGGTCCAATCTCTGAATACGGCCTGCCTCCCTACCCCCCCACACCAAAAAAAAAAAAAAAGCCACTGCCTATGCATCCCTCTGGTGTTAGACTGGGATGAAAGCAGAGGTTCAAATTGCCAAAGTCACGTGTTTCAAGTGAGTGCTGATATACATATACACAGCATGCCTCCTCACTCCTCAAACCAATCTATCAAAGGCAGCTACCTATATACATGCATGAAGTGTGATTGTGAGGAAAGTGAAAAGAATAACAATTACAGTAATGTATTCATCTTTATTGCTCCTAGACAGTACACACTGCCCCCACACAAGCTGCAGTAACCTTCTTTGTACACCTCTGTGGTCTGTGAGAAAAGTAATACAAACAATGATCCCTACATCTAGACGCATTCCCTTTGTTTATAAGCTCTGCAGTATATAAGGTCTTTTGTACAGCAATGGACACATGTTGCTCAAAAGTTAGGTCACTGTCTACATAAGTTCTGGATCAACTCTTAGGGGCATATTGTCAAAGGGGTAGTTCTCCAGGGTAGTTGACTTCCCAAAGAATACAATAATCCATTTTTTTGCCACCTAGTTTCAGTCCATGATTTTGTCACCAATAATTTATTTGGAACAAACCTTCCTGTAAAATGATTAAGTCAGTAGGAGATTCAATGACTGCTCCTAGCTTGTAGTCATCTGAAAACATTGTCGGCCAGAGCTGTTTGATATTGGCTTTTACTTCAAAAACATACATGACAAACAGGAGAGGTCCCAGCACAGAACCCCTGGAGACTCCAGTGGTGACTGCTCTCTTTGTGGAGGTAAGTTCCTCTATTTTAATTTCCTGTGCCTTATTTGTGAGCCAGTTGGCAATCCAGTTGGCAATCCATCAGGTGACATAGGGGTAGATTCCCAGTTTATTTAGCTTTTCTACTATGCCTGAGTGGGAGATTGTGTAAAAAGTTTTGGCCAGGTTGATGTATGAGGTTTGTACCATTTTACCTTCATCCGTTGTTGTGGTGATCTTTTCAAAAAGAGTCCACCAGGTTGAGTTACGACTTCCTTAGATAAATCCAATCTGAAATGGGTCCAATGTTTGGGTATTCCCTATGTCCTCATTGATTATTTATTTTACATTTGTTAACTGGGAAAATCCAGCTGGACCAGGTCCATTTTCAGTGGATGCCTGGGGAGAAAAGCTCCACAATTAACATATAGTAAGTAGTTAAGACAATGAGAAATACACAGAATGAAAAGACAGCAGATTACTTACAAGCAGACATTCAAAATTAGCTATCTATAGTTCACTGGCATTGCAGAATTGAGATATTATTAGATTAACCTTTACAAATAAGTAGAACAGACATGACTAAATGTGCTCTTTTTACCTAGGCAGTACATGCAGTTTAAGACAGTTTACATTTTCTACTAATGTACAATGAAAGTAGTACAATGACCAGTGCAGCTTATTATAAGAAGTGTGTGTGTGTGTGTGTGTGTGTGTGTGTGTGTGTGTGTGTGTGTGTGTGTGTGTCTGTATATATATATGTGTGTGTGTGTGTGTATGTGTGTGTGTGTGTGTGTGTGTGTGTGTGTAAAATAGTGTAGATTCTAACTGGAGTTGTGTGGAAGTGGACAAGAAAAGTTACAGCGATTGTCATGTGATAAATGGGCAGATCCAGGTTTTCCTGAGATGTGGTTTGAGTGTTTTTGAAGTTTGTGTTTGTTGTTGCAAAGGTTATATTAGTGGGGAGATTGTTCCATTTTGGCTATGATGTGGGAGTATAGGGCTTTACCTGCAGTGTTGTTAGCAGTTGTAATACTGAGGAGAGGTTTATTGGATGAGCAGAGAGGGTGACTGGAAGAGTAGGAGGTTAGTAGCTGCTTTAGGCCTGCAGTTTTCTCTGGGTAGTTTATGATGTTAAAGGTACAAGTGAGTTGTTGGTAAGTTAGTAAGTGAGAAATTCAAGCCATTTAATTAATTTTAGTACTTGGCTGTGATGGGTTCTAAAGGGAGAGTTGATGGTAAATTTGGCAATTTTGTTATAACATGACTCTAACTTGTCCAGATCTTATTTTCTAGTATGGGTCAGGATTGGTGCTGCATAACTAAGTGTTGATAAAAAGGTGAGTTTGAGCTAGGGTAAGTATTGCTTCATCTGTGAGAAAGTTTTTGTGCCTATAAAGGGTTCCCATTTTTTATGAACTTTCTGGATGGTTTGTGCTGTGTGTAAATCGAAAGATAGGTTATTGTCTATTTCAACTCCTAGGAGTTTTGTATGGGTGGATGGAGAAATGATAGTGCCATTTCTAGATGAGATAGAGAAAGTTAACAAGGTATATTTTGTTTTATTAGGGGTGAACAAGAGTAATTTGGTTTTATTGGGGTTGATCAGTGATCTGCGTTTCAACAGCAGAGAATGATTCTTGGGCTAGTTCATGTAGGGTATTGACAGATGGGGCTGCGCAGATGAGTGTAGAATCATCTGCATACTGAATTAGTGAGGCTTGTTTGGAGGAGGTGTAGTAGGCCTAATATTGAGCCTTGTGGTACTCCTATGGAGTTAGGGAGAGGAGGGGATAGTTCATTTTGCCACTGAACAGATCATTGTCTATCTGATAAGTAGCTTTTGAACCAGGAGATAGTAGGGGAAGTAAAGGGTAGAGAGTAGAGAGCATCCAGTAGTTTAGGGTGTGAGACTATGTCAAATGCTTTAGAGAGGTCTAAAAAGACAGCAGAAACATAGTTATTGTTGTTTTTATGATGATTAAGCTGATTGGTCAAGGAGAGGAAGGGCAGTAATTGTACTATGGTGAGGGCAGAATTCATGTTGAGTGAAGGAGAGAAGATTGTTTGTGCTCAAGAACTGCATGACTTGCAAGTGAATGCATTTCTCTAGGAGCTTAGATAAGGGAGAAAGAATAGCTATAGGCCGATAGTTATATCGAAGGAGATGACTTTATGGTCAAACTTAACAAGTGACAAAGATACACAGGTCTATATTAGTTACAGCACAATGGACCGACAGCTATGCAAATCGAACCCACCCAAGTCCCCCTCTAACTATACACACCAACTCAGAGATCGCACTACAGTGGAAAAAGGCAAAGTTGTGCTTTACGGCAAGTATTTACTTGCCCTTGGTAAATTCAGTGAATCACTGAAATTATTTTTGCTGAATAAGGGTCAAAGATCCAGTGTTCGCAGCAACTGCATTGCAATGACCTGATACAGACCCAGACACACATGGGATGGTACAAGATGCCCCCACATTAGTAAGGACAAGATCCAAGATGTTGTCCCCCAGTGGGTACTCTAATTGTTCAGGGTGTGTCTATCGACAAAGTCAGGAATCTCTGCACTTGTGTACTAGCGGTAGGTTAGGTTTCCCAGTCTATAAACGGACAGTTTAGATCACTTAGAAAAATGATACTGGGTTTAACACTGAGCGAGTCTAGTTCCTGTAGACAGGCATTGTGGCTTTCTTGGGTCATAGAAGGGGGCATGTGTTCCAGGCAGACAATTCTACAAGGGAAATTAGAAAAGTAAAGTGACATTATGCTCATACAAGGACAGCGAATGACAAGATAGCAAAATTATAAAGTGTATTCAATGGATGAACTTAGCTGGTACATGGAGCAACGGCTGTACTAAAAGCACAAAGTTCAGCATACATGAAACAATGGTTTAAAGACAGCTTGGACTGAAAACCAGCTACGAGCTCAACCCTCATCTTTCCTCAGAAAAATATAATCCAGCTAAAATATAATAGTGATTAATAAAGAAACAAATAAAACAGAAGGTTGAACGTGACAAGAGCTAGGTGAACATATAAGAAACTACTGAATACAGAATGCACAGCAGGCAAAGCAAACAAAGTCAAACTTCTGAAATCCAACTGGAGGCAGATTCAGTCCTTAATATAGAGAGAAATAGAAAAGGCTTATTTTATTTGACACTGCCCTGCAAGGACGTTTCTAATGACACTCCAATCACAGATGATGGCTGCTCATGTTTAACAAGCAAGAGATACAAACACAGCATTTCATCTTTGACTTATTCCTATTTAATACAAGTAATTTTTGCCTTGTGTATTTTCACTGCATTGTACTAGTGCTTAGATATAAGCACTGAAATACATTTGAGCTTAGCAATCATACTCCGGTTTAAAAACAAGATATGGTTCAAAACTGTTGTGTGGGTTAAAAAGACCACATTTCAACTCTACATGGGAGTAATATATTTGAGAAAATGGAAAGGCCATTATGTGCTGATGTACTTGACACCTTCATACAAAAGGTGACTACAACAAAAAAGGATGTTGGTTAGGCTCTGTAACTACTTTGTAAGAACTGTTCTCACACTGGGGCAAATGCACACAGTTTTCATCTAGACACGTTTCAAAACGCACTGGGGCAAATGCACACAGTTTTCATCTAGACATGTTTCAAAACTCCAAGTCAGAAAGAAAATGGTATGTTTCGGTGATACAACTATATGCCTTTGTATACAAAAATCCTTCTGTGAAACAGGTTTGATAACCACATTTTAAAACTGGCATACAATATCAGGTAACTCATGATTGCTGCAGACTGTAAACACTGTATATATAGCGCAACACCACATGCCACCTATTTCATTTTTTTCTCTCACTCGGTGTTACTAATCTTGATTAAGATACCACCAGTAAACATGTGAAATACAAGTATGTTACTATGATGCAAAGTTTAACACTACATTCTTCATGTCTGTGTCACAAGGTTATTACACCGTAACTGCTATTAACTGTTGTTTACATTGTAACTGTTAATGACCGACATTAACGTTTCTGTAAATCATCAAATCCGTTTTCAGTTTATGTTCACAGCTGAGCCTTGAAATGCAATCATTGGGCTCAGTGCTCTACCCAGTAAATACATTTAATCAAATAAATAAAACATATACTTTCTTCCATAATTTACAAATGCCAAGATTTACAGCATTTTATGGAACATTTTTAATTGTTTTTTTATTTGGTAATCAGATAAGCCCACTAGGAAAACTGTCCCTTTTCAAGGGAATGCAAAGGATACCTTCTAATTAAGTGATTTGCTTTTATATATATATATATATATATATATATATATATATATATATATATATATATGGAGCCTGAGGGAATAAAACCCAGGACAAGCTGGCTGCATGTTACCATCAAATCTTATTGAAATTTCCTGTATATGCTGCAGCCCTACCATTCACTTTAGTATAGTTTTCTATCATACACTGTCCATGCTGTTTACATCTAATCAGAACAAAAAACTGAATTGCAGTACAGCTGTGGACTCTGGTACAGACTGTGGCACTGCACCCCAACTATTAGCTACGGATTTATTACTTAATCCACTCATGATGTTTTCGCACCCGTTTATTATATAATTAGATATACACCTGTCCTGCATATGTGCAGGATACCTTAGTTTTCAAAAGATATTGAGTAATGAAAAAGTACCTGGGCAGAAGTTATAGTAATATACTCAAAGCAATGTAACAAAGTATTTTATGGCCTGGCAACACCAGACTGGCACGAGAAGGTATATATTACTTGCAGTACAGCAGTACTGACCGCTGTAACAGTACTACTGATAGTAGTGGTCAGGTGGTATGTGTTGGGCCAGCTGGCTTTGTATGATACCAAACACATTCTAGGTTCCTATTACGTTATTGAAAGCATGAAACATCGAACACTACAAGATCGAACTTGCATGTTCGATGTTTCATAATTTCGAATACATAAAAAAAAATTAAAAAAAACAACAAATAAACTGTTTTAAGCGGGGGGCAAGACCCCCTGCACCCCCCACACCCCCCGCTCTTTAAATATACCAACTCCGAGATCGTACTACAGTTCTTGGAGTTTGTATATTTAAAGAGCGGGGGGGTGTGGGGGGTGCATGGGGTCTTGCCCCCCTGCTTACAACAGCTATTTAACTGTTGACATTTTTGTTTTAGTTCGAATTGCTGAAACTTCGATTAACTGTGTTCGATGTTTACAGTTTCGAAGTTTCAGCAATTCGATAACGTAATAGGAACCCACACATTCTGATAGGTTCATAGGTTTGTATTAGGGTAACTGTCCTTGAGGGCTATTCAAACCTAGGTAATTACCCCATGTAAGCATCAAACCCTGCACCATTACAAGTAACCTTACATCAAGTCTGCATTTAAATCACAGGATGGCATACTTCTGGAAATACAGTACCCACTGTCACTGTTCTCTTAACTATAAATGTACATCATACTACTGCAGTATTTCTTTGAGAATTAGAGATGAGCAATTATGTTACGAAAAGTAAATGGGAGAGGGACTTTACTGGTGCACTGCTGTTGACCTGTACAACATACTGCAACAATATGATGTACTTTGCACTAGAAATGCAAGCTGCTATTATTGCTGTAAGCCAGGACTGTCCCTGCTCTTAATCCCAATATGTCCTGCAGGGGGAGAAATACCATTGCACTGCTAAAATAAAATATACCTGACCTTGTACGTTACTGCAGCATTATTTCATTGCTATATTATCCTGCAGTATAAAAATAAAAATAAAAAACATTATCTTCCAATTAGAAATTTTTGGATACCTGGCTTCTCACACCTGCAATAACAGTACGATAATACATGCATCACATTACCTCTGAGAAATGAGGACGGGGATGCATACTGAATCATATACCAACAGTACAACAGTTTAAGAGATGCTCAGAAAAAAGCATAAAAAGCAATGTTATGAAGGCAGTTTATGTTTCCCAGTTACTACCTTAAGAGGTACAAAATGTAAAACCTTCAATGAAAAGACGTGAGATGTGTGTGCGACACTACTTTGGTGCAATGCTAGTCGCATGGCCACATTTTCTCTTCACTCTGCTAGTCCCCATCTTACAGACTTTGGAATTGCACCACAGTTGCACAAAAGATATTCCACAGCAACATTAGTACTTACAGTGCCAAATCCATATTAAACGTAAAAGTAACGGAATGAGCTGCTCAGAGTAAGGTGCAAGTATGGCATCACATTACTAATGAACTGCGGTATATAACGGCCACGTGAGTATCGTGAAATAGCATATGATGGGTATGTAAGCTGTGTGCTCTACGCAGACACTACATATGTTGCAGTTATTGAAGGATGAAGAGGTATCTCTAAAATCAAACGTATTTACCTTAGACATTTAAATGTTATGTTGTGAATGGAGCTCGCTGATTACGCTCTGATAGTTGGAAAAAGACAAAGCAGTAAAGCCCCAGTATGGTGCACAACCTGACCTTAACAACCATTAAGCATACCCTGATAATGTTAAGGTTGGGTCTAGTGCTCGGCAGATTGATCTGACTGTACTCTCCAGCAAATGACAGCAGCAGCAAAACAAAGATTTGTTTCTGCCTACTGTCTGTGCCAGTAACGTGTCCCTAAGTTCCTCTAAAAGAAAACTTACTAGAATAACAGGATTTCTGTTAGCATGAAGTTTCTGAAGGATAAGAACTGTGAAATGTATGTTACTATTTAGTGACTTCAATCCCCAGTGGTTTGTCTGAAAACCACAGTTTTTATGAGGAATAAACCAAAAATATGAAGCAATAATCTGGACGTTCTGTGAAAATATGGACAGAGGAGAGGCATGAAAGGTAATTGTAAACATAACGGACAGCATTACAATGCCTTTCTGATAGTGTCCGTAAGCAATTTACGGCTTTGAAGGCATGTAAAACACTTCACAATTTCCCCCCCCTGTAACTAGTAATACATGGGGCAGATAAATCTCTGTGCACTACAAAGAATTTGATCACCTCACCGATCATACCCTTAAATTGTGTGTTCTCAAAATGGATGCCAAGATCAGCTCTCGAGCTTAGCCCACAGGGTGAATTTCTCAGCATCCATGTCTCAAACACATAAGAAGAAACTCAATCAGTGAGCTGAATAATCCTCTATGTTATTCACCACAGCATCCTAAAGTCCTCACCCACTGTCATAAACTACATGATTGAAAGTAAAACTGATTATAATCTCCTGGTCCTTTTTCACTGCTATATTCCCCTGGACTGTCACTTCTATCATACGTCTCCTCAATTTTCCCCACAAAATGCAAAACCATGTACTTCAAATTGTATAAAACACCAGCAGCCAATATGCCAACAGTGCAAACATCAGCAGATCTTGCTGGGCAGTGTTCCTACTCTTAATAACCACTGCACAAACATTACTGTGATTAAATTTTCTTCAATAAAATGAATCAGAGGAAGAATCACGGTATAAACAATATAAAAAACTTTAATACGGTTAGCACTTTCACATCACAGATGCTTCTTCAGACCATGAATAAAACAACATAAGCTAAAATCACTTTATATACTTTCCAAGTTCTAACAAGTTGCTGTTAGTTAATTAATTGCATCTATTTAACACTCAAGTTAAAGAAACAGCATATTAACGGGTAACTAGTCTGAGACATACTACAGCTTACTAACTCAAACAGCTTTATATATATATATATATATATATATATATATATATATATATATATATATATATAAAAACAAGTAGAGAATTTTTTAGTAGAAATGAATCAATATGAGCTGATTTTATAAACGTGTTGTTTTTAAGTAGGGCTTAATCGATGTTCTATCATTAAGCCATGGTTCTTTTTCTGCCTGTAGTTCAATAATCCATTTTAATTCTTTCAATTCTAGTTTATTTTTCATGTCACCCAGCCATAAATCTTGAAAAATACATTCAATGACTTTAAATTGAAAATTATGCATTCCCCCTGCAGAAATCACATGTTTAGCTGGGGCACTTCTATCTGGTTCATTATTCTTGATGGCAGTTAAGTGTTCTCTGACCCTCGCTCTTAATGAGCGAGTAGTCATCGCAACATAAAAGGAAGGGCAGCCTAAACATACAGCCAGGTATACTAAATTCCTTGTTTTACAGTTTGCCTTGACTCTGAATTCATACTTCCTATTTGTTACAGGATGTATAAAAAGCCTGTTATCACTCAAGACATCACAAACACTGCATTGCCCACATTTATTAAGACCACAGATCTCATCCTTGGGCTTTTTTGGTTGACAAAGTAACCTTTTGAGATTCTTCTTGTCTTTATAACAAAACTTTGGCTTTTGGCCTACTATCCTGGCTATCTCAGGGTCTGACCGCAGAATGGGCCAATTCTTATCAATCACATTTTGTACTTTTCTGACATTCCCAGCATATTCTAAATCAATACGAAGATTTTTAGCAGTATAATTTTCTTTAAATTGTTCAGGTGGGGTATCCTGAGTATTACTGATGTATGGTTTTGCTCTGCCCTCCCTCATGGATTTAACTTGCTGAATCCCAATATCTACCTCACTTCTCAAATATTTCCTCTGTAACAATTAATTTCTGAAAGTTCCCATATCCTGGTCAAAATGCTCCTCTTCCATATCTAACCTAGATATACATACGCATGGCCTGACCTTTTATAATATTCCTATAAGTACAGGTAGGATGCATACTGTCTCTACTCAGGACATTATTATTTATACATTCCTTTCTAAATAGTCTGGAAGATAACTTCCCATTAATGTCCTTGAATATAGTCACATCCAAAAAAGATATTTCAGTCGAGGAGACAGAATGAGTGAATCTCAAAAAATCAATAGTAGTATCTAGATATATAAAAATTCTTCTAACTCACTTTCTGTACCCCCCCCCCACACCAAAAGGGTGTCATCAACAAATCTCCTATATAACAGAATTTTATTAGCAAATGTCACGTGTTAAAACAAACTGTTCCTCCCAATAGGCAAGAACCATGTTGGCATAGCTATTGGCGGGTTCCTATTACGTGATCGAAGACACATTCTGTCGAATGCGTCTTGATCGACCGTAAAAGAACGAAAAGGCAAAATAGCGTAGCGGCTTTTAAGCAAATTCTTTCCCTGGGAAATAATTTGCTTGGCCGCTTCCGTTACTTTGCTGTTTTCGGCACTGTAGTGCAATCTCAGAATTGGTATATTTAAGTAGGGGGGGGGTGTGGGTGGCTCAGCCCCTACGTCGGGGGGGGGGGGGCGAAGTCTCCCACTTTATGTACTGTTTTAAAGTTTTTTTTGTTTGTTTTTTTTTTGGAACATGGGGTCGATTAATCATCGTTCGCTTATTTAGGCATTCGATGATGTAATATAGACACACTATTGGCACAATGTTATGCCCATAGCTACGCCAAACAATTGTAGATCGTACTTCTGCTCAAAAACGAAGATATTGTTTTCCAAAATTATTTCTATTAGCATACATAGAAAATTGATTCTTCTCATATCATAAGAGCTATGCAGGCTTAAATAAGTCTTAACTGTCTCCAACCCATATGTGTGGGGTATTACAGTAAAAGGTGAATTAATATCCATGGAGACCAGTAAACAATTATCAGGTTGTCCAAATGAACCACAAAAGGTCCTACCAATGTCAGACAAAAGTTGTTTTGTATCTTTCAATACATAGGATGAGGTACTATTGGTCTTAAATTATTTTCAACATATTTAGATATTGAATGTGTAACCCATCCTTGACCAGGCACTATCGGTCTAAATGGTGGGTTATATCTATCTTTGTGCAATTTTGGAAGGCCCTGAATGAGTGGCACAACAGGATTTGTAACAGTAAAAAAGTCCAACAAAGACTAAGAAATCAAACTACTTGCACAACAGTCATACAATTATTTAAATACCCGGCTGCAGTATAATTCTAAATCATTTAAACTGACTTGTCTGTATACTTTTTCATCTTTAAGCATTTCCTGTATAGAAGCAACATAATCTTCAGTATTAAAAACAGCAATTCCCCCACGTTTATTCACAGGATGAATAACAATAATTGCATCATTTCTTAGCTCAAGGAGAGCTGCCTGCTCTTCCTTACTTAAATTAAAAAATCTATACTTATTATTCTGACTTTTGGAACCAAGCATTTATTTCAGTTGTGTTTCACCAACATTGCAAAATACTTCTAATACCGGATTCATAGCCAGAACAAATAAGATGGGTTTTTTTAAAGTCATTAAAAAGTCCAGAATTATTACTGCCAAATAAAGATTTCAGCATAACACTATGTGCAAAATATCTTGTGTCCAATACAGTACTCACAAAGTCAATGTCTGAAGCTGGAATGAAAGTCAAACCTTGTTCAAGTATAGATTCCTGATGTTTGGTCAACATTTTGCTATAAAAGTTTACCACCAGCATTCTCACGTCGTCGCCATGTTCCACATTCTTTTCAAATCTCTTACTACCACCCCTTCTTGGGAAGGCAGCCTCCTCTTCCTCAGCCTGCTGCTGGACCAGCCCATTCGGGACAAATCCATTTTGTGAATTGGAGGGGGGGGGGCTGCATTAGTGTGGTTTGAACCATCTCCTTCTTTTTTACAGATTGAATGGCTGTAGAACTTTCATTTTGACTGTTACTGGTTAGAACATTTGAAATGTGTGGCATTTCTAAGACTTCTAATGCCTCTGTGGTGCTTGGAACATTGCATTCACCCCTTCTTAAGCTAGAATTGTTATTACATGCTACGCTAGCACTTGCAGTTTCCAAGCTCAGTGCCTGTGAGCCGGGAACATATAAATTTGCATTCATATTAGTGTTCTGTGCCTCTCTTACTTCATTGCTTTTCGGCCAAGTAAACACATGTCCATTTAAGAAATCCCTTAGATCTCCCTCTAGTTTTTTTCTTTTTCCGATTTATTAAATGCTGTTCATGTGCAGTAACATTCCTACATAAATTAGAAAGCAGTCTATCATACACACTCACTGGAACAATAGACCTCAGCTCTTCTTGTTTTCTTCTTATATCTCTCAGCAATAGATTCTCACTGGGCTTATGAAAATCAATTAAAAGGGCCATGTATTTGAAGCTAGTTTCAATATTCAACTTTTGCCAGCGTTTCAGCAATTCAAGAAAGGTATCTGCTGAAGCAGGCATTTTTAGGACTCTAAGGCCCCTTGGAATTACTTTATGGGAATTACATGCCTCAAAATAAACCTTTGCCATTTTAGTTGCTTAAAATTCAGCAAATCATGCTCCAACTCACGAATGAACTTATTAACAGTTCTTTCATCAAATGTTACTTGTTCACATCTCATTTCTTCAAAGGCTAATAATGGATTATTAATTTGCTGCAGCATCTTATCAAAACCAACTTGGGAGGCACTTACTTCTTTACATACATAGTCCAATTCAATGCTATTTCCTTCTGCCATGCTCCAGTGGACTAACACCAAAAATAATATCACAAAAGCAATGAAAGTCAATAGTGTAGCCAGTCTGAATTAACTCCCTCTCACACCAATGAATAAATTATCTTCAATAAAATGAATCAGAGGGAGAAACACGGCAGAAACAATATAAAAACTTTAATATGGTTAGCGCTTTCACATCACAGATGCCTCTCACACCATGAATAAAACAACATAAGCTAAAATCACTTTATATACTTTCCAAGTTCTAACAAATTGCTGTTAATTAATTGCATCTATTTAACACTCAAGTTAAAGAAACAGCATAGTAATAGGTATCTAGTCTGAGACGTACTACAGCTTACTAACTCAAACAGCTTTATACACAAGGCAAAATTTCAACACTGAAATAAAAACTAAATGAAAAAAAAAAAAATATATATATATATATATATATATAAACAAACAAGTACAACTTTTTTTTAGTAAAAATTAATCAATATGAGCTGATTTTATAGACGTCTTGTTTTTTTAAGTAGGGCTTAATCGATGTTCTATCATTAAGCCAATAAGCCCTGGTTCTTTTTCTGCCTGTAGCTCAATAATCCATTTTAATTCTCTCAATTCTAGTTTATTTTTCATGGCACCCAGCCTTAAATCTTGAAAAATACATTCAATGACTTTAAATTGAAAATTATGCATTCCCCCTGCACAAATCACGTTTAGCCAGGGCACTTCTATCTGGTTCATTATTCCTGATGGCAGTTAAGTGCTCTCTGACCCTCTCTCTTAATGAGCGAGTAGTCATCCCAACATAAAAGGAAGGGCGGCCTAAACATACAGCCAGGTATACTAAGTTCCTTGTTTTACAGTTTGCCTCAACTCTAAATTCATACTTCCTGTTTGTTACAGGATGTATAAAAATCCTGTTATCACTCAAGACATCACAGACACTGCATTGCCCACATTTATTAAGACCACAGATCTCATCCTTGAGCTTTTTTGGTTAAGATTTGCACTGGGTGTGATGAGGTTGGACAGGATTAAGAATAAGTATATTAGAGGGTCAGCCCAGGTTGGAAGGTTTGGAGACAAAGCCAGAGAGGCAACATTACACTGGTTTGGACATGTGCTGAGGAGGGATGCAGAGTATATTGGGAAAAAGATGCTAAGGATGAAGTGGCCAGGTAACAGGAAAAGAGGAAAGCTTAAGATAAGATTTATGGATGTGGTGAGAGAGGACATGCAGGTGGTTGGTGTGACAGAGCAAGATGCAGAGGACAGGAAGAAATGGAAACAGATGATCTGCTTTGGTGACCCCTAATGGGAGTAGCCAAAAGAAGAAGAAGAAGGACAGAAAATTAATTTTTTCCTTCTAATGTCTTGTTCAAGCACTCTTTTTTTTATTTCATTTCCTTTTAGTAGCTGCTATTGTTAGTCAACCAAGCCAATAATCCGTTTATTTAAGTTAACTATTTCATTGTCATAATGCGACCTTAAAAATTCAACAAAGACTAAATCTGCCTTTTCACAAATCATATCAGAGCTGTTCAAAAAGTGCCCATAAACAAACCATTGATTTACTGTTCACTCTTAAATCCTTAGGACATGTTTTACTGATGACATTGGTCAAAAAAAGCACTGCAACTTTTTAAGCCAAAACAATGCTGCTTCCAAGTTCATAGACGATTACTAGGCTAACAAGCCTAGCTATATTTATCCCAAGTTGCCCAATTGTCAATAGTTTAGCAAAGTTTGCAGAGGTATGAGTGTATGGAGATTAATAACGACTGCTCTGTCCATGAAAGTTTCAGCAGTAACAGGGAGGATGAGCTGGATTACTTGGAGATGAAATTGCAAATATTGCTGAATGCATATGGATCTCCAGGTCTAAATGGAGCAGTTCATAATTACATTCATAGATTAGTACTAGTCTAGTTGGCATTGTATGCCATTTTAAGCCTAACCAATTACCCCGTGTAAGAATCAAACCTTGCACCCTGCATCTGTAAGGTAAACACCTTAACCATTATACCAACCTTGTTTTGAAAGCTATCATTTTTAGTGAGTAGTCATATGATGAAATCACGTCTTTGTATGCAAGTGCTTTGTGAGTGGTATATTTATTCTGATGAAGATCTTGTAAGGTTGAAAGTGCTAAATCTTTGGTTTTATTAAAGTACAGCTTTTTCTAGTACTTAAGATGTTTTTTTTTTTACATCTTTGAAGCAGTTTGTTGATGTTGCTAATTTTAAATAAACAAATAAAAGAGACAAGAAGCTTATCCGAGTCCCACCTCTATACAGTACTAGTTAGTGGTCATTTGCATTCAGAAACTGTCTGACATAAATGCTCCTAATTTTACTCAAGATGGACACCATAAATATAGGCAGTGCTGTTCCTGGTGTTAAATTGTAAAAACTTGGAAAATATTGAGGAGATCTATCCTGTTAACTGTGTAAAAGCCATTCTCAGCACAAAAGTTTAGGCAGTGGTGGCTGGTGACTTCAAATCAAAGGGGGGGGGGCGGCAGGAGACAGCTGAATGGGTGGGGCCAATTGGAAGGGTGTGGCCAACTAGAAAGGGGTGGGGCTATGCTCAAAAACCACAAAAACTAGGACTTTAATTAAATACGCTGCCCTGGGTGCCTAACCATCATTATGAGAGTCCAATCAAGTCAAAATGAAGTGGAGAAGAAAAAAAAATATTTCAATGCATTGACTACATGACAGCTTACTTAATATCTAGATGGAAACAAAAAGGTTGTGTGGCATGAAAAAATACATTACTGGAATGCCAGTCAAAACCATGTATAAAAAAACAAGCAGTGCTCAATTCAAACCAATTCTCCTTGTACTGCAGTTCTAATTATAATTTATATTCAGTTTTACAAAAGTACCAAGTAACATGCTGTAAGTAGCAATCTCTGTGATATGACCCATTTGTAAAAATGTTTGTTATCCAAAAAAGACCTAGGGAAAACATGATCAAAGTAAAAAATGAACAGCGAACAAGAAATAAGCTCAAGATAAACTGCTTAAAGTATTACTGCACAGGTTATGGACCACATGATAGATTAGCATTCTGTTTAGTTTATGGTAAAGCCTCCAAAGATGACTGCAAGTCTCCAACAAATGCAATGAGCTTCTGAAAAATACTGTAATCCTGTCCTTTATTACAAATACTGTCATATGCATTTCAATATCTAAGGCTTATACGTTATCTAGTTATGTAAATATTCTCTGCATGGCAACAACAAAAAGGCTTTCAATGTTGATAATTCTTTAACAGTATGCTTATTAAAGCTTACTTGCATCTTACAATCTCAGACAGGCTTACCTGATGTTCAACATGCATCGTCAATATGCACTCTCCCAACCACACACACTTTTACCGAGGCAAATTTAATTTGCAGTTCATTAAAAATTTTTAAACTTCTAAAGCTTATAAATTTTAATCAAGTACAAATTTCTATGATAAAGTCAGCAGCATCACATAGCTCATCAAATTCAGTCTTCTTTCTGCAAATGAGAAGAAACCCATAAATGGAAACCTCTAGGACGTACTTTTCGAAGGAAAAAGAACCACACAAAAATCTCAACAGTACTACCACGAACAGTAAAAGCTGTCAATATTTGAATTACTGGTTTCCATTTCTTCTGTAACACACAATGCTTTCACCACAAGGGTTACTATCTTACTACAATACTAGTGATCCAAATAAGGCAGATATGCTTTATAAAATTGTAATGTTTTGTTTATTCTACCTTCCCAATTTAGGCTGATAAATTCCACCACCCCTTCTGTAAGTGGAACACGAAGGGAAGCACTAGACTACAATCAGCATACTACACGCACTGTTTTTTTTCTACGCAAGATGCATGCCAATTCTATATACAATGTCTTACATTACTTGAGAATCAGTATTGCATTGTGTGCTTTCCCCTCCCCACCCCATTATATACTGCTTTGTCTGCAGCTCTGGAGGGCAAAGGCAGACGTAAAATACAAAGTAGTAAGGAATTACACATTACTACAACTTCACTCCCTCTTGAGTGGGCTGAAGGAAAGCAATTAGTAAGCAGCTATACCTCTCAGCCACTTAGAGCAATATAATCTGGCCAACCCCGTAAATAAAAGTGGGACAAAGACCTAAAAATAGGGACAACATTTAAATATTGCTCTTACAAACTTAAAAAGTTGAAAAAAAGAACAGGTTTTGTATTACCATGCATTTCCTGAAGGATATGAAGTCTGAAACTAAAAACATCCGCACTTCAATTTTAAATGATTTACCACTATTTTGCCATAAACTCCAATTTTAAGAAAGATGGACCAAAAATGTGTGGCCAAAGTCTGGACATTCTGCAAAAATCTGTACAGTTGAGAGGTACAGTAAGCAACTCACTGGCGATATCACAGTTCCTTACAAAAAGGAGATACAAACATTAAGTATCGTATGAGGCCAAAGTCTAGACAGTCTGTGAAAATCTGTACAGTTGATAGGTACAGTAAGCAACTCACTGGCGATATCACAGTTCCTTACACAAAGAAGGAGACAAAAACGTCAAGTATCGCCTTAGCTTCGCCTGCAGTTACAAGGTGCAATTACGCCCACCTTTCCATACATTCAGAGTTTAATCATGTATGGCATAAAGCCTGAATGAGTGGAAGAATACATCTCCAGTCAGGTGAAAAAAAAAGGGGGGGGGGCACTCCAGTCAATCTCTCCCCCAACAAATGGCAAACCATCTTGTTTAAGGTTCTACATGATTCTCATAAAAGTCTACAGCTATCTGAAGACACACCAGTTTTCGGGCAAACCACCAAGTGTGCTTGTATTTTTTTGGAGTGGGGGGGTGGCGATTCATTTGGTTATTTAACTAACGTGGGGGGACTATGCACCCCACTTCCACCAGTTAAGGGTGTGGTTCAGTCACAGAAGACTTTAGAACTATTATTGCACATAAAACCTGTACTACCCATGGACAAAGCGTATTTGTGGTGCCTTGAAAGCACACCACTGTTAGTCGCTCAACTAGTAAGCAATAACTCTCCATTAGTAATACAGACATGACACTCATTACCAATGCAGACATAACACTCGTACTACACAGTAGCAAAAGAATGATCAGCCAATAGCATTGTCATCACAACAGCATAGCATAGCTATATAACCTAGAATTACGCACACCTTCGGTATCACGACATTAAATGGGCTGAAGGCAGAGAAAGTAATCCTGAATAGGGTGCCAACCCATTGTGGGATGCACGTGTATATATATACACACACACACACACGGACGAGCATGCATGTGCGAGCATGCACACAGACACACACACACAATATACATCCATGAACTTTCGAGGATCACTGGTTCACCTATATCAGTAGAAACTTTCCATGTTCTTGCTGTATTCATGTAGGTTTTGTTTGAGATGTGGGAGGAAACCAGAGCACCCAGTGAAAATCCACATGGACACAGTGAGAAAGTACAGTTGTGTACACTTAACATAAATGTAGATGTTCGAGTGTATTCACTGTTGCAGTCATTACATTTGGGTAATCCTGCTGGCAGGTTGCCCTCAGCCGGCCTGAATTCCAAAGTCTTGGGTCCTGCATCAGCTGCTGTTGCCCCCTCCCTGACGTCAGGTCGTCAGGGGTATAAAAGCAGCAGCTGACGCCATTTTCTTCAGTTTTTCTTGCCCCAGATGTCATGTGCCCCCAGAAAGGGTAGCCAAACTTTATACAAATACACCAATATAAATTTTACCTTCATCTATAAGCAAATACACCATATAAGTATTATAATTCAGAGAAGGAAAGGTAAGATTCAAAGGAAAAATGGGGGAAGGTGGGTGGGAAACCTGGACTGCAACAGTGAATACATTTGAACATCTACATTTATGGTAAGTGTACACAACTGTACTATGTTCTTCGTGTTTTACTGTTGCAGTCATTACATTTAGGTAGAGTCCCAAAGCTATGGTTGGGGGGCTGGTACTAGACAGCAGTAGGAGTGGCTAAGAGGCCCTGCAGAACTGCAGTGGCAAAGCCTGGATTTGGAATAGAGTGGCAGATGATAGTGCTTTGTAAAGGTGTGCACTGAACTCCAAGTAGCCGCCTCTAAAATGTCTCTGGTTGGTACTCCCCTGAGAAAGGCTGCTGAAGTGGCTGCAACTCTGGTGGAATGAGGCCTAATACCCTTAGGCACTAGTTTGCTATGGTTTAAGTAGCAAAAACGAATACAGTGTCCTAACCACTTAGAAATAGTCTGCTTTCAGATAGGCTTTCCTTGTGATCCTGCAGCATATATCACTAGTAATTGCTCTGTCTTCCTGAATGCTTTGGTTCTGTCCAAGTAGAATCTAAGCTGTCTGTGTATGTCCAAAGAATGCAGAATTCTCTCCCCTTTGTTCTGTGGATTTGGGTAAAAGGTAGGCAGATGGATGGCTTAGTTAAGCGCCACAGTGGACACTACTTTAGGCATAAATGTTGGGTTTGTCCTCAGGGAGACCCTGTCTGGATGAAAAATGATGAAAGGTTCCACAGCCATGAGTGCCTGTAGATCTGAAACTCACCTTGCTGAAGTGACTGCTAAGAGCAGCACTGTTTTCCAAGATAAAAACTTCATATCAGCAGTAGCCGCTGGCTCAGAAGGAGGTAGGGTGAGTTTTTCCAAGACATAGTTGAGGTCCCATGCAGGTATTGGTAGTCTCCTTGGGGGCCTTAAAGTTTTGGCTCCTCTGAGGTACTGCCTTAATAATGAATGAGAAAAAAGTGGTGGCTCTGTATTGTAATGAGCCGAAATGGCCAAGGCATGGATTTTAATTGATGAAAAAGATAGGCCTTTGTCCAGCATTTCTGTTAAGTATTGCAAAATCTGAGGAATATTTGGTACCGTTGTATCAGTTCCTTGTGCCTGGTTCCAGGCACAGAATTTCTTCCATTTTCCAGCATAAGACTTTCTAGTGCTAGGCCTTCTGGCTTTCAGAATGACATCCATCACAGCTTTACTGAGAGGTGTTTTTTGTATGACTACATTATCCGCCATGCTGCCAGGTTTAATGGCCTGAGTTGGTTGTGCATGATCTGATTGTTTTGCTGGGATAGAAGTTGAGGTATTTGAGGTAAGGGCCGAGCTGGGTATAGAGATATGTTCCTTAGTACTGGATACCAGTACTGGCGTGGCCAGTCTGGGGCAATCAGTATCATCTTTGGCTTCTCCTGCCTGACCTTTAAGAGCACCTTGGGGAGTAGAGGCAGTTGAGGAAAGGCATATACTGATAGGTTTTCCCAGCTGAAAAATAGGGCGTCCACTTTCCATGCTTGTCTGTGATAAGTCGTTGTGCAGAATCTTTTTAGTTGGTAATTGAGAGGGGAGGCAAATAGATCTATGTCTGGGCATCCCCATTTCTTTGTTATCATGCTGAAGACTTGTGGACCCCGTTTCCACTCGTGGGGATCCATGAGGTTTCTGCTTAGTTCGTCTGCCAGAGTATTTTCCTTTCCTGGCAGGAATTGTGCCTGCAGATGTACTTGGTAAGTCAAAGCTGTGTCCCACAAGGTCATGGCTAGTCTGCAAAGGGGGTAAGAATGTGTGCCACCCTGCTTGCTTATGTACCACATGACCGTGGTGTTGTCTGTCTAGCAGTAGTTGTCCCGGATGAAGTTGGTCCTTGAAGGCTGTCAGGGCATTTTGCACAGCTAACATCTCTTTCTGATTGATATGTAGATGCATTTGGTTTGAGACCATGTGCCCTGAATGCCTCTTCCTGCCATGTGGGCTCCCCAGGCATAGTCTGATGCATCTGTTAGTGTCTGCCTGGCTGGAGGTAATGTGAATGGTTGTCCCTTGTTCTGGTGACAAGCCTTTGCCCACCATCGAAACTCCTGTTGCAGGCAGGGGACGAGAGTAATGACTGCTTCCAGGCTGTGTGAATGTTGAGTCCAAACACTTTTTAGGTACCACTGAAGTTTCCTCATATGCAGTCTTGCATATGGAATTAGTAGGATGCAGGATGCCATGAATCCCAAAGCCTGCAGAATTTTTCTTGCAGATAACTGGGTCTTTCTTGCCAACATTTTGAAATAGGTAGTCAGTTGCCTTTGTTTGTCTGGCGTGAGATAAGCCATCTGGGCAGTTGTATTCAAGCTTGCACCCAGGAATGTAATCTCTTGTGGGTACTAGTTTTAATTTCTTTTTGTTGACTGCGTACCCTAGGCATGTTAGAAGTCTTTTCACGAACGCCAGATGTTGAATAAGAATATCCTTGTTCCCTGCTTGAATGAGGCAGTCGTCCAAGTAAGGGTATATTTGTATTCATCTTTGTCTGCAGAAGGCAATTACTGGTGCCAGGCACTATGTAAGGACCTTGGGCGCAGTAGATAAGCCAAAGGGCAGTGCAGAGAATTGGTAATGCATTGAACCTGCCTTGAATCTGAGGTATTATCTGTATGGTTGTCTGATTGGAACATGCAGGTATGCCTCTTTTAGGTCTAAAGTCACAAGCCAAGCATTCTTGCCCAGCATGGGCAGAAGCTGTTGCAAGGTCAATATTTTGAATTTTGGAATATCCAGGAAAGTATTCAGAATGGATAGATCCAGTATCGGCCTCCAGGCCTTGTCCTTTCTGGGTACCAAGAACAGTCTTGAGTAAAAACCTTGTCCCTGTTCTTGCTCTGGTACTTGTTGAATGGCCCCCATGTCCATGAAGGATGAGACTTGTTTTTGAGCCTCTGCCCATTGATTTTTTGGCAGATCTGGCCAGCCGTTTGCCTTTGGCAGAGTATGGAAACGGAACTTGTAGCCTTGTGACACTATAAATAAGATTTATTTCTATTTATTGTTGCAGCTTCATCAGAGACAATATTTGAACAAAAAAAACAGTAAAAAGTACTCTAAAACAGGAAGTGACATAAACCTACATGAGCAATTAAATCCTTTACACAGGATATTACAATTACCTGTCCTGGCATTATCCTTTTAGTGTAAGTGTGTGATTAAAACAGCAATAATTACAATCACTTACTGTTTTAAAGGGTATTGACTACTTAGCCTATATTTAAAACCATGTTAAAATAATATTATTAAAATATTAATAAAATATTTGGAATATTACAACTACTAAGTGAGGCACATAACTAGCCTGTTCGGGAATTCCATCCAATAATGTTAGTAAATACATAATGCTAAACACTAGCAAAAACAATACCAAAAAGTAGAACATATGTGTTACTACCTAAAAGGTACCTAATACAACTAACACTGATAAATATTTGTACTAGTGTGCAAGTGCCTGTAAAATAACCGGTACTACACTTTGACAGAAAATTATTTATAACTAACCTTCAACACAAGTCTAATACAAGTTTAACAACATCTATCTCAAATAGCTCCTTAACTTCAAAACCGAAGAAATATTGCAATTTTCATTTAGGCCTGGGCATCCAACCCCTGTTGCCATTCTAATTCACGATTCTCAAGAATCAAATTTTAATAGGGACTTGGTCTATAGCCATAAAGTGAAAGCTATGCAGGTCAATGTAAATGGAAAATATTTATTTTCTAATAACACAAAAGTTTCACCTACTTTGACTTTGTTACACCAATTGCAAAACTTGTTAAATGTATGGTTTTTATAAACAATAGAAGTGAATTGTTGGCTATAAAGTGCCAATTTTTACATATTATGGACGTAATAGCTTTGGAGTTTCTACTAAAGGTAGTCACAAAACTTATAAACTGATGGTTGTATCTAGACATCCATCCTGAGGGATCATGACAAGTAGACTGTAATTGATCAAGTAAGAATCTACTTGAATAAGTTCATTCAACGATTGGAAAACATTTCTTTCAAAAATCAGAAATTGTACTGCACATTCTCCCTGCCCTCACCAGCTGGCCTTTGGATGAAAGCTGGAAAAGTGGAGGAAAGAATTGCAGTACGTTGGTTTCCTATAGACAGTAGAGATGAAAACTTTGTTGTTTACATCTTTCACCAGCTTCACATCCAAGTAGTCTATTTCAAATAGAGAAAAGTTGGATGTGAATCTATTTCAAATAGAGAAAAGTTGGATGTGAATCTCAGAAATTCTGTTGTTAAATTCAAGGAATTGACAAAAGAGTCGGCTTCTGATCTATTCCCTTTAAACATGATAAAAATATCGTCAAGGAATCTGGTGTAATATTTAACAAAGCACATCAGTTCAGGTTTATTATATAGAAAATTTTCCTCCCAAAATCCATGGCAACTCCCTGTTTTTGGAGGAAATAGTCCTTATCAAAAATAAAAAAATTGGATGTGAGGACTATATCTAATAGCTCGGTCACTAGATCCACTTCCACTTTAGGGGCTCCAAAGTCATTTAAAAGGAGGCCAATCCATTCAACGGCTTCCTGATGAGGGATGGATGTGTATAGGTCTACCACATCTATTGTCAAGAAGTTACACTCATTGTCATATGGTATACCATTGATGCTCTCCAAAAAGGACCAAGAGTCCTTACATACACTTGGGATGATATACTTAGATAGAATGTTGTCAATGAGCTTGGAACAGGGGTAGGTCATAAACAACCTTCCATCAATCAGGGCCCCTCATTGGAGGATTTTTGATATAAAAATTGGCACTTTATAGCCAACAACAATTCAAACTGGAGAGGTTCCCTTTTTGTTTCCCTTTTTATAGTAACCTTAAACCTTTGTTGCAAAGAGCAAAGAGACGCTCTACACATTTAACAAGGTTTCTTTGTGAAACAGTAAGTGATTGTAATTATCGCTGTTTTAATCACACACTTACTTACACTAAAAGGATAATGCCAGGACAGGTAATTGTAATATCCTGTTCCTGTTTTAGTTCAAATATTGTCTCTGATGAGTTAAATAGAAATAAATCCTTGTTTGATTTTCTTTGGTTCGCCTTGTGACACTATGTTTAGAACCCACTTGTCCTAGGTAATGATGTGCCAATTTTGAGCAAAAAGTGCTAATTTACCCCCTAAGGGAGCTGCCAAAAGATAACTGCTTGGTGCAGGCAGGGGGAAGTCACTTAGGCTGTTTTCTGTATGTTTGTGATCTATCGTCTCCAGTTTTGGAGGTAGAAGCACCCCATTGCTTGGCTCTGTAAGAACCTTGTGCCTGGGTCTGTCCCTTTGAGGTCTGTCTGACACAGGAAAGGACCAGTTTTTTGTAGGCCAGTGTCTACTAAACCTGGGTGGCTGTACTTGTAAAAAATCTTTGACAGTTTGCATTGATTTAGCTTTGTCCTCCATTTTCTTTAACACCTCTTCTGCCTTAACACCAAACAAAGTACCATGCTGTAAAGGTGCATCTAGTAATTTAACTTTAACATGATCAGGCAGATTTTGTTCCTTTAGCCAAGCATGCCTCCTAATTACAGAACCCATAGCTGCAGCCCTGCAGGAGGCCTCCAAAGAATCAAAACCACATTGCAAAGTATGCTTTCCAACTTGTTCTGCTGCATGCAATAAATCCTGCATTTCCTTGTTTTCTGCACATTCAGTATTTAATAACATTTTCTGTTTAAGCAATCCCATAACATATTGCTGATACTTAAGCATATGGAAGTGACAGTTTAAGGCCCTTACAGCCAAAGTTGCAGATGTGTAAACCTTTTTTCCCCATCTATCCAGTGCCCTTGAATCTCTGTCAGAGGGGGTTGTTTTTTTTGCCATGGAAGCCTTAACTCCCTTTGGACCCTGTAAAAGTTTCTGGGTCAGCAGCAGGGTTTTTAAAAAGAAATTTGTGCGAGTCAGGAACCCTGTAATATCTGTCAGGCTTAACAGGGGCTGGGGGTAAGGAGTCAGGTGTCAGACTAGACTCCGAAAACACATCATCTACAATGTCTAACACAGGTGGAATGGCTAGAGGCCTGTGCTGAGGTAGTAAAAGAAAATCCCTGAACCTCTTTTTAGATTTTGAGAAATCTTGGCTCTCCCAGTGGAAATGCTCCCTCATGGTATGCAAGGTTTCCCCAAAGGAATAGTCCTCAGGAGGAGATGCTGAAGGAATAAATTCTTCAGCATCAGAATCCTCATAGGGGGAAGAGTATATTCCTGATCAGAAGAGGAATCAGAAGAAAGAGAAATCTGATCTGAAGATTCATACTCAGTGTCTTGCCTAGGCCTCTTATCAGGTGGGGGATGGGAACCCCTGATCAAGGTAATTAAGTCTTCGGCCATCTTGAGCATCTGTTTTTTGGGCATAGAGGCCTGTCCACATGGCTCTTGAGTTTGTTTCTTTGCTTTAGAAGGTGCTTTAGCCTTTGTCTTTGGAGCTGAAGTTGCTTTAATGTAAAGATGTTTAGGTCTGAATACACCCTCCGAAGCCGGTAGCTGCTCAGCGGCTCTGGACCCATCTGAGGGATTAGCGTCCGAAGCTCCAATACCTTGAGTATCCAGCAGCATGGCCGACTCCACGTGGGCATCGGTAATGGCCTGTGACTCTAAAGTAGCGGGTGTCAGGGGCTGCGAAAGTGCCTCACTGAGAACTGGCGAACCGATGACTGGCTTAGGAGAAGCTTTGTCATCGGTTTTGGGCCTCGGTTGTTTTTCTCTATCCATTTCTTTGCGTTTTTTGTAAACTCCGGTAGTCAGATGGCTATCCGACGACATTTCAGGGTAATTAAACTGGCGTCCAAAGTAGTTTAAAGCAAAATCATACCGACCCTTAATAGTGCATTGGTTAAATCTAGCACAAAACCGACAACCAGTAACATTGTGATCAGGGCCTAGGCAAGGAATACCGTAAGAATGAAAATCCTTATGAGGTATTTGCTTACCACAAGAAATACAATTATTAACTTTTTCTGACATCGGTCTGGAGCAAGAAAAAATTTTTCCCCAACGGGGTACTTAGCTTTATTGAAGACTTCGGATCTGAAACTCAAACACGAAAATCTCAGGAGTTGGCCGACCGGCACTTGTGAACTGCTTCTGCTTCAGGCACCGCGCGGCAAGAAAGACTGAAGAAAATGGTGTCGGCTGCTGCTTTTATACCCCTGACGACCTGACATCAGGGAGGGGGCGACAGCAGCTGACGCAGGACCCAAGACTTTGAAATTCAGGCTGGCTGAGGGCAACCTGCCAGCACGATTACCCAAATGTAATGACTGCAACAGTGAAACACGAAGAACATCATGTAAACTTTGCAGTCATGGCTCCCCTCTCAACAACCAGATGCCTTGAAGTAGTAACTCTAACTGCTGTACACTATGCAACCACTTGCAATACAGCGTTGTAGAAATATTTTCTTAAATCAGTTGATTCAGCATAATCTGTACTAGTGTGTACTGAACCATAAGCAGTTTGTGCTTAAAGCAAGAATCATTGTTGTGGATCTCTGTTAGACACTTATGCTTGTACTTTAGTCATAGCTTCCCCTTGTGGCTGTGCACAAGCTTATCTAAGTCCAACCTGTACATCCTGCAGCTTACTGATATCTGTCACAGTTTGTGAAGTATATTTGGCAGTGAGGTTTGCTGCACTTAAAAGTGAACCCCTTTTACTCATTCATACAATGGTAATTTTGTACTGTATAGATCAACATAGGATATCATTAAAGCAATTGTTACCCTCCAGTTTAATGCTTCTTTTATATATCCTCAACTCAGTGGAGGCTCATGCCATTGGACTGCAGCCCCCCCCCCAACTGTGAAGAAATGAAATTTTTTAAAAATAAAATATTTCTAAATGAATTATTTAAATTCAAATCTGGCTGGCTGCAGTGCTCTAAGCGAGTCCAACTGACACGCAAAGTCCCGGAACTCGAACTGCGCATGCTCGGCGAGTTCCAATTTTTTTTTTTTTTAATTAGTTTCTGTAAAGCTGGAGTGCTGTAAAAGCAGTCCAGATTAAGGAGAGAATGTATCAGTGTGATGCCCAGAAGTCTATGCAGTTTAACTGCACAGTAAAGTGGAAGGGAATCGGACTGCCACATCCACGTATGTGACGTGGACGGCTGGATGCCTACTGATTGGTTCTCGCTCTCTTCCCAAAAAAGAGAGCAAGAAACAATCAGTAGTACCACAGTAGGGTACCATTACTGAAACAACTTGTTTGTTTGTTTTTTGGATTTTGGCTTGCTTTACGGAGTCTTCTCAGACACAGAGAAAAGAAAACTGAGTTGATTCTGTTTCAGTTTTGTTACGTCTCTTTGCTTGTTCTTTCCTTTTTGTTTGTTTCTTGCATTTTATTGTACTTATCTAAACTTTTGTTGGCGCTGTTATTGTAAGTTGTTTTTTATTGTGAAGTTTCTCTCTAGAATGCAGGGAAGTTGTGAATTATAAGATGGGTGGGGCAGTGCTTATTTATAATTGGAAGTATTTAATTTGTATTTTTAAGTTGGGCTTGTACAACTGTTTACTATATTTTATGTTTCAGAACTCTCAAAAATGTATTTTTAATGAAATTTCAAACTCTTGGTTATTTGAGATTTTCCAGCTGGAATTTAATTCGGGTCAAGTTCCACTGTTTTTGGCTTGCTCTACAAAAAAAGTTCCCTGGCCAAAGATATTTGAGGGTACTAACACAGGCTGTGGCCTCCAAGCAGCCTTGAAATATTGTGGTAATCAGAGAATGAATGCATGAATGAAACAAATGAATAGATGAATAAATTAATTATAGGTTCACAGGTTACTAGGTAGGTACTGGGCTATCTGCCCGAAGGCATATATTAGCCCAGCCACGTTGTGCGGTATTCACCGCCCCTTTGGTTAGTTCCCTAGGTCCTTGATCTAGCAGCTAGTACCCTTGGCCCCTATCTAGTAGAGCTGTTGGTATGATCCCTGGTGTGAACATTCTGTTACCCATCCACTCGCCAAGGTTCCTCTTGAAGAGTGATAGTGAGGGGCTCTCTGTCTTATGTAGATCGGGACCTTGTTCCATAGCAAGGGAAGTCTTTGCGAAGGGAATCTATCCCTCCAGCATGTTCTATTCATTGTTGTGCTGAGGTTTATATCCCTAGAGCGTGTAGCTCGAGTGGATTTGGTTTTGCTAAGATGGAGCATGTTCAGCAGTTCTGGGTTGGACATGGCTCTGTATGTTAGACAGAGATCGCCTCTGAGAAAGCGGTATGCAACAGAGAAAAGCCTCATTTTTTTTCAATCATGCTGCATAGGGCAACTGTTTGAGGCCAGTAATCCTCTTAGTGAGGTACCTCTGTGGTCTTTCCAGCTGCTGGAGATGCCTAGCCAGGTACATTCCAACTGGTGCATTGTACTCAATAATGGGTCTGATGAGGGAAGAGTAGAGGAGCACCACTACATCCTTAGATGTTGATGTGAACCCTTTCGTGATCAGATGGGTCACATAGCAGGATATTCTAACCACCTTGGCAACATGGTTACAAAGGAAAGCTGAGTATCTACAAAAAAAGGTTCTCTGGCCAAAGATGTTTGAGGGTATTAATACAGGCTGTGGCCTCCCAGCAGCCTTGAAATTAGTTACAAGTACAGTTCAGTGCTGCATGTTAAGAAGAGCAGTGTATTGTTCCATATGGTGCATTAATAGTTCAGTGATCCTACTGCTCTGTGCAGCTACAGTGAGTTTTTGGTGGCATTTTTTTAACAGTGAATAACAAATGCACATACCCGAGTCATATGCCAATCTGCTCCCTCAGCCAAAACTTGCATTCATTGAACATCATAACTTGAAGATGGAATTTGCCCAGTCTCCCAAGAAGCAGCAACCCTGAAGTTGATTATATTACATCCAGGGGTGCAAGGGGCAAAGTCTCCTCCTTACAGATTGTGGGGAACTTGCTTACTATAGTTAAAAGCCCATCTTGAAAACTGACTCAATCGCTTTGTTTTCAGTCAAGTCACTTTTTGAGAAATCAGCTTCTGATTAACTGGTGCAGATCTTCCAGACCCCATACATTTGTAGGACTTCTTAAAGCACATAGTGACCACATGGTCAATCTGTAGCCAGTGATGAATAAACTGAATGAAATAATGTTTTGGTTTTATCCTTCTGAAACATAAAAAGAGCAAGCATACTGAAACTCAGGCCATTTAAATGGCTTCCTTCCTAAATCTAAACTACCACCAATGTCAAGTACTGGAACTTACCTCAAAAGGACAGTCTTCAGCTTAGTGTTCCTAAAAATGCAGCCAGTCTGACAAGTGGAAACAGGTAGCCATATAGGAGCAAACAATAAACAGAGCAGCTTGCCATCAACTTACGTATTCGCATATAAATCCAAGAGCTGCCAGCCCAACTTCAGCAAGACAAAACTTAAGACAGAAGAGATACACAGCTGAGGGCCTTAAGCCCCCCGTGGTACAGAAACTTCTTGACAGACTTGCCTCATGCCAAAGTGTGTACTGGCTGGGAGGAAGAAATGCAGCCTCAAGAATCACTGAAGACCCAACAAGACCATGAAGTAGTCAGCCTTGGCCTTGAGATGATCAAATAAAGTGCCACTCCAGTCTGACATGCCCAGTACTAGGCCTTTTGAGAGGCATAAGAGTAGAGTTATGGCACCAGTAGACCTCCAAGATAGCAAGCATGAAGGCTGGCTACAGTGCCTTACAGCAAGACCACATCTGCCATAAAGACTCAGTAAAATAAAGGCCATATAAAGAGTATCCTAAGGAACACAGGTACTCAAAGAACTTCATCTGTAAGATCAACAATGACCTCCCCACTTATCATTCAAAGGAAAGCTGATACTGAAGGGGAAATCGTCTGCATCACCTGTTAACTCCAAAACTAGAAAGTCTGCACAATGAGGACATTAGCTTAACAGGTTCAAGGCCTGTGTGGGGCTGCTTGTGCTTCAAAGACAGAAGCAGAGAAGAACAGATCTGCACTGGCATTGAAATGAGTTCCCTAAAAGTGAAATACTATACACATGGCTCTAGTTTCCACCAATAGCCATACAAGCTTCTGGCCTGTCATCCTTGCAGTACAGACTGCAGCATAGGCCCACTCACTGGGTTCTCCTCAAACTGACCAGCCTGACATGGCCTGGGGAGGAATCCTAGGTGACAAAGTCTTGACCCTGAGTAACTCCTAGTCTATAACTGAATGGTTCAACAGGCCTCTTTCCAAAATTAGCCTGAACTTATACAGGTCAAGGCCCATCAATCAAGGTAGGTGGCTTTAGTACCCCAGGATGCACCCCTCAGAGTTGGGAAATGGGTGCACACCTCTCTCCAGCCACAAGTCCTAAAAAAGAAAAAGATCACAATGAGGTCAATATTTCCCTAACTGGGAGGCGATATCTGTCCCATCAGCAACCAAGAGACTGTGAAAGTTACAGACTTACCTTTGAGAGGACAAGGCACCAACAAATTTTCTATGCAATGATGCCGGTGTAAAAACTCTGGCCCAGTACCTGAACAGCATTAAAAGGAACCCTCCCAACAGTCCCACAAGCAATTTCCTTCTACCGTTTTAAGGATTTAGACAAGTTTACAACGAGGAGCTACAATAAAACATGTAAATCTTGAAACTCTGCATCAAAAAGGGCCTACAAATGTTGAAACGTTTGCTAGTGTTAGGAAGGATTAAGTTGTAAGCTGCAAAAAACTTGTCAGGAATGAACAATAATTTACTTACTTTGGTTTGCACTGTCATGAGTTTTCATCCATCTCGAGTGTGGGAACAGAAGAAAATAAGATGCCAACTGATGGAGAGAATTAATAGAACTAAAAGACCAATCAAAGAGAGTTCTCAACATTTGATACAGGGAGTAAGATATTAATAATATGGGATAAAGTCTCAGCAATGAACACTGGAATGATATGTCACAGCTGATAATATGGGATAAAGTCTCAGAAATGTTAACAATGGAATGATATGTTACAGCTGGTAATATGGGATAAAGTCTCAGCAATGTTAACAATGGAATGATATGTTACAGCTAAATGAAACAGTTTAAAGAAGCTTTTTTTGCCACCTGCCCCCAACATCAGATTCTTGGCATTTCCTGTGTCTAGTCTCTCCTTTGTACCAGTGCATAGTGGGATACACCACAGATGTGTACCGTCATTGGGTAAGTTCCGTACCTTGGGGCAGGGAGACCTCTTGGTCACTGGCCTATGTGGGGAGTGTAGTGGAGATGCCAGGATCATCAGACTAAAGCCTTTTGGGTGCTTGCATTTGAGCCTTATCTTTTTCATGAAATACTGGGCTTATGCCATGAGGTGAGCACTCTGGGGCAGTTGCCCCAACCAACATGGTGACGCACTCCTCTGGTGCCTGCTCATCTTGCAATGAAGCATCCACCTCTCATCACAGCCCCAGTAACACCAACAGTACTCACACATGCCCATACCCACCCCCCACTCCCAGAAGCAACAATCAGGTGGTGCCTTGTCATTTGTCTTCTCCCTTAGTCAGCTTTTCCAATGCTTGGGTCATAGTGAATGCGTCCTCCATCTGTGCCAAGGAGACAACTCAAGAGTTTAAAGAAGCTGGTATAAAAGAGGCAGCTCTGCAATGCTGCTTTATAGCAGTACATATTGGTAAAAATAGTTAGGAGTTACAAAATATTATGACTTAATGCTATAAGTAAGACAGATGTAGAAATGAGTAAATTAAATGCAGAATGGGTGAGTATGTTATGTCACATACAATATTTATAATATTTAAAAATGATGTCATATATTTTTATGTACTCTATCAAAAGTGTGAGACCCAATTTTGAGGGTCTTGACATTTGAAAAAATAAAACTCAAAAGAGAAACACCGATCTCCAAAACTCACATACTCTTAATGGTCTTTTCAGGAAGGTCTCCCTCACGCATGCCAGTGTTGGGGTCTGTGCTCTTCCATATTCCTGCTACTTATACATACCAATTCCTGGAGTGCTGCACCTCAGAAAAAGGCAAATACTGATATAGGCAGCCATTTCAGGCCTAGTATGCATTTCCCGATCTACAACCTTATTTCCACTATTCTGAGGAACACAGTTATGATCCTCAAAATTTCTGTGGGAAGCCATGCTTTAAACACTACCTTAATCCCACAAATCTTAATTAAAATCATAGCTTATTGTGTTTATCAAAAAATGTCAGCTACAGGAATGCACTAGCTAGGAATACACACATTTTTCTTCAACAAACTTGAGCAAACCCAAAGGCCTAGGTAATACTCCCAATGCCAGTCTCTACATCATCATGAGTAACGTACTAATCAACATAGTAACAGCTGTAGCATGATACTGTCAGCCATTACGTCAACAAATAACTGCAACCAGAAAAGAAGAACTGAAGAATACAAATTAAACATCTATAAAAAAGACAGGAACTATGGTGCCTATACTTGCGAGTGCTTGCCCTTTCATAAGAAAATATAACCACGCAGAATTTATACTTTCTTTTTGACAGTGAATATTTTTGAAACTCTTCAGTACAACTTGCCTTTAATATAAGCAGACAGCTACAGAAAGACATATACACAGTGACAATATGAAGATTGCATTAGCCTGTCTTTTCTGTACTTCTGTTTGCTTTGCTTCTGTGTGCAGGAATTACCGAAAACGGAGATAAGCCATCAACTGGGACACAGGATCATAGATTATTAGGCTAACATTGCAAGAGGCCTTGCAAGCCTAGCCAGTTTTACCCAGATGTTACCCAATTTTCTCTCCCTAGGGGAAATATAACAAGAGCCAGCAAGCGGAGTTTTGACAATTTTTACAAGCTGCCACTGTCCATAAGGGACATGAGTACTACCCCAGGAGAAAATTTGCGATTTCCCAACTATTGGTCCAGATTTCACTTGAAGATGGTCAGGGATGGGCTCTGTTTCATGTGAGTAGGAAGCTTATTTCAGAGGAAGGGAATCTGCCTGTCCAGTGTGACCTACTCATGTTAGAGATCAGATTTAGACCTTTGGAGTGGGTAACCCTTGTGCAGTTAGTTTTGCAAATATACAACACTTCCATCAGGACTGGGTCAGATCACCCCACAGTTATCTGTAGGAAACTGAATACAGTTATAAGGCTTTTAATTGGTCCACGTATGACATGTTGGTCATACCCTGTTTTTTTTTTTTGTTTGTTTGTTGAGAAACCTCTAAGGATGCTCTAACTGTTGCAGATGCCTGGCAAGGTACATGCCAAATGATGCATTACACTTGATTATTGGTCTGATGAAAGCCAAGCACAATGGTACTATAACATCTTTAGATCTGAATGCCACGTGCTTACTTATAAGCTGAGTCACACACAAAGAATTCCTCACCACCATGGAAACATGATGGTCAAAGTTCAGATTACTATCTATCTGAGTACTCAGATCTCTCACCACTGGGTCCACTTTTAGAGGGGGTGCTATCAATGTTGTAATTTGCAAGAGTATTTGATTGCCCAAAGGGTATTATTATGCACTTCTTCACATTTAGTTTGAGGCCATGGATCTGACCTCAGTCATTAGTCTGCATCAGACCATTCTGCAGGATATCAACATTGTTGGGGGAGTCAATGATTGCTCCCAAATTACGATCATCAAAAACTTGGTCAGCCAAAGGCCACTCTACATTTGTCTTGACATCTGAGAAGTATATCGCAAACAGGAGTGGGCCCTGCAATGAGTCCTGTGGTACTCCAGTGGTGACTGGCCTCTTGCAGGATGTGGATTCCCCCACTCTAACAACATATGTCCTATTAGTGAGTCCTTTGGCTATCCATTTGGTGAGTTAGAGGTTTATACCCAATTTTGTGAGTTTATCTATAATACCTGAGTGGGGCACTGTGTCAAATGCCTTGGACAGGTCAAGATAAGCAGCATGCACTGTCTTACCCTTATCTATGGCCTTGGTAACCTTCTCAAAGATGTCCACCAGATTGAGCAGACAGGGGTTGCCCTTGATGAAGCCGAAATGGGTTGGGTCTTAAGAGTGTGGAGATTTTCTATGTTGCTGTTAATCAGGTCCATTTATATCCTTTCTATAGCCTTGAATATGAGGCTAGTCAGACATATGGGTTGGTAGTTTCTTGGCTCAGTTGATGGTCCCCCCTTGTGCAGAGGGATTGTTGTTCCTGTCCTACACTCTACTGGTACAAAGCCTGTCTGGAGGCTCTGGTTAAATAAGAGATCTAAGTGGTTTTCTAGGTCATATTTCATGCTATTTAACAGGTCCCCTAGGATTCTGTCAGGGGCCATTGATGCCATGTTTTTAGATTTAGACAGTGCAATGATAACCTTTTCTTTTGTAATAACAGGCAAAGGAACAGTAGGGGGTATTTCATTGGGAGTGACCGGAGGTGATGAGGGGGTGAAATCTGATCTGAATTTATCGGCCCACAGGTTTGCTATTTCTTCTGACTGAGAAGAAGTAGTGCCATGTACAGCTATCTCACCATATTGTTGACAGTTTCTCTTAAGATTTCAGACCCACCTAAAAATGCTTTGCGGTTATCCTTTGCTTGGGAGGCTAATTTAGTCTTGTATTTAGCTTTTGAAGACTTGATTAGTTCCCTGAAAATAATGAGATTTTTTTTCTCTAATGTGCACCTTCCCGCTTACTTCTAGAAAGGAATTTCATCCTTCTGTTCTAGTTTATTTATACCACGGGTTCACCAGAGTGATTTTTACAGCTAGACCTAGGTTTGGTTTGGTTAGGTACTGCTATTTCTATGCAGTTGCTTAAGGGGTTTTACAGAGCTTTCATGTACTCTCGGTTTTAAACTTACCAATGCTATTACTTAATAGAAGCTAATTTGCCTTGGAAAAAAATCCTTTAAGGTTTTAGGGTTTGATGGGGGTTCTACCATTACTCTTACTACAAAGGAGACCAATTTATGATTCAATCTTACCAGATGACTTTACTCAGGTGTGTGCGGGGGGTGCAAGGCTTCTCCATGTTTGTGAGTACTATGTCAGGGATATTTGAGCCCTTAGTGAGAGTGCAGACCTGCTATTGCAGAGCATTTGCATTGGAATCTCTGCACTTGTATGTAGTGGTCAGGTATATTTCCCAGTTTATGGAGGGGTAGTTAAAATTGCCCATGAGTAGTGTGTTGGGCTGAATGGTAAGTGATTCTAGCAACTTCAGGTATGCAGAGTGGTTTTCATGGTTCATGGCTGGAGACCTCTAGATGGTGGGTGGGGATAGTGATACGGTGGGAGATTTTGCCTATGGTCAGCTGGACATGGAGTAGGTCAAGCAAGTCATCCTGCCTGACCAATCTAGAGGTATGATTGTTTCTTATATAAATGGAAACACATCTTCCTTTCCTTGTTTTCCTTTTCAGAGGATGGTCTGAATGTGTGCTAAGCATTATAGCCTTACCCTGCTGGGGTGCTTTCTGCAGCCTTGAATCATGTCTCTGTAACTGCAGCAGTACCTTCAACTTGGCATTAGAAGAATTTTTTACATTGGTAGGTCTGTTGGTCTTTGACTGCCTAAAAAAGGCACTTTGGAGGTGGCTAATGCCTTGGCCAGAATTCTGAAGCCTAGCTGCAACAGGTGCAGACCATCTCTAGCAAAGCATCATGGTCTGTCGATCATGTCATCCCACGTTGACAAATACCGGATCTCCTTGGAATGACATCACTAACTAAGCCAATTACAGAAGTCAATCATTTTCTGTTTGTATTGTGGTATAATTCTTAGTGAGGGTAAAATGCTGCTCAATGCAAGGCTCATACTAGCCTGCAACACGTATTCAGAGAGGCCCAGCATGCCTCTTTTCATATAGTCCAGGGAAGTACACCTTAGGTCATTCACACCCACATGGACTATGACTGAGTCACACTGATACTTGTGTGTGAGTGACCTGAGTGCCTGCATCATCTGTTGAATCCTAGCCCATAACACGCAACTGATTGTGTAACCTTCTCTTTATCTAACCTGATGAGTGGGGCATCCGCGTGTCTCACGATGTAGTCTCCTATTACCAAGATGCTTGAATGTGTGGTGTTTTGTCGTAGGGGCTTGCTTGTGGACACACTGTGATGTGTTTTTTAATGTGTAATGGTTGGTGTTGACTGGGTTTTGTCTGCATGTGGTTTTTGAGGGCATACAGGAGGCCTCTGAGGTTTTGGTAAGTTACTTGTGAGTACCTCTGCATATGTCGGTTTATGTGTCTAGACCTTATTTAGTGAGAGATATGATGTGCATGCACTGACACAACCTGTTTGTCATTTGATTTGTCAGTATGTCAGAGTCGTGTCTCTGATTTAAGCACTTGGGCTCCAAACTAGTTATCTTACATATTAGGAAGGTTTGCGGTCTACACTGTTGTGGCAGGACAGGATAGCCTACACCCTTCTAAGCTGGGAATTGCTAATGTAAGTCTTACTGCACCTTTATTTCATTGGCTAGAGGGCTATCTTGTTTAAAATTTGAATCTCTGTGCCTGAGGCATTTGCCGACGTTTGGCGACCATGCTTCTTTGAGAACAGTGTTGCTGGTTTCTACTACACTGTACAAAAGCTAAGACTTAACATTTACCATATCCAGTGATTCAGTACTTTTTTTTCCAGCATTAAATGAATGTTTCTGCGTTGCATATCTGCACTTTTTGAACCTTTTTACAGTCTTTAGTTAGAACTGCCTTGGTTCCACTTTAGTGAGAGTACAGGAACCCGAGTCATTTTCTGGCCCAGGATTGTGTAAAGGAAAGAACAGTGTGCTGTTTTTGATTGGCCACAGGGCCTTGCTTGTATTTTTTTTTTTATTTATCAAATCCCCTCTGCTATTTAAGTGTCACAGTTGCACAACACGTGGCTCATAACCTACGAGCTCCAAGGTGTGACAACCACACTACTTGAGAAGAGTGTTGCAGGTGTCTGCCAAACTGTTAAAAACTAAAACTTACATTACCATATCTGCTGTTTTGGTACTTGATTTTCACATTGTTTTTATCACAGCTGCATTAATTGAATGTTTTTGTGTTGAATATCTGAAATTTTGACCTTTTTTACAGTCTTTAGTTAGAATTGCTGCTCTCAGAGCAACAGCACCCAACAGTGCTCTGTACAGAAACTAATATCTCACAGCACAGTTCCACCTTACAATCTCTGCAGAGTCTTTTGGGTTCCTAACACCATGATGGGAATGGACCCCATTCCTAAGCCAAAGTATGATTTCAGTTCATGAAATTAGCATTGTTTCAATCTTTGATGTTAGCCAAAATTGCTCTTTGCAGCACCCAGAGTGTGCCCGGAACTGACTCCTGCAAATCATATGGAGTTACTTGTACAGGTAGCATATCTAAATAGGACTATGTTATTTTTTGAGACCCATTCCTCCTACTACTATTGGAACTCTCTGGGTATCCTTCTTTCATGCTGCCTTCAATTCTGCCTGAAAATCCTGTTATTTTATAACTGTACGCAAGACACTGTATACTTGGTAGAGGAATGTCAATGATTAATGCTACATTTGTGTTCTTTTCATGGACTACTCTATCTGGTTTTCATGCATCTATTGTTTTGAACTGTTGGTAATGGGTGACCCATGTGATATAACCTTTTATCACTTTCTATAATGCTTTGCCATTCATGTTTCCAATGCCTCTCAGCTACTGTTTGCATAATCCCAGTGGAACAGTCTTGCCACATTATTATGCCTTTCAGTACACATGCTTTCTGCCATTAGTGTATCACAACCAGAAGCAAGATGTTTGACTGTTTACAGTTCCATTTTACAAAACTTGCATTTGTCTATTTCTCCAATATGTTCAATGGATTTTGTAAACCAACGTGTACCAAGTCCACTGTCTTGGGCCACAAATATTATCCTTTAATTTTTTTTGTTTTAAATTCGCCTCTCCTTAACCATTCATGCGCCAGATCCTGACTGACATGAGGTTATTCCAGGTGTTTTTTGTACTTGCATCTACATTTCTTGCCTTCTCATCCGATCCTTCACCTTATATTCTTTCTTTTGTTTTTGGCACATCAGTTTCTGCCTGATTTTTGTCTACGTCTGGTTTGATTTCCATTCCCGTTTGACGTTGATATGCTTCTAATAAACTAGGAAGGGAAGTCAACTCAGTCTTGTTTTCCTCATGTTTTAAAACATTCACTATGTTTGGGTCTTGTGAGGTCAGCAGATATGTATGTAGGCCTATGACTGCAGATCTATACATGTAATCAATTTTGAGGAGGACCAGGTCCATACTTTCTTCAGAACAGGGAATATATAATCTTAATATACACCAATTTTTATAAATAAGCGTGAATCATTTTTCCTTTTTTCCTGTCCAACTGATTCAATACCTTTTGGGGCCAGTCGATCACCAGAAAACTGTAGGTTAGAATAGGAAGAGCAAACTGATTTACAGCATGGACTTTGTTCCTAGATGTCAAGGCCGTTTTCAGTATTAATCCTAAATTTTATTTAAATTTGTTCATGTTTTAATATGGATCCTTCATAAATTCTCAAATATTTAAGCATTCCCTGCTTAAGTTAATTTATAACACATTCCTGTCCCAGACTGATGTCTTCCTGGTGCTGTAGCTTTCCTGCTTTAAAGGTTGCTTTTGCACATTTATGAAGACCAAATAACATTCTTACATCATCTAAGAAAGTTTTGACCACTTGCAGTTGTGCTTTCAGTTCCTTATCTGATGAACTATCCAGTTTTAAATCATCCACAAAAAGAAGATGAGAAGTCTTTACACTGTTGTTTTCTGGGAGGCAAATTGTAACCATGACCTAATATTTTAAGTAGACAGCTTAATGGGTTAAGGGTAAGACAAAAGAGCAGTGGTGACAAAGAGTCACCCTGGAATCTCCCCCACTGAATTTTTATCCCTGGGATAATAATATGTCCTTTATTATGGCTTAGCTGCAGAATGGTTTGCCACTGTTTCATGGTTACTGTATTGTAATCAATCAATGTAGGGTGTATCTTATAAATCTATAAGCACTCCTTTATCCATGAGGATGCTGTCAAATGCTTTTTGTAGTCTATCCATGCCACACTTAGATTCTTCCTTATTTTACAATTCTCCATTATTATTTACTTATCGGCATTTCTTAGTATGAGCCCATGTTCAGTGGAGGCCTGGGGAGAAAAGCTCCACAATAAACGTACATAGACAAGTATTTAATAATTACATAATGTTGAAGTACAACAAGAGGCCAGTTTGTTACAATTCATAGGTTCATAGGTAGGTACTAGGCTATCGGCCCTAGGGACCATACAAGCCTAGCCAAAAAATGTACCCTGGCTTTTGCCACCCAAGAAAATTATTTTCCTGTGCCCCTGTCGAGCAGAGCCACAGAAGTGATCCCCAGGGTGAATTTCCCATTTCCCATCCAATCATCAAGATTTTTCTTGAAGAGTGCTAATGAGGAGCTCTGTTTGACATAGATAGGTAGTCTGTTCCAGAGTATGGGAAGTCTCTGGGACAGGAATCTATCCCTCCAGCATGTTCTGTTTATTGTGGTGACAAGGTTAAGGTCCCTAGAGCATGTAGCCTGGAGGCATTGGGATTTCTTTAAGTGGAGCATGTCCAACAGCTCTGGGTTTGACATAGCTTTGTATGTTAGGCAGAGATTGCCCCTGAGTAGGCAATATGCGATGGAGTAAAGCTGTAGTTTTTTGAGACGGTCTGCATAGGGCACTTGTTTGAGGCCATTAATCCTCTTTGTGAGCTATTCAGTTGTTGTAGATGTCTTGTGAGGTACATACCAACAAGGGGCATTGTACTCTATAATGGGTCTAATGAGTGATGAGTAGAGGGGAACAATGACCTCTTTTTTTCTGGATGAGAATCCTTTTGTGATGAGATGAGCCACGTAGAAGGATTTCCTGACCACTGTGGCGATGTGATTATCAAAGGAGAGACTACTGTCCACCTGTGTCCCAAGGTCTCTTATCACATTTTCGGCATTAAGTAGACTACCAGCTATGTGGTAGTTCATGGGTACAGAGTTTTTACCAAAGGGGATGACAATACACTTTTTGGCATTGAGCTTCAGGCCATGGCTTTGACACCAAGTATCTGTCTCAGTGAGGCCCTTTTGTAGTTTGTCCACATCGTTAGGAGTTTCAATTAGGGCTCCTAGTTTGCAGTCATCTGCAAACTTTGTTAATAAAGACCTTCTGTGTTGGCCTGCACTTCAGAGAAGTAGATACCAAACAGGAGAGGACCCAGGACTGAACCCTGTGGTACTCCACTTGTCACTGGTCTGATGTTGGATTTGGAATCCGCTACTTTCACAGTGTGGGTTTTGTCCGTGAGCCAGTTGGCAACCCATCTTGTGACAAAGGGATTTATACCTAGTTTAGTGAGCTTATCTATAATTCCAGAGTGGGGGATGGTGTCGAAAGCCTTGGCGAGATCTAGATACGCTGTGTGAACCATTTTACCCTCATCTATGGCTTTGGTGACTGCTTCAAAGAAGTCAATCAGGTTTAGGAGATCTGCCTTTTACAAATCCAAACTGAGTAGGGTCCAGAGTTTGGAGATTACCAATGTTTTTGTTTACGAGTTCCACGATGATATGTTCCATGGCCTTGCAGACCAGGCTCGTCAGGCTAATGGGGCGGTAGTTCCCGGGGTCCGTCGTGGCTCCCCCTTTGTGGAGTGGGATAACTGTCGTGGTGCGTCATTCAGTGGATACAAAGCCTGAGGTGAGGCTATGATTGAACATGGTACTTAGGTAGGGTTCCAGTTCATTCTGTAGTTCATGTAGAACGCAGCCTGGGATATTGTCAGGTCACATGGATGCTGTGTTCTTGGCTTTGGAGAGTGTGTTTTTTACCTGTGCAGCCGTGATTATAGGAACTTTGCATTCTTCAGGTATAGAGATGGGCCCTCTAGGGGGTGAGAGGGGGGTAAAGTTAGCAATGAACCTATCTGCTAGGATGTTGGCAATGTCAGTTGGTTCTGTATATTTAGTGCCGTTGTGCTGTAACTCAGAGCAGATCAGTGTTCCCATTTAGATTCTTGACATAGCTATAGAATGCTTTGTGGTTGTCTTTAGAGTCAGTGGCAATTTTGTTTTCGTAACTAGCATTGGAGGATTTTATGAGGGATCTCAGCTTCTTACTGAGGTTGACCAGGGAGTTCCTCCAGTCATGGGATTTTAATCTTTTTTGCAACAGTTTCTTTCTTCTGTTGTAGAGTTTGTTTATGGCAGCGGACCACCAGATTGGCTTCCTTTTTTTGGAGGATAACATCTTGGTTCTATTAGGGATAGCATGATCCATGAACTTGTGTAAGTGCTTATAAAGTGCATTTGTGTAGTATTCGGCAGTCATACCTCTATTGTCCGTCTGCATGTGTGTCATGAAGTTTGCCACTTCTGTCTTAAGAAGTGTGAAGTTGGCTTTTGAGAAGTTTTTTACGATGGTTTCCCTAATTGGGGCTGGGGGTGGGATGTGGACGTCTAGGCTGATTAGCTTGTGGTCGGATCTGACCAACGAGGAATTGACCTCTGGTGTGGAACACCAGTTTCCCATGTTGGTAATGACCAGGTCTAGGATATTGCTGCCCCTGGTGGGGGTGTGAATAAGTTGATCCAAGGCGTTGGAATTTATGAATTCTAGAAAACGTTGAGCAAAAGAGTTGGTACATGAGTAGTTTTCCCAGTTAATGGTGGGGTAGTTGAAATTGCCCATTATTAGGGTGTTGGGTTGTACCCTAATACTTTCCAGTGTATCAAGAAATGAGGAGTGTGAATCCTGGGGCATGGTGGGGGGTCTGTAGCAAGCTACAATTTAGATTGCGGTCTTGCCCAGAGTTAGTTGCACTTGGATAATCTCGGATGCATTATGCTGTGCAACTAGCCTGAAAGTGTGGATATCCTTAATGAATATGGACACGCCTCCACCTTTAGTGCTTCTTTCTGGGTTAGGTGGCTGAAAGGTGTGGTATGAATTGAAGCCTGGTAATGCAGGGGTGCTCTCTGGAGCTTTGAACCAGGTCTCTGTCACTGCACAGATGTCAATGTTCTCCATTTTAAGGAGTGCCTCGAGTGAGTGTATTTTGAGGTTTAGACTTCTAGCATTGAGTAGCATTGCCCTCAGATTTTGCTTGCTTGTACCTGTAATGGTGATGAATTTGTCATTTAAACCTTGCCTAAAAAAAGGCACTATAGGGGTGGCAAGAGCCTTAGCCAGTATCCGGAATCCTAAGGGCGACAGGTGCAGGACATCTCTGGCAAAGCATCGTGGACTGTTGATCATGTCGTCCCAGGCAGACAAATACTGGATCCCCTTAGAATGACACCAGAAGCTTAGCCAATTGTTGAAGTCAATCATTTTGTCCTTGTACTGTGGTATCATTCTGGGTGATGGCAGGATGCTACTCAGGGTCATACCTTCCTGGGATACAAGATCGGAGAGCTGCTCCATGTCTCTTTTCATGTAGTCCAGGGAGGTACGTCTCAGGTCATTCACACCAACATGGACAATGACAGTGTCATATTTGTACTTATTGTGGAGTGACCTGAGTGCATGTGTTATGTGGCAGATCCTGGCACCTGACAGGCAGCTGACAGTAACTTTCTCCTTGTTTAGTAGCCAAGTATTTAACAATTATACAATGTAAAAATAAAACCAGATATCAATTTGTTACAATTATTACAAGCATAAGTTGCAATATGATACAAGAAAAATGACTAAAAAGGCTGGCATTCTGCCAAAGAAGAGCCATGTTATAACAGGAGTTTTTGAAGGATAGTGTTAATTAAAGAGAAACAGTAAGGTAGATAAGTGAACAGGTATTACAATATATTCGGGAAGTAGAGGGAGTCAGGATTTAAGGAGTAGGGGCTTGATGTACGTGCCGTTCCAGGATGGAGACAGAGTCTCGTAAAGAAGTTTTGAAAGCTGTTAAGATTTGATTATTTCTTATTGTTAATGGAAGAGAATTCTATGCTCTGGCTACGGAACAGGAGTATAGAAGCTGACCAGCAGCTAGCCTAGGTTTGTGGACCAGCAAACGTTGTTGATTTTCAGATCTATAGTTGCTAAATAATGATCTAAGGGCAGGACAGAGTAAACGTTTGTAGATCATTTTATGCATAATTGTCAGTTGCTGGTAGGTGAGATAGTGAGGGAGTGTAGAGATGTACAGTGGTGATCAGAATATTTAACATTTGTAACAACAAACTTGGCAATTTTGTTGTAACGTATTTCAAGCTTAGTTTTGAAGGAGGATTGAAGTTTAGTGAGTAACAGATGAGAGAGGGTAATAAGAAGGTGGTAGCAAGGGTGTGTCTACTGGGCGACTTATATGTTTATGCTGATAGAGCATGCCTAGCTTCTGGTGTGGTTTATTAATATTATGTTGTATGTGCAGGTCAAATTTTAGACGTTTGTCTATTACTCCTCTCAGTAACTTGGTGTGATTAAGAAGTTCGATTATTGTGTTTTGATTTTTGACTATTTAACAACAAATTATATTTTGTCCCATATGACTTCCTTTTATTACCCTTTTGTTCTACTGTCATGATTGAGTTTTTTTTTTCTAAATGACTATAAACTCTATCAGCATCAATTCCAGTGTATAGTTGATGTCAGTAAAAAGTGCTCTTCGCAGCACCCGCAATGTGCCCAGAAATGACTCCTCATGCAATTCGTATGGAGTTACATGTATCAGTAGCATATCTAAATATGAAACTCTTTTTTATGAGACCCTTTGATTGTACTACTATTATATGAACAGTCTGGGTATCCTTCCTCCACACTGCCCTAATTTTTGCTGCATTCCCTTAAAAAACCTTTAATGTCTAGGCAGATTTATTTATTTTATTTTTTTTAACTACTAAAGCATGTAGTTTGCACATAGCGGAGCATTGCTCATGATGTTCCTTGTGTTATTGACCTATACAATATTTAAATTTCCCTCTCTCCTCCTTAGTAGATCCGCAGCCACGGATATACACTCACTGACTCTCTCAGTGGCCAGTATGGTTGAGATGGTATTCTGAAGCACTGCAGTAATTGCCTTACCTACACTGACAATCCACTTACTCTTAATAAAACAGATAAAGTATGTGAGAGGTGTAAACAGACTAATGTTGGAGGCAAAACTCTCTCATACAACCAAAATGAATGCAATAGGAGTTGGCAGTGACACTTGCACCATGCCTACTGCACAGGGTAAAGACCCTATACATAAAACTACTAATGCTCAGGCACTTATTAGTAACCTTCCAAAAACCTTAAGATCCCCTGCACAGTGCAATCACAAAAATGTCCTCAGCCAACACGTAAACACTCTGTTAAAACACCACTCACAGCTGACATATTAGCACTGTATGCATTGCTTCTGCTGCTAAAGCCCTTAAGGCGAAAGAGCGCATGACCAAAATTCCTGGTCATTGGTGATTCTATAATGAGGCATACTGACATCCTCCTCACCATACTATGTAATGAGAGAGTCATGGTTAGCTGCCTTTCGAGGGCTAGAATCCATCAAGCCACACTGGCACCCATGCCACTGAACTACAGTTACCAGTATGACTCTGTCATTGTCCATGTGGATGTTAATGACCTGAGACATACCTCCCTTGGCTATATGAAGTGACACATGATCGAGCTTGCTGACTGTATCTGAGGCAGGTATGAGCCTAGCACTGAGCAGCATACTATCTTTGCCAAAAATAATGCCACATTACCAACAGAAAATGACTGATTTTTAAAAACTGGCTTAGCTTCTGGTGTCAGTTCAAGGGTATACAATATTTGACAAAAGACACAGCTGACACACCACACTACTTTGCCAGGAATGCTCTGCCAATATCCGAAAGCCTAGACGAGATAAGTGTAAAGACCTCTTCTACCCCCCCCCCATAGGATCATAGGAAGTTAATAGGCTAATGGCCCTGGGGCCCTTACAAGCCTAGCCAAGAGTTTATCCTCAAAAAAGAAACCTCAGTCACCACCTGTCACCCCTGTCAATGAGGGACACAAGTGGAACCCCTGGGACAAATCTGTGGTTTCCCATCCACTCTTCAAGGTTTTGCTTGAAGAGGGTCAGCGATGTACTCTGTTTGACGTGTATGGGAAGTCCATTCCAGAGATGGAGCAGCCTCTGGGAGACAAACCTGTCTCTCCAGCAGGTTTTGTTAACGTCATAGATTAGACTTAGGCCTTTTGAGTGGATAATGTGCGAGGAGTTAGACTTACGGATATGCACCATCTCTAGTAGGACAGACCCTGAGATTGCCTTGTAGGTGAGACACAGATCACCTCTAAGCAATCTGTATGATATCAAGTAGAGTGACAGTGATTTGACACTGTTCACATAGGAGAGGTGTTGGAGGCTAGGGATTCTCTTTGTGAGGTATTTCTGTGGCCTTTCCAGCTGGTGCAGGTGTTTGGAGAGGTACATACCAAACAGAGCATTGTACTCAATTATCAGCCTAATGACAGGGGAGGAATACAAAGAGGTAATAACATCCTTTTTTCTGGATACAATCCCTTTAGTTATGAGATGAACCAAGTAAAAGGCTTTTCTGACCACTACCACTACATGATGGTCGAATGTGAGACTGTTGTCAACCTGTGTACTCAGGTCTCTCACCACAGGCTGTGTGCTTAGGGGGTTGCCGTTAATGTGCTAATCAGTAGGGGCCGTGTTTTTGCCGAATGGTATGATAATACATTTGTGTTTAACTTAAGGCCATAACTTTGGCACAAGTAATTTGGTGCTGTGAGACCCTCTTGTAGTACAACATCATTTGGGGAGTCAGTGACCGCACCCAACTTACAGTTGTCCACAAATTTGTTCAGCCTCAGGCCTTTTGTCTTTGTCTGGACCTCTGAGAAGTAGATGCCAAACAGTAGAGGTCCCAAGAAAGATCCCAGGGGAACACCACTAGTGACAGATGTGTTTATGAGGTCCATAATAATAATATGCTCCCTGGCTTTACAAATCAGACTTAAGATAATGGGGCAGTAGTTTCCAGGGTCAGTAGTGGCACCACCTTTGTGCAAGGGGATGACAATGACAGTTCTACACTCTGATGGAAGGAAGCCTGTACTTAGGCTGTGATTGAACAGGGTGTTCAATGACAAAAACAGTTCTTGCTGGAGATGAAGCAGAATACAGTCTGGGGTACTATCAGGTCCCATGGAAGCCGTGTTCTTTTCTTGATTTACAGAGATGTGAAGAGCTTGACAAGTATCAGGGATGTCGAATGGGCCTTTGGGGGGGGGGGGGGACAGGGGGTGAAGTTTGCACTGAACCTATCTGCTAGCCAGTTGGATAAGTCAATAGGATCAGTGTAAGTGGTTCTGTCAAGTACTAGTTCAGAATAAACCTGGGCTTTGCCATGGAGGTTTCTAACATAACTAAAGAAGGCTTTGTGGTTTCCCTCTGTTTCGGAGGCTAGTTTCAAATCATAATTGGCTTTGGAGGTTTTCACTAGTAATCTAATTAGCTTGTTGAGGCTAAGGAGGGAGTTTTTCCAATTGGGAATTTATGGCTTTTTACCCTTGGACAACAGTTTCTTTCTTTTGTTGTAAAGCTTGTTGACAGATGATGTCCACCAGACTGGTTTGTGTTTCCTTGACAACAGGTTTTAGTTCTATTGGGTATGGCAGAGTCCATGCAGCTATACAGGTACTTTTATACCGCATAGGTGTACTGTTCAGCATAGTTGTCTGCATCTTCTGAGGGGGGCAGTGGTGTGAAGCTAATGATACAGTCAGCTTTTGAGAATTTTTTTAGCCTGGTTACAGTTGGGGGTGGGGGGTGGGATAGAAACTTTGAATGAGACAGACCAATGATCTGATCTCACCAAGGAAGAAGTTATTATGGGACTGATGCAGCGGTCACCCATGTTGGTGAGAACTAAGCCCAGAATGTTATCTCCTCTTGCGGAGGATGAGATGGGCTGGTCTAGTGCATCAGAACTGATGAATTCAAGGAATCATTGGGTGACTGCATTAGTGAAAGAATAGTTCACCCAGCCTATGATGGGGTAGTTGAAGTCACCAAGGATCAGGGTGTTAGAGGGTACCTTGATAGAGTCAATTAGGTCAAGGTGCTTGTTTTTAATGAAGATAGAGACTCCACCACCCTTAGTCTTCCCGACCTCATTTGGGGTTGGAATGTGTGGAATGAGGTATAGCCTGGTAAGGCAGAGGTGCCCTTTCCAGCCTTGAATCAAGTTTCCGTGACTGTACAGATGTCGGCATCTTCCAGTGCGAGGTGAGCCTCCAGTGAGTGCATTTTCAGGTTAAGGCTCATAGCATTAGGCAGCATGACCTTCAGTTTGCTTTTTGACAGATCTTTTATGTCGAAAGATTTGTCTTTGGGACATTGCCTAAAAAAACACAGAGCCTTGGCCAGAATCCAGACTAAAGTGTATGACCCACTTCAACTCATACATGTTCAACTTACCATAAACAGGGGCTTGTACCATATCTTTGCAACCTATAGGTTCTCCTCCATGCCAAAGGAACCCCATATTACCTATCCCAATGTACTAGTCTCTCTCACCATTCAACCCAATACAATCTTCATGGGGGATCTCAACTACCTCTCAACAGGTTTGGAATCCTACACTACTTCTAATGCAAAACCCCAGCAATTCCTAAACTTCATTAATATCAACATCCTGGAACAGTTGGTCCATGCTACTACCAGGGTACAAACATCTGTGAACTTGTACTCAAACATGGGGGAGTGATGTTCCTCAGCCAAAATAATGTCCTCCTCATCATACCTGGTCATAAGGCAATATTGCTTGAAATAAAAATTAAAACCAGGGACCCATCTAACCAAAGAACTTTAGGAACTATTCCAAAGTTAACCACTCTCTAAGCAACACCTTGGCTAAATTCCAAGCACCCACAAATGCAGTAAATACCACATGCTGAGTTATTTACAAAATCGTTGTACAGCCATATTGATAGCTGTATAGATTGAGCTGTGCCCACTCATTAAGAATAAAATAAACTCAAAAGACAAGCCACCATGGTAGAACCAGTAACATTAATCGGTTATGCGATATAAGAAAAAAAAATCTTGGCCAAGAGTAGGAGGAACAAAGCCCAACATACTAACCCCCCCCCCCGACCAATCTAAACAGGCAGGTAAGAGGGTTCATTAATACTTCAAAGGTTAAATTTAAAGAAAAAAATAGCTTCTCAGTAAAAGGACAACCACAAAGCTGTAAACTCAGGGGAAACATGCAAAAATGCGCAGAACTACACTGAACTAGATGTCATTGACAACCTTTTGGCTGACAGGTTCAGACCAAACCCCCACCCCCCCCGACAGTCCAACGGAAATACTACATACCACAATCCCGCCAACCATTACTAGGGAACAGGTCTTCAATGCACACACCAAGGCCAATAACACTGGATCAATGGGCCATGATAACATCAAGGGATGCTTAAGAAATAACAAGAAACATGACCTCTCAGGTCCACTTGAATCACTTTTCAACTGAAGCCTACAGTCAGGTTTTGATTCCAATGAATGGAAGATGGCTACAGTCATTCCCCTGCAAAAAGGAGGTCCAACCACAGATCTGGGTAATTACAGGCATATAAGTCTGACAAGCCTCATATGCAAGGCCATGGAAAGAATCATCATAGACATGATAAATGAGGACATGGGTAACCTGCAAATGCTGAACCCATCACAGTTCAAATGTGTTAAAGTAAAGTCATACCTATTAAATCTGGACTTCTGTGAGAGGGTCAACAAATAAATGGATTAGGGCATGAGTGTGCATACAACGTACCTTGACTTGGCCAAGGTTTCTGATACAATACCCCACTCGGGCATTATAGAAAGGTGCAATAAATTAGGTATAAACCCTTTTATCACCTGCTGGATAGCTAAATGGCTCACTGATAGTAACCAGGACGTCAAAATAGGTGAGGCCACCATTGCCAAGAGGCCAGTCACTATCGGAGTCCCCCAGGACTAGGTACTGGGCCCACTCCCTTTTGGCATCTATTTCTCTGATGTGAAAGCAAACACTGAAGGTTTATGGCTGAGAAGGCAACCAAAGCAATGGATGAAGGAAAAATGGTTCACACTGCCGATCTTGACCTGGCCAAGGCATTTGACACAATACCCCACTCGAGCATTGTTGCCAAGTCAAGAGATTAGGTATAAACTCATATGTCATCCGGTGGATAGCCAACTGGCTAATAGACATGACCCAGGAAGTTAGAATTGGAGAGTCCACCTCTACAAGAGGGCCAATCACAAGAGGAGTCCCTCGGGGCCTTAGGAATCAGTCCTTGGACCGCTCCTTTTTTGCATTTACTTCTCTGAAGTCAAGGCCAATGTCAGTGGTCTTTGGCTGACTACATTTGCAAATTGCAAATTTGGATCTGTCATTGAATCCCACACTGACACAAATGTTCTCCAGGAGGGGCGGACACAGACAAACAACTGGTGTCAGAGCAATGGACTAAAACTAAACGCCAAGAAATGCATAATCGTATTCTTTGGAAAAAGTTATCCACCCCGGTAACTATCATTTTAACAACACACCCTTTAGAGTTGACACAGTAGTCTGGGACTTAGGGACACACATACATAATCTAGCCTTTGATCATCACATATCTACAGTAGTGAGAAAATCATTCTATTATGTCTGCATGGTGGTGAGGAATTCCTTCTGTGTGGCTCAGCTTATAAGTAAGCACATGACATCCAGATCTAAAGATGTCATAGTACCACTGTGCTTGGCCTTCATCAGACCAATGACTGCAAGCTGGGGGTTACCAACTCTGCTGCAGAGACTAGTATTCTTCAAGAAGGTCCATCTCTGACTAACAAATGGTGCCAAAGCCATGATCTTAAACTCAATGCTAAGAAATACATAATTGTACCCTTTGGGAAGTCAACCATCCCAGATAATTACCATGTTGCTAATACGACCCTAAGAGTCGACCCAGTGGTCTGTGGTGAGAAAATCCTTTTATGTTATGCAACTTATAATTAAAGGCATAGCATCTAGGACCAAAGAGGTCATTATCCCATTGTGCTCTGCCATTGTCAGACCAATCACAGAGAACAATGCTACGTTTGGTATTTACCTGACCAAGCATATGCAACAACCAGAGTGACCTAAGTGGTTCCTTGCAAAAAGAATACAAGGCATAGCAAACCTGCTTTATGAAGAGCACCTTAAAGCCCTTTCCCTCTACTCTGTCTCCTCAGATTGCTGAGGGGTGATCCATGCCTGGCTTACAAAGCATCTGTAAATCCCACACATATACATTTCCTGCATATTCAAAGGTCTAAGGAACTGAATTTTGTCTATGACTTAAACAGAACATTCTGGAGAGATAGATGTGTGTCCCACAGTCTGACCCTTCTTTGGAACAAGTTTCCCATCCATGTCAAACTGCATTCATCCAGTATTCAATTTAAGCACAACCTAGACCAGTGGAAGGGGAATAGGAAATTTACACCGGGTCTGGCATCCATGTCCCTTATGGACAAAAGTAGCTTATAAATGTCTGTCCCTCAATGGTAATTTTGAATACAGGACATCATTATTCTTTCAGGAAACCTTGGCTAGGCTTAGAAAGGGCCCCAGGGTCGTTAGCCTATTAACAATCTATGAAACTATGTAGCATGGACTCTGACATTTGACTCTGTAACATTATTTTGTCATAACTGCCTATAGCATTTACAACTGAGAACAGTAAGAATAACCTTTTATGATTACTTAATACCACTGCCACGTGTAAACTACGGTTGCGTGCTTATATGCTTGATTCTTTTTCCATTTTCAGTCTTTATATCATTGTAATTTATTATTATGATTACATGTTAACAATATTATTTGCAATTTCCCACGTTCTGACTGAAGATGATTCTTTTTTGAAGGAGGGTTATTTCACTAACAGGTCATCACATAAACTGACCACCTTGACTGCATCCAGGGACAACTAGTTCCACCATTTCCTTTTTTAGCTTTGCCATTGCTAGCGACCTAAATGCATCAAAAGCATGGCTGCACTACCTGCTATAATGGAGACGGAAAACTATGTGGTGGTGATGGTGCTATTACAGTGGGAGATCAACAATTATCAAAAATAATCATTTGAAATATTTTGTAACACTATTCTGGCATTAATCTGTGTTACTAATGCATTTTTTTCAAAATAACGAGTAAATCTATCCATCCAATACATTCAAGCTGACTCCACCTTCTAAATTACCATGTGTTTCTTCTCCATCACATCACAAATGACATACACATGCGCACGCACACACGCACACACACACACACACACACACACACACACACACTCGCGTGCACACACACACTCTGACAATTTAAAGTCACCAATCTACCTTCAGCATATCTTTGGTATGTGGAAGGAAAATGGTAGGAAGATGTGTACTCCGCACAGAACGCACCTCGGCCAAGGACTGAATTGCAGAATCTCATTCTAAGAGACAACAATGCTGCACACTGCACTAGTGTGCAAATCAACCTATGGCTACACCTGCATTTTTTGGGGGTAAAGGCGATAGGGAAATAAAATTAAGTATCCACTGCTGCATATAGGAATTATATGTGAAGATGTTTAAAGACAACACAATAAGGATGGGTTCTCCCATTTCATGTCTACTTTATTCCATTTACCTCAAGCTACTTTAAAGACATTTTGTGTTCCAAGTACTACTCTGTCTTCTAGTGAAGAGTTTCATTTCATATCACACAGTTTATATGAAATGGTGCTTTCTTGCCTTCATTGTAATCTAATTCCACCGGATTACCATCTACACCACCTACTCCCCATCATTCTTTCTAAGCTCTACTCTTTTTATCCTTCCTCCCAATGTGTTAAGTGCCCAGATCATGTTTCCTTCTCTCTTCTCAAAAATGAACATGCCCAGCCTCTGTAACCTGCCTCAGCATGACAGCTAATCCATTTTTTATTATCTGTTTCATGTGTCTCTAGTGTACTTTCTTTACCAATTTAACTTTCTTGCATCTAAGCAGTCTCTCCTTCTAGTTTGTCCAACCACTGCTCAGCACACTTTCTGCAAATCAGCGCATTACAGTGGAAGTTGCACACCTCTGCTAACAAGTAATATAAAATATATACTTACCCAGTTACAGGGAACGCCACCATTTGAAGCTGTATGGTGGGTCTGGTAAAGCAAAGAGAGATGGTGGGAGGGTATATATATATATATATATATATATATATATATATATATATATATATATATATATATATATATATATATATATATATATATATATATATATATATATATATGACCCATCAAAGATGACCTCATAATATATCAACTGATACACTAAGAACCTATTTGTCAAATCTAACATCAAAGATGCTTCCTAATGGATTCTTCAGGTGGAGTGAATCCCAAGCAAAAAGCCAACAGGGTGTAAAGTACTGGAGAAAATTCTAAGGACCAAGGTTCAGATGTCTGAGTCCTGAAGTACAGAGATGTAGCAAAGGAAGCCTGACTCCTAGAGTCATGGTTGAGATATTAATACTTGGTAAAAGCATGCATAAATGGTGAAGTGGCCATGGCACTGATGTCTGCAATGGAAACATTCTTAAAGAAAAACAGTGGAGGAAGCCAAGCCTTGATGGAGTAACCTTTGACTACATCATTTCCAATTGGTGGCTCCACAGCAGAAGGTAATACAAATGGCACTCTATTTGGAAAGCAATCATTTGGCGACAAAGTACTGGTAAGTACTTATTTACTTACACCTTGTTGCCAAATGAAAGTTTTCCAGGTGGAATGCTAGTGGATAAATATGGGACCTATGCTTAAGGATTTTTAAGTGGCAACTATGATGCACTGAACACTCATCTTGCATCAGTCAGCTTGGATTGCACATTAGCCCCCCACCTCCCCAAAAATGGTGAATTGGTAATGGCCCTCTACAAGCCTTTAGACAAATAGCATTGGTAAATTCATCCTGTGATGCATAAACATAGTTAGAAATCATGTGATAAACCTAAATGGTGGGGATTACGAAATCAACAATTTTTTAAACCAAAAGAAAAAGGCTTACAAAGCCTTCACATTTTAAGTAAACAAAGGCATCAAAGATAAGTCAATTCAGTCCACAAATAATGCATGAAAATGGACCAAAGGAATAAAAAGCTTCATCCAAGATGAAGTTGACATCGACATGGATGACAATAAGACCTTTTACAACAATATCCAAAGAGAGAAGGGGAAGAAACAAGAAAGCAAAGTGCTAGAACAAAGGTATCGCACCATAAATAACATCAGAGACAACTAATACAATACCATGCAGATTTTGGGCAAATTTCAGGACACAAATGAGGAAACTTGTTTATTCTTCCAGCATGCAGCATACTCCCACCTAAAATTACATGCCATATGTCCACCTGTGCCCTCAGTAAGGTCAGAAACACCAGTTTTATTGCATCACATGACATACCAGAAAGTCTCATGTGTGCAATGGAAATCAGTAGATCCCAGTAATTACACATCAGTCCACATCACAATCATACTGTGCAATGTGATGGATAGAATCATTGCAAAACTTATTCCGAAAGAGAGGAAATTTCCTTCTCCATGACTTAATGCTGAAAAGTTGTTGTCAAAGGTAGAATTTGTTTGACGAGAGCACATATGTATGGCTCCTAAATATGCAACAAAGATTTAGGATTTTTGCTTGGAAGTATTTATATGGGTATTTTTAGACTACAAGCAGAGTCCAGAGAATTTTTCCTGAGGTACATGGTAAATGCTGGAGGTGTGATGGGAAAGAAAGAGGAAACAGGGAACATATGTAATGAGTTGGCAATTCCCTACACAGTATCCCTCTGTCAGAAATATTGGATGAGCTAATGGCTGTAACTAAGGAAACTATTTTTCTTTTTTGAGCTGCGATACAGGATCTGAATTGTCTAGACACAGTAAGGCCTTGTTAAGTATAATTCTTGTGGCCAACAAAAAAGCAGTTATTAGAAAACTGAAATCAGACTAAGCCAACTGTACTTGAATCAGTGAATACTGTAACAGAGATAAAAGAACTGGAAGTGGGATCTTTAGAAAAAAAGTAGGAGCAAACTACTAAGAAAAAATTGGAAAATGTGGGAACAATACATGCAGAATAATGTTCTGGAGGAAGAATGAGGTTTAGGGGAATACAGGAATTAAGCAATTTATGTAATGTTAGATTGATGATAACTGTTTAAGAGCATGCATGTGATGTATAATGTTTGCAACTGTGAATATGTTAATATGTTTTTTTCTTTTATATAATTATATGTTTGCCTACTTTCTAAATGATAATTCAATGCAGGTGTTTAGAAAAAGGTACAGCTTTTCTGCTTAACTTCAAGCTCTTTGAAGAGCATGACCACCACTCTCTGGATGAAAGCTTCTCTCTCAATACATCTTGATCTGGCTAAAGCATCTGACACTATACCCCACAATGGAATCATACAAAAACTTAAGGGTTTATAAGTAAATGAAGCTGCAATAACTTGGGCTCACAACAGGTAAGAATAGGAGGACGTCTATCCTCACCATCCCATCAAAAAGCAATTAATATTACATGCAAATGATACAGTAGAAATTAAATACCAGCTTTGTACACTACTGTTGGCAAAAGCTAAACTTTGATAAAATAGTAAATATAACTTTAGAGACTTTGTGCATGATGGTAGCTGCTACTATCTACAAAGCACAAAGGGCTGACCATCCCATCACCTGGAGGTTGGTGAGAGTCATGCCAGAGAAGTCACTGTCCCCTTCATATAGTTCTCATCAAACCAACTACAGAATATTGTACCATGTTCTGCAATCGGCTCACACAATATCTGGTGCAACTACAAAGGGTGCAAAGATTCCTCACAAAGAAAAGTCAAAGGATTTCAAGGACTGCTATACAACAAAAACAGCAACTCTCTTCTTTTCTTTGTACCTTTTCATCTTCCTAGAGCAGATCTGTGCCTGGCATTCAGAGCATTTAGGGACTACTCACTATCTGAAAACATCTGCTTAGTATACACACCACCAGAGACCTGAGCATGACAGGATACAACACCTCTCAATCTTTTAGAGCAAGAAATCTGGACAAAGCCATAAAAAAGTGGGACAAAGGCCCAAAAATAAGGACATTTTTTAAATATTGTTCTTACAAACTTAGAAAGTTGATAGAACAGGTTTTGCATTAACATGGATTTTCTGAAGGGTATAAAGTCTGAAACTCAAATGTCTGTCATTAGTTTCTAACTTCACTCTGTAATGATTTGCCACTAATTTGCAAGAAAAGCACAATTTTATGAAAAATGGACCAAAAATATGAGGCATAAATCTGGACATTCTGCAAAAATCTATACAGTTGAGAGGTATGCTGAGGATATGCATTGTTAATAAAACTAATATGGACCATATCATGAAGGCATGATAACTTCACATCACAAAGTCTTATAGTCCTGTGTAACAAATTCCTCCTCTCTCAATAAACATCAGCCTATCAATTCATACCTTGAAGAAGGAACTTGTTGATTACACAGGGATCTGCATCTTCCAGCATGAGATCAAGGACATCAACCTTCTCAATGGAGAAAAGGCTTTGAACTTGTTTACCAAATCTGTGAACCTACAGGCTACTCCAGAAGCTGTAGACAGCGTATTAAGTGCACTGTAGATGGAGTATTAACCATACTGCACAGTATTAACCATACTGCAGACAAATTATTAACCATACTGCAGACAGAGTATTAACCATACTGCAGACAAAGTATTGACCATACTGCAGACAAAGTATTAACCATACTGCAGACAAGAGTATTAACTACACTGTAGACAGAGTATTAACCATACTGCAGACAGAGAATTAACTACACTGTAGACAGAGTATGATACTGTAGACACAGTATTAACCATACTGTAGACAGATTAACTACACTGTAGACACAGTGTTAACCATACTGTAGACAAAGTATTAACTACACTACAGACACAGTATTAACCACACTGTAGACAGAGTATTAACTACACTGCAGACACAGTATTAACTTCACTGTAGACAGAGTATTAACCATACCACAGACAGAGTATTAACTGCACTGTAGACACAGTATTAACCACACTGTAGACAAAGTATTAACTACACTGTAGACAGAGTATTAACCATACTGTAGACACAGTATTAACTACACTGTAGACACAGTATTAACCATACTGTAGTCAGAATATTAACTATACTGTAGTCAGAGTATTAACTGTAGCCGCGGTGGTGCAGCGGTAGCATTGTCGCCTCACAGCAAGAGGTTCTCCCGTTCGATTCTCGGCTGGAGCGCCTTCTGTGTGGAGTCTGCATGTCCTCCTCATGGTTGAGTGGCATTCGAAAGACATGAGTGAATGGGCGTGCCTTTGTTGAAGGTTGAGCTTCGGGCTGGCACCTTGGCACCGTAAAAATCTACTGTCAGTCATTAGCGGACCGGAGTTCCGCTGTGGCAACCCCTAACCGGGAAAAGCCAAAAGAACAAGAAGTCAGAGTATTAACTACACTGTAGACAGAGTATTAAACACATCCTTCTTGTTCCCAGACTCAGAAGTCAGCATGCTTTTCAGGGTCTAATCACCTATAGAGCACCAGAGTACAGACTAGTGAGATTAGCAGTAGAGGACATTATGCTGCAGGGTCTAATCACCTATAGAGCACCAGAGTACAGACTAGTGAGATTAGCAGTAGAGGATATTATTCTGCAGTCTAGCAGTCTCTTGCAACACCTGCTAAGAACTTCAGACCCTTTGCAGGGCAGCAAAATGTGGCTTCTGGAACCTATGCTGGACTGAAGAGATCACAGAGAATCAGTTTAGTGATGCTATATGGGGGACTTGTTCAATTCTACTTTGAGTGTGTGTAAAGGGTGTCTATTTTGTTGGTGGCAAGAATATTAGAGTTTAGGTATAATTCAGCTAGAAAAATGATGTACTCAATCATTAACTCCACAACACGAATATCCCCACAGCACATCCACTCCCTTCCAGTTTTCTTGGAGATCTCAAATGCAAAACCTCTTGAAATGAGGGTGCATAGGCAGACATGCTGAAATGGCTAATAAATGAACCCTGATGGAGGAGTAAAAAATGCCAAAGGATATTAACTCACACAAATATTGTAAAACCAGAGAAACACTAGTCCTGAATGGGGGCTGGTTATGTCACTTACATCAACTAGAAAACCTCTTCCATTTGCTAATATATGATTTTTTAGTAACAGGAATTCTTGCCTCCATTAGTACCTGCTGTACATCCTCAGTAAACAGGTACCTGAAGGGAACTGAGACCCTATCATCCAAGCAGCCAGTTGATGTTGGTAGGAATCAGGGTGTTATTAAACACCCCTTTTCTTATGTGATTAAATCAATTCTGTGAGGAAGCCTGTAGTAATTGCCCATGGCCATTTCCAAAAGAGGGGAGAACCACTGTTGCCTGGGCCAGAAGGAAGTCACTCCAATGACCTTTTTTGGAATTCCTTCTGAAGTTTCAAAAGTATCTTACATATCAGTGGAAAGGGTGGACAGCATACAGGAACATTCTTGTCCAAGGGAAAAAACGGCATCTGTATTCCAGACCTTCATGCATGGGGTTCTGAAGCAGAATTTTGCCAGCTGATTTTTCGGACAGGAGGGAAGGAAGTCTGCTTGAGGAATTCTCCACAAATGGATTAAATCTTGGAAGACCCTGATTTAGTTTCCATTTGTGAAGGTCTGTCTTTGTCCTGCTCCGCTTGTCTGGATGTAGAATGCTTGTACAGTGAGATTGTGCTGTGATGCTATATCACAACATGACTAGTCTGCAAAGGTGGTACAACTTTTTCCCCTTGCTTGTTGATGTACCACCTGACTGAGGTATCATCTGTAACAACTTTTAGAGGTCCAGGGAACCAAAGACGATTCACAGATTTGAATGTCTTGATAACAGCAAGCACCTCCTTTATATTTATGTGATTGCGTCCGTCCTTGGTGTCCTAAACACCTTGCACTTCTATCCCTCCTGAAACTGCTCCCCAAGCAAAGTCTGAGGTGCCTCTGGTGACTGACTGCTTTGGAGCAGGAGGGGAGAAGGGGAAACCTGGATTTAAGTATGGTACAGTGGTGCAGCAGTTAGCGTTGTCACATCATAGCAAGAAGTTCTTAGGTTTGATTCTCGGCTGGGATGCCTTCTGTGTGGAATCTGCATGTCCTCCCTGCATTTGTGTGGGTTTCCTCCCACGTTACAAAGACATGCTTCTGGAGCATTTCTCCCCGGGCCTCTGCTGAAAACTGGCTTTGTTCCGCCTCTGCTGAAAACTGGCTTTGTTCCAAGTAGGACTTTCCCAGTAAACAAGTAAATAAATAAAGTATATCTACTGTCTCTACCAAATGATTTCTCCTCTGGACAAACTTAGAACGGGGATTTGAAAAGATGACAAATGCTGGTGCTGGGACCAAAGAGACTTCAGATACCATTTGTATTGTAAAGCAATGATCACATCTCCCACTCATTTCTATATGAAAAAAGCAACTTCTCATACTACACAAAAAATATGCACAGAACCCCCTGAACACAACAATGTCTACCTAAATCAAACACCTAAAATGAATTCATTCTTATTAGGATGTTGTTCTTCTTTCGGCTTTTCCCGGTTAGGGGTCGCCACAGTGGAACTCCGGTCTGCTAATGGTGCCGAGGTGCCAACCCGACGCCCAACCTTCAACAAAGGCACGCCCATTCACACATGTCTTTCGAACACCGCTCGACTGCGGGGAGGACATGCAGACTTCACACAAGGCACTCCAGCCGAGAATCGAACGGGAAAACCTCTTGCTGTGAGGCGACAACGATACCGCTGCACCACCACGGCTTATATTCTTATTAGGATAAAAATGTAAAATAAAGGCATAATAAATAACTGCAACTAGACAACCACCAAACAGCATTATCAATGAAATGGAGCCAATTCTGAAGGTCTAACCAAACTAAAAAAATAACAAGTACAAATCTAACAATTCCTAATTACTCACTACACCAACAATGTACATTTAAAAAAGCTGACAGACACTAAAAAAGTGATTTAACACACACACACACACACACACACACACACACACACACACACACATTTGCCAATTACCATACAAGGGTAGAAAAAGAGACTAGTTAAAGCTGGAATTAAAAAAAAAATCTGTAAAACACAAAACAGTTTCAAAAACCATGTTCAGATAATAAAATTAGGAACGCAATTTTGTAGCTGTGGTGATTAGAATGCACATGCATGCATGGGTGTTCAATACTGCAAAAATCTGCAAAAGGTTAAAGTTACCAGAAGTTACAGATCTAAAAAAAAAATCTACATAAAATATTCGGTTTATGCTACTTTACAGCTACAGATTAGAATTTAGATTATTAGATAGCATGTATCACTGAATGCCTGGGTTACTTAGTATGTCTTCCCTTTTCTTATGTCTCAAATCACAGCACTTCACTATTTTATTTCACAGTTCGGTAACCAGGTAAATGAGATCTCAGTACAAGCGTACACTGAAAGTAAGTAGAAAAGTACATTAAACATCAGTATAGAGATTCAATAGAAAGTCATTACCAAATTAGTGTAAGTACAGTAAAATGTCAATGATTAAAATAAGAAAATTAATACTGAAGATTGGCAAAACTGACTCACCACATCAAATTGTGGCACCACAACGTTTATATTACTTAGTACATCAAACTGTAACATAACATCATATTTATACATGACAATTTTGCATCACTGCTATGCAGGAAGTGTTTTTACATTAAAATATATACAAGATTTTAAGGAACTAAAAGGATTCATCTGTAAGTTCTTAATGTTGCTTTCCTGGTACACACATGATTCTAACCTAGCACTGTGCAGAAATTAAGGACAACATTTTTATTTAGACTTTGGGTAACTGTGTGAGAATCAGAAAGCATAACTGTACATTTTCCTGGGACACCTAGGACCTTTAGTGTAATTAACTCTGAGATAATTTATAAAGAGAAGATGCAGCAGCCAACACAGCTTATTTCAGCCTTGCCTTTGCTGACAACCTAGACTTATTTACCCCAGATGTCTCTCTTAATCACTTCTGCTACAAGTAACTTACACCACCTTTGGCAGGGGTTCCTTTCCTATGGGGATGTACCCTTTCAGTGACTTACCTTCAAGATGGTGGTTGGAGGGGGTTGAGAATTAAGGGCTGTACAGGGTTCATCCTGCAGTTGTGCATTTTCTATGTATTTATTGCCATCCCCCATCAGCTGTCTGTTTCAATGCAGTGTTCGCTATGCTGGGCCTATAGCAGAAGTGTGTCCTTCCACACAAAATACTTACTGACTCAGCTGCAGTGATCTTCACTGGTCCACTGAAAATTCCTGAACACACAAAAAAAAATAACTCAAGAGTGACTGCAAAGCAGAAAATTACAAAACACCAAAACTTAGAAGCCTGAAACTGAACCGAATGCAAATGCCATTATTAAACAGTGGTGGTATAAAACAAGGCTAACTGGAGGGAACAAATTCCTTACTGAATCCCAACAAGCTTAACTGATGGGAAGTCAAGCTCCCTTTTTGACCTCCCCACTTAGTTATCTCAAAGGTCACATCAGCTTAAAGTCCCCAAAAAATCATAAAACTCCATAAATATAGTGTTTACAATTACTCCAAAGTACTGCATCCACAGAGTCAAAGTGCGTGTGCGCGTGTTGGGGGAGGGTGAAGCCTCCCATGCTGGGAAATGCAGAATGACTTTCTACCCCACATTAATTTTACTTTATTGCAGTGTAGTTTAATTACTACATTTTAAGTTATTTGAGTTCCAGCCTTTTCAGTTTCTCTATTTGCTTAAGATTTTGCATCTAGTTACTGTGATTCACTTTTACTGTTCATGATCTTGCAGAAAATATACTATGCGTTCCCTTACAGATTCACTTCAGAAGCTCGAAATACTGAAATCTCGAATTTCAGTATCTCGAGCCCAAGAAGTGGAATCCACAAAACAACAAAAACTAAAAATCGCGAAATTCAAAACCTCGAATATCGGAAGTTTTGAATTTTGCAGTTTCACTACACACACAGAGACACACCATCCACCACACAAACACACACAATCACTCTACTACATGAAAGCAGGGGGACAAGCACCCCTGCACCCCCCACCCCCCCCTAGTTAAATATTCTCACTCCGAGGTCACACTACATACAAACACACACAAAACATCACCACACACGCTACTTTCTCTTCACACACACACATCACAGCAACAAAACACACTGACACACACCACAGCCCCTACCCAAACCCCTTAACACACACACTTACCTGAATACATAACCATAACGGAACTTTAGAGCGTGAAATTCAAAACCTCCGGTATTCGAGGTTTTGAATTTCGTGTTTCTAAATTTTCGCTATTACGTGGATTCGGCTTCTTGGGCTTGAAATATTGAAATTCGAGATTTCAGTATTTCAAGCTTCTGAACGGAACCAGTTCCCATACAAGTGTAACACTTTTTCTGTCTGCCCCTTACTAGATAAGTAGTAAGCAATAAGTCCCCCTAGGATGGTGTGCTGGTTGTTACTGTGAAGACTGGTAGAGAAGGGGTGAAGGCTGCCAGCCTAGTCAAATAGAATTTGATGCATAATTCTGGCATTTGTAAATATAAATATAAAATACAGGCTTGTTTCTTAAATGAAAGAAAACACTGTAAAATGTGAACTTCAAGATTGTAGCAACATTGCCATCTGCTGTAAGGAAAACTAAGCCAAGCATTTCAAATGTTCTTTGAAATTAAAATTATGTTTTGTATGTCCTTTGAAGTTAGAATTTGGAGTCGATGAGTCTGGAGCAAGCATCCTGCCTATTGTTTTAAGGCTAAAGTTAATGACCAGAATTTACATGTGGAATGTCCTTTATTGCTCTAAATGTAAAATAATGTAAATGCAGTTTCAGTGTGGCCTGGGAACTCCAGGCTAAGTGTCAAAGAAATTATGTAAGGGGAACTAAATGAGAATGATGTAATCTGAGAGGGCCCAGCAGAAATGTTTGAGTGATTTTAAAAAACTATTGCTCAGAGAGAGACTGTGAGCAGTTTTGTCTTGATATCCAACCTCAGCACTACCTGTTGCCTTAAGTAAGTTGTTTCAGAAGTATGTTTTCTTGTGGTAATAGCTAAGAAATTAGAAGAAAGTTAGACTAAGTGTTTTTCTGTTATGTCAGAACTGTACTACTTATTATTTTGAGTGTGATCTCAGAACTCTTGGATAGCACTGTGGTGTAGTAGTATTGTCTTGTGTTTTTAGTATTTATTATTAAATACTTTTTAATCCATTTTCACCTGTGGCTGGCTTATGTAGAGATAAAGTAAGCTCTAGAGTACATTGCATGCTTATAAGTGATCCTGTAATAAGCCCTTCCAAAGCCTTAAGATTGCTTAAGTTACACTACTATTGGATAATAATATTGCACAGTAATAACTGGCCACCCTTTTAAGGGCCTTTGGGTAGCTGATACATATTAGCTGGTGGTGGCAGTGATTACTACTGTATAGTCTGGGTATATAGGGGCACAGCTGGAGAATCTGTGTCAGCCTATCCCAGGAGAGTCTGTGAAGTTGTATAAATACTTATTTCAAAGTATGTGTGTGTGTCAGCTACTTGGGCAGGGGCACGAAGCACTGGTTGGACAGAGAGGGTACTGGAGGTTAACTTCCAGCTAGGCTGAGATCTGGACCCTATAGCTGTGCCAAGTGGGGAGTCTTATTGGGGACCTGGGGAGCAAGGGAGCAACCAGTCCCAGACTGACTGTGATCTTTGTGTGCACTTAAGGGAAATTCTACTTTACTGTGTGTATTTATTATCCTTTCCTCTTATATGAGATGCCCACTCTGGTGTTAGTGGTGAGGATTGAGGCTCCTTGATTGCTGGACCAGGGCACTAACATCACATGTGTTTTGCAGTGCTGGGATCCAATTCACATTTGTGGTGACCGTGGATATCCACACCATGTATTAATTGGTTGGCAAATACTAATTGGTTTGCAGTGGTGTGGGTACAGTGAATCCTGTAGCTTATGTACAGTGATCTCTGAAGGTGTTTTGTACTCTAAAACAGCCATGCAGTGAATACTCAGAGTTCAGATCACAATTGTTTTATTTCGTTTGTTAGCTTAGTTAGTCAGGGTGAGCAGGCAGCATTGTCAGTAGAGAAGTACGGAAAGCTGACAAGGATCCTGCTGGTGAAGATATGCTAGGCTAGGGGACTGGTGCATGGAAACCTGACTAAGGCAGATCTGATCTCAGCCTTGGTTACAGCTGCATCAGAAAACAGCATCCAGGAGGACAAGCAGACTGGCAGTTGAGATACAAGATCCTCAGAGAATGGACAGCTTAAACTTTCTGCAGTGGACTTAAAAATCCAGCTGGAACTAAAGAAACTTGAGTTGGAGGCCAGGTATTTGCAGATAGAAGCCGAAGAAAAGGAGAGTCAGAGGAGGTATGAGAGGGAAATGCTGACTCTTCGCCAGAGTCATGGAGGTAATGGGGAAGGGAGTAACTGAACCCCAGAAGCACAACAGGTCAGTAAATATCTTCCTCAATTTAAAGAGGGGGATAATTTTGATAGTTTCATTCATATGTTTGAGAGGGTATGCAAACACTATAGTGTTGACCAAAGGGTCTGGGTACGGTTCCTGACCATCTTATTCCATGGGAAAGCTGCAACCTTTCTATCAAAAATGCCTGACTTTGTATGTTTTGATTATACTGTTGTAAAAATGTCTTTTAGAATGTTTTAAGCTAACACCTGAAATGTATAGGAAAAAGTTTTGTGAGCACAGACGCAAGGCAGAGAAAAGTGTGTGTGAATATGTTGCTGAACTGAGCACTTATTTTCATAGCTGGGTGAGTGGATGTCAGGTCACCACTTCTGAAGGGCTGGCAGACCTTTTGGTGAGGGAACAAGCCTTTAGCACTTTGCCTGAGGACATGAGGATCTGGTTGGGGAAGAAGGAAGACCTATACCTGGCAAGCAGGGCAGCCCTGCACACGAAGGGGACCGCCAGTACTGCTCATGGGTCTATAGGAACCCATGGTAGGCAGCACAGACTGCCACAACAGAATCTGCCAGTAGCAGGGGAAGCCACTAGTTCAGGTTCACGTCCAGGAGCTAGGGTTAAATGTTTTTAATGCAATCAGTGGGGCCATGTGGCATACAGGTGTCCACGGAGGCAAGGTGGGGAACCAAAGGTGAGGGAGCCAGTACGTGGGAAAGACAAAAATGCCAATAGTAGGTTGTCTTGAGACAACAGGGTACGGAACTACCATCCTGCAGGTGTCCTGAGAGGGAAGGATTTGGATCAGGCAGTACCATGTACTTATGGAATTACACGCAGTGAGGCTAGGAGACAAGCATGTGCGTCTGGTAGCCCGGGGAGACCCAGACAAACTGCATACTTGCAGCCAGGACTGGTGAGGTGGTTACTTCAGGAAGGGGGCTACTCTGTAGCAGTGAGACTGAATGTGAGCCAGAGCTGCTTGTGGGTACTGATGTTCCCTTGGACAGAGTGACTGCAAAGGTAGAGGTGAGTAGTAGTACCCAGGCTGACAGTGAGGCACCACTGTCAGAGGATGCCAGACTTCATGTGGAAGGGGAGCTGGAAGGGTTACAAGGAGAGAGTTCAGACAGGCTCACCTCTCAGACCCTACATTGCAAGGCCTGAGGCAGGTAGCTAGGGAGGCACCTGATTCTCAAGGGAAGGGGGAATCTGTATACTGGGACAAAGGGTTACTATACAGAGAGTGAACCCCTGTGGGAGGGCTAGAAGGTAAAAGAGTACAGCAGTTGGCACTGCCTAAAGCCTACCGTCTGGCACTTCTAGCCATAGCCCATGATATTCCCTTTGCAGGTCATAAAACGTACAAAAAGGCATATTATGCAGAACTTCTTTTGGCCTGGAATTTCCAGAGATGTAACAGGGTACTGCAGGACCTGTGAGCAGTGCCAAAAGGTAGGCAAGACAGGAGACAAGGTCAGAGCTCCTTTGATGCCTTTGCTTGTGATTGAGGAGCCATTTCAGAGGGTAGATATCGATATTGTGGGTCCTCTGAGTACCCCAAGTTCCACAGGGAAAAACGTATATCCTAATGGTAGTGGATTATGCTACATGATACCCTGAGGCAGTGGCTTTTTCCTCCATTGAGGCAAAGAAAGTGGCAAATGCTTTGTTAGAGATTTTCAGCAGGGTAGGTTTCCCAAAAGAAATACGGTCTGACAGAGGTGCCAGTTTTATGTCAGACCTGCTGGCTTGTCTGTGGAAGTCCTGTGGGGTGAAGCACATGAAGACCACCTCCTACCATCCCCAGACTAATGGTCTTGTTGAGAGGTTAAACTCTACAATCAAGTCCATGCTACAGGCATTTGCAGATCAGTTTAAGAGGGAGTGGGACAAATATCTGCCCCATCTGTTGTTTGCTTACAGAGAAGTTCCCCAGGAATCCACAGGTTTTTCACCCTTTGAGTTGCTGTATGGGCATAGGGTGAGGGCACCTCTAGATTTAATTTGAGATGAGAGGGAAGGTGAATGCGAGTCTCACAAGGAGTCTGTTGTGGCATATGTCCTAAACGTCAGGACAAGGCTCAGGGAACTCATGGGCTTGGCCCAGGAGAACCTGGCAGAAGTCCAACAGCAGAAAAAGGTATGGTATGACAGGAATACTCAAGCTAGAGAGTATGCTGTGGGGTGGCAGGTAATGATTCTCATTCCTGTCAGACACAACAAGCTGCAAGCAGCTTGGGAGGGAGCCTACAATGTGGTAAGAAAGGTAAGTGATGTTAACTACATGGTGGAACCGCTGGGTAGATGGCAGGGGTACAAATTGTACCAGGTTAACATGTTGAAACCTTACCAATGATAGGGAGGCCCTTGTGCTGAGCATTTGCAGTGATTTGCAGGAGGTGTCTGAGGGAGATCTGGGGACTGATCTCCTCAGTGAGGCTCGGGCTGACACCTCAGTGGATGGGGTAGCAATGTCCCAGCAGCTATCTCCTACCCAGGTTTGAGAAATCCAAGCAGTATTACAGGAATATGGGGACATGTTCACTGGGAAACCAGGGTGCACCCACCTGGTGCTGGACCCCAAAGGCCTATTAGGCAGGCCCCTTATAGGGTGCCTGAGAGAGTCAAACAGACTCTGAGGGAGGAGGTACAGGAGATGTTGGAACTAGGGGTGATTCGAGAGTCCAACAGTCCCTGGGCCTCCCCAGTGGTGCTGGTGCCAAAGAAGGATGGCAGCACCAGGTTCTGTGTGGATTACAGGAAATTAAATAGTCACACAGAGTTGGATGCTTACACCATTTCTAGGACAGAGGAGGCCCTGGAGAACCTGGGTGGGGCTAAGTATCTTGCAACCATTGATCTTACCAAGGGCTACTGGCAGGTGCCCTTGACTCCCAGTGCTAGAGAAACGTCAGCCTTTGTGACTCCTTTTGGCTTGCATGAGTTCACAAAGATGCCCTATGGGATGAAGAATGCCCCAGTGACTTTCCAGAAGCTAGTAGATACTATCCTAGCAGGAGCAGGAGGGTTTGCCTTTGCTTACCTAGATGACATTGCCATCTACAGCCATTCCTGGCCAGAGAACCTTCAGCATGTCAGAGAGGTACTGGGCAGACTACAGAGGGCAGGGTTGACCATTAAGCCGAACAAATGTCAGGTGGGTATGGCAGAGGTCTCCTACCTAGGACATAAAGTGGGGAGTTGTAAGATAAGACCAGAACTTGCCAAAGTGAAAGCCATTCAGGCATGTCCTTCACCTGTTACTAAAAAGCAGGTGAGGGCATTCATAGGGACAGCAGGGTACTACAGAAAGTTCATCTCCAGTTATAGTACCATAGCTGCTCCCCTCATAGACCTAACAAGGAAGAACAGGCCAGATATGGTAGTGTGGACCCCAGCATGTGAGCAGGCATTTCAGAAGCTTAAAGAAGCATTGGGAGGACCCCCTGTGTTAGCCAGTCCAGATTACAGCAAAGAATTTGTTGTGCAGGTGGATGCTTCAAACCATGGAGTGGGGGCTGTACTTAGCCAGATTTCTTCAGAGGGGGAAGAGCACCCAGTGGTTTATCTCAGTCATAGGCTCCAACCCAATGCAGCTGTAGAAAAGGAATGTCTAGCCATAGTGTGGGCACTGCAGAAACTTCAGCCTTATCTGTATAGAAGAAAATTCACTGTAATGACAGACCACAACCCCCTAATATGGTTAAACAGAACCAGCCAGTAAAATGCCAAGTTGCTAAGATGGAGCCTGGGGTTGCAAGCATATGATATGTCAGTGCAGCACTGCAGTGGGATTAGCAATGCCAATGCAGACGGGCTCATAAGACAGGGAATGGGTAAAGTATCCTCAGAAAGACCTAACCCTCTCAAGCGGCATTTCTCAAGGGTCACTTGAAAAACTAGCTTGAGATCTCCGGGGGATGTGAAGACTGCTAGAGAAGGGGTGAAGACTGCCAGCCTAGTCAAATAGAATTTGATACATAATTCTGGCATTTGTAAATATAAATATAAAATACAGGCTTGTTTCTTAAATGAAAGAAAACACTGTAAAATGGGAACTTCAAGATTGTAGCAACATTGCCATCTGCTGTAAGGAAAACTAAGCCAAGCATTTCAAATGTTCTTTGAGATTAAAATTATGTTTTGTATGTCCTTTGAAGTTAGAATTTGGCGTCGATGAGTCTGGAGTAAACATTCTGCCTATTGTTTTAAGGCTAAAGTTAATGACCAGAATTTACATGTGTAATGTCCTTTATTGCTCAACTGTAAAAGAATGTAAATGCAGTTTCAGTGTGGCCTGGGAACTCCAGGATAAGAGTCAAAGAAATGATGTAATGGGAACTAAATGAGAATGATGTAATCTGGGAGGGCCCAGCAGAAATGTTTGAGTGATTTAAAAAAAAAATATTGCTCAGCGAGAGACTGAGCATTTTTGTCTTGATATCCAACCTCAAAACTGCGTGTTGTCTTAAGTTATTTCAGAAGTATGTTTGCTTGTAGTAATAGCTAGAAAATTAGAAGAAAGTTAGACTAAGTGTTTTTTCTGTTATGCCAAAACTATACTACTGATTATTTTAAGTTTCTGTGTGATCTCTGAACTCTTGGATAGCACTGTGGTGTAGTAGTATTGTCTTGTGTTTTTAATATTTATTATTAAATATTTTTTAAACCCTTTTCAACTGTGGCTGGCTTATGTAGAGATAAAGTAAGCTGTAGAGTACATTGCATGCTTATAAGTGATCATGTAATAAGCCCTTCCAAAGCCTTAAGATTGCTCACGTTACACTACTACTGGATAATAATATTGCACAGTAATAATTGGACACCATCTAGCTAGTAAGGGGAGATGGCTAGAAAGGTGCTTGGTATGACATCTGGACAGAGGAAGGACGACAAGGAGACATGTTGTTGGAATGAGGAAGTACAAGAGAGTATACGGAGAAAGAGGTTGGCAAAGAAGAAGTGGAACTGTCAGAGAGATGAAGAAAGTAGACAGGAGTATAAGGAGATGTGGTGCATGGCAGAGAGAGGTGGCAAAGGCCAAGGTTAAGATGGGAGGATGGCATAATGGTTAAGGTGTTTACCTGGCAAACATAAGGTGCAGGGTTTGATTCTCACGTGGGGTAATTGGCTAGGCTTAAAATGGCCCACAAGGGGCAATTAGCCTAGTACTAACCTATGAACCTATGAAGAGTTGTACGAAAGGTTAAACACTAAGGAGGGAGAAAAGGACCTCTACCGATTGGCTAGACAGAGGAACCGAACTAGGAAAGATGTGCAGCAGGTAAAGGTGATAAAGGATAATGACGGAAACATACTTACAAGTGAGGAGAGTGTGTGGAGCAGATGGAAAGAGTACTTTGAGGGGTTGATGAATGAAGAGAATGAGAGGGAGAGAAGGTTGGATTGATGTGGGGATAGTGAATCATGAAGTGCAATGAATTAGCAAGGAGGAAGTAAGGACAGCTATGAAGAGGATGAAGAATGGAAAGGCTGTTGGTCCGGATGACATATCTGTGGAAGCATGGAGGTGCTTAGGTGAAATGGCAGTGGAGTTTTTAACCAGATTGTTTAATGAAATTTTGGAAAGTGAGAGGATGCCTGAGGAATGGAGAAAAAGTGTTTTGGTACCGATTTTTAAGAATAAGGGTGATGTGCAGAGCTGTAGTAACTACAGAGGGATTAAGCTGATCAGTCACAGCATGAAGTTATGGGAAAGAGTAGCGGAAGCTAGGTTAAGAAGGGATGTGATGATTAGTGATCAGCAGTATGGTTTCATGCTGGGAAAGTGCACTACATGTGATGTTTGCTCCGAGAGTGTTGATGGAGAAGTACAGAGAAGGTCAGAAGGAGTTGCATTGTGTTTTTGTAGACTTAGATAAAGCATATGACAGGGTGCCTAGAGAGGAGTTTTGGTATTGTATGAAGAAGTCGGCAGTGTTAGATAAGTATGTAAGAGTGGTACAGGATATGTACAAGGATAGTGTGACAGTGGTGAGGTCTGTGGTCGGAGTGACAGATGCGTTTAAGGTGGAGGTGGGATTACATCAATGATCAGCGCTGAGCCCTTTCTTATTTGCAATGGTGATGGACAGGTTGACAGACGAGATCAGACAGGAGTCCCCGTGGACTATGATGTTTGCAGATGACATTGTGATCTGTAGTGAAAGTAGGGAACAGTTGGAGGAGACCCTGGAGGGATGGAGATATGCTCTAGAGAGAAGAGGAATGAAGGTCAGTGTGAATGAGAGGGAGGATAGAGGAATGGTGAGGATGCAAGGAGTAGAGGTGGTGAAGGTGGATGAGTTTAAATACTTGGGATCAATAGTTCAGAGTAATGGTGAGTATGGAAGACAGGTGAAGGGTTGGGAGGGTGGCCTAATGGTCAAGATGTTTGCCTTACAAACAGAAATGGCTTGCAAGGACAGTTAGCTTAGTACTAATCTATGAACCTATGAACCTATAAGAAGACAGTACAGGCAGGATGGAGTGGGTGGAGAAGAGTGTCAGGAGTGATTTGTGACACACGAGTACCAGTAAGAGTGAAAGGGAAGGTCTACAAGAGGGCAGTGAGACCCAGCTATGTTATATGGGTTGGAGACAGTGGCATTGACAAAAAGGCAGGAGTTAGAGCTGGATGTGGCAGAGTTAAAGATGTTAAGATTTGCACTGGGTGTGACGAGGGTGGACAGGATTAGGAATAAGTATATTAGAGGGTTAGCCCAGGTTGGAAGGTTTGGAGACAAAGCCAGAGAGGCAAGATTACGTTGGTTTGGACATGTGCTGAGGAGGGATGCTGAGTATATTGGGAAAAAGATGCTAAGGATGCAGCTACCAGGTAACAGGAAAAGAGGAAGGCCTAAGATAAGGTTTATAGATGTGTTGAGAGAGGACATGCAGGTGGTTGATGTGACAGAGCAAGATGCAGAGGACAGGAAGAAATGGAAACAGATGATCCGCTGTGGCAACCCCTAACGGGAACAGCTGAAAGAAGAAGATGATGACAGTAATAATTGGACATCCTTTAAATGGCCTTTGTGTAGCTGATAAATATTAGCTGGTGGTGGCAGTGATTACTACTGCACAGTTTGGGTATAGGGGCACAGCTGGAGAGTCTGTGTTAGCCTTTCCCAGGAGTGTATGTGAAGTTGTACAAATACTTATCTCAAAGTATGTGGGTGTGTCAGTTACTTGGGCAGGGGCACAAAGCACTGGTTGGACAGAGAGGGTACTGGAGGTTAGCTTGCCAGCTAGGCTGAGATCTGGACCCTATAACTATGCCAGTGGGGAGTCTTACTGGGGAGCAAGGGAGCGACCAGCCCCAGACTGACTGTGACCTCTGTGTGCACTTAAGGGAAATTGTACTTTACTGTGTGTATTAGTTATCCTTTCCTCTCCTAGGAGATGACCTCCCTGGTGTTAGTGGTGAGGATTGAGGCTCCTTGACTGCTGGACTAGGGCATGGTCATCACAGTTACTCACTTTCATTTTCCCTAAACGGATCTTCCAGATTCTGGATCCACTAAGCTCTGTAATGCAATCATTATACTATGTGGCTTTTCTTTGTATTAATGTATGACACTGGAGCTTTTATCCATGAACCTGTGATGAAATAGATTTTTTGCACAGTTGAACTTTCCCAGTCAACAACTGGAAATAAAGCAAGACTGTGTTGTCTGTGCCACAGTCAGGGCATTATCTTTCTGCAGCTGCCAGAATTCAATAGCAGAGTTGCAGAATACAGCTTGTTTATGGCTGGTTTCCTTCAGAACCTGTGCTACACTGAATTCATCCTAAGACAGCACACTTCATATCTGTCTTCCACTGACAAAAAGAGGATGTTATGCCCTTTACAACAAGCAAGAATGACTAAGTTAACTTTATTAAACAATGACTGATATATGTTTGATGACTGACAGGCTAACAGATTTTTTGCAGTGTAGGTACAGCAATGATTATAGTATTTAGTTAATGAGCTCAGTGCATGCAGGATTCCAAAGGTTCACATCAGGAATTCCCAACTACTTTTACAGTTAAAGCTAACCTCAGTGTTCTTTAGTGATCCTCTGTACTTTTCTACAGGTGTGCATCATGTGAAGGTGAGTATATGTGGTTTTCTGTCTCATTAAGTTTAAAATCAATAAAAATACACACATATTTTCTATCCACTAAAATATTTGTCAAACAGATGAACTGACAGAAATATTTATGTGGTATTAAAAGAATACACATATGTGCTACTTCATTCTTACATGGAAGGGGTTTTCCATAAAGCATGCAAACAGTTTCTCAATCAATATGTGTAACCATAGTTACCTCATGACAGAGCCACAGTGTGCTTCCAGGATCTGCTACACCGTTCCAAGCTTGTGTACACAGTGCGAATTGCTAACTAATGAGCAGAAATTGTGCTTCATGTAAAATAAGGCCAGTTTGCATGAAATGCTTCAGCAGCATGCATTACATGTATGGAAAAAACATACAGGAAGATTGATCACTTAAATTCAGTGCCCCCAGCCTATCCAATCATCATGCTTTTGCTCCAGAATGGGGGCAGAAAGTTACTTGAATTTATCAAAACGTCACCTCCTCATTGTTATGTTATGGACAACAAAGACTTGTTTCAATTTGAAAAGAACTATTATAGTTTCATGAGGCATCATGTTAAATAAAACCCCAAGCCTGCAACATAGTAGTGAACAAAGCAAGTTGCATGCTTCATGGATTTATTTATTAATTTTACCAATATTATTAGAATTGTCGTACATACTCTGGATACCCTAAAGACATCAAAATCCCATACGAGTTATCTACTATTGTAATTACGTACAGTATTTCACTACTCATGAAGCCTCCTCAAACATCATTCAGATAGTGGTGTCGAATCTACAAACTTCCAAGTTACAAAGAGCAGAGTTGTACTAGTAGACTGCAAAGGACTGAATTTTACCTGCAGGTCTTTAATAACTTAAGCAACAGGGCTGCCAAGCTCAATGGAATGACTTAGCAGTTTAGTTCATGATCAAACATTAGTATATGACGAGAGATGTGTGCCCTTGCACAATGGCAGTATGTTACATTGGAAACTTGGCTGGAGAAAGTACGGTGATGCTAGAAACTTAACGCAAATGTAGATGTTCAAGTATATTCACTTTTTACATATCTTGGGTGCAGGTATCCCGACTGGCCATCCAAACATCAAGAGCTTTACCCTCCTCCAATGTTTGGCTGACGTCTTCTCATCATGATGCAAGGATAACAGTTGCATCAGCAAATGCCATCTTCTGATCTTTCTTGCCACAGCCCACAAGCTAAACAGAAGGCAACTGTGCCAAAGCACTGATGGACCAGATGGAACAGTCCAGTAAGTGCTCCTGATCTCCTGAGGTCCCCAATCATATTCATAAGGGAGTAAGAAAAGACAAAAGAGAGAGGGTAAGCCTTGTAAGGAAAGTGCAAAGGGAAGAAAGCGTTACTCCAACCGAATCCTGCCCAGACCCTGACAACTGCTCCTAAGTGGCAATGTTTTAGAAAAGATGTGGACAGAGAAAGTACAGTTGTGTGAAATCTTACCATAACATTAGGTCTCCTTTTCGGGTCCAAGAAGATCCTCCAGGTTATAGGAACAGAGGAACACTAGGGGATACACAGGAGAAGCCCCTTATGGCTTAGTTCAGCACGAGAGCTGGCAAAAAAATGAGGAAAGAGAAAAAAGGGGAAGGGGAAATACTAGAACTGCTTAGTGGATATGAGCATCAAGAGCAAGATGATGTCCCTCCCCCATTATTGTCTGCCACCCAAGGGCTTGATATTCAGTTATATGTGGTCTTTATTAGTAGCACTGAAATGGCTCCTGATTTCTATGATTGTTTTGCGGGGCAAGATTTGATGGCTAGGGACACTGAGTGCAATATTAACAGGGCTGGGATGGATTATATTTATGAGGTGCAATATTAACATGGCGTCCTCTCCTGCCCAGTTGGTGAATCTGGGAATTCTGAGGCAATGTTACAATTGCCTCATGTACACGGACAACCCTCTCCTCCTCCCACATAACACTAACACTTGCGAGAGATGCAGCTATTTAGCCAAACTGGAGGCTGAGCTCTCTCAACTCAGGACTGGCAAGACCAGGCAGGAGGAGAAGGCAACTACACACACCACAATACAAGTCTCACATAACTCAACCACACCACTGAATCAAACACATAAACACACTAAGACATACTCGGAGGCTCTGAGTAAAAATTTACCTAAACAGCAAAGGCCTCCAAAGCAGACACCCAAGCAACTGCAAACTCAAGACACCACACAAACAACACATAAAAAACAAAATCAGTGTGCAAAGCAGTCACTGCCCTTAAGGCCAAATACAACACCAAACATACTTGTCATAGGTGACTCCATAGTCAGACACACTGACGTCCCACTCACCAGGCTGAACAAGGAGAAGGTTACGGTAAGCTGCCTATCGGGCGCTAGAATCCGCCACATAACACAAGCACTCAGGTCACTCCACGGCAAGTACAAGTATGACACAGTCATTGACCATGCTGATGTGAACGACCTGAGACGTACCTCCCTGGACTACATGAAAAGAGACATAGAGGAGCTCTCTGATTATGTAGCCCAGGCAGGTATGACCCTGACCCTGAGCAGTATCCTTCCTTCACCAAGAATGATGCCACAATATAGTGACAAGATGATCAGCTTTAACAATTGGCTTAATTTCTGGTGTCATTCGAAGGGGATCCAGTGCCTGTCTGCCTGGGATGACATGCTCGACAAGCCACGCTGCTTCACAAGGGACGGCTTGCACCTGTCACCCCTGGGATTCCGGATATTGGCTAAGGCTCTTGCCACCCCCATAGTGCCTTTTTTAGGCAAGGCTCAAATTCTAAACCTACCACCCTGGAAAACAAAAACGGGAAGAAACTAAGGGTAATGCTGCTCAATGCCAGAAGTCTAAATCTCAAAATGCATGCACTCGAGGCCCTTCTCAGTATGGAGAACATCGATGTCTGTGCTGTGACTGAAACCTGGTTCAAGGCTCCTGAGAGCACCCCGGCACTATCAGGTTTTACCTCATATCATGCATTCCAGACCCAAAACCCGGACCATACCACAAAAGGAGGGGGTGTATCCATATTCATCAAGGATACCCACACCTCCAGGTTGGTGGCTACGCACGAAGCATCGGAAACCATCCAGGTGCAATTAACCATAGGCAAAACTGCTCTACAATTTGTAGCATGCTACAGGCCACCCTCTCAAACTCAGGAAACCCACACAGCCTTCCTGAAGACATTGGAGGGTATAAATGTATCACCAAACACCATCATATTGGGTGACTTCAACTACCCGAATATAGACTGGGAACATTACTCAAGCCCCAACTTTCTAGCCCAAAGGTTCCTGGAGTTCATAAATTCAAATGCCATGGAACAACTAGTCACCGTCCCCACAAGAGGAGAAAATATACTAGATCTCATCATCACAAACATGGGGACAAAATGCTCCACACGAAGTATATCCCTCTTTGGTGAGATCAGATCATAAACTAATCTCACTAGAAATCCACATCCCGCCCCACCCCAAACAAAAAAGACCACACTGAAGAACTTCTCTAAAGCAAGCTTCACACTACTCAAGACAGGTGTGGTATCCTTCAAGGCCCTACGAGCCAATGGAAACCACACCCCAAGCTGCGGAAGCCCTTACAAATGCCTTCTATGAACACCTTCAGGACTGCATGGATCAGGCAATCCCAAATAAAACCAAGACTCTTTCCACCAAGGGCAAGTGTCCAGTCTGGTGGACCCCAGCCATAAACAAACTTTACAATAAGAGGAGAAAGCTATTACATGATAGAGCAAAATCCCAAAAAGGGAAGGCATCTTTGATCAGTACTAGCAAGAAACTACGATCCCTCATAAAATCATCCAAGGCCAACTTTGAGAAAAAAATTGCCATAGATTCAAAAGACAATCATAAGGCCTTCTTCAGCTATGTCAGAAACCTGGGTGGAAACTCCCAGATATGCTCAGAATTAGTCCAAAATGATACAAAAATCACTGAACCCACAGACATTGCCAACATACTGGCAGACAGGTTCAGCGCAAACTTCACTCCCTCTCCCCCCCCCAAAAGGAGAGATAACTATCCCAACAGAGTGTAGCCTCCCAGACATCTCAAATGCGCAGGTGAAAGCTGCTCTCTCTAAAGCTAAAACACAGCATCAATGGGACCGGATGGTGTCCCCGGCTGTGTGCTACATGAACTCAATGAAGAACTAAACCCACACATAAGGCAGCTGTTTAATCTTAGCCTTACCACAGGATATGTGCCCAAGGAGTGGCGTACGGCAACTGTGGTCCCACTCCACAAAGGCAGTGCCTCTACGGACCCTGGTAATTACCGCCCCATAAGCTTAACAAGCCTGGTCTGCAAAGCTATGGAGAGGATCATAATGGAACTCATAAACAAGGACATAGGGGACTTGCAGACCTTGGACCCAACCCAGTTTGGCTTTGTCAAGGGCAGATCTTGCCTTTTGAACTTGGTCGACTTCTTCGAAACAGTTACCAAGGCCATTGATGAGGGAAAGGCAGTCCATAAAGCCTACCTTGACCTTGCAAAAGCTTTCGATACAATACCCCACTCGGGTATCATAGAGAAACTTACCAGCTTAAATGTAAACCCATATGTCACAAGATGGGTTGCAAACTGGCTAAAGGACAGAACCCACAGGGTTAGAGTTGCTGGAGCCATGTCAGACTCCAAGCCGGTTACAAGTGGTGTCCCACAGGGCTCAGTCCTTGGCCCCCTATTGTTCGGCATCTACTTCTCAGACGTACAGGCAAACATAGGAGAACTATGGCTGACAAAGTTTGCGGATGACTGCAAACTGGGTGCCATAGTGGATAGTACATCGGACACAGACATCCTTCAGAGGGGTCTCACGGAAACTGATAGCTGGTGCCAGAGCCATGGCCTGAAGTTAAACGCAAAAAAGTGTATAGTCATACCCTTCGAGAAAAACAAGGTAACCCCAAGCTACCATATAGGTGGCAACCCACTAAGCACAGAAGAGGTTATCAGGGACCTGGGTACCCAGGTTGACAGTGGCCTCTCGTTTGACACTCACGTTGCTAAAGTGGTTGAAAGACCTTCTACATTGCCCATCTGATCATGAAGGGATTCACATCCAGATCAAGTGAGGTCATTGTTCCCCTGTACTCTTCACTTATCAGACCAATGATCGAGTACAATGCCCCATTCAGGATGTATCTCACCCGACACCTGCAGCAATTGGAGAGACCCCAAAGTTCCTCACCAAAAGGATAAAGGGACTCCAATACCTGTCATATACTGCCAGACTGAAGAAACTCCAACTCTATTCAGCTGCATACCGTCTGCTCAGAGGTGACCTGTGCCTGACATACAAGGCCATGACCAACCCGGAATTAATGGACATGCTCCACCTCAAAAAATCCAAATCCACCAGAACCACTAGAGCAAGTGACTTAAACCTTAGCACGGATATAAATAGGACGTGCTGGAGGGATAGATTTATCACCCAGAGACTCCCCATGCTATGGAATAAAATCCCGGTCCATGTGAGGCAGAGCACCTCACTGGCTCTGTTCAAGAGAAATCTTGACCGGTGGATGGGAGATCGTAGGTTTACCCCGGGAATCATCTCTGTGTCACTGCTGGACAGAGGCACAACAAACTAATGGGCACATTATTTCTAACCTAAGGGGTGGCGTAAGCCTCATAACTTTGGGCTAGGCTTATAAATGCCTTAGGGCAGATAGCCTAGTATAAACCTATGAACCTATGGATGGCTTTAAGATTTATAGTCACAGGCACATAACTATTACTGATGAGATGGTCATTATTTTTAAAAGAGGTTTTACTTTTGTCCCGACTAAAGGTTTTACCTTAATGGAATTTAAATTATTTTTCAGGAAAATTAACTGTTCTCTTTTCATGGGTCAGGGGGTTGATAACTACAACAAATTAAGTAGAAGGAATGCATTTAACTCCCCACTGCATCCTACATTACTGATGTTTGAAAAAATGTGTGAATTTGATATTAGAAATTTGGACCACAACAGACTACAGGTGGTACCTCACAATTCAACCGTAATCTGTTCCGGAATGGCTGTTAAATTGCGAGACACCATTTCCCATACAAATTTATGGAAAATGGTTTAATTCATTCCCGGCTCAAATGGAATGAAAAAAATACATTAAAAAAAAATTTAAAAAAAATGTAGCTCACCATGATTTAAAGGGTAGAACATCTCTTAAATGGAGAACAGTATATGCAGGAGGGATTGAGGGCTATTGTACATTCCTAAAACTATGGCTCACATGTCGCATACAAATTTATTTGATGTTAAATCCATCTAAGAAAGCAGGCTAACATGTTTCCTGTCCAGCTAAAATGCATGCTCATTACATCATTGCGTGCTACCAGTTATGAAATGAATATCTGTTGCCTCTCATTATGATTAATGTTATATTTAGTTCACTTTAATGTGATATAAAGTATAACGTAAAACATCTTACAACAGTTTCCTATCCACACCCCCAAAAGAAATAACACACAATACAGTGTATACGGGTGTGTTTTTTCAATCCCTCTCCAGGACTTTTCTCAGTGGCTCCCCTACTTGGTTCAGTCATTCAAGTGAGTTGGGATCATACACTTGCGCCCATTCTCTCTGCCCAGCCCCACCAGTGTTGATGCCAAAAACTGAACTTGAGTCACCATATTTACATTGTTTACACAGTCCACTTAGTCTTTAGGTGCTGGAAGGGGAATCTTCTTCACCCTCTCCTGCCTGTTCTCTGTTTTTTGGCAGGTGTAGGTGAAAAAAAAATTGTCCGGGATGACTTGTCTCTCCCTCTTTTTCAGGATGTTCTTGAAGTGGTGCATGACTGTGTTGTTAAACAAGTCCGTCACATCCTGCTGATATCACCTGTGTTGGGGTGCCACTCCAAGACTGTAGCCTGCACCTTCTCCCAGTTGGATAAAAGTTCTTTAATGCAAGCTGCTGGCATAGGTACTTTACCCTGGTGTCCTCATCTTCAGAAGAAATTTCCCTTTCTTTTTTTTGAAATGCTCATTGCCAAGTGCTGCAAGTTCCTTCATTGTGAGCTCATCGTCATGATATTGTAGCAGTTCCTCCACATCCACCTCATCCACTTCCCCTATGTCCAGGTGCTGTGCTGCAGAAAAGATGTCTTGCAACACTTCAGCTGCTTCGTCCACAACTTCACCCTGGGAAAAGGAAGGAAGCAGTTTCCTCCAGGCTGCATGAAGGGCTTTCTGCAACACTCCATCCCAGGCACTTTCGATGAATGATATGGCATGAAGAATGTTGAACTCAGTGTTCCAGAATGCCTTTAGTGTTTTATGTGAAGACTGGGTCACATTGAAGAGCCTTGAGAAGAGTGCTTTTGTGTAGAGCTTCTTGAAGCAAGCATTGACTTGTTGATCCATAGCTTGAATGAGAGAAGTTGTGTTGGGAGGCAGGAAATGAACCTTGATGAAATCATAGTCTATCTGAAGAACTTCCTCTAGCTCTCATGGGTGGGCAGAGGCCTTGACCAGGAGCAGAAGAGCTTTCATTGGCAAATTGTTCTCTGTCAGGTACTTCTCGAGACTTGGAGCAAACTCCTCGAAAATCCAGTCCTTGAAAACTGAGTGGTCTACTCAGGCTTTGCTGTTTGATTTCCACATTACAGGTAGTTTTGATTTTATAATCTTTTTCCAAAGCATATTGGGTTTTCTGAGTGATACACCAGCAGAGCCTTAAGCTTGAAGTCTTCACTGGCATTTGCTGCCAGGAGGAGTGTGAGCCTATCTTTCATGGGCTTTTGACATTGAATTATGGCTTCTTCTTGGGTTATATAAGACCTACTTGGCAATCTCTTCCAGAAAAGTCCCATTTCATCGCAATTAAAAATCTGTTCTGGCAGATAGCTTTGTCTCTCTATCAATTCTTCAAATTCCTTGAATCCTTCCCTCTCTATCAATTCTTCAAATTCCTTGACAAATTTCTGTGCACCTTTTTTGTCAGCACAAGCTGCCTCTCCTTGTCTCAGAACACTGTGGATGCCACTTCTTTTTTAATCTATGAAACCATCCCCTACTTGCTTTAAATTCCTCTGTTTGCTGTGAGCTACTTCAGTGAGGAGTTTAGCTTTCTCACAGATCACGGTCTGAGTTATTGGATCTCTCTTCTACTGCCTCTCCTGGATTCAAACAAGAAGCATCTTCTCCATATCTTGATGAATTTTTTTCTGTGTTTGTCCAAAACATTTGTTGCTCCTTTTGACACCTTAGCACGCATGATGCTGTCTCTTATTTTTCAAAATGCTGAGACAGTAGACCTAGGCATACCATACTGTTCTGTTATTCGTCCTATTTTATCGCCTCTTTCAATTTTACCTATTATTTCTTTCCCCTTCTCAATACTTAGCCACTTATTTTTCCTGCCAGTATCACTCTTCTTTGGCCCCATTTCTTCACGTATTTGCAGCAGTTAAAAGAAACAACTGCTCTACCTAAACACAACAACAGGAAACAATTAACCTTTCCGGGCTGAATTGCGGGATGCCCAGGCGGCAAAAGCTCGGCTGAATTGTGAAACTGTTGAGTTGCGAGGTGATTGAATTGTGAGGTACTACCTCTGCACAATAATAAACAGTGCTTTAATTTAAGTAAGAAGGAATATACTTTACTGAGTCAATTGTCTTATGATCCAAGTATTTGTATAATGAAACCGGACAAAGAAGAAGGGGTAGTGATTATGGATACAACCCTTTATATAGAGAAGATGAACCAATACCTACATGGCAATTAATTTTTTGAAGAATCAACTTTGAATAAGATTAACATAGCCTACCATAAAATTGATCTATGGTTAAACAATAAAATTGATCTATGGTTAAACGATGTGATTCTAGAGAATTGTTCTGATAAAAATCTTTTTAAATATATGAAAGTAGAGCATCAAGTGGTGCCATCAATTTCTGGCATCCCAAGAACAATAAAGATCTGAAGAACCCACAGCTTAGACCTAAAGTGGTTAATGGTAGACGAAAGGCAGAACCTCTGGCCAAAAGTGTTGACTTTAGGTTAAAGGAATTTTGTCGAGAATATAGGTCACATTTTAAGGGATTCATGGGATTATCTTAGGAAAATTGCTGAACTAAATTTGTTAATGATGGCTTATTTTTCACTTATGATGTTAAGGATCTGATCTTGATCATAACCCATGATATTGGACTTTTGTGGTTTAAGAAAGCCCTGACCATAGGTAAAAATATGGACCATTACGGAAGTTGTTTTGGACAACAATTATGTATTTTTTGACCATGAGTATTTTAAACAAACTAGAGGTGTAGTCATCAGTGCTGCTTCATCGCCAGTTTTTGCGAACATAGTTCTTTGGTTTTCGGAGCAACAACATATTATGGGATCTCGATACTGGAAATATATGCTACTGTACTTGAGATTTTTAGATATCCTGATCCTTTGGATGAGAGTTGTGGATTTATTTACTGAATTTATACATTATATTAACATGAGTATGTCACTTACTTTTACACATCATATTCAATCATATGGATTCCGATTCGACAGATTATTTAGATATAACCATTTATAGAAAGTATGTGAATTCTTTTTTTGTATCTACAATATTTTGTAAACCAAGTTTTTCCAATTCTTACTTGCATTTTTCCAGCCACCACCATTTCTGGAAGAAAAAGAATTTGGTAAAGGGGCAATTTGTTAGACTCTTGAGACTTGTTTAAGAGGATGACAATTTTGAAAAGGAATGTACTAAGCTTATGAATATGTTCCTAGAAAGGGGATACCTCCAGTAAGTTAACTGATGGTATGATGAGTATTATCAAGGAGGGTAGGAAAGATAAATATCTACCTATACCGTGGGAGGCCACTGTTTTTGATACGGTAACTAGGAACACTAAAAAGCAATTTGAAAAAACGCTACGATTTTACCCTTTTGTATTCAAAGAACTTGAGGGGGGGGTGTGTTATGCGAGTTGCGTACTCCAAAGTTTGTATATAAAAGGGGTATGAATATAAAAAATATGACTGAAAGACCAGTTAAGCAGGGATCACATTACGGTATGGTGAAATGTGATGCATGCTCCCAGTGCCTTTTCATGTACGACATTTCCAACATAACTATTAAAACCTTCCCAATACACATTCAAAACAATTGCAAATGTAATTGTAAAACTATAGGGGTAGATTGCATCGCTATATGTATTTCCTGTGATGGTTTTTATATCGGAAAGACAGAAAGGCAAGTGAAACAAACAAAGTCTCTTATATAGCCATTCTGACTGATTTGATTGCCCTTGGTTTGGGTAGTTACCAGAATTCGTCTTGGAACCCCTTGCCATTTCTTCCTAAATGACCCTTTACCTACGCTTTGATGAGACTGTTTATACTGTTTGTTACTAAAAGTGGATGAGGGGGTTAATAAATCCCTAGGAAAACTTGGAACATGGACGGCTGAACATTTTTAGATTCCCTGGATCAGCTTGCCCCTTTCAACACACTTTTTTGATCAAATTTGCAGCAGAGGAGCCAAAAACTAAATCTCTACCCAAAGAAGAATTTAAAATCTCATTTTAACATCATCTGGGAGATTCTAAGAATGCAGCCATGCAAACCTCCTCAAAACAGTACAGTGACCATAACCCCAAAAGAAGTATCATGAGAGTCATACACACACTGTAAACAATGAATAGTGACGTGAACAACAGAATAAATTAATCATTTAAAGTAGATTTTCTCCTCACAAAAAGAAACTGCAGATAAAACACTTCTCATACTTTCACACTTAATCAGAATAAACTTCAATACATGAGCCCGATGATTCAGAATTCTGAAAATCTAAGTTGCAGAAGTATACACTTTTTTCCCCAATACCCATCAGTAATCTTCTCATCTATATAAGACAGGGTAGGACTGGAATTAGCCAAGTTTTTAGCAACAGAAGGATTGACTAAAGCTATAACTGTTGGATCGGCTTTGAGAACAGTGTATAAATAACTTAAAAGACTTTATTACATCCTGTCAGGAAATTGCAGGCAGTAACACACAAATCCTCAAGAACTGACAGAACTGGAGGAATGGATGCAGGTTCTTGAAATTCCTTCTGTAACAATCTCATAGTATTTTCTGAGGGAATGAGAAACCCAAGTGTTCTCCCACTGAAAACACTGGCACGTTGTAGAAACAGTCTCAGAGAAAGAGATCCCCCCCCCAAAGGAAGAGTTACAAACTAAACTGTCCACTGATTCTGAATCAGAAATCTGAGGAGAAAACCTTGCACCTTTCCCTTCATTCTCCTGTCGGATTTAGAATCTTGAATCTTTTCAGGAAAAGAGGTATTCTTCTTTCTTTTACCAGAGTCAACTTAACAAGCATGATCACTAGCTAGAATAAACCCTTGAGCCACAACCAGTAAACAATTTTGGTCTAAGGAAATCTGAGGAGAAACCGATACATCTTTAGTTTTCAGTTTCTTTTTGACAGGAACAATGGGACCCGGCAGTGGTATTAACAGCAACAGCAGCTTTCCCATGGATGGGTACAACTTTCTTGGCAAAACAAGGAAGTCTTCCCTGTTCTGTCTCCCAAGTACAACAAGAATGGCTCTCCCTTGACCAAGTGAGGGGACCCCAATAGCCACAGGGGACATGGCTAACCCCATTGTCCATAGTAGCTGTAGGTGCTACACCAGAGGGATCTGAGGTAAAATATGAGTGGTGGTCTGAGGTACAAGCAATGGCCAGAGCAGAGTCATCCATCTATGGCTGACGCAAATTGTTAGCCTGTTATGATAGCAAAGGCTGTATGCTTAATTTTTTTCTTTTTGTGGCTGGAAGAAGGATCAACCTCGGGACCAACAGATTCTTCCATGGTCAAGCCACATATGGTGCCACTTTCCTGATGAAAACAAACAGTAACCAAAAGTCTTTAAAAGTCACTTTTTCACAGAGAAGCACAGTAAAATGTACTTTAAACACTTTGCCAGCCCCACAAAGTAAAATAAGCATGTTTTTTACACAGAAAATAATGGTTTTCAGTTGCTTTAAAAGACAATAGGAAAAAAGAGCACTCCCATTTAAAAGTATGGGAAAATCTTGTAACAGTCCATTAGAACACAAACTCCTAGCTTTAAAATAACTTTCCTGAGAAAGGAAATTATTGATAATAAACAAAAATTATTAAATGGATGTATTTTTCCCCAAAGGGAACTTATCTGCCCAGCAAAGGAATTGCACAAGTTGACCATTGATCCTCAAAATTCTCAGAAGAATGTAGGCATCGGCAGCAGCAAAGCTCTGGAGGGCCTGGGGCCCAAACTTGTCTTTTAGTCACTTCAGCTTGGGCTGCCAGACAGTTTGGGATGTGGAAGGTGCCCTGAAGCTATGGAAGCTATCTTTGGCAAGGTATAACCCACGTAGCTCAGGCTACTTCAGCAGTGATCAATATAATGGAAATTGATAAATCCAAACCAGGACTGGCGCCTTTAATGCTCATGGAAAAGGACAGCGACTAATGAAATGGTGGTGACTAGGCTATGAATGACTCCCTCAATTAACAGCCTAGAAATAACCTATTAACTTACTCATGAATCTAAGAAGAAATACTAACTGTAAAATTATGAACAGCAAAACACAGAAAAACATCTTCTGATTTCTAAAATTTGGTGCTTTGAATGTCAAGCAATGTAAATACATCATAAAAACCTCACACTTCATAATTCGGCAGACAAGTATTCTTATACCTATGAGTCACATTTTCTAACAATCAGCACATCAAACTTTTAATATGTTGAGTTCTCACATACTTTCTGAAATTAATGTAATCTAATTTGTTAAACAGGTTAAGGAACTGCTTCTCTGTAGATTCTTAACAAGTGATCTAGATGAGCAGGTCCACACTCCTTTACAGCAAGATTAATGCTGACAGCCTAGAAACTTCCAATGCTATTAACCCATTTACCCATGATGTACAGGCAGTATCCTCCCCCTCCAGATCTCTAGTGTGCTGTAAAAAGTGAATAAATTAACAAACCTGTAAACCAACTCAGAAAACAGGAAAAGGAGGTGGGAATGTTGGTGAGGATGGACCTCCTCATCCTGACGGATTGTTATAAGTAACTAGTTTATAGCTGGTATGAGGAAGTCCATCTTCAGCAATGAGAGGACAGACTCCGAAGTTAATCCACTGGGATGGTACTCTTCATAGGAATGCATTCCTAATTACTATGGCCCAAATGGAAGACCTAGACCTGGATACCACATTCAGTTTATAGCGTCTAACAAAAATTCACCGAAAACCAAGTAGTTGCTGCACAAAGATCACCCAAGGGTGCATTACAAAAAAAAGCATCTTAAAGTAGTCACGACTCAAGTAGAAAGTGCTCTTGGAAGTGAGGGTAGAGACTTCTATTTTTCATAGGAAAATGTGATGTAATCAGTCAGCCATTTATACAATGTCACTTTGGAGACTTTTCTTCCTAGCATTTTATTAGAAAAATAAATCAAAACTGAGAAAATATTCGGATAGATTTAATTCTGTCTATAAAGTATACAAGTTGGTTATGTACATCTACACAATGCACAACATATTTGCTTGTGGTAGAGTAATTATGAAAGAAGACCGATAACAGACAGACTTTGCTGGGGTCAGTCTCAGTAACTACCTTAAGCATAAAGGGAGGGAGGATTTGTATGCATGCATACTCTGTTTTTAGGACAGGTAAGGAGGACATACAGATAAAGTTGCAACTCGGGAATCCTTTAAGCTGATGTGATAGCTACAAGGAGTTGCATTTTCCACGACAGTTAAAGTAGCAGAAGATGACGGCTCAAAAAGGGGGAGAATGAGTTTCTCCAGTACAAAGCTGAGATTCCATGCAGGAATTGGAGCTTTAATGTGTGGTCTCTTGAGAGAGAGGCTCCCTTTATAAAGGCTTTGCTGACCTTTAAAGAAAATAAGGATGATGGAATTGCCGATTGTTGCTGAAGACAGATGGTAAATGAATCTTAAAGGATCAGTAACTAAGTCCCAGGATTTCTGCAAGAAATTCCAAAATGGATGATATGGCAACTGTGAAAAAGTCCAGACCTTTTCATGGAACCCACATAGAAAAAAGGATCCAATTAGTATTGTACGTCCTCCTAGTATTATGTTGCTGGGAAGCGTTAAATGGTCTGTATTACCCTGGATGGAAAGGAAGAATTACTGGCCATCAATGGAACTGAAGAAACAATGTGGCAAGGAGTGGGAATCTAGATGGGAGTTGCTAGAGGAATGAGCCAGTAGGGTCCAAAAGACCATAGGTGTAGACATTTCTCAAAAAGATGAAGCAAGTGTAAGGGAAATGAAATGTTGGACTAGTCTTATTTGGTCTTCTGGATAAACCCTGCCATTACAGGAAATAAAGTATACAGGAGTCTAGGATGTGCATTTCTGGATGACATCCTAGGGGCACTCCTCTAGTAGACAGATGTGAGAAGTGAAGCTACTGCTCTTGGCATTGGTTGGGGTGACAAAGATGTTGTAGCAAAGGCTTCATTAGTAACAAAAGAGATTCTATGGTAATGAGGTATTAAGGGACAACTTCTGTGGCACCATCAAATAATGGATAAGTCTGTCTGCTAGTGAGTTGCCTCCTCCTGGAATACAGTCTGCTACCAGATGGGAATTGAATGATAGAGCCCATTCTCAGACCCCAACTATTCAATGCAAACAATAAAAGTGGGTCCCCTTGCTTGTTGATGTATGAAGCCAATGTCCTATACAACTGAATGGCTATGACATCTTGGGGCAAAAAGCCTTGGAAAGCTTGAAAGGTGACTAAGACTACTCTCATCTACAGACTGCAGAGGTGTAGACTGGCTCTATGTGAGTTAGCTGATGTCTTGGACAACCTGCTCTCGACAATCTTCCTCTGACAACAAGACAAAAGTACCCATAGTGCATAACACATCTGCCATTGCAGGTGAGACTGGTACACTCTGTAGATCTTGACTTGCTGGGACACTGGGTTTGAAATCTGTGACTAATGTTTTTGTAATGTCCATGAATAGTCCACATAATAGTTGGCAAATGATACATCAATATTGCCAAATCTACGAACGCTCAAGGTTAGGATAAGCCAAGATAGGCTAAGTAAAACAAACTGCTACAAAGGTTGGATTCTACCAGATGGCAAATATGTTCTGCATGTAACTGTGCCAGTCTGTAGCCTATAAATTTTAGAAGCTCAGATGCTCTGCCTAAAACTTTCAAGTGTTCACTATGATCAACGAGGACTGAAACAGACATATAAGGGACTCCAGATCACAAATTATATTGTTCAGGGAGGAAGCAGCCAGGAGCAGGTCATCCAATTATGTGAAAACATTTGCCTCTTGCAGCTTCGGGTTCACTGCAACTGCAAACATACACTTGGTGAACACCATGGTGGTTGTGCTCCTGAAATGAGGAAGACTTACTCCTAACCTGGAAGTAAAGACATTTCTTGGACTTCTTGTCTATATTTATGTGGAGGTACATATCTTGGAGGTCCCAAGAGCACATGTGGTCTCTTTCTGACTGACAAGAATGGAAAGATGGACTAAACTGTGACTACCTAAAATGTTTGCTTGAGAAGATTTTAAGCTAAGTCTAAGTCTAAGATGTTCCTGAGGTCCTCTGCTTTGTCCGATACTAAAAAGAACCTGCAGTAATTCCATCATCCTTTCTGGTTTGATGTAATAATAAAATCTGAGTACAGGTATGGCTCTGTGACAAAGGGGATGGATTCCTATGTCCCAGGTGACTAGTTTTCAACTAGTAGCCCCAGCACTGCAGCAGTCAGGCAAGGAGAAGGGAGAAGAGAACATGCACAGACCACTCAACTGTCCCGGGGACAAGGGTTATACACACTTAGGGGCAATTGAGAAGCTCATCAATTATGTCACAGGGGAAGGCATGACAATACCTGGAGAAACATCTCTTGCGAAATTGAGTGGAACATCCTTTCCTGCCATCCCACTGTATGACTCTCCCATATACTTGCTAGGTGTGTGAGATAGGGACAGGGGCAACTTAAAAAGAAGAAATCAACCCCCTTGTGATAGCTGTCTAAATGATGACCCCCTTCCTGACTAACCCTTGCCCTGACGATGGAGAATGACTGGCAGTAGAGAAGACAAATGATCAACAGAGGTAGTAAAAAAAAAAAGTTTTAAGTAGAGCAGGTCTTGCAGATCTTGTTCTTGAACTTTTGGGAGAGCTCTCTGTCAGAAAGTGAAATTAGACTCTGAGATTGTATTTATTTGAGGGAAGACCACCTCTCCAGAACTTGTAAAACCCCTTTAGGTACCACTTCTTTCATTCTACTATTTAGTTAAGGACCTGAAGGGCAAGGCCTTGGTGCTCAGTAAATCAGACAAATCAGTTCTGAGGCTGACATTAAAACTTTTGGTACAATAAGGCCTTTGTCTTAGGCGTACATTTGGCTGAAAAGATCTCCCAAACATATAAAGTTTCAACTTTGTCTTAACAGTTTTGGAACTGTACTTGGAATACAGCACTTACAAACCTGACACTTGTGGGTATTACAATTCTCCCCCAAATATATTAAAGGCTGCTTGTGGTTATTCTGTGGTGGGATTTTATTTCTGCACTTGGAGAATACTGAATCTGTGATGCTGGGCACAAGCAACACACAAAGATTAACAAAGCAGTAATTAAAAAATGTCTTTAATTTATTTGTAACAGTAAAAAAACTTGAAGGTCAGAAAGAAGTAATAAAAGTACTACATTTTTACTTTATTTTTTTATTTTTAACACAAACAAATACAACAGCCTTGGGGTCACCACAGATGCTGTACATTGAAATGAAGCAAAGGAGATCTGTAGACGGACACTGGTGGTGCATCATGGGTAAACGGGAGGGTCTCATTAGTCTGAGAAAAAATTTGGTGCCAACTTGTCAGCCTTAGTCCTGCTGTTAATCATGACAAACCTCTTCATACTAGATCCAAACATCAGAAATGTATCTGAAACCCTAGAGCTGATAAGCAGGAACCTTAACAACTTGGTACCTAAAGCAAGTCCACAATCCAATGGGCCATCCAGTTTTTATTGGATATTTTATGAAAACTATTTGTCACAATTATTAGACTTGTGATGAACAGCTCGCTGACAGCTTGGTCAATGGGCATCTGTATCTTACATCTGCAAAAACTGAGTTTAGTTCAGGCACTGTTTATCTGTGTATGACCTGTAATCTCTACAAGCAACTGACATGTAATTAACAGCCATGCTAGCAGCTGTTAAAATCTCTGTTGTCTCAATCCATTTTTAATGCTTCTATTTTAAAAATGGCTATTAATGGCAGAACTAACTGCTGCCTACTAAAAACGTTGAGATACTAAATCTTGTATAACGAGAGGATATGTCAGGGAGGGAGGTAACAAATTTCATCTTCCATCAGGACAAAAGTCGTCTCATCATAATAGTATACCAGTGACACCCCTCACACAAAAGAGAAGCTAAAGACAGATGCACAGAATATGTTCTCAGTAAGAATGCCGTGTTCCAAAAACATGGTGATTAGGAAATCAGCAATGAGTCATGCCATAGCAACTGGAACGTAGTGTTAAAATTCAGACTCAAGTAAAACAGAAACGCTGACTAGTTCACTGACCACTGCTTAAAATGACTTTCCAAAACTATTTTTCCACATCTAAGAGTGAAATAACTGCTGTGAAACCATATATTACTTATGCAGAACTTATAGGATGATCACATTTAAACACAAATCTGTAGCTTAAAAATGAAAAAAAAAAAGTAATAAGAGCATACAGTTTCTGGTCTGCTAATGTTCTTATTGGTATGGATGCACGAAACCTCCCACAGACCCTTTTCTAAACTGATAGAACGAATTGCATTGTTCTAAATTTGATTTTCTCTCCACTGGCTTCAAAGGAAATTTCCTAACAAATAATTAATATTCACTTGAGCTTTTATTTTACAAGTCCTAACTTTACTAATGTCCAGGCAAGTACACATACAGCATTTTTTGTGTATGCATTTCCAGTAGCTCCTGGGAAATCCCACACTTCTACATTTTCTGCCTCAGCTGCTCATCCATCACTTACAAGTCACCTCCTAAAACAAAAATAATGTTGAGATGACAGACACTGTCTTCGAAACATGATTCAGCAAGTGAGTGGAAAACCTCAAAGCAGAATGTGTGCTGCCCTACTGGGCACATTTACTGGCCATTTATTTTCTAATGGAGACTTGAAACATCTTGTTCACTTTTTCTCAGTGTTAACACCACCCATTTAATGCAACATTTTGAATCGCAGACTCGCCTTTTACACAAACAGTGCAATGCAAATGCCGTTCATAAGACAGTTTTTGCTAAATTTGACAGGAACCTGAGCACTTCTCTCTGTGCAGGACAATATTGCTTCAGTGGAACCTATACACACAACATGCTTAAGGAATGCATTAGGCATGTTAAGAACCACAGTCTACTGGCTTTACAGACACTTTGTTGTGTAATGAAGTTAAATACAAAACAAACTTGTAATATTCCCATTCCATTGTTCCCTGGACTGTCTGATTAAAATAAAGAAAATTAAGGCACTGCAGACAATGATATAACTGAAACAATGCAATGCTATTCAACCAAAGAAAGAGAGATGGTCAATATGGGATTCAAACCCAGGACCTCCAGCATTCCAAGTTGGCATCACTGCGGCTATACTAACAGCAGCTTCTTGCTAGATAGAATCAGAAGTAATAAAGGACCTAACAATGTCTCTCTCCATTTGTGTTTGTATGATGATATTGATAATGGCTCTGCGGTTGAAGAGAATACGGTCTACAGATGTTAAATGCTTGGGGGCACTTATCACACCATCAAAGCAATGGAACAACATTCAAACATTCAGATTTTGTCCATGAACAGGTTGCATTCCAAAATAAAGAAGTTGCCAGAAACTCTACAGGTGTCACCAGTAGATCTAGCACACTTTACAACAATGAATAGTCTTAACGTTTCAACAACACTTCTGCTTGTTTATTTTGCATTATGACATTCATTTCAACATCTTCCATTACCAGTATACTGAACATAAATTTCGTATTCATGCAAAGATATCACCTTTACTCTTTGGTTACACTGAAGTTTCGTCATCTATGATGGCTCGCAGTTCAATAAATGTCCATTATTAATGCCAAGGACCATTTCCACCGTACTTACTGATCAAATTAAATTTTATCACTGGCAAAGGCAAGTGTTCCCATCGTGTCTGTCAGTTATGCTACATTATCTTTAAGGTCCAGCCCACCAAACGAGAGCAGTACAAACTTCCTTTTGCACAAGTAGTCAGCCTACTGTCATTAAAACTGCAAGTAAATAATTAATCTGAACATTTGCCCTCTACATCTAAGCAGTACAGCCCTCAATGGTCTGTATTAAGGTTTGCTACAACATGACTTTCTACAACGCTAAAGATTGTATTTCCGAATGTTACGTGCTGCTTACCCCTCTGGAAGGGAGGTTAGTGCACAAGACTTCTAAATATTAGTGTGGAGATGAGCAAGCCCATACTTAAAAGATTTGGTGTGTAATTATTAGCATTTACCCATTTAATTTCAGTAAGTACAGTAAGTAAGCATTAACAATGGAAATCCTTATTAACTTCATTAAAGGGTAATAAAGGCTTCATGCATTTGACTAATGACTTTAAACACAGTACTTCATTGTTTTCTTAACAGTAGGACCCAAAAGGGGTGTGACATATGACAGCTGAAAGGCTGTAACTATGTTCTTTTAAAAATAACAAAAGACATATGGAATACAAAAGACCAATATTTTCCTTTAGTAATTATTCCATTACTCAAATCAATGCCACATAGTGGCTTTCTAGTGTGAGTGTGTGTGTGTGTATCAGCGGATGACCCATCCATACAGGACTAATCTGTAACCTATACTTTCAAATTACACCAAGGTTGACAAGATAAAAAAAATGGGGCAAAGACTTAAAAAGCATTCTTCTCAGCTGTTATACAACAAAGAACATATTTTTAACAGGGAAAAAAAGTTGTTTGAGTCAACTATTTGCTCTGAACTAAAAAACAGATTTTGCATTCAGTTTTAATGCAGAAAAACAGTTTAAACCAATGTCTACTCAGAAGAAATAATGAATATTAAAAAAAAAAAAAAAAAAAAAAAGCTGTAATATAAAACGAAGGTGATGTTGACAGCAAATCAAAATATTTCAGGCCGTACAAGTTCAGCAAGCAACTTCTTTCTCAAGCTGCATAGAAAAAAGAATTCTGTGACTATCAGCACAAAGACACTGTAAAGTGTACCATGGTGAGTGCAATTTGGTAGTAGATTTCAACCCTGGTCAGGAAGGATAGTACCTGGGCATCATGCAAATGTCTCACCTTGCTTGAGGAAGGAAAACAGACAGCCTAGCAACAGTGCTGCCCATAAAGACATGCATCAGAAAGGATGCACATTAACATGTTAAATGTTTTTTACTGCTGCTATACATAATGAAGTATAGTTTAATAATTAGATAAATGTTTTAATGTGGTTACTAGATAACTAAATAGAAGTTTTAAAACTTTTTAAATACATGTTTATGGAGACATTATGTGTTTTTGAGAGAGTTCTGAAATGTTGCTAGTTGTGCTATAAATGTTTCCGTTAGGGGTGTTTAGATACTTAGTAGTGCTATTCAGGATCCAATGTCATTTTTTTGACGTTTTTTGATTGGATGTTTTAAACTTTTTAAATGCGGGTTTTATCCCATTATGTTTGGTCTGATGAAGCTATTTAGTGAAAGCACTTACCGTTCACATTAAACTAGTTTTTGTTTATATCGCTTGGTTCGTGATTTTTCAGTTTGCCACATAAGTTGTTGGGCTGTGTGTTTGGACAAACAAACATACATACTTTTCAACACAAAACAGATTTTACTAGAACAATTTCTACAGTACTAAGTAGTTCTGTCCCAGACAAAGTGCACGTGAACGAAGGAATTAAGCGACAATAATGTTGCATTTACAGCTGCTAGCACTTTGAAAACATGGTTGGATTCGGGTTTTCAAGTGCTTCCCATCAAAATAAGCTCTTGAAGCTGAGGGGACAGGAGAGAATGCTCCTTCAGCAGAGGTCGCACAAAGAGGAAAGGGCAACAAGAATCCCTGAGTGACAGGAAAGCAAAGAAAACATGGAGGATGAGGGAAACACGCAATCGCTAGTTTAGAATATTTCCCCCAGAATCCTCACAGAAAATGAGCTTAAAGTTCTCAACAAAGGACTTTCGTTCATACCCACACAGAATACTGAAGTTCATAGGTTCATAGGTAGGTACTAGGCTATCTGCCCAAGGGCATTTATAAGCCTAGCCAGAGTGTGTCGGCTTCCGCTGCCCCATTGATTAATTAACTGAGCCTCTGTCAAGCAGAGCCAATGAAGTGATCCCAGGGGTGTATTTTCTGTTACCCATCCACTTGTCAAGGTTTCTCTTGAAGAGTGTTAGTGAGGGGCTCTGCCTGATGCAATCTGGAATTTTGTTCCAAAGCATGGGGGAGTCTCTGTGACAGGAATCTATCCCTACAGCATGTTCTATTTATTGTTGTAGCAAGGTTTAGCTCACTAGAGTGAGTGGCTCACAGTGACTTGGTTTTCTTTAGGTGGAGCATGTCCATCAATTCTGAGTTGGACATGGCTTTGTAAGTCAGGCAGAGATCACTTCTGAGTAAGCGATATGCCACTGAGTACAGCCGGAGTTTTTTCAGTCGGGCTGCACAGGACATATGTTTGAGGCCAGTAATCCTCTTGGTGAGGTACTTTTGTGGTCTTTCCAGCTGTTGGAAGTGTCTTGTGAGGTACATCCCAAATGGGGCATTGTACTCTATGATGGTTCTGATGATGACGAGTAGAGGGGCACTATAAGCTCTTTATTTCTAGATGCGAACCCTTTAGTAATTAGATGGGCCACATAGAAGGATTTCCTAACTACTTGGCAATATGATTGTCAAAGAAGAGATTACTATCTCCCTGGGTCCCCAGATCTCTTATTACCTCTTCAGTATTAAAGGGGCTGCCACCTATGTGGTAAGTCGGGGGTGTTTTGTTTTTCTCAAACGGGATGACTATGCATTATTTGGCATTGAGCTTGAGGCCATGACTTTGACATCAGGTGTCTATCTCAGTAAGGCCCTTTTGGAGGATGTCCATGTCGAGCCAGACAGTCAATTATGGCTCCCAGTTTGTAGTCATCGGCAAACTTGGTTAGCCATAGTCCTCCTGTGTTTGCCTGGACTTCTGAGAAGTATATGCCGAACAGTAGGGGTCTCAGGACCGAGCCTTGCAGGACACCACTTGTGACTGGTTTAGAGTCAGACCTGGAGCCTGCTATTCTTTCCATGTGAGTTCTGTCTGTAAGCCAGTTAGCAACCCATCTTGTGATGTAGGGGTTTATGTTCAGGCTGGTGAGTTTTTCTGTAATACCAGAGTGGGGAATGGTGTCGAAAGCCTTGGCGAGGTCAAGGTAGGCTGTGTGAACCACCTTTCCCTCGTCTATGGCCTTGATGACTGTCTCAAAGAAGTCAACTAGGTTTAGTAGGCATGATCTGCCCTTAACAAAGCCGAACTGGGTTGGGTCAAGTGTTTGGAGGTTCCCAATGTCTTTGTTAATGAGTTCCATGATGATGCGCTCCACAGCTTTGCAGACCAGGCTAGTCAGGCTTATGGGGAGATAGTTACCAGGGTCAGTTGTGGCCCCTCCTTTGTGGAGAGGAATAACCGTTGCTGTGCGCCATTCTACGGGGACATATCCTGTGGAGAGGCTGAGGCTGAACAGCGTGTTTAGGTGGGGGGTTAGTTCGTTCTGTAGCTCGTGCAAGACGCAGCCTGGGACACCATCTGGTCCCACTGACGCTGTGTTTTTGGCTTCTGAAAGGGCTGTTTTCACCTGTACATTTGTGATTTTTGGTACGCTACACTTTCCCGGTATTGTTGTGGGCCCTTTTGGAGGCGAGAGGGGGGTGAAGTTTGCACTGAATCTATCTGCCAGGATGTTGGCAATATCAGTAGGTTCAGTATATTTTGTGCTATTTTGCACTAGTTCATATCTGTGAGTGGCCACTTAGATTCTTAACATAGCTAAAGAAGGCTTTGTGGTTATCTTTTGAATCCTTGGCTAATTTTCTTTCGAAGTTAGCCTTGGATGATTTCATGAGGGACCATAGTTTCTTACTGATACTGATCAAGGATGTCTTTCCTTCTTGGGATTTGCTTTTTTTCTGAACTAGTTTCCTCCTTCTATTGTATAGCCTGTTTATTGCAGGGGTCCACCAAACTGGTTCCCTTCTCTTAGAGGAGTGAGTCTTGGTTTTGCTAGGAATGGCACGATCCATGCATCCTTGTAGGTGCTCATAGAATGCATTTGTAAAGGTTTCTGCATCTTGGGCAGCATTATCCTTTAGCGTAGGGGCTGTGAAACGTACCACCTCTGTTAAGTAAGGTGAAGTTTGCTTTAGAAAAGTTTTTTACTGTGGTTTCCTTAGCTGGGGGTGGTGGTGGGGTGTGGACATCCAGAGTGATTAGTTTATGGTCTGATCTAACCAGTGACGGGTTGACCTCTGGTGTGGAACACCTGTCGCCCATGTTGGTGATGACCAGGTCAATATGTTTTCACCTCTGGTAGGGGAGTTTACCAGCTGATCTAGGGTGTTTGAGTTATAAATTCCAGGAAGCAATGGGCCTGGGAATTTCTACTCGAGTAGTTTTCCCAGTGAATGGTAGGGTAATTGAAATCGCTCAATATCAGGGTGTTCGGTAGAACCTTCATGTTTTCCAGTGTCTCCAGAAAGGAGGAGTAGTGGTCCTGGGTCATGGAGGGTGATCTGTAGCAGGCCACAATTTGCATTGCAGATTTGCCCGATGTTAGTTGCACATGGATGATCTCAGAGGCATCATGCTGCGCCACTAACCTGAAGGTGTAGGTATTCTTGATGAATATGGATACACCCCCTTCCTTTTGTATTTTGGTCCATGTTCTGTGGACGAAACGTGTGGTATGAGTTGTATCCCGGTAGTGCTGGGGTGCTCTCTGGAGCCTTGAACCAGGTTTCAGTTACTGCACAGATGTCAACATTCTCCATACTGAGGAGTGCATTGAGTGCTTGCATTTTGAGATTTAAACTCCTGGCGTTGAGTAGCATAAAACTCAGTTTTTTGTTAATTGTGCTGTTTACGGAGGTGGGTTTGAATTTTGAGCCTTGCCTAAAAAAGGCACTATGGGGCAGCAAGAGTTGGCCAGTATTCGAAAGCCTAGGGGTGACAGGTGCAAGCAGTCTCTTGCGAAGCAACGCGTCTTGTCGAGCATGTCGTTCCAGGCTGACAGACACTGGATCCTCTTTGAATAACACCAGAAGCTTAGCCAATTGTTGAAATTGATCATTTTTTTCTTTATACTGATGTATCATTCTTGATGAGGGCAGGATGCTACTCAGGGTCAGGGTCACATCAACCTGGGCTGCATGATCAGAGAGCTCTTCCATGTCTCTTTTCTTGTAGTCCAGGGAGGTACGTCTCAGGTCATTCACACCAACATGAACAATGACAGAGTCATATTTGTACTTGTTCTGGAGTGACCTGAGTGCTTGTGTTATGTGGCAGATTGTGGCTCCTGACAGGCAACAGTAACCTTCTGCTTGTCCAGCCTAGTGAGTGTCAGTGTGCTAGTGTGTTAGGTATGTTACTTCGCCTTAAGGGCTGTGATTGTGTGGCACACTGATTTTGTGTTTTATGTGTTGTCTGGTTTGTGACAGGAAGTGCAGGTTGTTTGGTGTCTGCTTTGGAGGTCTCTGATGCTTTTGCAGGTTTTTATTTAGAGCCTCCAAGTATGATTTTGTGTATTTTTCGCCAGTGCTGTTTTAGTAGGTCTGTGTGCAGCTGGAGGTGTGGTGCAGGTGTTAGCCTTCTCCTCTTGACTGTCTGTTCCAGTCTGGAGACAGCTTAGCTTCCAGTTTGGCTGTATAATAGCATCTCTCGCATATGTTAGTGTTTTGTGGTAGGAGGAAAGGGTTGTCTGTGTACATGAGGCAATTGTAACATTGCCTTAGGATACCCAGATTCACCAGCTGGACTGGAGAGTGCACCTGAAGTTGCCCTTTGGTCATGCCTGAATAGTAGGGTGAGCTGCTTAGTCACTTGGTTGGTGAGGGGTGAATAAAGAGCCTTGACCTGCTGGGCAATCAGTGTCAGGGTATATTAGTGCTTGCTATTAGGTCTGAGCAAGTGCTGGGCTGTAAGATGCTTTTTGAGTGCTTAGGTTGAGAGTTAGACTAGTTTCAAAGGAAAAGAGGAGACTTAGTGGAGCTGAGAATAATTAAACCTTAGTTAACCGGCAGTGCCCGGCACGCAAAACCATGCAAATGCAGTTTTTATAGTAGGGAAATGAAAGAGATAGAAATTAGCCCAAAATGGCCAATAAACTACTAACTTTTGGGCTGGAACCACTCTTCCAGGGACAGATAGGTTGCTCAAAGCTCCCTTCTCTCACAGATGAACAGAGAAACTTCCTTCTATCCAAGTAAGATATGGGCAACTCAAACTAGTGTTACAGCCCTGAATTCAGCACTAGCCTGAAAACTGGAATATACTAGCTTAGAAAGGCGGGAAACAATGAATTTTTTTGGTTTTTTTTTTTTTTTTTGAAAAGATAAGGCAAAAACAGTAAAAAATACACTTAAAACAGCTTTAAACGACTACTGGGTCAGGAACCACTCCTCTTTTGGTAGATAGGCTACCTAATGCTTACCATCCCCACTGATAAGCTAGAAGGCTTCCCTCCAACACAGAAAGGCTTGGGGGGCTCAGAAGCTTACAAAGAGTCTTGGCTACAGCAAATCTGTACCTGGACTAAACTAGTTACAGGAAAGGCGGGGAACAAGTACAAATGTAAGCTTTTAAGCCAGCAAGTTGAAAGAGATGGAAAATTCCCTAAACGGCCAAATAAAGTACAATTTCTGGGCCAAAACTCACTCTTCCCATGGAGGATAGGCTACATAGTGCTTACCACTCCCACTGATAAGCTAGAAGGCTTCCCTCCAAAACAGAAAGGCTTGGGGGGCTCAGAAGCTTATTAACAATCCTGGATACAGCAACTCTGTAACCAGACTAGGCTAGTTATAGGAAAGGCGGGAAACAGGCACAAGTGCGGCTTTCAATCCAGAAAAGTGAAAGAGATGGAAAAAACTGCTCAAACAGCCAACAGCTACAATTTCTGGGCCAGGGACCACTCCTCTTGTGGTAGATAGGTTACCTGATGCTTACCACTCCCACTGATAAGCTAGAAGGCTTTACTCCAACACTGAAAGGCTTGGGGGGCTCAGAAGCTTACAAAGAGTCCTGGATACAGCAAATCTGTACCTGGACTAGACTAGTAACAGGAAAGGCAGGAAATGAGCACAAACACAGACTTTTAAATCAGAAGGTTGAAAGAGATGGAAAAGCTTCCCAAACGACCAATAAACTATAATTTCTGGGCCAGAAACCACTCCTCCTGTGGTAGATAGGTTACTTAGTGCTTACCACTCCCACTGGTAAGCTAGAAGGCTTCTCTCCAACACAAAAGGGCTTGGGGGGGGGGCTCAGAAGCTTACCAACAGTCCTGGATGCAGCAAATCTGTACCTGGACTACACTAGTTATAGGAAAGGCAGGGACCACACTCAAAACAGGCTTTTAAGCAGAAAGTAGAAAGAGATGGAAAAACTGCCCAAACGGCCAATAAACTACAATTTCAAGGCCAAAACCCAATCTTCCCATGGTAGATAGGCTACCTAGTGCTTACCACTCCCACTGATAAGCTAGAAGGCTTCCCTCCAACACAGAAAGACTTGGGGGGCTCAAAGTTACTAACAGT